>NC_064622.1:498115088-498745088 GCF_023898315.1 Schistocerca nitens
CATTCTTCACACCGAATGTATCTACGTACAGGGGATGACTGCGTGAATAATTCGTTTTTTGGTAAGTAACAGCAATTTGTTTAAATTTTTTTTATTATGCTTTAAAGACACACATAAATTTACACATTTGGTGACTTTGGAGTGCGCTAATGTTTACATTTTCTCTCGTTAGCAGGTTGACAAGAGGTGTGTGGGAGTGGCGACATATTCTACAAGAAAATCGCTAGTGCTTTGCACATACCATTCTTCACACCGAATGTATCTACGTACAGTGGATGACTTCATGAACAATAAGTTTTTGTGGTAAGTAACAGCTCGATGTTTTAATTTTTTTTCATTATGGTTTAAGAATACAGATAACATTACAAATTTTGGTGACTTAGGAGTGCGCAAATGATTGCATTTTCTTTTGTTAGCAGGTTGACAAGAGATGTGTGGGAGCGGCGATATATTCTACAAGAAAATCGCTAGTGCTGTGCACATAGCATTCTTCACACCGATTGTATCTACGTACAGGAGATGACTGCGTGAATAATTTGTTTTTTTTGAAGTAACAGCAATTTGTTTAAATTTTTTTTATTATGCTTTAAAGATACACATAAATTTACACATTTGGTGACTTTGGAGTGCGCTAATGTTTACATTTTCTTTCGTTAGCAGGTTGACAAGAGGTGTGTGGGAGTGGCGATATATTCTAAAAGAAAATCGCTAGTGCTGTGCACATAGCATTCTTCACACCGAATGTATCTACGTACAGGGGATGACTGCGAGAACAATTTGTTTTTTGGGAAGTAATGGCAATTTGTTTAAATTTTTTTTATTATGCTTTAAAGATACACATAAATTTACACATTTGGTGTCTTTGGAGTGCGCTAATGTTTACATTTTCTTTCGTTAGGAGGTTGACAAGAGATGTGTGGGAGTGGCGATACATTCTACAAGAAAATCGCCAGTGCTGTGCACATAGCATTCTTCACTCCGAATGTATCTACGTACAGGGGATGACTGCGTGAATAATTTGTTTTTTGGGAAGTAACAGCAATTTGTTTCAATTTTTTTTATTGTGCTTTAAAGATACACATAAATTTACACATTTGGTGTCTTTGGAGTGCGCTAATGTTTACATTTTCTTTCGTTAGCAGGATGACAAGAGATGTGTGGGAGTGGCGATACATTCTACAAGAAAATCGCCAGTGCTGTGCACATAGCATTCTTCACTCCGAATGTATCTAGGTACAGGGGATGACTGCGTGAATAATTTGTTTTTTGGGAAGTAACAGCAATTTGTTTCAATTTTTTTTATTATGCTTTAAAGATACACATAAATTTACACATTTGGTGACTTTGGAGTGCGCTAATGTTTACATTTTCTTTCGTTAGCAGGTTGACAAGAGATGTGTGGGAGCGGCGATATATTCTACAAGAAAATCGCTAGTGCTGTGCACATAGCATTCTTCACTCCGAATGTATCTACGTACAGGGGACGACTGCGTGAATAATTTGTTTTTTGGGAAGTAACAGCAATTTCTTTAAATTTTTTTTTATTAAGCTTTAAAGATATACATAAATTTACACATTTGGTGACTTTGGAGTGCGCTAATGTTTACATTTTCTTTCGTTAGCAGGTTGACAAGAGATGTGTGGGAGTGGCGATATATTCTACAAGAAAATCGCTAGTGCTGTGCACATAGCATTCTTCACTCCGAATGTATCTACGTACAGGGGATGACTGCGTGAATAATTGGTTTTTTGGGAAGTAACAGCAATTTGTTTAAAATTTTTTTATTGTGCATCAAAGATACACATAAATTTACACATTTGGTGACTTTGGAGTGCGCTAATGTTTACATTTTCTTTCGTTAGCAGGTTGACAAGAGGTGTGTGGGAGTGGCGACATATTCTACAAGAAAATCGCTAGTGCTGTGCACATAGCATTCTTCACACCGAATGTATGAACATACAGTGGATGACTTCATGAATAATAAGTTTTTTTGGTAAGTAACTGCTCGATGTTTTAATTTTTTTTCATTATGGTTTAAGAATCAGATAAAATTACACATTCTGGTGACTTAGGAGTGCGCTAATGATTCCATTTTCTTTTGTTAGCAGGTTGACAAGAGATGTGTGGGAGCGGCGATATATTGTACAAGAAAATCGCTAGTGCTGTGCACATAGCATTCTTCACACCGAATGTATCTACGTACAGGGGATGACTGCGTGAATAATTCGTTTTTTGGGAAGTAACAGCAATTTGTTTAAATTTTTTTTATTATGCTTTAAAGACACACATAAATTTACACATTTGGTGACTTTGGAGTGCGCTAATGTTTACATTTTCTCTCGTTAGCAGGTTGACAAGAGGTGTGTGGGAGTGGCGACATATTCTACAAGAAAATCGCTAGTGCTTTGCACATACCATTCTTCACACCGAATGTATCTACGTACAGTGGATGACTTCATGAACAATAAGTTTTTGTGGTAAGTAACAGCTCGATGTTTTAATTTTTTTTTCAATATGGTTTAAGAATACAGATAAAATTACACATTCTGGTGACTTAGGAGTGCGCTAATGATTGCATTTTCTTTTGTTAGCAGGTTGACAAGAGATGTGTGGGAGCGGCGATATATTCTACAAGAAAATCGCTAGTGCTGTGCACATAGCATACTTGACTCCGAATTTATCTACGTACAGGGGATGACTGCGTGAATAATTTGTTTTTTGGGAAGTAACAGCAATTTGTTTAAATTTTTTTTATTATGCTTTAAAGATACACATAAATTTACACATTTGGTGACTTTGGAGTGCGCTAATGTTTACATTTTCTTTCGTTAGCAGGTTGACAAGAGGTGTGTGGGAGTGGCGACATATTCTACAAGAAAATCGCTAGTGCTTTGCACATAGCATTCTTCACACAGAATGTATCTACGTACAGTGGATGACTTCATGAACAATAAGTTTTTGTGGTAAGTAACAGCTCGATGTTTTAATTTTTTTTCATTATGGTTTAAGAATACAGATAACATTACAAATTTTGGTGACTTAGGAGTGCGCAAATGATTGCATTTTCTTTTGTTAGCAGGTTGACAGGAGATGTGTGGGAGCGGCGATATATTCTACAAGAAAATCGCTAGTGCTGTGCACATAGCATTCTTCACACCGAATGTATCTACGTACAGGGGATGACTGCGTGAATAATTTGTTTTTTGGGAAGTAACAGCAATTTGTTTAAATTTTTTTTATTATGCTTTAAAGATACACATAAATTTACACATTTGGTGACTTTGGAGTGCGCTAATGTTTACATTTTCTTTCGTTAGCAGGTTGACAAGAGATGTGTGGGAGCGGCGATATATTCTACAAGAAAATCGCTAGTGCTGTGCACATAGCATTCTTCACTCCGAATGTATCTACGTACAGGGGACGACTGCGTGAATAATTTGTTTTTTGGGAAGTAACAGCAATTTCTTTAAATTTTTTTTATTAAGCTTTAAAGATATACATAAATTTACACATTTGGTGACTTTGGAGTGCGCTAATGTTTACATTTTCTTTCGTTAGCAGGTTGACAAGAGATGTGTGGGAGTGGCGATATATTCTACAAGAAAATCGCTAGTGCTGTGCACATAGCATTCTTCACTCCGAATGTATCTACGTACAGGGGATGACTGCGTGAATAATTTGTTTTTTGGGAAGTAACAGCAATTTGTTTAAATTTTTTTTATTAAGCTTTAAAGATACACATAAATTTACACATATTGTGACTTTGGAGTGCGCTAATGTTTACATTTTCTTTCGTTAGCAGTTTGACAAGAGATGTGTGGGAGTGGCGACATATTCTACAAGAAAATCGCTAGTGCTGTGCACATAGCATTCTTGACTCCGAATGTATCTACGTACAGAGGATGACTGCGTGAATAATTAGTTTTTTGGGAAGTAACAGCAATTTGTTTAAATTTTTTTATTATGCTTTAAAGATACACATAAATTTACACATTTGGTGACTTTGGGGTGCGCTAATGTTTACATTTACTTTCGTTAGCAGGTTGACAAGAGATGTGTGGGAGCGGCGATATATTCTACAAGAAAATCGCTAGTGCTGTGCACATAGCATTCTTCACTCCGAATGTATCTACGTACAGGGGATGACTGCGTGAATAATTATCTCTTTGGGAAGTAACAGCTCGATGTTTAAATTATTTTATAAGGATTTAGAATACAGCTAGTTATACACATTCTGGTGAGTTTTGATTGCGCTAATGATTGTATTTTCTTTCATTAGCAGGTTGACAAGAGATTTGTGGTAGTGGCGACACCATCTACAAGAAAATCGCTAGTGCTTTGCACATAGCATTCTTCACACCGAATGTATCTACCTACAGTGGATGAGTGCATGATTAATAAGTTGTTTGGTAAGTAACAGCTCGATGTTTTAATTTTTTTCATTACGTTTTGAGAATACAAATAAAATTAATTCTGGTGATTTAGGAGTACGCTAATTTTTGCATTTTCTTTCGTTAGCAGATTCGCAAGTGATGTGTGGGAGCGGCGATATATTCTACAAGACAATCGCTAGTGCTATGCACATAGCATTCTTCACACCGAATGTATCTACGTACAGGGGATGACTGCGTGAATAAATAGTTTTCTGGGAAGTAACAGCTCGATGTTTAAATTTTTTTCATAAAGCTTTAAATATACAGATAAAATTACACATTCAGTTGACATTTGATTGCGATAATGATTGCATTTTCTTTCGTTACCAGGTTGACAAGAGATGTGTGGGAGCGACGACATATTCTACAAGAAAATCGCTAGCACCGAATGTATCTACCTACAGTGGATGACTGCATGAATAATAAGTTTTTTTGGTAAGTAACTGCTCGATGTTTTAATTTTTTTTTCATTATGGTTTAAGAATACAGATAAAATTACACATTCTGGTGACTTACGAGTGCGCTAATGATTGCATTTTCTTTTGTAAGCAGGTTGACAAGAGGTGTGTGGGAGTGGCGACAGATTCTACAAGAAAATCGCTAGTGCTTTGCACATAGCATTCTTCACTCCGAATGTATCTACGTACAGGGGATGACTGCGTGAATAATTTGTTTTTTGGAAAGTAACAGCAATTTGTTTATATTTTTATTATTATGCTTTAAAGATACACATAAATTTACATATTTGGTGACTTTGCAGTGCGCTAATGTTTACAATTTCTTTCGTTAGCAGGTTGACAAGAGGTGTGTGGGAGTGGCGACATATTCTACAAGAAAATCGCAAGTGCTGTGCACATAGCATTCTTCACTCCGAATGTATCTACGTACAGGGGATGACTGCGTGAATAATTTGTTTTTTGGGAAGTAACAGCAATTTGTTTAAAATCTTTTTATTATGTTTTAAAGATACACGTAAATTTACACATTTGGGGACTTTGGAGTGCGCTAATGTTTACGTTTTCTTTCGTTAGCAGGTTGACAAGAGGTGTGTGGGAGTGGCGAAATATTCTACAAGAAAATCGCTAGTGCTGTGCACATAGCATTGTTCACACCGAATGTACCTATGTACAGGGGATGACTGCGTGAATAATTAGTTCTTTGGGAAGTAACAGCTCGATGTTTAAATTTTTTTCATAAGGATCTAGAATACAGCTAGTTATACACATTCTGGTGAGTTTTGATTGCGCTAATGATTGTATTTTCCTTCATTAGCAGGTTTACAAGAGATGTGTGGGAGTGGCGACATCATCTACAAGAAAATCGCTAGTGCTTTGCACATAGCATTATTCACACCGAATGTATCTACCTACAGTGGATGAGTGCATGAATAATAAGTTGTTTGGTAAGTAACAGCTCGATGTTTTAATTTGTTTTTCACTATGGTTTAAGAATACAGATAAAATTACACATTCTGGTGACTTAGGAGTGCGCTAATGATTGCATTTTCTTTTGTTAGCAGGTTGACAAAAGATGTGTGGGAGCGGCGATATATTCTACAAGAAAATCGCTATTGCTGTGCACATAGCATTCTTCACTCCGAATGTATCTACGTACAGGGGATGACTGCGTGAATAATTTGTTTTTTGGGAAGTAACAGCAATTTGTTTAAATTTTTTTTGTTATGCTTTAAAGTTACACATAAATTTACACATTTGGTGACTTTGGAGTGCGCTAATGTTTACATTTTCTTTCGTTAGCAGGTTGACAAGAGATGTGTGGGAGCGGCGATATATTCTACAAGAAAATCGCTAGTGCTGTGCACGTAGCATTCTTCACTCAGAATGTATCTACGTACAGGGGATGACTGCGTGAATAATTTGTTTTTTGGGAAGTAACAGCAATCTGTTTAAATTTTTTTTATTATGCTTTAAAGATACACATAAATTTTCAAATTTGGTGACTTTGGAGTGCGCTAATGTTTACATTTTCTTTCGTTAGCAGGTTGACAAGAGATGAGTGGGAACGGCGATATATTCTACAAGAAAATTGCTAGTGCTGTGCACATAGCATTCTTCACTCCGTATGTATCTACGTACAGGGGATGACTGCGAGAATAATTTGTTTTTGGGGAAGTAACGGCAATTTATTTAAATTTTTTTTATTATGCTTTAAAGATACACATAAATTTACACATTTGGTGTCTTTGGAGTACAGGGGTTGACTGCGAGAATAATTTGTTTTTGGCAAGTAACGGCAATTTGTCTAATTTTTTTAATATGCTTTAAAGATACACATAAATTTACACATTTGGTGTCTTTGGAGTGCGCTAATGTTTACATTTTCTTTCGTTAGCAGGTTGACAAGTGATGTGTGGGAGTGTCGATATATTCTACAAGAAAATCGCTAGTGCTGTGCACATAGCATTCTTCACACCGAACGTATCTACGTACGGGGGATGACTGCGTGAATAATTTGTTTTTTGGGAAGCAACAGCAATTTGTTAAAATTTTTTTTTATGCTTTAAAGATCACATAAATTTACACATTTGGTGACTTTGGAGTGCGCTAATGTTTACATTTTCTTTCGTTAGCAAGTTGACAAGAAATGTGTGGGAGCGGCGATATATTCTACAAGAAAATCGCTCGTGCTTTGCACATAGCATTCTTCACTCCGAATGTATCTACGTGCAGGCGATGACTGCGTGAATAATTTGTTTTTTGGGAAGTAACAGCAATTTGTTTAAATTTTTTTTATTATGCTTTAAAGATTCACATAAATTTACAAATTTGGTGACTTTGGAGTGCGCTAATGTTTACATTTTCTTTCGTTAGCAGGTTGACAAGAGATGTGTGGGAGCGGCGATATATTCTACAAGAAAATCGCTAGTGCTGTGCACATAGCATTCTTCACTCCGAATGTATCTACGTACAGGGGAAGACTGCGTGAATAATTTGTTTTTTGGGAAGTAACGGCAATTTGTTTAAATTTTTTATATTATGCTTTAAAGATACACATAAATTTTCACATTTGGAGTCTTTTGAGTGCGCTAATGTTTACATTTTCTTTCGTTAGCAGGTTGACAAGAGATGTGTGGGAGTGGCGCTATATTCTACAAGAAAATCGCCAGTGCTGTGCACATAGCATTCTTCACTCCGAATGTATCTACGTACAGGGGATGACTGCGTGAATAATTTGTTTTTTGGGAAGTAACAGCAATTTGTTTCAATTTTTTTATTATGCTTTAAAGATACACATAAATTTACACATTTGGTGACTTTGGAGTGCGCTAATGTTTACGTTTTCTTTCGTTAGCAGGCTGACAAGACGTGTGTGGGGGTGGCGACATATTCTACAAGAAAACCGCTAGTGCTGTGCACATAGCATTCTTCACACCGAATGTACCTACGTACAGGGGATGACTGCGTGTATAATTAGTTCTTTGGGAAGTAACAGCTCGATGTTTAAATTTTTTTCATAAGGATTTAGAATACAGCTAGTTATACACATTCTGGTGAGTTTTGATTGCGCTAATGATTGTATTTTACTTCATTAGCAAGTTGACAAGAGATGTGTGGGAGTGGCGACACCATCTACAAGAAAATCGCTAGTGCTTTCCACATAGCATTCTTCACACCGATTGTATCTACCTACAGTGGATGAGTGCGTGAATAATAAGTTGTTTGGTAAGTAACACCTCGATATTTTAATTTTTTTCATTACGTTTTAAGAATACAAATAAAATTAATTCTGGTGATTTAGGAGTACGCTAATTTTTGCATTTTCTTTCGTTAGCAGATTCGCAAGTGATGTGTGGGAGCGGCAATATATTCTACAAGACAATCGCTAGTGCTGTGCACATAGCATTCTTCACACCGAATGTATCTACGTACAGGGGATGACTGCGTGAATAAATAGTTTTCTGGGAAGTAACAGCTCGATGTCTAAATTTTTTTCATAATGCTTTAAATATACAGATAAATTTACACATTCAGTTGACGTTTGATTGCGATAATGATTGCATTTTCTTTCGTTACCAGGTTGACAAGAGATGTGTGGGAGCGACGACATATTCTACATGAAAATCGCTAGCACCGAATGTATCTACCTACAGTGGATGACTGCATGAATAACAAGTTTTTTGGTAAGTAACAGCTCGATGTTTTAATTTTTTTCATTATGGTTAAAGAATACAAATAAAATTACGCATTCTGGTGACTTAGGAGTGCCTTAATTATTGCATTTTCTTTCGTTAGCAGATTCGCAAGTGATGTGTGGGAGCGGCGATATATTCTACAAGAATTTCGCTAGTGCTGTGCATATAGCATTCTTCACACCGAATGTATGTACGTACAGGTGCTGACTGCGTGAATAATTAGTTTCTTGGGAAGTAACAGCTCGATGTTAAAATTTTTTTCATAATGCTTTAAAGATACAGATAAATTTACACATTCTGGTGACTTTTCATTGCGCTAATGATTGCATTTTTTTCGTTACCAGGTCGACAAGTGATGTGTGGGTGCGACGACATATTCTACAAGAAAATCGCTAGTGCTTTGCACATAGCATTCTTCACACCGAATGTATCTACGTACAGTGTATGACGGCATGAATAATAAGTTTTTTTGGTAAGAAACAGCTCGATGTTTTAATTTTTTTTCATTATGGTTTAAGAATACATATAAAATTACACATTCTGGTGACTTAGGAGTCCGCTAATGATTGCATTTTCTTTTGTTAGCAGGTTGACAAGAGATGTGTGGGAGCGGCGATATATTCTACAAGAAAATCGCTAGTGCTGTGCACATAGCATTCTTCACTCCGAATGTATCTACGTACAGGGGATGACTGCGTGAATAATTTGTATTTTGGGAACTAACAGCAATTTGTTTAAATTTTTTTTATTATGCTTTAAAGATACACATAAATTTACACATTTGGTGACTTTGGAGTGCGCTAATGTTTACATTTTCTTTCGTTAGCAGGTTGACAAGAGATGTGTGGGAGCGGCGATATATTCTACAAGAAAATCGCTAGTGCTGTGCACATAGCATTCTTCACTCCGAATGTATCTACGTACAGGGGATGACTGCGTGAATAATTTGTTTTTTGGGAAGTAACAGCAATTTGCTTAAATTTTTTTTATTATGCTTTAAAAATACACATAAATTTACAAATTTGGTGACTTTGGAGTGCGCTAATGTTTACATTTTCTTTCGTTAGCAGGTTGACAAGAGATGTGTGGGAGCGGCGATATATTCTACAAGAAAATCGCTAGTGCTGTGCACATAGCATTCTTCACTCCGTATGTATTTACGTACAGGGGATGACTGCGAGAATAATTTGTTTTTTGGGAAGTAACGGCAATTTTTTAAATTTTTTTTTATTATGCTTTAAAGATACACATAAATTTACACATTTGGTGTCTTTGGAGTGCGCTAATGTTTACATTTTCTTTCGTTAGCAGGTTGACAAGAGATGTGTGGGAGCGGCGATATATTCTACAAGAAAATCGCTAGTGCTCTGCACATAGGATTCTTCACTCCGAATGTATCTACGTACAGGGGAAGACTGCGTGAATAATTTGTTTTTTGGGAAGTAAAGGCAATTTGTTTAAATTTTTTATATTATGCTTTAAAGATACACATAAATTTATACATTTGGTGTCTTTGGAGTGCGCTAATGTTACCATTTTCTTTCGTTAGCAGGTTGACAAGAGATGTGTGGGAGTGGCGATATATTCTACAAGAAAATCGCCAGTGCTGTGCACATAGCATTCTTCACTCCGAATGTATCTACGTACAGGGGATGACTGCGTGAATAATTTGTTTTTTGGGAAGTAACAGCAATTTGTTTCAATTTTTTTTATTAGGCTTTAAAGATACACATAAATTTACACATTTGGTGACTTTGGAGTGCGCTAATGTTTACATTTTCTTTCGTTAGCTGGTTGACAAGAGAGGTTAGGGAGCGGCGATATATTCTACAAGAAAATCGCTAGTGCTGTGCACATAGCATTCTTCACTCCGAATGTATCTACGTACAGGGGAAGACTGCGTGAATAATTTGTTTTTTGGGAAGTAACGGCAATTTGTTTAAATTTTTTATATTATGCTTTAAAGATACACATAAATTTACACATTTGGTGTCTTTGGAGTGCGCTAATGTTTACATTTTCTTTCGTTAGCAGGTTGACAAGAGATGTGTGGGAGCGGCGATATATTCTACAAGAAAATCGCTAGTGCTTTGCACATAGCATTCTTCACACCGAATGTATCTACGTACAGTGGATGACTTCATGAATAATAAGTTTTTGTGGTAAGTAACTGCTCGATGTTTTAATTTTTTTTTCATTATGGTTTAAGAATACAGATAAGATTACACATTCTGGTGACTTAGGAGTGCGCTAATGATTGCATTTTCTTTTGTTAGCAGGTTGACAAGAGGTGTGTGGGAGTGGCGACATATTCTACAAGAAAATCGCTAGTGCTTTGCACATAGCATTCTTCACACCGAATGTATCTACGTACAGTGTATGACTCCATGAATAATAATTTTTTTTGGTAAGTAACTGCTCGATGTTTTAATTTTTTTTCATTATGGTTTAAGAATACAGATAAAATTAAACATTCTTCTGACTTAGGAGTGCGCTAATGATTGCATTTTCTTTTGTTAGCAGGTTGCAAAGAGATGTGTGGGACCGGCGATATATTCTACAAGAAAATCGCTAGTGCTGTGCACATAGCATTCTTCACTCCGAATGTATCTACGTACAGGGGATGACTGCGTGAATAATTTGTTTTTTGGGAAGTAACAGCAATTTGTTTATATTTTTTTATTATGCTTTAAAGATACACATAAATTTACACATTTGGTGACTTTGGAGTGCGCTAATGTTTACATTTTCTTTCGTTAGCAGGTTGACAAGAGGTGTGTGGGAGTGGTGACATATTCTACAAGAAAATCGCTAGTGCTGTGCACATAGCATTCATCACACCGAATGTATCTACGTACAGTGTAACACTGCATGAATAATAAGTTTTTTTGGTAAGTAACTGCTCGATGTTTTAATTTTTTTTTCATTATGGTTTAAGAATACAGATAAAATTACACATTCTGGTGACTTAGGTGTGCGCTAATGATTGCATTTTCTTTTGTTAGCAGGTTGACAAGAGGTGTGTGGGAGCGGCGATATATACTACAAGAAAATCGCTAGTGCTTTGCACATAGCATTCTTCACACCGAATGTATGTACGTACAGTGGATGACTTCATGAATAATAAGTTTTTTGGTAAGTAGCTGCTCGATGTTTTAATTTGTTTTTCATTATGGTTTAAGAATACAGATAAAATTACACATTCTGGTGACTTAGGATTGCGCTAATGATTGCATTTTCTTTTGTTAGCAGGTTGACAAGAGGTGTGTGGGAGTGGCGACATATTCTATAAGACAATCGCTAGTGATTTGCACATAGCATTCTTCACACCGAATGTATCTACGTACAGTGTATGACTACATGAATAATAAGTTTTTTTGGTAAGTAACTGCTCGATGTTTTAATTTTTTTTTCATTATGGTTTAAGAATACAGATAAAATTACACATTCTGGTGACTTAGGAGTGCGCTAATGATTGCATTTTCTTTTGTTAGCAGGTTGACAAGAGATGTGTGGGAGCGGCGATATATTCTACAAGAAAATCGCTAGTGCTGTGCACATAGCATTCTTCACTCCGTACGTATCTACGTACAGGGGATGACTGCGTTAATAATTTGTTTTTTGGGAAGTAACAGCAATTTGCTTAAATTTTTTTTATTATGCTTTAAAAATACACATAAATTTACAAATTTGGTGACTTTGGAGTGCGCTAATGTTTACATTTTCTTTCGTTAGCAGGTTGACAAGAGATGTGTGGGAGCGGCGATATATTCTACAAGAAAATCGCTAGTGCTGTGCACATAGCATTCTTCACTCCGTATGTATTTACGTACAGGGGATGACTGCGAGAATAATTTGTTTTTTGGGAAGTAACGGCAATTTTTTAAATTTTTTTTTATTATGCTTTAAAGATACACATAAATTTACTCATTTGGTGACTTTGGAGTGCGCTAATGTTTACATTTTCTTTCGTTAGCAAGTTGACAAGAGATGTGTGGGAGCGGCGATATATTCTACAAGAAAATCGCTAGTGCTGTGCACATAGCATTCTTCACTCCGAATGTATCTACGTACAGGGGATGACTGCGTGAATAATTTGTTTTTTGGGAAGTAACAGCAATTTGCTTAAATTTTTTTTATTATGCTTTAAAAATACACATAAATTTACAAATTTGGTGACTTTGGAGTGCGCTAATGTTTACATTTTCTTTCGTTAGCAGGTTGACAAGAGATGTGTGGGAGCGGCGATATATTCTACAAGAAAATCGCTAGTGCTGTGCACATAGCATTCTTCACTCCGTATGTATTTACGTACAGGGGATGACTGCGAGAATAATTTGTTTTTTGGGAAGTAACGGCAATTTTTTAAATTTTTTTTTATTATGCTTTAAAGATACACATAAATTTACACATTTGGTGTCTTTGGAGTGCGCTAATGTTTACATTTTCTTTCGTTAGCAGGTTGACAAGAGATGTGTGGGAGCGGCGATATATTCTACAAGAAAATCGCTAGTGCTCTGCACATAGGATTCTTCACTCCGAATGTATCTACGTACAGGGGAAGACTGCGTGAATAATTTGTTTTTTGGGAAGTAAAGGCAATTTGTTTAAATTTTTTATATTATGCTTTAAAGATACACATAAATTTATACATTTGGTGTCTTTGGAGTGCGCTAATGTTTACATTTTCTTTCGTTAGCAGGTTGACAAGAGATGTGTGGGAGTGGCGATATATTCTACAAGAAAATCGCCAGTGCTGTGCACATAGCATTCTTCACTCCGAATGTATCTACGTACAGGGGATGACTGCGTGAATAATTTGTTTTTTGGGAAGTAACAGCAATTTGTTTCAATTTTTTTTATTAGGCTTTAAAGATACACATAAATTTACACATTTGGTGACTTTGGAGTGCGCTAATGTTTACATTTTCTTTCGTTAGCTGGTTGACAAGAGAGGTTAGGGAGCGGCGATATATTCTACAAGAAAATCGCTAGTGCTGTGCACATAGCATTCTTCACTCCGAATGTATCTACGTACAGGGGAAGACTGCGTGAATAATTTGTTTTTTGGGAAGTAACGGCAATTTGTTTAAATTTTTTATATTATGCTTTAAAGATACACATAAATTTACACATTTGGTGTCTTTGGAGTGCGCTAATGTTTACATTTTCTTTCGTTAGCAGGTTGACAAGAGATGTGTGGGAGCGGCGATATATTCTACAAGAAAATCGCTAGTGCTTTGCACATAGCATTCTTCACACCGAATGTATCTACGTACAGTGGATGACTTCATGAATAATAAGTTTTTGTGGTAAGTAACTGCTCGATGTTTTAATTTTTTTTTCATTATGGTTTAAGAATACAGATAAGATTACACATTCTGGTGACTTAGGAGTGCGCTAATGATTGCATTTTCTTTTGTTAGCAGGTTGACAAGAGGTGTGTGGGAGTGGCGACATATTCTACAAGAAAATCGCTAGTGCTTTGCACATAGCATTCTTCACACCGAATGTATCTACGTACAGTGTATGACTCCATGAATAATAATTTTTTTTGGTAAGTAACTGCTCGATGTTTTAATTTTTTTTCATTATGGTTTAAGAATACAGATAAAATTAAACATTCTTCTGACTTAGGAGTGCGCTAATGATTGCATTTTCTTTTGTTAGCAGGTTGAAAAGAGATGTGTGGGACCGGCGATATATTCTACAAGAAAATCGCTAGTGCTGTGCACATAGCATTCTTCACTCCGAATGTATCTACGTACAGGGGATGACTGCGTGAATAATTTGTTTTTTGGGAAGTAACAGCAATTTGTTTATATTTTTTTATTATGCTTTAAAGATACACATAAATTTACACATTTGGTGACTTTGGAGTGCGCTAATGTTTACATTTTCTTTCGTTAGCAGGTTGACAAGAGGTGTGTGGGAGTGGTGACATATTCTACAAGAAAATCGCTAGTGCTGTGCACATAGCATTCATCACACCGAATGTATCTACGTACAGTGTAACACTGCATGAATAATAAGTTTTTTTGGTAAGTAACTGCTCGATGTTTTAATTTTTTTTTCATTATGGTTTAAGAATACAGATAAAATTACACATTCTGGTGACTTAGGTGTGCGCTAATGATTGCATTTTCTTTTGTTAGCAGGTTGACAAGAGATGTGTGGGAGCGGCGATATATTCTACAAGAAAATCGCTAGTGCTTTGCACATAGCATTCTTCACACCGAATGTATGTACGTACAGTGGATGACTTCATGAATAATAAGTTTTTTGGTAAGCAGCTGCTCGATGTTTTAATTTGTTTTTCATTATGGTTTAAGAATACAGATAAAATTACACATTCTGGTGACTTAGGATTGCGCTAATGATTGCATTTTCTTTTGTTAGCAGGTTGACAAGAGGTGTGTGGGAGTGGCGACATATTCTATAAGACAATCGCTAGTGATTTGCACATAGCATTCTTCACACCGAATGTATCTACGTACTGTGTATGACTGCATGAATAATAAGTTTTTTTGGTAAGTAACTGCTCGATGTTTTAATTTTTTTTTTCACTATGGTTTAAGAATACAGATAAAATTACACATTCTGGTGACTTAGGGGTGCGCTAATTATTGCATTTTCTTTCGTTAGCAGATTCGCAAGTGATGTGTGGGAGCGGCGATATATTCTACAAAATATCGCTAGTGCTTTGCACATAGCATTCTTCACACCGAATGTATCTACGTACAGTGTATGACTGCATGAATAATAAGTTTCTTTGGTAAGTAACAGCTCGATGTTTTAATTTTTTTTCATCATGGTTTAAGAATACAGATAAAATTACACGTTCTGGTGACTTAGGAGTGCGCTAATGATTGCATTTTCTTTTGTTAGCAGGTTGACAAGAGATGTGTGGGAGCGGCGATATATTCTACACGAAAATCGCTAGTGCTGTGCACATAGCATTCTTCACACCGAATGTATCTACGTACAGGGGATGACTGCGTGAACAATTAGTTTTTTGGGAAGTAACAGCAAATTGTTTAAATTTTTTTTATTATGCTTTAAAGATACACATAAGTTTACACATTTGGTGGCTTTGGGGTGCGCTAATGTTTACATTTTCATTCGTTAGCAGGTTGACAAGAGGAGTGTGGGGTGGCGACATATTCTACAAGAAAATTGCTAGTGCTTTGCACATAGCATTCATCACACCGAATGTATCTACGTACAGTGTATGACTGCATGAATAATAAATTTTTTTGTTAAGTAACTGCCCGATGTTTTAATTTTTTTTTCATTTTGGTTTAAGAAAACAGATAAAATTACACATTGTTGTGACTTAGGAGTGCGCTAATGATTGCATTTTCTTTTGTTAGCAGGTTGTCAAAAGATGTGTGGGAGCGGCGATATATTCTACAAGAAAATCGCTAGTGCTGCGCACATAGCATTCTTCACACCGAATGTATCTACGTACAGGGGATGACTGCGTGAAAAATTAGTTCTTTGGGAAGTAACAGCTCGATGTTTAAATTTTTTTCATAATGCTTTAGAATACAGCTAATTATACACATTCTGGTGTGTTTTGATTGCGCTAATGATTGTAATTTCTTTCATTATCAGGTTGACAAGAAATGTGTGGGAGCGACGACATTTTCTACAAGAAAATCGATAGTGCTTTGCACTTAGCATTCTTCACACCGAATGTATCTACCTACAGTGGATGACTGCATGAATAATAAGTTTTTTTGGTAAGTAACAGCTCGATGTTTTAATTTTTTTCATTATGGTTTAAGAATACAAATAAAATTACGCATTCTTGTGACTTAGGAGTGTGCTAATTATTGAAATTTGTTTCGTTAGCAGATTCGCAAGCGATGTGTGGGAGCGGCGATATATTCTACAAGAAAATCGCTAGTGCTGTGCATATAGCATTCTTCACACCGAATGTATCTACGTACATGGGCTGACTGCGTGAATGAATAGTTTTTTGGGAAGTAACAGCTCGATATTTAAATTTTTTTCATAATGCTTTAAAGATACAGATAAATTTACACATTCTGGTGACTTTTGATTGCGCTAATGATTGCATTTTCTTTCGTTATCAGGTTGACAAGAGATGTGTGGGAGCGACGACATATTCTACAAGAAAATCTCTAGTGCTTTGCACATAGCATTCTTCACACCGAATGTATCTACGTACAGTGTATGACTGCATGAATAATAAGTTTTTTTGGTAAGTAACTGTTCGATGTTTTAATTTTTTTTTCATTTTGGTTTAAGAATAGAGATAATATTACACATTCTGGTGACATAGGAGTGCGCTAATGATTGCATTTTCTTTTGTTAGCAGGTTGACAAGAGATGTGTGGGAGCGGCGATATATTCTAGAAGAAAATCGCTAGTACTGTGCACATACATTCTTCACACCGAATGTATCTACGTACAGGGGATGACTGCGTGAATAATTAGTTCTTTGGGAAGTAACAGCTCGATGTTTAAATTTTTTTCATAATGCTTTAGAATACAGCTAATTATACACATTCTGGTGAGTTTTGATTGCGCTAATGATTGTAATTTCTTTCATTAGCAGGTTGACAAGAAATGTGTGGGAGCGACGACATTTTCTACAAGAAAATCGATATTGCTTTGCACATAGCATTCTTCACACCGAATGTATCTACCTACAGTGGATGACTGCATGAATAATAAGTTTTTTGGTAAGTAACAGCTCGATGATTTAATTTTTTTCATTATATTTTAAGAATACAAATAAAATTACGCATTCTTGTGACTTAGGAGGCGCTAATGATTGCATTTTGTTTTGTTAGCAGGTTGACAAGAGATGTGTGGGAGCGGCGATATATTCTACAAGAAAATTGCTAGTGCTTTGCACATAGCATTCATCACACCGAATGTATCTACGTACAGTGTATGACTGCATGAATAATAAATTTTTTTGTTAAGTAACTGCCCGATGTTTTAATTTTTTTTTCATTTTGGTTTAAGAAAACAGATAAAATTACACATTGTTGTGACTTAGGAGTGCGCTAATGATTGCATTTTCTTTTGTTAGCAGGTTGTCAAAAGATGTGTGGGAGCGGCGATATATTCTACAAGAAAATCGCTAGTGCTGCGCACATAGCATTCTTCACACCGAATGTATCTACGTACAGGGGATGACTGCGTGAAAAATTAGTTCTTTGGGAAGTAACAGCTCGATGTTTAAATTTTTTTCATAATGCTTTAGAATACAGCTAATTATACACATTCTGGTGTGTTTTGATTGCGCTAATGATTGTAATTTCTTTCATTATCAGGTTGACAAGAAATGTGTGGGAGCGACGACATTTTCTACAAGAAAATCGATAGTGCTTTGCACTTAGCATTCTTCACACCGAATGTATCTACCTACAGTGGATGACTGCATGAATAATAAGTTTTTTTGGTAAGTAACAGCTCGATGTTTTAATTTTTTTCATTATGGTTTAAGAATACAAATAAAATTACGCATTCTTGTGACTTAGGAGTGTGCTAATTATTGAAATTTGTTTCGTTAGCAGATTCGCAAGCGATGTGTGGGAGCGGCGATATATTCTACAAGAAAATCGCTAGTGCTGTGCATATAGCATTCTTCACACCGAATGTATCTACGTACATGGGCTGACTGCGTGAATGAATAGTTTTTTGGGAAGTAACAGCTCGATATTTAAATTTTTTTCATAATGCTTTAAAGATACAGATAAATTTACACATTCTGGTGACTTTTGATTGCGCTAATGATTGCATTTTCTTTCGTTATCAGGTTGACAAGAGATGTGTGGGAGCGACGACATATTCTACAAGAAAATCTCTAGTGCTTTGCACATAGCATTCTTCACACCGAATGTATCTACGTACAGTGTATGACTGCATGAATAATAAGTTTTTTTGGTAAGTAACTGTTCGATGTTTTAATTTTTTTTTCATTTTGGTTTAAGAATAGAGATAATATTACACATTCTGGTGACATAGGAGTGCGCTAATGATTGCATTTTCTTTTGTTAGCAGGTTGACAAGAGATGTGTGGGAGCGGCGATATATTCTACAAGAAAATCGATAGTGCTGTGCACATAGCATTCTTCACACCGAATGTATCTACGTACATGGGCTGACTGCGTGAATAAATAGTTTTTTGGGAAGTAACAGCTCGATGTTTAAATTTTTTTCATAATGCTTTAAAGATACAGATAAAATTACACTTTCTGGTGACTTTTGATTGCGCTAATGATTGCATTTTTTTCGTTACCAGGTTGACAAGAGATGTGTGGGAGCGACGACATATTCTACAAGAAAGTCGCTAGCACCGAATGTATCTACCTACAGTGGATGACTGCATGAATAACAAGTTTTTTGGTAAGTAACTGCTCGATGTTATAATTTTTTTTCATTATGGTTTAAGAATACAGATAAAAATACACATTCTGGTGACTTAGGAGTGCGCTAGTGATTGCATTTTCTTTTGTTAGCAGGTTGACAAGAGATGTGTGGGAGCGGCGATATATTCTACAAGTATATCGCTAGTGCTTTGCACATAGCATTCTTCTCACCGAATGTATCTACGTACAGGGGATGACTGCGTGAATAATTAATTTTTTGAGAAGTAACAGCAATTTGTTTAAATTCTTTTTATTATGCTTTAAAGATACACGTAAATTTACACATTTGGGGACTTTGGAGTGCGCTAATGTTTACGTTTTCTTTCGTTAGCAGGTTGACAAGAGGTGTGTGGGAGTGGCGACATATTCTACAAGAAAATCGCTAGTGCTTTGCACATATCATTCTTCACTTCGAAGGTATCTACGTACAGGGGATGACTGTGTGAATAATTTGTTTTTTGGAAAGTAACAGCAATTTGTTTATATTTTTATTATTATGCTTTAAAGATACACATAAATTTACACATTTGGTGACTTTGGAATGCGCTAATGTTTACATTTTCTTTCGTTAGCAGGTTGACAAGAGGTGTGTGGGAATGGCGACATATTCTACAAGAAAATCGCTAGTGCTTTGCACATAGCATTCATCACACCGAATGTATCTACGTACAGTGAATGACTGAATGAATAATAAGTATTTTTGGTAAATAACTGCTCGATCTTTTAATTTTTTTTTCATTATGGTTTAAGAATACAGATAAAATTACACATTTTGGTGCCTTAGTTGTGCGCTAATGATTGCATTTTCTTTTGTTAGCAGGTTGACAAGAGATGTGTGGGAGCGGCGATATATTCTACAAGAAAATCGCTAGTGCCTTGCACATAGCATTCTTCAAAACGAATGTATTTACGTACAGTGGATGACTTCATGAATAATAAGTTTTTTGGTAAGTAACTGCTCGATGTTTTAATTTGTTTTTCACTATGGTTTAAGAATACAGATAAAATTACACATTCTGGTGACTTAGGAGTGCGCTAATGATTGCATTTTCTTTTGTTAGCAGATTGACAAGAGATGTGTGGGAGCGGCGATATATTCTACAAGTATATCGCTAGTGCTTTGCACATAGCATTCTTCTCACCGAATGTATCTACGTACAGGGGATGACAGCGTGAATAATTAATTTTTTGAGAAGTAACAGCAATTTGTTTAAATTCTTTTTATTATGCTTTAAAGATACACGTAAATTTACACATTTGGGGACTTTGGAGTGCGCTAATGTTTACGTTTTCTTTCGTTAGCAGGTTGACAAGAGGTGTGTGGGAGTGGCGACATATTCTACAAGAAAATCGCTAGTGCTTTGCACATAGCATTCTTCAAATCGAATGGACCTACGTACAGGGGATGACTGCGTGAATAATTAGTTCTTTGGGAAGTAAGTGCTCGATGTTTAAATTTTTTTCATAATGCTTTAAAGATACAGATAAATTTACACATTCTGGTGACTTTTGATTGCGCTAATGATTGCATTTTTTTCGTTACCAGGTTGAGAAGAGATGTGTGGGAGCGACGACATATTCTACAGAAAGTCGCTAGCACCGAATGTATCTACCTACAGTGGATGACTGCATGAATAACAAGTTTTTTGGTAAGTAACTGCTCGATGTTTTAATTTTTTTTCATTAATGTTTAAGAATACAATTAAAATTACGCATTCTGGTGACTTAGGAGTGCGCTAATTATTGCATTTTCTTCGTTAGCAGATTCGCAAGTGATGTGTGGGAGCGGCGATATATTCTACAAGAATATCGCTAGTGCTGTGCATATAGCATTCTTCACATCGAATGTATGTACGTACAGGTGCTGACTGCGTGAATAATAAGTTTCTTGGGAAGTAACAGGTCGATGTTAAAATTTTTTTCATAATGCTTTAAAGATACAGATAAATTTACACATTCTGGTGACTTTTGATTGCGCTAATGATATCATTTTTTTCGTTACCAGGTTGACAAGAGATGTGTGGGAGCGACGACATATTCTACAAGAAAATCGCTAGTGCTTTGCACATAGCATTCTTCACACCGAATGTGTCTACGTATAGTGTATGACTGCATGAATAATAAGTTTTTTTGGTAAGTAACACATCGATGTTTTAATTTTTTTTCATTATGGTTTAAGAATACAGATAAAATTACACATTCTGGTGACTTAGGAGTGCGCTAATGATTGCATTTTCTTTTGTTAGCAGGTTGACAAGAGATGTGTGGGAGCGGCGATATATTCTACAAGAAAATCGCTAGTGCTTTGCACACAGCATTCTTCACACCGAATGTATCTACGTACAGTGTATGACTGCATGAATAATAAGTTTTTTTGGTAAGTAACAGCTCGATGTTTTAATTTTTTTTCATTATGGTTTAAGAATACAGATAAAATTACACATTCTGGTGACTTAGGAGTGCGCTAATGATTGCATTTTCTTTTGTTAGCAGGTTGACAAGAGATGTGTGGGAGCGGCGATATATTCTACAAGAAAATCGCTAGTGCTGTGCACATAGCATTCTTCACTCCGAATGTATCTACGTACAGGGGATGACTGCGTGAATAATTTGTTTTTTGGGATGTAACAGCAATTTGTTTAAATTTTTTTTATTATGCTTTAAAGATACACATAAATTTACACCTTTCGTGACTTTGGAGTGCGCTAATGTTTACATTTTCTTTCGTTAGCAGGTTGACAAGAGATGTGTGGGAGCGGCGATATATTCTACAAGAAAATCGCTAGTGCTGTGCACATAGCATTCTTCACTCAGAATACATCTACGTACAGGAGATGACTGCGTGAATAATTTGTTTTTTGGGAAGTAACAGCAATTTGTTTAAATTTTTTTTATTATGCTTTAAAGATACACATAAATTTTCAAATTTGGTGACTTTGGAGTGCGTTAATAATTACATTTTCTTTCGTTAGCAGGTTGACAAGAGATGTGTGGGAGCGGCGATATATTCTACAAGAAAATTGCTAGTGCTGTGCACATAGCATTTTTGACTCCGTATGTATCTACGTACAGGGTATGACTGCGAGAATAATTTGTTTATGGGGAAGTAACGGCAATTTGTTTAAATTTTTTGTATTATGCTTTAAAGATACACATAAATTTACACATTTGGTGTCTTTGGAGTACAGGGGATGACTGCGAGAATAATTTGTTTTTTGGGAAGTAACAGCAATTTGTTTAAATTTTTTTTATTATGCTTTAAAGATACACATAAATTTACACATTTGGTGTCTTTGGAGTGCGCTAATGTTTACATTTTCTTTCGTTAGCAGGTTGACAAGAGATGTCTGGGAGTGTCGATATATTCTACAAGAAAATCGCTAGTGCTGTGCACATAGCATTCTTCACTCCGAATGTATCTACGTACAGGGGATGACTGCGTGAATAATTTGTTTTGTGGGAAGTTACAGCAATTTGTTTAAATTTTTTTATTATGCTTTGAAGATACACATAAATTTACACATTTGGTGACTTTGGAGTGCGCTAATGTTTACATTTTCTTTCGTTAGCAAGTTGACAAGAAATGTGTGGGAGCGGCGATATATTCTACAAGAAAATCGCTCGTGCTGTGCACATAGCATTCTTCACTCCGAATGTATCTACGTGCTGGCGATGACTGCGTGAATAATTTGTTTTTTGGGAAGTAACAGCAATTTGTTTAAATTTTTTTTATTATGCTTTAAAGATACACATAAATTTACAAATTTGGTGACTTTGGAGTGCGCTAATGTTTACATTTTCTTTCGTTAGCAGGTTGACAAGAGATGTGTGGGAGCGGCGATATAATCTACAAGAAAATCGCTAGTGCTGTGCACATAGCATTCTTCACTCCGAATGTATCTACATACAGGGGAAGACAGCGTGAATAATTTGTTTTTTGGGAAGTAACGGCAATTTGTTTAAATTTTTTATGTTATGCTTTAAAGATACACATAAATTTACTCATTTGGTGTCTTTTGAGTGCGCTAATGTTTACATTTTCTTTCGTTAGCAGGTTGACAAGAGATGTGTGGGATTGGCGATATATTCTACAAGAAAATCGCCAGTGCTGTGCACATAGCATTCTTCACTCCGAATGTATCAACGTACAGGGAATGACTGCGTGAATAATTTGTTTTTTGGGAAGTAACAGCAATTTCTTTAAATTTTTTTTATTAAGCTTTAAAGATACACATAAATTTACACATTTGGTGACTTTGGAGTGCGCTAATGTTTACATTTTCTTTCGTTAGCAGGTTGACAAGAGATGTGTGGGAGCGGCGATATATTCTACAAGAAAATCGCTAGTGCTGTGCACATAGCATTCTTCACTCCGAATGTATCTACGTACAGGGGATGACTGCGTGAATAATTTGTTTTTTGGGAAGTAACGGCAATTTGTTTATATTCTTTTTATTATGCTTTAAAGATACACGTACATTTACACATTTGGGGACTTTGGAGTGCGCTAATGTTTACGTTTTCTTTCGTTAGCAGGCTGACAAGAGGTGTGTGGGAGTGGCGACATATTCTACAAGAAAATCGCTAGTGCTGTGCACATAGCATTCTTCACACCGAATGTACCTACGTACAGGGGATGACTGCGTGAATAATTAGTTCTTTGGGAAGTAACAGCTCGTTGTTTAAATTTTTTTCATAAGGATTTAGAATACAGCTAGTTATACACATTCTGGTGAGTTTTGATTGCGCTAATGATTGTATTTTCCTTCATTAGCAAGTTGACAAGAGATGTGTGGGAGTGGCGACACCATCTTTAAGAAAATCGCTAGTGCTTTGCACAAAGCATTCTTCACACCGAATGTATCTACCTACAGTGGATGAGTGCATGAGTAATAAGTTGTTTGGTAAGTAACAGCTCGATATTTTATTTTTTTCATTACGTTTTAAGAATACAAATAAAATTAATTCTGGTGATTTAGGAGTACGCTAATTTTTGCATTTTCTTTCGTTAGCAGATTCGCAAGTGATGTGTGGGAGCGGCGATATATTCTACAAGACAATCGCTAGTGCTGTGCACATAGCATTCTTCACACCGAATGTATCTACGTACAGGGGATGACTGCGTGAATAAATAGTTTTCTGGGAAGTAACAGCTCGATGTTTAAATTTTTTACATAATGCTTTATATATACAGATAAATTTACACATTCAGTTGACATTTAATTGCGATAATGATTGCATTTTCTTTCGTTACCAGGTTGACAAGAGATGTGTGGGAGCGACGACGTATTCTACAAGAAAATCGCTAGCACCGAATGTATCCACCTACAGTGGATGACTGCATGAATAACAAGTTTTTTGGTAAGTAACAGCTCGATGTTTTAATTTTCTTCATTATGGTTAGAGAATACAAATAAAATTACGCATTCTGGTGACTTAGGAGTGCCCTAATTATTGCATTTTCTTTCGTTAGCAGATTCGCAAGTGATGTGTGGGAGCGGCGATATATTCTACAAGAATATCGCTAGTGCTGTGCATATAGCATTCTTCACACCGAATGTATGTACGTACAGGTGCTGACTGCGTGAATAATTAGTTTCTTGGGAAGTAACAGCTCGATGTTAAAATTTTTTTCATAATGCTTTAAAGATACAGATAAATTTACACATTCTGGTGACTTTTGATTGCGCTAATGATTGCATTTTTTCGTTACCAGGTCGACAAGTGATGTGTGGGAGCGACGACATATTCTACAAGAAAATCGCTAGTGCTTTGCACATAGCATTCTTCACACCGAATGTATCTACGTACAGTGTATGACGGCATGAATAATAAGTTTTTTTGGTAAGTAACAGCTCGATGTTTTAATTTTTTTTCATTATGGTTTAAGAATACAGATAAAGTTACACATTCTGGTGACTTAAGAGTGCGCTAATGTTTACATTTTCTTTCGTTAGCAAGTTGACAAGAAATGTGTGGGAGCGGCGATATATTCTACAAGAAAATCGCTCGTGCTGTGCACATAGCATTCTTCACTCCGAATGTATCTACGTGCAGGCGATGACTGCGTGAATAATTTGTTTTTTGGGAAGTAACAGCAATTTGTTTAAATTTTTTTATTATGCTTTAAAGATACACATAAATTTACACATTTGGTGTCTTTTGAGTGCGCTAATGTTTACATTTTCTTTCGTTAGCAGGTTGACAAGAGATGTGTGGGAGTGGCGATATATTCTACAAGAAAATCACCAGTGCTGTGCACATAGCATTCTTCACTCCGTATGTATCTACGTACATGGGATGACTGCGAGAGTAATTTGTTTTTTGGGAAGTAACGGCAATTTGTTTAAATTTTTTTTTATTAAGCTTTAAAGATACACATAAATTTACACATTTGGTGTCTTTGGAGTGCGCTAATGTTTACATTTTCTTTCGTTAGCAGGTTGACAAGAGATGTGTGGGAGTGGCGATATATTCTACAAGAAAATCACCAGTGCTGTGCACATAGCATTCTTCACTCCGTATGTATATACGTACATGGGATGACTGCGAGAGTAATTTGTTTTTTGGGAAGTAACGGCAATTTGTTTAAATTTTTTTTATTAAGCTTTAAAGATACACATAAATTTACACATTTGGTGTCTTTGGAGTGCGCTAATGTTTACATTTTCTTTCGTTAGCAGGTTGACAAGAGATGTGTGGGAGCGGCGATATATTCTACAAGAAAATCGCTAGTGCTGTGCACATAGCATTCTTCACTCCGAATGTATCTACGTACAGGGGATGACTGCGTGAATAATTTGTTTTTTGGGAAGTAACAGCAATTTGTTTAAATTTTTTTTATTATGCTTTAAAGATACACATAAATTTACAAATTTGGTGACTTTGGAGTGCGCTAATGTTTACAATTTCTTTCGTTAGCAGGTTGACAAGAGATGTGTGGGAGCGGCGATATATTCTACACGAAAATCGCTAGTGCTGTGTACATAGCATTCTTCACTCCGTATGTATCTACGTACATGGGATGACTGCGAGAGTAATTTGTTTTTTGGGAAGTAACGGCAATTTGTTTAAATTTTTTTTTATTAAGCTTTAAAGATACACATAAATTTACACATTTGGTGTCTTTGGAGTGCGCTAATGTTTACATTTTCTTTCGTTAGCAGGTTGACAAGAGATGTGTGGGAGCGGCGATATATTCTACAAGAAAATCGCTAGTGCTGTGCACATAGCATTCTTCACTCCGAATGTATCTACGTACAGGGGATGACTGCGTGAATAATTTGTTTTTTGGGAAGTAACAGCAATTTGTTTAAATTTTTTTTATTATGCTTTAAAGATACACATAAATTTACAAATTTGGTGACTTTGGAGTGCGCTAATGTTTACAATTTCTTTCGTTAGCAGGTTGACAAGAGATGTGTGGGAGCGGCGATATATTGTACAAGAAAATCGCTAGTGCTGTGTACATATCATTCTTCACTCCGTATGTATCTACGTACATGGGATGACTGCGAGAGTAATTTGTTTTTTGGGAAGTAACGGCAATTTGTTTAAATTTTTTTTTATTAAGCTTTAAAGATACACATAAATTTACACATTTGGTGTCTTTGGAGTGCGCTAATGTTTACATTTTCTTTCGTTAGCAGGTTGACAAGAGATGTGTGGGAACGGCGATATATTCTACAAGAAAATCGCTAGTGCTGTGCACATAGCATTCTTCACTCCGAATGTATCTACGTACAGGGGATGAATGCGTGAATAATTTGTTTTTTGGGCAGTAACAGCAATTTGTTTAAATTTTTTTACTATGCTTTAAAGATACACATAAATTTACACATTTGGTGACTTTGGAGTGTGCTAATGTTTACATTTTCTTTCGTTAGCAAGTTGACAAGAAATGTGTGGGAGCGGCGATATATTCTACAAGAAAATCGCTCGTGCTGTGCACATAGCATTCTTCACTCCGAATGTATCTACGTACAGGGGAAGACTGCGTGAATAATTTGTTTTTTGGGAAGTAACGGCAATTTGTTTAAATTTTTTATATTATGCTTTAAAGATACACATAAATTTACACATTTGGTGTCTTTTGAGTGCGCTAACGTTTACATTTTCTTTCGTTAGCAGGTTGACAAGAGATGTGTGGGAGTGGCGATATATTCTACAAGAAAATCACCAGTGCTGTGCACATAGCATTCTTCACTCCGAATGTATCTACGTACAGGGGATGACTGCGTGAATAATTTGTTTTTTGGGAAGTAACAGCAATTTGTTTACATTTTTTTTATTATGCTTTAAAGATACACATGAATTTACAAATTTGGTGACTTTGGAGTGCGCTAATGTTTACAATTTCTTTCGTTAGCAGGTTGACAAGAGATGTGTGGGAGCGGCGATATATTCTACAAGAAAATCGCTAGTGCTGTGCACATAGCATTCTTCACTCCGAATGTATCTACGTACAGGGGATGACTGCGTGAATAATTTGTTTTTTGGGCAGTAACAGCAATTTGTTTAAATTTTATTACCATGCTTTAAAGATACACATAAATTTACACATTTGGTGACTTTGGAGTGCGCTAATGTTTACATTTTCTTTCGTTAGCAAGTTGACAAGAAATGTGTGGGAGCGGCGATATATTCTACAAGAAAATCGCTCGTGCTGTGCACATAGCATTCTTCACTCCGAATGTATCTACGTACAGGGGAAGACTGCGGGAATAATTTGTTTTTTGGGAAGTAACAGCAATTTGTTTAAATTTTTTTTATTATGCTTTAAAGATACACATGTATTTACAAATTTGGTGACTTTGGAGTGCGCTAATGTTTACAATTTCTTTCGTTAGCAGGTTGACAAGAGATGTGTGGGAGCGGCGATATATTCTACAAGAAAATCGCTAGTGCTGTGCACATAGCATTCTTCATTCCGAATGTATCTACGTACAGGGGATGACTGCGTGAATAATTTGTTTTTTGGGAAGTAACAGCAATTTGTTTAAATTTTTTTTATTATGCTTTAAAGATACACATGAATTTACAAATTTGGTGACTTTGGAGTGCGCTAATGTTTACAATTTCTTTCGTTAGCAGGTTGACAAGAGATGTGTGGGAGCGGCGATATATTCTACAAGAAAATCGCTAGTGCTGTGCACATAGCATTCTTCGCTCCGAATGTATCTACGTACAGGGGATGACTGCGTGAATAATTTGTTTTTTGGGCAGTAACAGCAATTTGTTTAAATTTTTTTACTATGCTTTAAAGATACACATAAATTTACACATTTGGTGACTTTGGAGTGCGCTAATGTTTACATTTTCTTTCGTTAGCAAGTTGACAAGAAATGTGTGGGAGCGGCGATATATTCTACAAGAAAATCGCTCGTGCTGTGCACATAGCATTCTTCACTCCGAATATATCTACGTGCAGGCGATGACTGCGTGAATAATTTTTTTTTGGGAAGTAACAGCAATTTGTTTAATTTTTTTTTATGCTTTAAAGATACACATGAATTTACAAATTTGGTGACTTTGGATTGCGCTAATGTTTACAATTTCTTTCGTTAGCAGGTTGACAAGAGATGTGTGGGAGCGGCGATATATTCTACAAGAAAATCGCTAGTGCTGTGCACATAGCATTCTTCACTCCGAATGTATCTACGCACAGGGGATGACTGCGTGAATAATTTGTTTTTTGGGCAGTAACAGCAATTTGTTTAAATTTTTTTACTATGCTTTAAAGATACACATAAATTTACACATTTGGTGACTTTGGAGTGCGCTAATGTTTACATTTTCTTTCGTTAGCAAGTTGACAAGAAATGTGTGGGAGCGGCGATATATTCTACAAGAAAATCGCTCGTGCTGTGCACATAGCATTCTTCACTCCGAATGTATCTACGTACAGGGGATGACTGCGTGAATAATTTGTTTTTTGGGAAGTAACAGCAATTTGTTTAAATTTTTTTTATTATGCTTTAAAGATACACATGAATTTACAAATTTGGTGACTTTGGAGTGCACTAATGTTTACAATTTCTTTCGTTAGCAGGTTGACAAGAGATGTGTGGGAGCGGCGATATATTCTACAAGAAAATCGCTAGTGCTGTGCACATAGCATTCTTCACTCCGAATGTATCTACGTACAGGGGATGACTGCGTGAATAATTTGTTTTTTGGGCAGTAACAGCAATTTGTTTAAATTTTTTTACTATGCTTTAAAGATACACATAAATTTACACATTTGGTCACTTTGGAGTGCGCTAATGTTTACATTTTCTTTCGTTAGCAAGTTGACAAGAAATGTGTGGGAGCGGCGATATATTCTACAAGAAAATCGCTAGTGCTGTGCACATAGCATTCTTCACTCCGAATGTATCTACGTACAGGGGATGACTGCGTGAATAATTTGTTTTTTGGGAAGTAACAGCAATTTGTTTAAATTTTTTTTATTATGCTTTAAAGATACTCATGAATTTACAAATTTGGTGACTTTGGAGTGCGCTAATGTTTACAATTTCTTTCGTTAGCAGGTTGACAAGAGATGTGTGGGAGCGGCGATATATTCTACAAGAAAATCGCTAGTGCTGTGCACATAGCATTCTTCACTCCGAATGTATCTACGTACAGGGGATGACTGCGTGAATAATTTGTTTTTAGGGCAGTAACAGCAATTTGTTTAAATTTTTTTACTATGCTTTAAAGATACACATAAATTTACACATTTGGTGACTTTGGAGTGCGCTAATGTTTACATTTTCTTTCGTTAGCAAGTTGACAAGAAATGTGTGGGAGCGGCGATATATTCTACAAGAAAATCGCTCGTGCTGTGCACATAGCATTCTTCACTCCGAATGTATCTACGTACAGGGGAAGACTGCGTGAATAATTTGTTTTTTGGGAAGTAACGGCAATTTGTTTAAATTTTTTATATTATGCTTTAAAGATACACATAAATTTACGTATTTGGTGTCTTTTGAGTGCGCTAATGTTTACATTTTCTTTCGTTAGCAGGTTGACAAGAGATGTGTGGGAGTGGCGATATATTCTACAAGAAAATCACCAGTGCTGTGCACATAGCATTCTTCACTCCGAATGTATCTACGTACAGGGGATGACTGCGTGAATAATTTGTTTTTTGGGAAATAACGGCAATTTGTTTAAATTTTTTTATTATGCTTTAAAGATACACATGAATTTACAAATTTGGTGACTTTGGAGTGCGCTAATGTTTACAATTTCTTTCGTTAGCAGGTTGACAAGAGATGTGTGGGAGCGGCGATATATTCTACAAGAAAATCGCTAGTGCTGCGCACATAGCATTCTTCACTCCGAATGTATCTACGTACAGGGGATGACTGCGTGAATAATTTGTTTTTTGGGCAGTAACAGCAATTTGTTTAAAATTTTTTACTATGCTTTAAAGATACACATAAATTTACACATTTGGTGACTTTGGAGTGCGCTAATGTTTACATTTTCTTTCGTTAGCAAGTTGACAAGAAATGTGTGGGAGCGGCGATATATTCTACAAGAAAATCGCTCGTGCTGTGCACATAGCATTCTTCACTCCGAATGTATCTACGTGCAGGCGATGACTGCGTGAATAATTTGTTTTTTGGGAAGTAACAGCAATTTGTTTAAATTTTTTTATTATGCTTTAAAGATACACATGAATTTACAAATTTGGTGACTTTGGAGTGCGCTAATGTTTACAATTTCTTTTGTTAGCAGGTTGACAAGAGATGTGTGGGAGCGGCGATATCTTCTACAAGAAAATCGCTAGTGCTGTGCACATAGCATTCTTCACTCCGAATGTATCTACGTACAGGGGAAGACTGCGTGAATAATTTGTTTTTTGGGAAGTAACGGCAATTTGATTAAATTTTTTATATTATGCTTTAAAGATACACATAAATTTACACATTTGGTGTCTTTTGAGTGGGCTAATGTTTACATTTTCTTTCGTGAGCAGGTTGACAAGAGATGTGTGGGAGTGGCGATATATTCTACAAGAAAATCACCAGTGCTGTGCACATAGCATTCTTCACTCCGAATGTATCTACGTACAGGGGATGACTGCGTGAATAATTTGTTTTTTGGGAAGTAACAGCAATTTGTTTAAATTTTTTTTATTATGCTTTAAAGATACACATAAATTTACACATTTGGTGACTTTGGAGTGCGCTAATGTTTACATTTTCTTTCGTTAGCAGGTTGACAAGAGATGTGTGGGAGCGGCGATATATTCTACAAGAAAATCGCTAGTGCTGTGCACATAGCATTCTTCACTCCGAATGTATCTACGTACAGGGGATGACTGCGTGAATAATTTGTTTTTTGTTAAGTAACAACAATTTGTTTAAATTTTTTTTATTATGCTTTAAAGATACACATAAAATTACACATTTGGTGACTTTGGAGTGCGCTAATGTTTACATTTTCTTTCGTTAGCAGGTTGACAAGAGATGTGTGGGAGCGGCGATATATTCTACAAGAAAATCGCTATTGCTGTGCACATAGCATTCTTCACTCCGAATGTATCTACGTACAGGGGATGACTGCGTGAATAATTTGTTTTTTTGGAAGTAACGGCAATTTGTTTAAATTCTTTTTATTATGCTTTAAAGATACACGTAAATTTACACATTTGGGGACTTTGGAGTGCGCTAATGTTTACGTTTTCTTTCGTTAGCAGGCTGACAAGAGGTGTGTGGGAGTGGCGACATATTCTACAAGAAAATCGCTAGTGCTGTGCACATAGCATTCTTCACACCGAATGTACCTACGTACAGGGGATGACTGCGTGAATAATTAGTTCTTTGGGAAGTAACAGCTCGATGTTTAAATTTTTTTCATAAGGATTTAGAATACAGCTAGTTATACACATTCTGGTGAGTTTTGATTGCGCTAATGATTGTATTTTCCTTCATTAGCAAGTTGACAAGAGATGTGTGGGAGTGGCGACACCATCTACAAGAAAATCGCTAGTGCTTTGCACATAGCATTCTTCACACCGAATGTATCTACCTACAGTGGATGAGTGCATGAGTAATAAGTTGTTTGGTAAGTAACAGCTCGATATTTTAATTTTTTTCATTACGTTTTAAGAATACAAATAAAATTAATTCTGGTGATTTAGGAGTACGCTAATTTTTGCATTTTCTTTCGTTAGCAGATTCGCAAGTGATGTGTGGGAGCGGCGATATATTCTACAAGACAATCGCTAGTGCTGTGCACATAGCATTCTTCACACCGAATGTATCTACGTACAGGGGATGACTGCGTGAATAATTTGTTTTTTGGGAAGTAACAGCAATTTGTTTAAATTTTTTTTATTATGCTTTAAAGATACACATAAATTTACAAATTTGGTGACTTTGGAGTGCGCTAATGTTTACAATTTCTTTCGTTAGCAGGTTGACAAGAGATGTGTGGGTGCGGCGATATCTTCTACAAGAAAATCGCTAGTGCTGTGCACATAGCATTCTTCACTCCGAATGTATCTACGTACAGGGCATGACTGCGTGAATAATTTGTTTTTTGGGAAGTAACGGCAATTTGTTTAAATTTTTTATATTATGCTTTAAAGATACACATAAATTTACACATTTGGTGTCTTTTGAGTGCGCTAATGTTTACATTTTCTTTCGTTAGCAGGTTGACAAGAGATGTGTGGGAGTGGCGATATATTCTACAAGAAAATCACCAGTGCTGTGCACATAGCATTCTTCACTCCGAATGTATCTACGTACAGGGGATGACTGCGTGAATAATTTGTTTTTTGGGAAGTAACAGAAATTTGTTTCAATTTTTTTATTAGGCTTTAAAGATACACATAAATATACACATTTGGTGACTTTGGAGTGCGCTAATGTTTACATTTTCTTTCGTTAGCAGGTTGACAAGAGATGTGTGGGAGCGGCGATATATTCTACAAGAAAATCGCTAGTGCTGTGCACATAGCATTCTTCACTCCGAATGTATCTACGTACAGGGGATGACTGCGTGAATAATTTGTTTTTTGGGAAGTAACAACAATTTGTTTAAATTTTTTTTATTATGCTTTAAAGATACACATAAAATAACACATTTGGTGACTTTGGAGTGCGCTAATGTTTACATTTTCTTTCGTTAGCAGGTTGACAAGAGATGTGTGGGAGCGGCGATATATTCTACAAGAAAATCGCTAGTGCTGTGCACATAGCATTCTTCACTCCGAATGTATCTACGTACAGGGGATGACTGCGTGAATAATTTGTTTTTTGTTAAGTAACAACAATTTGTTTAAATTTTTTTTATTATGCTTTAAAGATACACATAAAATTACACATTTGGTGACTTTGGAGTGCGCTAATGTTTACATTTTCTTTCGTTAGCAGGTTGACAAGAGCTGTGTGGGAGTGGCGATATATTCTACAAGAAAATCGCTATTGCTGTGCACATAGCATTCTTCACTCCGAATGTATCTACGTACAGGGGATGACTGCGTGAATAATTTGTTTTTTTGGAAGTAACGGCAATTTGTTTAAATTCTTTTTATTATGCTTTAAAGATACACGTAAATTTACACATTTGGGGACTTTGGAGTGCGCTAATGTTTACGTTTTCTTTCGTTAGCAGGCTGACAAGAGGTGTGTGGGAGCGGCGATATATTCTACAAGAAAATCGCTAGTGCTGTGCACGTAGCATTCTTCACACCGAATGTACCTACGTACAGGGGATGACTGCGTGAATAATTAGTTCTTTGGGAAGTAACAGCTCGATGTTTAAATTTTTTTCATAAGGATTTAGAATACAGCTAGTTATACACATTCTGGTGAGTTTTGATTGCGCTAATGATTGTATTTTCCTTCATTGGCAAGTTGACAAGAGATGTGTGGGAGTGGCGACACCATCTACAAGAAAATCGCTAGTGCTTTGCACATAGCATTCTTCACACCGAATGTATCTACCTACAGTGGATGAGTGCATGAGTAATAAGTTGTTTGGTAAGTAACAGCTCGATATTTTAATTTTTTTCATTACGTTTTAAGAATACAAATAAAATTAATTCTGGTGATTTAGGAGTACGCTAATTTTTGCATTTTCTTTCGTTAGCAGATTCGCAAGTGATGTGTGGGAGCGGCGATATACTCTACAAGACAATCGCTAGTGCTGTGCACATAGCATTCTTCACACCGAATGTATCTACGTACAGGGGATGACTGCGTGAATAATTTGTTTTTTGGGAAGTAACAGAAATTTGTTTCAATTTTTTTATTAGGCTTTAAAGATACACATAAATTTACACATTTGGTGACTTTGGAGTGCGCTAATGTTTACATTTTCTTTCGTTAGCAGGTTGACAAGAGGTGTGTGGGAGTGGCGACATATTCTACAAGAAAATCGTTAGTGCTTTGCACATAGCATTCTTCACACCGAATGTGTCTACGTACAGTGTATGACTGCATGAATAATAAGTTTTTTTGGTAAGTAACTGCTCGATGTTTTAATTTTTTTTTAATTTTGGTTTAAGAATACAGATAAAATTACACATTCTGGTGACTTAGGAGTGCGCTAATGATTGCATTTTCTTTTGTTAGCAGGTTGACAAGAGATGTGTGGGAGCGGCGATATATTCTACAAGTAAATCGCTAGTGCTTTGCACATAGCATTCTTCACACCGAATGTATCTACGTACAGTGTATGACTGCATGAATAATAAGTTTTTTTGGTAAGTAACTGCTCGATGTTTTAATTTTTTTTTCATTGTGGTTTAAGAATACAGATAAAATTACACATTCAGGTGACTTAGGAGTGCGCTAATGATTGCATTTTCTTTTGTTAGCAGGTTGACAAGAGATTTGTGGGACCGGCGATATATTCTACAAGAAAATCGCTAGTGCTGTGCACATAGCATTCTTCACTCCGAATGTATCTACGTACAGGGGATGACTGCGTGAATAATTTGTTTTTTTGGGAAGTAACAGCAATTTGTTTTAATTTTTTTTATTATGCTTTAAAGGTACACATAAATTTACAAATTTGGTGTCTTTTGAGTGCGCTAATGTTTACATTTTCTTTCGTTAGCAGGTTGAGAAGAGATGTGTGGGAGTGGCGATATATTCTACAAGAAAATCACCAGTGCTGTGCACATAGCATTCTTCACTCCGAATGTATCTACGTACAGGGGATGACTGCGTGAATAATTTGTTTTTTGGGCAGTAACAGCAATTTGTTTAAATTTTTTTACTATGCTTTAAAGATACACATAAATTTACACATTTGGTGACTTTGGAGTGCGCTAATGTTTACATTTTCTTTCGTTAGCAAGTTGACAAGAAATGTGTGGGAGCGGCGATATATTCTACAAGAAAATCGCTCGTGCTGTGCACATAGCATTCTTCACTCCGAATGTATCTACGTACAGGGGAAGACTGCGTGAATAATTTGTTTTTTGGGAAGTAACGGCAATTTGTTTAAATTTTTTATATTATGCTTTAAAGATACACATAAATTTACGTATTTGGTGTCTTTTGAGTGCGCTAATGTTTACATTTTCTTTCGTTAGCAGGTTGACAAGAGATGTGTGGGAGTGGCGATATATTCTACAAGAAAATCACCAGTGCTGTGCACATAGCATTCTTCACTCCGAATGTATCTACGTACAGGGGATGACTGCGTGAATAATTTGTTTTTTGGGAAATAACGGCAATTTGTTTAAATTTTTTTTATTATGCTTTAAAGATACACATGAATTTACAAATTTGGTGACTTTGGAGTGCGCTAATGTTTACAATTTCTTTCGTTAGCAGGTTGACAAGAGATGTGTGGGAGCGGCGATATATTCTACAAGAAAATCGCTAGTGCTGCGCACATAGCATTCTTCACTCCGAATGTATCTACGTACAGGGGATGACTGCGTGAATAATTTGTTTTTTGGGCAGTAACAGCAATTTGTTTAAATTTTTTTACTATGCTTTAAAGATACACATAAATTTACACATTTGGTGACTTTGGAGTGCGCTAATGTTTACATTTTCTTTCGTTAGCAAGTTGACAAGAAATGTGTGGGAGCGGCGATATATTCTACAAGAAAATCGCTCGTGCTGTGCACATAGCATTCTTCACTCCGAATGTATCTACGTGCAGGCGATGACTGCGTGAATAATTTGTTTTTTGGGAAGTAACAGCAATTTGTTTAAATTTTTTTATTATGCTTTAAAGATACACATGAATTTACACATTTGGTGACTTTGGAGTGCGCTAATGTTTACATTTTCTTTCGTTAGCAGGTTGACAAGAGATGTGTGGGAGCGGCGATATATTCTACAAGAAAATCGCTAGTGCTGTGCACATAGCATTCTTCACTCCGAATGTATCTACGTACAGGGGATGACTGCGTGAATAATTTGTTTTTTGTTAAGTAACAACAATTTGTTTAAATTTTTTTTATTATGCTTTAAAGATACACATAAAATTACACATTTGGTGACTTTGCAGTGCGCTAATGTTTACATTTTCTTTCGTTAGCAGGTTGACAAGAGATGTGTGGGAGCGGCGATATATTCTACAAGAAAATCGCTATTGCTGTGCACATAGCATTCTTCACTCCGAATGTATCTACGTACAGGGGATGACTGCGTGAATAATTTGTTTTTTTGGGAGTAACGGCAATTTGTTTAAATTCTTTTTATTATGCTTTAAAGATACACGTAAATTTACACATTTGGGGACTTTGGAGTGCGCTAATGTTTACGTTTTCTTTCGTTAGCAGGCTGACAAGAGGTGTGTGGGAGTGGCGACATATTCTACAAGAAAATCGCTAGTGCTGTGCACATAGCATTCTTCACACCGAATGTACCTACGTACAGGGGATGACTGCGTGAATAATTAGTTCTTTGGGAAGTAACAGCTCGATGTTTAAATTTTTTTCATAAGGATTTAGAATACAGCTAGTTATACACATTCTGGTGAGTTTTGATTGCGCTAATGATTGTATTTTCCTTCATTAGCAAGTTGACAAGAGATGTGTGGGAGTGGCGACACCATCTACAAGAAAATCGCTAGTGCTTTGCACATAGCATTCTTCACACCGAATGTATCTACCTACAGTGGATGAGTGCATGAGTAATAAGTTGTTTGGTAAGTAACAGCTCGATATTTTAATTTTTTTCATTACGTTTTAAGAATACAAATAAAATTAATTCTGGTGATTTAGGAGTACGCTAATTTTTGCATTTTCTTTCGTTAGCAGATTCGCAAGTGATGTGTGGGAGCGGCGATATATTCTACAAGACAATCGCTAGTGCTGTGCACATAGCATTCTTCACACCGAATGTATCTACGTACAGGGGATGACTGCGTGAATAATTTGTTTTTTGGGAAGTAACAGCAATTTGTTTAAATTTTTTTTATTATGCTTTAAAGATACACATAAATTTACAAATTTGGTGACTTTGGAGTGCGCTAATGTTTACAATTTCTTTCGTTAGCAGGTTGACAAGAGATGTGTGGGTGCGGCGATATCTTCTACAAGAAAATCGCTAGTGCTGTGCACATAGCATTCTTCACTCCGAATGTATCTACGTACAGGGCATGACTGCGTGAATAATTTGTTTTTTGGGAAGTAACGGCAATTTGTTTAAATTTTTTATATTATGCTTTAAAGATACACATAAATTTACACATTTGGTGTCTTTTGAGTGCGCTAATGTTTACATTTTCTTTCGTTAGCAGGTTGACAAGAGATGTGTGGGAGTGGCGATATATTCTACAAGAAAATCACCAGTGCTGTGCACATAGCATTCTTCACTCCGAATGTATCTACGTACAGGGGATGACTGCGTGAATAATTTGTTTTTTGGGAAGTAACAGAAATTTGTTTCAATTTTTTTATTAGGCTTTAAAGATACACATAAATATACACATTTGGTGACTTTGGAGTGCGCTAATGTTTACATTTTCTTTCGTTAGCAGGTTGACAAGAGATGTGTGGGAGCGGCGATATATTCTACAAGAAAATCGCTAGTGCTGTGCACATAGCATTCTTCACTCCGAATGTATCTACGTACAGGGGATGACTGCGTGAATAATTTGTTTTTTGGGAAGTAACAACAATTTGTTTAAATTTTTTTTATTATGCTTTAAAGATACACATAAAATAACACATTTGGTGACTTTGGAGTGCGCTAATGTTTACATTTTCTTTCGTTAGCAGGTTGACAAGAGATGTGTGGGAGCGGCGATATATTCTACAAGAAAATCGCTAGTGCTGTGCACATAGCATTCTTCACTCCGAATGTATCTACGTACAGGGGATGACTGCGTGAATAATTTGTTTTTTGTTAAGTAACAACAATTTGTTTAAATTTTTTTTATTATGCTTTAAAGATACACATAAAATTACACATTTGGTGACTTTGGAGTGCGCTAATGTTTACATTTTCTTTCGTTAGCAGGTTGACAAGAGCTGTGTGGGAGTGGCGATATATTCTACAAGAAAATCGCTATTGCTGTGCACATAGCATTCTTCACTCCGAATGTATCTACGTACAGGGGATGACTGCGTGAATAATTTGTTTTTTTGGAAGTAACGGCAATTTGTTTAAATTCTTTTTATTATGCTTTAAAGATACACGTAAATTTACACATTTGGGGACTTTGGAGTGCGCTAATGTTTACGTTTTCTTTCGTTAGCAGGCTGACAAGAGGTGTGTGGGAGCGGCGATATATTCTACAAGAAAATCGCTAGTGCTGTGCACGTAGCATTCTTCACACCGAATGTACCTACGTACAGGGGATGACTGCGTGAATAATTAGTTCTTTGGGAAGTAACAGCTCGATGTTTAAATTTTTTTCATAAGGATTTAGAATACAGCTAGTTATACACATTCTGGTGAGTTTTGATTGCGCTAATGATTGTATTTTCCTTCATTGGCAAGTTGACAAGAGATGTGTGGGAGTGGCGACACCATCTACAAGAAAATCGCTAGTGCTTTGCACATAGCATTCTTCACACCGAATGTATCTACCTACAGTGGATGAGTGCATGAGTAATAAGTTGTTTGGTAAGTAACAGCTCGATATTTTAATTTTTTTCATTACGTTTTAAGAATACAAATAAAATTAATTCTGGTGATTTAGGAGTACGCTAATTTTTGCATTTTCTTTCGTTAGCAGATTCGCAAGTGATGTGTGGGAGCGGCGATATACTCTACAAGACAATCGCTAGTGCTGTGCACATAGCATTCTTCACACCGAATGTATCTACGTACAGGGGATGACTGCGTGAATAATTTGTTTTTTGGGAAGTAACAGAAATTTGTTTCAATTTTTTTATTAGGCTTTAAAGATACACATAAATTTACACATTTGGTGACTTTGGAGTGCGCTAATGTTTACATTTTCTTTCGTTAGCAGGTTGACAAGAGGTGTGTGGGAGTGGCGACATATTCTACAAGAAAATCGTTAGTGCTTTGCACATAGCATTCTTCACACCGAATGTGTCTACGTACAGTGTATGACTGCATGAATAATAAGTTTTTTTGGTAAGTAACTGCTCGATGTTTTAATTTTTTTTTAATTTTGGTTTAAGAATACAGATAAAATTACACATTCTGGTGACTTAGGAGTGCGCTAATGATTGCATTTTCTTTTGTTAGCAGGTTGACAAGAGATGTGTGGGAGCGGCGATATATTCTACAAGTAAATCGCTAGTGCTTTGCACATAGCATTCTTCACACCGAATGTATCTACGTACAGTGTATGACTGCATGAATAATAAGTTTTTTTGGTAAGTAACTGCTCGATGTTTTAATTTTTTTTTCATTGTGGTTTAAGAATACAGATAAAATTACACATTCAGGTGACTTAGGAGTGCGCTAATGATTGCATTTTCTTTTGTTAGCAGGTTGACAAGAGATTTGTGGGACCGGCGATATATTCTACAAGAAAATCGCTAGTGCTGTGCACATAGCATTCTTCACTCCGAATGTATCTACGTACAGGGGATGACTGCGTGAATAATTTGTTTTTTTGGGAAGTAACAGCAATTTGTTTAAATTTTTTTTATTATGCTTTAAAGGTACACATAAATTTACAAATTTGGTGTCTTTTGAGTGCGCTAATGTTTACATTTTCTTTCGTTAGCAGGTTGAGAAGAGATGTGTGGGAGTGGCGATATATTCTACAAGAAAATCACCAGTGCTGTGCACATAGCATTCTTCACTCCGAATGTATCTACGTACAGGGGATGACTGCGTGAATAATTTGTTTTTTGGGCAGTAACAGCAATTTGTTTAAATTTTTTTACTATGCTTTAAAGATACACATAAATTTACACATTTGGTGACTTTGGAGTGCGCTAATGTTTACATTTTCTTTCGTTAGCAAGTTGACAAGAAATGTGTGGGAGCGGCGATATATTCTACAAGAAAATCGCTCGTGCTGTGCACATAGCATTCTTCACTCCGAATGTATCTACGTACAGGGGAAGACTGCGTGAATAATTTGTTTTTTGGGAAGTAACGGCAATTTGTTTAAATTTTTTATATTATGCTTTAAAGATACACATAAATTTACGTATTTGGTGTCTTTTGAGTGCGCTAATGTTTACATTTTCTTTCGTTAGCAGGTTGACAAGAGATGTGTGGGAGTGGCGATATATTCTACAAGAAAATCACCAGTGCTGTGCACATAGCATTCTTCACTCCGAATGTATCTACGTACAGGGGATGACTGCGTGAATAATTTGTTTTTTGGGAAATAACGGCAATTTGTTTAAATTTTTTTTATTATGCTTTAAAGATACACATGAATTTACAAATTTGGTGACTTTGGAGTGCGCTAATGTTTACAATTTCTTTCGTTAGCAGGTTGACAAGAGATGTGTGGGAGCGGCGATATATTCTACAAGAAAATCGCTAGTGCTGCGCACATAGCATTCTTCACTCCGAATGTATCTACGTACAGGGGATGACTGCGTGAATAATTTGTTTTTTGGGCAGTAACAGCAATTTGTTTAAATTTTTTTACTATGCTTTAAAGATACACATAAATTTACACATTTGGTGACTTTGGAGTGCGCTAATGTTTACATTTTCTTTCGTTAGCAAGTTGACAAGAAATGTGTGGGAGCGGCGATATATTCTACAAGAAAATCGCTCGTGCTGTGCACATAGCATTCTTCACTCCGAATGTATCTACGTGCAGGCGATGACTGCGTGAATAATTTGTTTTTTGGGAAGTAACAGCAATTTGTTTAAATTTTTTTATTATGCTTTAAAGATACACATGAATTTACACATTTGGTGACTTTGGAGTGCGCTAATGTTTACATTTTCTTTCGTTAGCAGGTTGACAAGAGATGTGTGGGAGCGGCGATATATTCTACAAGAAAATCGCTAGTGCTGTGCACATAGCATTCTTCACTCCGAATGTATCTACGTACAGGGGATGACTGCGTGAATAATTTGTTTTTTGTTAAGTAACAACAATTTGTTTAAATTTTTTTTATTATGCTTTAAAGATACACATAAAATTACACATTTGGTGACTTTGCAGTGCGCTAATGTTTACATTTTCTTTCGTTAGCAGGTTGACAAGAGATGTGTGGGAGCGGCGATATATTCTACAAGAAAATCGCTATTGCTGTGCACATAGCATTCTTCACTCCGAATGTATCTACGTACAGGGGATGACTGCGTGAATAATTTGTTTTTTTGGAAGTAACGGCAATTTGTTTAAATTCTTTTTATTATGCTTTAAAGATACACGTAAATTTACACATTTGGGGACTTTGGAGTGCGCTAATGTTTACGTTTTCTTTCGTTAGCAGGCTGACAAGAGGTGTGTGGGAGTGGCGACATATTCTACAAGAAAATCGCTAGTGCTGTGCACATAGCATTCTTCACACCGAATGTACCTACGTACAGGGGATGACTGCGTGAATAATTAGTTCTTTGGGAAGTAACAGCTCGATGTTTAAATTTTTTTCATAAGGATTTAGAATACAGCTAGTTATACACATTCTGGTGAGTTTTGATTGCGCTAATGATTGTATTTTCCTTCATTAGCAAGTTGACAAGAGATGTGTGGGAGTGGCGACACCATCTACAAGAAAATCGCTAGTGCTTTGCACATAGCATTCTTCACACCGAATGTATCTACCTACAGTGGATGAGTGCATGAGTAATAAGTTGTTTGGTAAGTAACAGCTCGATATTTTAATTTTTTTCATTACGTTTTAAGAATACAAATAAAATTAATTCTGGTGATTTAGGAGTACGCTAATTTTTGCATTTTCTTTCGTTAGCAGATTCGCAAGTGATGTGTGGGAGCGGCGATATATTCTACAAGACAATCGCTAGTGCTGTGCACATAGCATTCTTCACACCGAATGTATCTACGTACAGGGGATGACTGCGTGAATAATTTGTTTTTTGGGAAGTAACGGCAATTTGTTTAAATTTTTTATATTATGCTTTAAAGATACACATAAATTTACACATTTGGTGTCTTTTGAGTGCGCTAATGTTTACATTTTCTTTCGTTAGCAGGTTGACAAGAGATGTGTGGGAGTGGCGATATATTCTACAAGAAAATCACCAGTGCTGTGCACATAGCATTCTTCACTCCGAATGTATCTACGTACAGGGGATGACTGCGTGAATAATTTGTTTTTTGGGAAGTAACAGAAATTTGTTTCAATTTTTTTATTAGGCTTTAAAGATACACATAAATATACACATTTGGTGACTTTGGAGTGCGCTAATGTTTACATTTTCTTTCGTTAGCAGGTTGACAAGAGATGTGTGGGAGCGGCGATATATTCTACAAGAAAATCGCTAGTGCTGTGCACATAGCATTCTTCACTCCGAATGTATCTACGTACAGGGGATGACTGCGTGAATAATTTGTTTTTTGGGAAGTAACAACAATTTGTTTAAATTTTTTTTATTATGCTTTAAAGATACACATAAAATAACACATTTGGTGACTTTGGAGTGCGCTAATGTTTACATTTTCTTTCGTTAGCAGGTTGACAAGAGATGTGTGGGAGCGGCGATATATTCTACAAGAAAATCGCTAGTGCTGTGCACATAGCATTCTTCACTCCGAATGTATCTACGTACAGGGGATGACTGCGTGAATAATTTGTTTTTTGTTAAGTAACAACAATTTGTTTAAATTTTTTTTATTATGCTTTAAAGATACACATAAAATTACACATTTGGTGACTTTGGAGTGCGCTAATGTTTACATTTTCTTTCGTTAGCAGGTTGACAAGAGCTGTGTGGGAGTGGCGATATATTCTACAAGAAAATCGCTATTGCTGTGCACATAGCATTCTTCACTCCGAATGTATCTACGTACAGGGGATGACTGCGTGAATAATTTGTTTTTTTGGAAGTAACGGCAATTTGTTTAAATTCTTTTTATTATGCTTTAAAGATACACGTAAATTTACACATTTGTGGACTTTGGAGTGCGCTAATGTTTACGTTTTCTTTCGTTAGCAGGCTGACAAGAGGTGTGTGGGAGCGGCGATATATTCTACAAGAAAATCGCTAGTGCTGTGCACGTAGCATTCTTCACACCGAATGTACCTACGTACAGGGGATGACTGCGTGAATAATTAGTTCTTTGGGAAGTAACAGCTCGATGTTTAAATTTTTTTCATAAGGATTTAGAATACAGCTAGTTATACACATTCTGGTGAGTTTTGATTGCGCTAATGATTGTATTTTCCTTCATTGGCAAGTTGACAAGAGATGTGTGGGAGTGGCGACACCATCTACAAGAAAATCGCTAGTGCTTTGCACATAGCATTCTTCACACCGAATGTATCTACCTACAGTGGATGAGTGCATGAGTAATAAGTTGTTTGGTAAGTAACAGCTCGATATTTTAATTTTTTTCATTACGTTTTAAGAATACAAATAAAATTAATTCTGGTGATTTAGGAGTACGCTAATTTTTGCATTTTCTTTCGTTAGCAGATTCGCAAGTGATGTGTGGGAGCGGCGATATACTCTACAAGACAATCGCTAGTGCTGTGCACATAGCATTCTTCACACCGAATGTATCTACGTACAGGGGATGACTGCGTGAATAATTTGTTTTTTGGGAAGTAACAGAAATTTGTTTCAATTTTTTTATTAGGCTTTAAAGATACACATAAATTTACACATTTGGTGACTTTGGAGTGCGCTAATGTTTACATTTTCTTTCGTTAGCAGGTTGACAAGAGGTGTGTGGGAGTGGCGACATATTCTACAAGAAAATCGTTAGTGCTTTGCACATAGCATTCTTCACACCGAATGTGTCTACGTACAGTGTATGACTGCATGAATAATAAGTTTTTTTGGTAAGTAACTGCTCGATGTTTTAATTTTTTTTTAATTTTGGTTTAAGAATACAGATAAAATTACACATTCTGGTGACTTAGGAGTGCGCTAATGATTGCATTTTCTTTTGTTAGCAGGTTGACAAGAGATGTGTGGGAGCGGCGTTATATTCTACAAGTAAATCGCTAGTGCTTTGCACATAGCATTCTTCACACCGAATGTATCTACGTACAGTGTATGACTGCATGAATAATAAGTTTTTTTGGTAAGTAACTGCTCGATGTTTTAATTTTTTTTTCATTATGGTTTAAGAATACAGATAAAATTACACATTCAGGTGACTTAGGAGTGCGCTAATGATTGCATTTTCTTTTGTTAGCAGGTTGACAAGAGATTTGTGGGACCGGCGATATATTCTACAAGAAAATCGCTAGTGCTGTGCACATAGCGTTCTTCACTCCGAATGTATCTACGTACAGGGGATGACTGCGTGAATAATTTGTTTTTTTGGGAAGTAACAGCAATTTGTTTAAATTTTTTTTATTATGCTTTAAAGGTACACATAAATTTACAAATTTGGTGTCTTTTGAGTGCGCTAATGTTTACATTTTCTTTCGTTAGCAGGTTGAGAAGAGATGTGTGGGAGTGGCGATATATTCTACAAGAAAATCACCAGTGCTGTGCACATAGCATTCTTCACTCCGAATGTATCTACGTACAGGGGATGACTGCGTGAATAATTTGTTTTTTGGGCAGTAACAGCAATTTGTTTAAATTTTTTTACTATGCTTTAAAGATACACATAAATTTACACATTTGGTGACTTTGGAGTGCGCTAATGTTTACATTTTCTTTCGTTAGCAAGTTGACAAGAAATGTGTGGGAGCGGCGATATATTCTACAAGAAAATCGCTCGTGCTGTGCACATAGCATTCTTCACTCCGAATGTATCTACGTACAGGGGAAGACTGCGTGAATAATTTGTTTTTTGGGAAGTAACGGCAATTTGTTTAAATTTTTTATATTATGCTTTAAAGATACACATAAATTTACGTATTTGGTGTCTTTTGAGTGCGCTAATGTTTACATTTTCTTTCGTTAGCAGGTTGACAAGAGATGTGTGGGAGTGGCGATATATTCTACAAGAAAATCACCAGTGCTGTGCACATAGCATTCTTCACTCCGAATGTATCTACGTACAGGGGATGACTGCGTGAATAATTTGTTTTTTGGGAAATAACGGCAATTTGTTTAAATTTTTTTAATTATGCTTTAAAGATACACATGAATTTACAAATTTGGTGACTTTGGAGTGCGCTAATGTTTACAATTTCTTTCGTTAGCAGGTTGACAAGAGATGTGTGGGAGCGGCGATATATTCTACAAGAAAATCGCTAGTGCTGCGCACATAGCATTCTTCACTCCGAATGTATCTACGTACAGGGGATGACTGCGTGAATAATTTGTTTTTTGGGCAGTAACAGCAATTTGTTTAAATTTTTTTACTATGCTTTAAAGATACACATAAATTTACACATTTGGTGACTTTGGAGTGCGCTAATGTTTACATTTTCTTTCGTTAGCAAGTTAACAAGAAATGTGTGGGAGCGGCGATATATTCTACAAGAAAATCGCTCGTGCTGTGCACATAGCATTCTTCACTCCGAATGTATCTACGTGCAGGCGATGACTGCGTGAATAATTTGTTTTTTGGGAAGTAACAGCAATTTGTTTAAATTTTTTTTTAAGCTTTAAAGATACACATAAATTTACACATTTGGTGACTTTGGAGTGCGCTAATGTTTACATTTTCTTTCGTTAGCAGGTTGACAAGAGATGTGTGGGAGCGGCGATATATTCTACAAGAAAATCGCTAGTGCTGTGCACATAGCATTCTTCACTCCGAATGTATCTACGTACAGGGGATGACTGCGTGAATAATTTGTTTTTTGTTAAGTAACAACAATTTGTTTAAATTTTTTTTATTATGCTTTAAAGATACACATAAAATTACACATTTGGTGACTTTGCAGTGCGCTAATGTTTACATTTTCTTTCGTTAGCAGGTTGACAAGAGATGTGTGGGAGCGGCGATATATTCTACAAGAAAATCGCTATTGCTGTGCACATAGCATTCTTCACTCCGAATGTATCTACGTACAGGGGATGACTGCGTGAATAATTTGTTTTTTTGGAAGTAACGGCAATTTGTTTAAATTCTTTTTACTATGCTTTAAAGATACACGTAAATTTACACATTTGGGGACTTTGGAGTGCGCTAATGTTTACGTTTTCTTTCGTTAGCAGGCTGACAAGAGGTGTGTGGGAGTGGCGACATATTCTACAAGAAAATCGCTAGTGCTGTGCACATAGCATTCTTCACACCGAATGTACCTACGTACAGGGGATGACTGCGTGAATAATTAGTTCTTTGGGAAGTAACAGCTCGATGTTTAAATTTTTTTCATAAGGATTTAGAATACAGCTAGTTATACACATTCTGGTGAGTTTTGATTGCGCTAATGATTGTATTTTCCTTCATTAGCAAGTTGACAAGAGATGTGTGGGAGTGGCGACACCATCTACAAGAAAATCGCTAGTGCTTTGCACATAGCATTCTTCACACCGAATGTATCTACCTACAGTGGATGAGTGCATGAGTAATAAGTTGTTTGGTAAGTAACAGCTCGATATTTTAATTTTTTTCATTACGTTTTAAGAATACAAATAAAATTAATTCTGGTGATTTAGGAGTACGCTAATTTTTGCATTTTCTTTCGTTAGCAGATTCGCAAGTGATGTGTGGGAGCGGCGATATATTCTACAAGACAATCGCTAGTGCTGTGCACATAGCATTCTTCACACCGAATGTATCTACGTACAGGGGATGACTGCGTGAATAATTTGTTTTTTGGGAAGTAACGGCAATTTGTTTAAATTTTTTATATTATGCTTTAAAGATACACATAAATTTACACATTTGGTGTCTTTTGAGTGCGCTAATGTTTACATTTTCTTTCGTTAGCAGGTTGACAAGAGATGTGTGGGAGTGGCGATATATTCTACAAGAAAATCACCAGTGCTGTGCACATAGCATTCTTCACTCCGAATGTATCTACGTACAGGGGATGACTGCGTGAATAATTTGTTTTTTGGGAAGTAACAGAAATTTGTTTCAATTTTTTTATTAGGCTTTAAAGATACACATAAATATACACATTTGGTGACTTTGGAGTGCGCTAATGTTTACATTTTCTTTCGTTAGCAGGTTGACAAGAGATGTGTGGGAGCGGCGATATATTCTACAAGAAAATCGCTAGTGCTGTGCACATAGCATTCTTCACTCCGAATGTATCTACGTACAGGGGATGACTGCGTGAATAATTTGTTTTTTGGGAAGTAACAACAATTTGTTTAAATTTTTTTTATTATGCTTTAAAGATACACATAAAATAACACATTTGGTGACTTTGGAGTGCGCTAATGTTTACATTTTCTTTCGTTAGCAGGTTGACAAGAGATGTGTGGGAGCGGCGATATATTCTACAAGAAAATCGCTAGTGCTGTGCACATAGCATTCTTCACTCCGAATGTATCTACGTACAGGGGATGACTGCGTGAATAATTTGTTTTTTGTTAAGTAACAACAATTTGTTTAAATTTTTTTTATTATGCTTTAAAGATACACATAAAATTACACATTTGGTGACTTTGGAGTGCGCTAATGTTTACATTTTCTTTCGTTAGCAGGTTGACAAGAGCTGTGTGGGAGTGGCGATATATTCTACAAGAAAATCGCTATTGCTGTGCACATAGCATTCTTCACTCCGAATGTATCTACGTACAGGGGATGACTGCGTGAATAATTTGTTTTTTTGGAAGTAACGGCAATTTGTTTAAATTCTTTTTATTATGCTTTAAAGATACACGTAAATTTACACATTTGGGGACTTTGGAGTGCGCTAATGTTTACGTTTTCTTTCGTTAGCAGGCTGACAAGAGGTGTGTGGGAGCGGCGATATATTCTACAAGAAAATCGCTAGTGCTGTGCACGTAGCATTCTTCACACCGAATGTACCTACGTACAGGGGATGACTGCGTGAATAATTAGTTCTTTGGGAAGTAACAGCTCGATGTTTAAATTTTTTTCATAAGGATTTAGAATACAGCTAGTTATACACATTCTGGTGAGTTTTGATTGCGCTAATGATTGTATTTTCCTTCATTGGCAAGTTGACAAGAGATGTGTGGGAGTGGCGACACCATCTACAAGAAAATCGCTAGTGCTTTGCACATAGCATTCTTCACACCGAATGTATCTACCTACAGTGGATGAGTGCATGAGTAATAAGTTGTTTGGTAAGTAACAGCTCGATATTTTAATTTTTTTCATTACGTTTTAAGAATACAAATAAAATTAATTCTGGTGATTTAGGAGTACGCTAATTTTTGCATTTTCTTTCGTTAGCAGATTCGCAAGTGATGTGTGGGAGCGGCGATATACTCTACAAGACAATCGCTAGTGCTGTGCACATAGCATTCTTCACACCGAATGTATCTACGTACAGGGGATGACTGCGTGAATAATTTGTTTTTTGGGAAGTAACAGAAATTTGTTTCAATTTTTTTATTAGGCTTTAAAGATACACATAAATTTACACATTTGGTGACTTTGGAGTGCGCTAATGTTTACATTTTCTTTCGTTAGCAGGTTGACAAGAGGTGTGTGGGAGTGGCGACATATTCTACAAGAAAATCGTTAGTGCTTTGCACATAGCATTCTTCACACCGAATGTGTCTACGTACAGTGTATGACTGCATGAATAATAAGTTTTTTTGGTAAGTAACTGCTCGATGTTTTAATTTTTTTTTAATTTTGGTTTAAGAATACAGATAAAATTACACATTCTGGTGACTTAGGAGTGCGCTAATGATTGCATTTTCTTTTGTTAGCAGGTTGACAAGAGATGTGTGGGAGCGGCGATATATTCTACAAGTAAATCGCTAGTGCTTTGCACATAGCATTCTTCACACCGAATGTATCTACGTACAGTGTATGACTGCATGAATAATAAGTTTTTTTTGGTAAGTAACTGCTCGATGTTTTAATTTTTTTTTCATTATGGTTTAAGAATACAGATAAAATTACACATTCAGGTGACTTAGGAGTGCGCTAATGATTGCATTTTCTTTTGTTAGCAGGTTGACAAGAGATTTGTGGGACCGGCGATATATTCTACAAGAAAATCACCAGTGCTGTGCACATAGCATTCTTCACTCCGAATGTATCTACGTACAGGGGATGACTGCGTGAATAATTTGTTTTTTGGGAAGTAACAGCAATTTGTTTCAATTTTTTTATAATGCTTTAAAGATAGACATAAATTTACACATTTGGTGACTTTGGAGTGCGCTAATGATTACATTTTCTTTCGTTAGCAGGTTGACAAGAGATGTGTGGGAGCGGCGATATATTCTACAAGAAAATCGCTAGTGCTGTGCACATAGCATTCTTCACTCCGAATGTATCTACGTACAGGGGATGACTGCGTGAATAATTTGTTTTTTGGGAAGTAACAGCAATTTGTTTAAATTTTTTTATCATGCTTTAAAGATACACATAAATTTACACATTTGGTGACTTTGGAGTGCGCTAATATTTACATTTTCTTTCGTTAGCAAGTTGACAAGAAATGTGTGGGAGCGGCGATATATTCTACAAGAAAATCGCTCGTGCTGTGCACATAGCATTCTTCACTCCGAATGTATCTACGTGCAGGCGATGACTGCGTGAATAATTTGTTTTTTGGGAAGTAACAGCAATTTGTTTAAATTTTTTTTTAAGCTTTAAAGATACACATAAATTTACACATTTGGTGACTTTGGAGTGCGGTAATGTTTACATGTTCTTTCGTTAGCAGGTTGACAAGAGATGTGTGGGAGCGGCGATATATTCTACAAGAAAATCGCTAGTGCTGTGCACATAGCATTCTTCACTCCGAATGTATCTACGTACAGGGGATGACTGCGTGAATAATTTGTTTTTTGGGAAGTAACAACAATTTGTTTAAATTTTTTTTATTATGCTTTAAAGATACACATAAAATTACACATTTGGTGACTTTGGAGTGCGCTAATGTTTACATTTTCTTTCGTTAGCAGGTTGACAAGAGATGTGTGGGAGCGGCGATATATTCTACAAGAAAATCGCTAGTGCTGTGCACATAGCATTCTTCACTCCGAATGTATCTACGTACAGGGGATGACTGCGTGAATAATTTGTTTTTTGGGAAGTAACAGCAATTTGTTTAAATTTCTTTTATTATGCTTTAAAGATACACATAAATTAACAAATTTGGTGACTTTGGAGTGCGCTAATGTTTACATTTTCTTTCGTTAGCAGGTTGACAAGAGATGTGTGGGAGCGGCGATATATTCTACAAGAAAATCGCTAGTGCTGTGCACACAGCATTCTTCACTCCGTATGTATCTACGTACAGGGGATGACTGCGAGAATAATTTGTTTTTTGGGAAGTAACGGCAATTTGTTTAAATTTTTTTTTATTATGCTTTAAAGATACACATAAATTTACACATTTGGTGTCTTTGGAGTGCGCTAATGTTTACATTTTCTTTCGTTAGCAGGTTGACAAGAAATGTGTGGGAGCGGCGATATATTCTACAAGAAAATCGCTAGTGCTGTGCACATAGCATTCTTCACTCCGAATGTATCTACGTACAGGGGAAGACTGCGTGAATAATTTGTTTTTTGGGAAGTAAAGGCAATTTGTTTAAATTTTTTATATTATGCTTTAAAGATACACATAAATTCATACATTTGGTGTCTTTGGAGTGCGCTAATGTTTACATTTTCTTTCGTTAGCAGGTTGACAAGAGATGTGTGGGAGTGGCGATATATTCTACAAGAAAATCGCCAGTGCTGTGCACATAGCATTCTTCACTCCGAATGTATCTACGTACAGGGGATGACTGCGTGAATAATTTGTTTTTTGTGAAGTAACAGCAATTTGTTTCAATTTTTTTACTAGGCTTTAAAGATACACATAAATTTACACATTTGGTGACTTTGGAGTACGCTAATGTTTACATTTTCTTTCGTTAGCAGGTTGACAAGAGGTGTGTGGGAGTGGTGACATATTCTACAAGAAAATCGTTAGTGCTTTGCACATAGCATTCTTCACACCGAATGTGTCTACGTACAGTGTATGACTGCATGAATAATAAGTTTTTTTGGTAAGTAACTGCTCGATGTTTTAATTTTTTTTTAATTATGGTTTAAGAATACAGATAAAATTACACATTCTGGTGACTTAGGAGTGCGCTAATGATTGCATTTTCTTTTGTTAGCAGGTTGACAAGAGATGTGTGGGAGCGGCGATACATTCTACAAGTAAATCGCTAGTGCTTTGCACATAGCATTCTTCACACCGAATGTATCTACGTACAGTGTATGACTGCATGAATAATAAGTTTTTTTGGTAAGTAACTGCACGATGTTTTAATTTTTTTTTCATTATGGTTTAAGAATACAGATAAAATTACACATTCAGGTGACTTAGGAGTGCGCTAATGATTGCATTTTCTTTTGTTAGCAGGTTGACAAGAGATGTGTGGGAGCGGCGATATATTCTACAAGAAAATCGCTAGTGCTGTGCACATAGCATTCTTCACTCCGAATGTATCTACGTACAGGGGATGACTGCGTGAATAATTTGTTTTTTGGGAAGTAACAGCAATTTGTTTAAATTTTTTTATCATGCTTTAAAGATACACATAAATATAGACATTTGGTGACTTTGGAGTGCGCTAATGTTTACATTTTCTTTCGTTAGCAAGTTGACAAGAAACGTGTGGGAGCGGCGATATATTCTACAAGAAAATCGCTCGTGCTGTGCACATAGCATTCTTCACTCCGAATGTATCTACGTGCAGGCGATGACTGCGTGAATAATTTGTTTTTTGGGAAGTAACAGCAATTTGTTTCAATTTTTTTATTATGCTTTAAAGATACACATAAATTTACAAATTTGGTGACTTTGGAGTGCGCTAATGTTTACATTTTCTTTCGTTAGCAGGTTGACAAGAGATGTGTGGGAGCGGCGATATATTTTACAAGAAAATCGCTAGTGCTGTGCACATAGCATTCTTCACTCCGAATGTATCTACGTACAGGGGAAGACTGCGTGAATAATTTGTTTTTGGGAAGTAACGGTAATTTGTTTAAATTTTTTATATTATGCTTTAAAGATACACATAAATTTACACATTTGGTGTCTTATGACTGCGCTAATGTTTACATTTTCTTTCGTTAGCAGGTTGACAAGAGCTGTGTGGGAGTGGCGATATATTCTACAAGAAAATCGCTATTGCTGTGCACATAGCATTCTTCACTCCGAATGTATCTACGTACAGGGGATGACTGCGTGAATAATTTGTTTTTTTGGAAGTAACGGCAATTTGTTTAAATTCTTTTTATTATGCTTTAAAGATACACGTAAATTTACACATTTGGGGACTTTGGAGTGCGCTAATGTTTACGTTTTCTTTCGTTAGCAGGCTGACAAGAGGTGTGTGGGAGCGGCGATATATTCTACAAGAAAATCGCTAGTGCTGTGCACGTAGCATTCTTCACAGCGAATGTACCTACGTACAGGGGATGACTGCGTGAATAATTAGTTCTTTGGGAAGTAACAGCTCGATGTTTAAATTTTTTTCATAAGGATTTAGAATACAGCTAGTTATACACATTCTGGTGAGTTTTGATTGCGCTAATGATTGTATTTTCCTTCATTGGCAAGTTGACAAGAGATGTGTGGGAGTGGCGACACCATCTACAAGAAAATCGCTAGTGCTTTGCACATAGCATTCTTCACACCGAATGTATCTACCTACAGTGGATGAGTGCATGAGTAATAAGTTGTTTGGTAAGTAACAGCTCGATATTTTAATTTTTTTCATTACGTTTTAAGAATACAAATAAAATTAATTCTGGTGATTTAGGAGTACGCTAATTTTTGCATTTTCTTTCGTTAGCAGATTCGCAAGTGATGTGTGGGAGCGGCGATATACTCTACAAGACAATCGCTAGTGCTGTGCACATAGCATTCTTCACACCGAATGTATCTACGTACAGGGGATGACTGCGTGAATAATTTGTTTTTTGGGAAGTAACAGAAATTTGTTTCAATTTTTTTATTAGGCTTTAAAGATACACATAAATTTACACATTTGGTGACTTTGGAGTGCGCTAATGTTTACATTTTCTTTCGTTAGCAGGTTGACAAGAGGTGTGTGGGAGTGGCGACATATTCTACAAGAAAATCGTTAGTGCTTTGCACATAGCATTCTTCACACCGAATGTGTCTACGTACAGTGTATGACTGCATGAATAATAAGTTTTTTTGGTAAGTAACTGCTCGATGTTTTAATTTTTTTTTAATTTTGGTTTAAGAATACAGATAAAATTACACATTCTGGTGACTTAGGAGTGCGCTAATGATTGCATTTTCTTTTGTTAGCAGGTTGACAAGAGATGTGTGGGAGCGGCGATATATTCTACAAGTAAATCGCTAGTGCTTTGCACATAGCATTCTTCACACCGAATGTATCTACGTACAGTGTATGACTGCATGAATAATAAGTTTTTTTGGTAAGTAACTGCTCGATGTTTTAATTTTTTTTTCATTATGGTTTAAGAATACAGATAAAATTACACATTCAGGTGACTTAGGAGTGCGCTAATGATTGCATTTTCTTTTGTTAGCAGGTTGACAAGAGATTTGTGGGACCGGCGATATATTCTACAAGAAAATCGCTAGTGCTGTGCACATAGCATTCTTCACTCCGAATGTATCTACGTACAGGGGATGACTGCGTGAATAATTTGTTTTTTTGGGAAGTAACAGCAATTTGTTTAAATTTTTTTTATTATGCTTTAAAGGTACACATAAATTTACAAATTTGGTGTCTTTTGAGTGCGCTAATGTTTACATTTTCTTTCGTTAGCAGGTTGAGAAGAGATGTGTGGGAGTGGCGATATATTCTACAAGAAAATCACCAGTGCTGTGCACATAGCATTCTTCACTCCGAATGTATCTACGTACAGGGGATGACTGCGTGAATAATTTGTTTTTTGGGAAGTAACAGCAATTTGTTTCAATTTTTTTATAATGCTTTAAAGATAGACATAAATTTACACATTTGGTGACTTTGGAGTGCGCTAATGATTACATTTTCTTTCGTTAGCAGGTTGACAAGAGATGTGTGGGAGCGGCGATATATTCTACAAGAAAATCGCTAGTGCTGTGCACATAGCATTCTTCACTCCGAATGTATCTACGTACAGGGGATGACTGCGTGAATAATTTGTTTTTTGGGAAGTAACAGCAATTTGTTTAAATTTTTTTATCATGCTTTAAAGATACACATAAATTTACACATTTGGTGACTTTGGAGTGCGCTAATATTTACATTTTCTTTCGTTAGCAAGTTGACAAGAAATGTGTGGGAGCGGCGATATATTCTACAAGAAAATCGCTCGTGCTGTGCACATAGCATTCTTCACTCCGAATGTATCTACGTGCAGGCGATGACTGCGTGAATAATTTGTTTTTTGGGAAGTAACAGCAATTTGTTTAAATTTTTTTTTAAGCTTTAAAGATACACATAAATTTACACATTTGGTGACTTTGGAGTGCGCTAATGTTTACATTTTCTTTCGTTAGCAGGTTGACAAGAGATGTGTGGGAGCGGCGATATATTCTACAAAAAATCGCTAGTGCTGTGCACATAGCATTCTTCACTCCGAATGTATCTACGTACAGGGGATGACTGCGTGAATAATTTGTTTTTTGGGAAGTAACAACAATTTGTTTAAATTTTTTTTATTATGCTTTAAAGATACACATAAAATTACACATTTGGTGACTTTGGAGTGCGCTAATGTTTACATTTTCTTTCGTTAGCAGGTTGACAAGAGATGTGTGGGAGCGGCGATATATTCTACAAGAAAATCGCTAGTGCTGTGCACATAGCATTCTTCACTCCGAATGTATCTACGTACAGGGGATGACTGCGTGAATAATTTGTTTTTTGGGAAGTAACAGCAATTTGTTTAAATTTCTTTTATTATGCTTTAAAGATACACATAAATTAACAAATTTGGTGACTTTGGAGTGCGCTAATGTTTACATTTTCTTTCGTTAGCAGGTTGACAAGAGATGTGTGGGAGCGGCGATATATTCTACAAGAAAATCGCTAGTGCTGTGCACACAGCATTCTTCACTCCGTATGTATCTACGTACAGGGGATGACTGCGAGAATAATTTGTTTTTTGGGAAGTAACGGCAATTTGTTTAAATTTTTTTTTATTATGCTTTAAAGATACACATAAATTTACACATTTGGTGTCTTTGGAGTGCGCTAATGTTTACATTTTCTTTCGTTAGCAGGTTGACAAGAAATGTGTGGGAGCGGCGATATATTCTACAAGAAAATCGCTAGTGCTGTGCACATAGCATTCTTCACTCCGAATGTATCTACGTACAGGGGAAGACTGCGTGAATAATTTGTTTTTTGGGAAGTAAAGGCAATTTGTTTAAATTTTTTATATTATGCTTTAAAGATACACATAAATTCATACATTTGGTGTCTTTGGAGTGCGCTAATGTTTACATTTTCTTTCGTTAGCAGGTTGACAAGAGATGTGTGGGAGTGGCGATATATTCTACAAGAAAATCGCCAGTGCTGTGCACATAGCATTCTTCACTCCGAATGTATCTACGTACAGGGGATGACTGCGTGAATAATTTGTTTTTTGTGAAGTAACAGCAATTTGTTTCAATTTTTTTACTAGGCTTTAAAGATACACATAAATTTACACATTTGGTGACTTTGGAGTACGCTAATGTTTACATTTTCTTTCGTTAGCAGGTTGACAAGAGGTGTGTGGGAGTGGTGACATATTCTACAAGAAAATCGTTAGTGCTTTGCACATAGCATTCTTCACACCGAATGTGTCTACGTACAGTGTATGACTGCATGAATAATAAGTTTTTTTGGTAAGTAACTGCTCGATGTTTTAATTTTTTTTTAATTATGGTTTAAGAATACAGATAAAATTACACATTCTGGTGACTTAGGAGTGCGCTAATGATTGCATTTTCTTTTGTTAGCAGGTTGACAAGAGATGTGTGGGAGCGGCGATACATTCTACAAGTAAATCGCTAGTGCTTTGCACATAGCATTCTTCACACCGAATGTATCTACGTACAGTGTATGACTGCATGAATAATAAGTTTTTTTGGTAAGTAACTGCACGATGTTTTAATTTTTTTTCATTATGGTTTAAGAATACAGATAAAATTACACATTCAGGTGACTTAGGAGTGCGCTAATGATTGCATTTTCTTTTGTTAGCAGGTTGACAAGAGATGTGTGGGAGCGGCGATATATTCTACAAGAAAATCGCCAGTGCTGTGCACATAGCATTCTTCACTCCGAATGTATCTACGTACAGGCGATGACTGCGTGAATAATTTGTTTTTTGGGAAGTAACAGCAATTTGTTTCAATTTTTTTATTATGCTTTAAAGATACACATAAATTTACAAATTTGGTGACTTTGGAGTGCGCTAATTTTTACATTTTCTTTCGTTAGCAGGTTGACAAGAGATGTGTGGGAGCGGCGATATATTCTACAAGAAAATCGCTAGTGCTGTGCACATAGCATTCTTCACTCCGAATGTATCTACGTACAGGGGAAGACTGCGTGAATAATTTGTTTTTTGGGAAGTAACGGTAATTTGTTTAAATTTTTTATATTATGCTTTAAAGATACACATAAATTTACACATTTGGTGTCTTATGACTGCGCTAATGTTTACATTTTCTTTCGTTAGCAGGTTGACAAGAGATGTGTGGGAGTGGCGATATATTCTACAAGAAAATCACCAGTGCTGTGCACATAGCATTCTTCACACCGAATGTATCTACGTACAGGGGATGACTGCGTGAATAATTTGTTTTCTTGGAAGTAACAGCAATTTGTTTAAATTTTTTTATTAAGCTTTAAAGATACACATAAATTTACACATTTGGTGACTTTGGAGTGCGCTAATGTTTACATTTTCTTTCGTTAGCAGGTTGACAAGAGATGTGTGGGAGCGGCGATATATTCTACAAGAAAATCGCTAGTGCTGTGCACATAGCATTCTTCACTCCGAATGTATCTACGTACAGGGGATGACTGCGTGAATAATTTGTTTTTTGGGAAGTAACAACAATTTGTTTAAATTTTTTTTATTATGCTTTAAAGATACACATAAAATTACACATTTAGTGACTTTGGAGTGCGCTAATGTTTACATTTTCTTTCGTTAGCAGGTTGACAAGAGATGTGTGGGAGCGGCGATATATTCTACAAGAAAATCGCTATTGCTGTGGACATAGCATTCTTCACTCCGAATGTATCTACGTACAGGGGATGACTGCGTGAATAATTTGTTTTTTGGGAAGTAACGGCAATTTGTTTAAATTCTTTTTATTATGCTTTAAAGATACACGTAAATTTACACATTTGGGGACTTTGGAGTGCGCTAATGTTTACGTTTTCTTTCGTTAGCAGGTTGACAAGAGATGTGTGGGAGCGGCGATATATTCTACAAGAAAATCGCTATTGCTGTGGACATAGCATTCTTCACTCCGAATGTATCTACGTACAGGGGATGACTGCGTGAATTATTAGTTCTTTGGGAAGTAACAACTCGATGTTTAAATTTTTTTCATAAGGATTTCGAATACAGCTAGTTATACACATTCTGGTGAGTTTTGATTGCGCTAATGATTGTATTTTCATTCATTAGCAAGTTGACAAGAGATGTGTGGGAGTGGCGACACCATCTACAAGAAAATCGCTAGTGCTATGCACATAGCATTCTTCACACCGAATGTATCTACCTACAGTGGATGAGTGCATGAGTAATAAGTTGTTTGGTAAGTAACAGCTCGATATTTTAATTTTTTTCATTACGTTTTAAGAATACAAATAAAATTAATTCTGGTGATTTAGGAGTACGCTAATTTTTGCATTTTCTTTCGTTAGCAGATTCGCAAGTGATGTGTGGGAGCGGCGATATATTCTACAAGAATATCGCTAGTGCTGTGCACATAGCATTCTTCACACCGAATGTATCTACGTACAGTGGATGACTTCATGAATAATAAGTTTTTTTGGTAAGTAACTGCTCGATGTTTTAATTTTTTTTAATTATGGTTTAAGAATACAGATAAAATTATACATTCTCGTGACTTAGGAGTGCGCTAATGATTGCATTTTCTTTTGTTAGCAGGTTGACAAGAGATGTGTGGGAGCGGCGATATATTCTACAAGTAAATCGCTAGTGCTTTGCACATAGCATTCTTCACACCGAATGTATCTACGTACAGTGGATGACTTCATGAATAATAAGTTTTTGTGGTAAGTAACTGCTCGATGTTTTAATTTTTTTTTCATTATGGTTTAAGAATACAGATAAAATTACACATTCTGGTGACTTAGGAGTGCGCTAATGATTGCATTTTCTTTTGTTAGCAGGTTGACAAGAGGAGTGTGGGAGTGGCGACATATTCTACAAGACAATCACTAGTGCTTTGCACATAGCATTCTTCACACCGAATGTATCTACGTACAGTGTATGACTCCATGAATAATAAGTTTTTTTGGTAAGTAACTGCTCGATGTTTTATTTTTTTTTTTCATTATGGTTTAAGAATACAGATAAAGTTACTCATTCTGGTGACTTAGGAGTGCGCTAATGATTGCATTTTCTTTTGTTAGCAGGTTGACAAGAGATGTGTGGGAGCGGCGATATATTCTACAAGAAAATCGCTAGTGCTGTGCACATAGCATTCTTCACTCCGTATGTATCTACGTACAGGGGATGACTGCGAGAATAATTTGTTTTTTGGGAAGTAACAGCAATTTGTTTAAATTTTTTTTATTATGCTTTAAAGATACACATAAATTTACTCATTTGGTGACTTTGGAGTGCGCAAATGTTTACATTTTCTTTCGTTAGCAAGTTGACAAGAGATGTGTGGGAGCGGCGATATATTCTACAAGAAAATCGCTAGTGCTGTGCACATAGCATTATTCACTCCGAATGTATCTACGTACAGGCGATGACTGCGTGAATAATTTGTTTTTTTGGGAAGTAACAGCAATTTGTTTAAATTTTTTTTATTATGCTTTAAAGATACACATAAATTTACAAATTTGGTGACTTTGGAGTGCGCTAATGTTTACATTTTCTTTCGTTAGCTGGTTGACAAGAGATGTGTTGGAGGGGCGATATATTCTACAAGAAAATCGCTAGTGCTGTGCACATAGCATTCTTCACTCCGAATGTATCTACGTACAGGGGAAGACTGCGTGAATAATTTGTTTTTTGGGAAGTAACGGCAATTTGTTTAAATTTTTTATATTATACTTTAAAGATACACATAAATTTACACATTTGGTGTCTTTTGAGTGCGCTAATGTTTACATTTTCTTTCGTTAGCAGGTTGACAAGAGATTTGTGGGAGTGGCGATATATTCTACAAGAAAATCGCCAGTGCTGTGCACATAGCATTCTTCACTCCGAATGTATCTACGTACAGGGGATGACTGCGTGAATAATTTGTTTTTTGGGAAGTAATAGCAATTTGTTTCAATTTTTTTTATTATGCTTTAAAGATACACATAAATTTACACATTTGGTGACTTTGGAGTGCGCTAATGTTTACATTTTTTTTCGTTAGCTGGTTGACAAGAGGTGTGTGGGAGTGGCGACATATTCTACAAGAAAATCGTTAGTGCTTTGCATATAGCATTCTTCACACCGAATGTATCTACGTACAGTGTATGACTGCATGAATAATAAGTTTTTTTGGTAAGTAACTGCTCGATGTTTTAATTTTTTTTTCATTATGGTTTAAGAATACAGATAAAATTACACATTCTGGTGACTTAGGAGTGCGCTAATGATTGCATTTTCTTTTGTTAGCAGGTTGACAAGAGATGTGTGGGAGCGGCGATATATTCTACAAGAAAATCGCTAGTGCTTTGCACATAGCATTCTTCACACCGAATGTATCTACGTAAGGTGGATGACTTCATGAATAATAAGTTTTTGTGGTAAGTAACTGCTCGATGTTTTATTTTTTTTTTCATTATGGTTTAAGAATACAGATAAAATTACACATTCTGGTGACTTAGGAGTGCGCTAATGATTACATTTTCTTTTGTTAGCAGGTTGACAAGAGGTGTGTGGGAGTGGCGACATATTCTACAAGAAAATCGCTAGTGCTTTGCACATAGCATTCTTCACACCGAATGTATCTACGTACAGTGTATGACTCCATGAATAATAATTTTTTTTTGGTAAGTAACTGCTCGATGTTTTAATTTTTTTTTCTTTATGGTTTAAGAATACAGATAAAATTAAACATTCTTGTGACTTAGGAGTGCGCTAATGATTGCATTTTCTTTTGTTAGCAGGTTGACAAGAGATGTGTGGGACCGGCGATATATTCTACAAGAAAATCGCTAGTGCTGTGCACATAGCATTCTTCACTCCGAATGTATCTACGTACAGGGGATGACTGCGTTAATAATTTGTTTTTTGGGAAGTAACAGCAATTTGTTTCAATTTTTTTTATTATGCTTTAAAGATACACATAAATTTACACATTTGGTGACTTTGGAGTGCGCTAATGTTTACATATTCTTTCGTTAGCAGGTTGACAAGAGGTGTGTGGGAGTGGCGACATATTCTACAAGAAAATCGCTAGTGCTGTGCACATAGCATTCATCACACCGAATGTATCTACGTACAGTGTATGACTGCATGAATAATAAGTTTTTTTGGTAAGTAACTGCTCGATGTTTTAATTTTTTTTTCATTATGGTTTAAGAATACAGATAAAAATACACATTCTGGTGACTTAGGAGTGCGCTAATGATTGCATTTTCTTTTGTAAGCAGGTTGACAAGAGGTTTGTGGGTGTGGCGACATATTCTACAAGAAAATCGTTAGTGCTTTGCACATAGCATTCTTCACTCCGAACGTATCTACGTACAGGGGATGACTGCGTGAATAATTTGTTTTTTGGAAAGTAACAGCAATTTGTTTATATTTTTATTATTATGCTTTAAAGATACACATAAATTTACACATTTGGTGACTTTGGAGTGCGCTAATGTTTACATTTTCTTTCGTTAGCATGTTGACAAGAGGTGTGTGGGAATGGCGACATATTCTACAAGAAAATCGCTAGTGCTTTGCACATAGCATTCATCACACCGAATGTATCTACGTACAGTGAATGACTGAATGAATAATAAGTTTTTTTGGTAAGTAACTGCTCGATCTTTTAATTTTTTTTTTCATTATGGTTTAAGAATACAGACAAAATTACACATTCTGGTGACTTAGTTGTGCGCTAATGATTGCATTTTCTTTTGTTAGCAGGTTGACAAGAGATGTGTGGGAGCGGCGATATATTCTACAAGCAAAATCGCTAGTGCTTTGCACATAGCATTCTTCAAAACGAATGTATCTTCGTATGGGGGATGACTGCGTGAATAATTTGTTTTTTGGGAAGTAACAGCAATTTGTTTAAATTTTTTTTATTATGCTTTAAAGATACACATAAATTTACACATTTGGTGACTTTGGAGTGCGCTAATGTTTACATTTTCTTTCGTTAGCAGGTTGACAAGAGATGTGTGGGAGCGGCGATATCTTCTACAAGAAAATCGCTAGTGCTGTGCACATAGCATTCTTCACTCCGAATGTATCTACGTACAGGGGAAGACTGCGTGAATAATTTGTTTTTTGGGAAGTAACGGCAATTTGTTTAAATTTTTTATATTATGCTTTAAAGATACACATAAATTTACACATTTGGTGTCTTTTGAGTGCGCTAATGTTTACATTTTCTTTCGTTAGCAGGTTGACAAGAGATGTGTGGGAGTGGCGATATATTCTACAAGAAAACAACCAGTGCTGTGCACATAGCATTCTTCACTCCGAATGTATCTACGTACAGTGGATGACTGCGTGAATAATTTGTTTTTTGGGAAGTAACAGCAATTTGTTTAAATTTTTTTTATTATACTTTAAAGATACACATAAATTTACACATTTGGTGACTTTGGAGTGCGCTAATGTTTACATTTTCTTTCGTTAGCAGGTTGACAAGAGATGTGTGGGAGCGGCGATATATTCTACAAGAAAATCGCTAGTGCTGTGCTCATAGCATTCTTCACTCCGAATGTATCTACGTACAGGGGATGACTGCGTGAATAATTTGTTTTTTTGGAAGTAACGGCAATTTGTTTAAATTCTTTTTATTATGCTTTAAAGATACACGTAAATTTACACATTTGGGGACTTTGGAGTGCGCTAATGTTTACGTTTTCTTTCGTTAGCAGGCTGACAAGAGGTGTGTGGGAGTGGCGACATATTCTACAAGAAAATCGCTAGTGCTGTGCACATAGCATTCTTCACACCGAATGTACCTACGTACAGGGGATGACTGCGTGAATAATTAGTTCTTTGGGAAGTAACAGCTCGATGTTTAAATTTTTTTCATAAGGATTTAGAATACAGCTAGTTATACACATTCTGGTGAGTTTTGATTGCGCTAATGATTGTATTTTCCTTCATTAGCAAGTTGACAAGAGATGTGTGGGAGTGGCGACACCATCTACAAGAAAATCGCTAGTGCTATGCACATAGCATTCTTCACACCGAATGTATCTACGTACAGGGGAAGACTGCGTGAATAATTTGTTTTTTGGGAAGTAACGGCAATTTGTTTAAATTTTTTATATTATGCTTTAAACATACACATAAATTTACACATTTGGTGTCTTTTGAGTGCGCTAATGTTTACATTTTCTTTCGTTAGCAGGTTGACAAGAGATTTGTGGGAGTGGCGATATATTCTACAAGAAAATCGCCAGTGCTGTGCACATAGCATTCTTCACTCCGAATGTATCTACGTACAGGGGATGACTGCGTGAATAATTTGTTTTTTGGGAAGTAATAGCAATTTGTTTCAATTTTTTTTATTATGCTTTAAAGATACACATAAATTTACACATTTGGTGACTTTGGAGTGCGCTAATGTTTACATTTTTTTTCGTTAGCTGGTTGACAAGAGGTGTGTGGGAGTGGCGACATATTCTACAAGAAAATCGTTAGTGCTTTGCACATAGCATTCTTCACACCGAATGTATCTACGTACAGTGTATGACTGCATGAATAATAAGTTTTTTTGGTAAGTAACTGCTCGATGTTTTAATTTATTTTCATTATGGTTTAAGAATACAGATAAAATTACACATTCTGGTGACTTAGGAGTGCGCTAATGATTGCATTTTCTTTTGTTAGCAGGTTGGCAAGAGATGTGTGGGAGCGGCGATATATTCTACAAGAAAATCGCTAGTGCTTTGCACATAGCATTCTTCACACCGAATGTATCTACGTACAGTGGATGACTTCATGAATAATAAGTTTTTGTGGTAAGTAACTGCTCGATGTTTTATTTTTTTTTTTCATTATGGTTTAAGAATACAGATAAAATTACACATTCTGGTGACTTAGGAGTGCGCTAATGATTGCATTTTCTTTTGTTAGCAGGTTGACAAGAGGTGTGTGGGAGTGGCGACATATTCTACAAGAAAATCGCTAGTGCTTTGCACATAGCATTCTTCACACCGAATGTATCTACGTACAGTGTATGACTCCATGAATAATAATTTTTTTTTGGTAAGTAACTGCTCGATGTTTTCATTTTTTTTTCATTATGGTTCAAGAATACAGATAAAATTACACATTCTGGTGACTTAGGAGTGCGCTAATGATTGCATTTTCTTTTGTTAGCAGGTTGACAAGAGATGTGTGGGACCGGCGATATATTCTACAAGAAAATCGCTAGTGCTGTGCACATAGCATTCTTCACTCCGAATGTATCTACGTACAGGGGCTGACTGCATGAATAATAAGTTTTTTTGGTAAGTAACTGCTCGATGTTTTAATTTTTTTTCATTATGGTTTAAGAATACAGATAAAAATACACATTCTGGTGACTTGGAGTGCGCTAATGATTGCATTTTCGTTTGTAAGCAGGTTGACAAAAGGTTTGTGGGTGTGGCGACATATTCTACAAGAAAATCGCTAGTGCTTTGCACATAGCATTCTTCACTCCGAACGTATCTACGTACAGGGGATGACTGCGTGAATAATTTGTTTTTTGGAAAGTAACAGCAATTAGTTTATATTTTTATTATTATGCTTTAAAGATACACATAAATTTACACATTTGGTGACTTTGGAGTGCGCTAATGTTTACATTTTCTTTCGTTAGCATGTTGACAAGAGGTTTGTGGGAATGGCGACATATTCTACAAGAAAATCGCTAGTGCTTTGCACATAGCATTCATCACACCGAATGTATCTACGTACAGTGAATGACTGAATGAATAATAAGTTTTTTTGGTAAGTAACTGCTCGATCTTTTAATTTTTTTTTTCATTATGGTTTAAGAATACAGATAAAATTACACATTCTGGTGACTTAGTTGTGCGCTAATGATTGCATTTTCTTTTGTTAGCAGGTTGACAAGAGATGTGTGGGAGCGGCGATATATTCTACAAGAAAATCGCTAGTGCTTTGCACATAGCATTCTTCAAAACGAATGTATGTACGTACAGTGGATGACTTCATGAATAATAAGTTTTTTGGTAAGTAACTGCTCGATGTTTTAATTTGTTTTTCACTATGGTTTAAGAATACAGATAAAATTACATATTCTGGTGACTTAGGAGTGCGCTAATGATTGCATTTTCTTTTGTTAGCAGATTGACAAGAGATGTGTGGGAGCGGCGATATATTCTACAAGTATATCGCTAGTGCTTTGCACATAGCATTCTTCTCACCGAATGTATCTACGTACAGGGGATGACTGCGTGAATAATTAGTTTTTCGGGAAGTAACCGCAATTTGTTTAAATTCTTTTTATTATGCTTTAAAGATACGCGTAAATTTACACATTTGGTGACTTTGGAGTGCGCTAATGTTTACATATTCTTTCGTTAGCAGGTTGACAAGAGGTGTGTGGGAGTGGCGACATATTCTACAAGAAAATCGCTAGTGCTGTGCACATAGCATTCATCACACCGAATGTATCTACGTACAGTGTATGACTGCATGAATAATAAGTTTTTTTGGTAAGTAACTGCTCGATGTTTTAATTTTTTTCATTATGGTTTAAGAATACAGATAAAAATACACATTCTGGTGAATTAGGAGTGCGCTAATGATTGCATTTTCTTTTGTAAGCAGGTTGACAAGAGGTTTGTGGGAGTGGCGACATATTCTACAAGAAAATCGCTAGTGCTTTGCACATAGCATTCTTCACTCCGAACGTATCTACGTACAGGGGATGACTGCGTGAATAATTTGTTTTTTGGAAAGTAACAGCAATTTGTTTATATTTTTATTATTATGCTTTAAAGATACACATAAATTTACACATTTGGTGACTTTGGAGTGCGCTAATGTTTACATTTTCTTTCGTTAGCATGTTGACAAGAGGTGTGTGGGAATGGCGACATATTCTACAAGAAAATCGCTAGTGCTTTGCACATAGCATTCATCACACCGAATGTATCTACGTACAGTGAATGACTGAATGAATAATACGTTTTTTGGTAAGTAACTGCTCGATCTTTTAATTTTTTTTTTCATTATGGTTTAAGAATACAGATAAAATTACACATTCTGGTGACTTAGTTGTGCGCTAATGATTGCATTTTCTTTTGTTAGCAGGTTGACAAGAGATGTGTGGGAGCGGCGATATATTCTACAAGAAAATCGCTAGTGCTTTGCACATAGCATTCTTCAAAACGAATGTATCTACGTACAGGGGATGACTGCGTGAATAATTTGTTTTTTGGGAAGTAACAGCAATTTGTTCAAATTTTTTTTTATTATGCTTTGAAGATACACATAAATTTACACATTTGGTGACTTTGGAGTACGCTAATGTTTACATTTTCTTTCGTTAGCAGGTTGACAAGAGATGTGTGGGAGCGGCGATATATTCTACAAGAAAATCGCTATTGCTGTGCACATAGCATTCTTCACTCCGAATGTATCTACGTACAGGGGATGACTGCGTGAATAATTTGTTTTTTTGGAAGTAACGGCAATTTGTTTAAATTCTTTTTATTATGCTTTAAAGATACACGTAAATTTACACATTTGGGGACTTTGGAGTGCGCTAATGTTTACGTTTTCTTTCGTTAGCAGGCTGACAAGAGGTGTGTGGGAGTGGCGACATATTCTACAAGAAAATCGCTAGTGCTGTGCACATAGCATTCTTCACACCGAATGTACCTACGTACAGGGGATGACTGCGTGAATAATTAGTTCTTTGGGAAGTAACAGCTCGATGTTTAAATTTTTTTCATAAGGATTTAGAATACAGCTAGTTATACACATTCTGGTGAGTTTTGATTGCGCTAATGATTGTATTTTCCTTCATTAGCAAGTTGACAAGAGATGTGTGGGAGTGGCGACACCATCTACAAGAAAATCGCTAGTGCTTTGCACATAGCATTCTTCACACCGAATGTATCTACCTACAGTGGATGAGTGCATGAGTAATAAGTTGTTTGGTAAGTAACAGCTCGATATTTTAATTTTTTTCATTACGTTTTAAGAATACAAATAAAATTAATTCTGGTGATTTAGGAGTACGCTAATTTTTGCATTTTCTTTCGTTAGCAGATTCGCAAGTGATGTGTGGGAGCGGCGATATATTCTACAAGACAATCGCTAGTGCTGTGCACATAGCATTCTTCACACCGAATGTATCTACGTACAGGGGATGACTGCGTGAATAATTTGTTTCTTGGGAAGTAACAGCAATTTGTTTAAATTTTTTTTATTAAGCTTTAAAGATACACATAAATTTACACATTTGGTGACTTTGGAGTGCGCTAATGTTTACATTTTCTTTCGTTAGCAGGTTGACAAGAGATGTGTGGGAGCGGCGATATATTCTACAAGAAAATCGCTAGTGCTGTGCACATAGCATTCTTCACTCCGAATGTATCTACGTACAGGGGATGACTGCGTGAATAATTTGTTTTTTGTTAAGTAACAACAATTTGTTTAAATTTTTTTTTATTATGCTTTAAAGATACACATAAAATTACACATTTGGTGACTTTGGAGTGCGCTAATGTTTACATTTTCTTTCGTTAGCAGGTTGACAAGAGATGTGTGGGAGTGGCGATATATTCTACAAGAAAATCGCTATTGCTGTGCACATAGCATTCTTCACTCCGAATGTATCTACGTACAGGGGATGACTGCGTGAATAATTTGTTTTTTTGGAAGTAACGGCAATTTGTTTAAATTCTTTTTATTATGATTTAAAGATACACGTAAATTTACACATTTGGGGACTTTGGAGTTGCGCTAATGTTTACGTTTTCTTTCGTTAGCAGGCTGACAAGAGGTGTGTGGGAGTGGCGACATATTCTACAAGAAAATCGCTAGTGCTGTGCACATAGAATTCTTCACACCGAATGTACCTACGTACAGGGGATGACTGCGTGAATAATTAGTTCTTTGGGAAGTAACAGCTCGATGTTTAAATTTTTTTCATAAGGATTTAGAATACAGCTAGTTATACACATTCTGGTGAGTTTTGATTGTATTTTCCTTCATTAGTAAGTTGACAAGAGATGTGTGGGAGTGGCGACACCATCTACAAGAAAATCGCTAGTGCTTTGCACATAGCATTCTTCACACCGAATGTATCTACCTACAGTGGATGAGTGCATGAGTAATAAGTTGTTTGGTAAGTAACAGCTCGATATTTTAATTTTTTTCATTACGTTTTAAGAATACAAATAAAATTAATTCTGGTGATTTAGGAGTACGCTAATTTTTGCATTTTCTTTCGTTAGCAGATTCGCAAATGATGTGTGGGAGCGGCGATATATTCTACAAGACAATCGCTAGTGCTGTGCACATAGCATTCTTCACACCGAATGTATCTACGTACAGGGGATGACTGCGTGAATAATTTGTTTTTTGGGAAGTAACAGAAATTTGTTTCAATTTTTTTATTAGGCTTTAAAGATACACATAAATTTCCACATTTGGTGACTTTGGAGTGCGCTAATGTTTACATTTTCTTTCGTTAGCAGGTTGACAAGAGGTGTGTGGGAGTGGCGACATATTCTACAAGAAAATCGTTAGTGCTTTGCACATAGCATTCTTCACACCGAATGTGTCTACGTACAGTGTATGACTGCATGAATAATAAGTTTTTTTGGTAAGTAACTGCTCGATGTTTTAATTTTTTTTTAATTTTGGTTTAAGAATACAGATAAAATTACACATTCTGGTGACTTAGGAGTGCGCTAATGATTGCATTTTCTTTTGTTAGCAGGTTGACAAGAGATGTGTGGGAGCGGCGATATATTCTACAAGTAAATCGCTAGTGCTTTGCACATAGCATTCTTCACACCGAATGTATCTACGTACAGTGTATGACTGCATGAATAATAAGTTTTTTTGGTAAGTAACTGCTCGATGTTTTAATTTTTTTTTCATTATGGTTTAAGAATACAGATAAAATTACACATTCAGGTGACTTAGGAGTGCGCTAATGATTGCATTTTCTTTTGTTAGCAGGTTGACAAGAGATGTGTGGGACCGGCGATATATTCTACAAGAAAATCGCTAGTGCTGTGCACATAGCATTCTTCACTCCGAATGTATCTACGTACAGGGGATGACTGCGTGAATAATTTGTTTTTTGGGAAGTAACAGCAATTTGTTTAAATTTTTTTTATTATGCTTTAAAGGTACACATAAATTTACAAATTTGGTGTCTTTTGAGTGCGCTAATGTTTACATTTTCTTTCGTTAGCAGGTTGAGAAGAGATGTGTGGGAGTGGCGATATATTCTACAAGAAAATCACAAGTGCTGTGCACATAGCATTCTTCACTCCGAATGTATCTACGTACAGGGGATGACTGCGTGAATAATTTGTTTTTTGGGAAGTAACAGCAATTTGTTTCAATTTTTTTATTATGCTTTAAAGATACACATAAATTTACACATTTGGTGACTTTGGAGTGCGCTAATGTTTACATTTTCTTTCGTTAGCAGGTTGACAAGAGATGTGTGGGAGCGGCGATATATTCTACAAGAAAATCGCTAGTGCTGTGCTCATAGCATTCTTCACTCCGAATGTATCTACGTACAGGGGATGACTGCGTGAATAATTTGTTTTTTGGGAAGTAACAGCAATTTGTTTAAATTTTTTTTTTAAGCTTTAAAGGTACACATAAATTTACACATTTGGTGACTTTGGAGTGCGCTAATGTTTACATTTTCTTTCGTTAGCAGGTTGACAAGAGATGTGTGGGAGCGGCGATATATTCTACAAGAAAATCGCTAGTGCTGTGCACATAGCATTCTTCACTCCGAATGTATCTACGTACAGGGGATGACTGCGTGAATAATTTGTTTTTTGGGAAGTAACAGCAATTTGTTTAAATTTTTTTTATTATGCTTTAAAGATACACATAAATTTACACATTTGGTGACTTTGGAGTGCGCTAATGTTTACATTTTCTTTCGTTAGCAGGTTGACAAGAGATGTGTGGGAGCGGCGATATATTCTACAAGAAAATCGCTAGTGCTGTGCACATAGCATTCTTCACACCGAATGTATCAACGTACAGTGTATGACTGCATGAATAATAAGTTTTTTTGGTAAGTAACTGCTCGATGTTTTAATTTTTTTCTCATTATGGTTTAAGAATACAGATAAAATTACACATTCAGGTGACTTAGGAGTGCGCTAATGATTGCATTTTCTTTTGTTAGCAGGTTGACAAGAGATGTGTGGGACCGGCGATATATTCTACAAGAAAATCGCTAGTGCTGTGCACATAGCATTCTTCACTCCGAATGTATCTACGTACAGGGGATGACTGCGTGAATAATTTGTTTTTTGGTAAGTAACAGCAATTTGTTTAAATTTTTTTATCATGCTTTAAAGATACACATAAATTTACACATTTGGTGACTTTGGAGTGCGCTAATATTTACATTTTCTTTCGTTAGCAAGTTGACAAGAAATGTGTGGGAGCGGCGATATATTCTACAAGAAAATCGCTCGTGCTGTGCACATAGCATTCTTCACTCCGAATGTATCTACGTGCAGGCGATGACTGCGTGAATAATTTGTTTTTTGGGAAGTAACGGTAATTTGTTTAAATTTTTTATATTATGCTTTAAAGATACACATAAATTTACACATTTGGTGTCTTATGACTGCGCTAATGTTTACATTTTCTTTCGTTAGCAGGTTGACAAGAGATGTGTGGGAGTGGCGATAATTTCTACAAGAAAATCACCAGTGCTGTGCACATAGCATTCTTCACACCGAATGTATCTAATTACAGGGGATGACTGCGTGAATAATTTGTTTTTTGGGAAGTAACAGCAATTTGTTTAAATTTTTTTTTAAGCTTTAAAGATACACATAAATTTACACATTTGGTGACTTTGGAGTGCGCTAATGTTTACATTTTCTTTCGTTAGCAGGTTGACAAGAGATGTGTGAGAGCGGCGATATATTCTACAAGAAAATCGCTAGTGCTGTGCACATAGCATTCTTCACTCCGAATGTATCTACGTACAGGGGATGACTGCGTGAATAATTTGTTTTTTGGGAAGTAACAACAATTTGTTTAAATTTTTTTTATTATGCTTTAAAGATACACATAAAATTACACATTTGGTGACTTTGGAGTGCGCTAATGTTTACATTTTCTTTCGTTAGCAGGTTGACAAGAGATGTGTGGGAGCGGCGATATATTCTACAAGAAAATCGCTAGTGCTGTGCACATAGCATTCTTCACTCCGAATGTATCTACGTACAGGGGATGACTGCGTGAATAATTTGTTTTTTGGGAAGTAACAGCAATTTGTTTAAATTTTTTTTATTGTGCTTTAAAGGTACACATAAATTTACACATTTGTTGACTTTGGAGTGCGCTAATGTTTACATTTTCTTTCGTCAGCAGGTTGACAAGAGATGTGTGGGAGCGGCGATATATTCTACAAGAAAATCGCTAGTGCTGTGCACATAGCATTCTTCACTCCGAAAGTATCTACGTACAGGGGATGACTGCGTGAATAATTTGTTTTTTGGGAAGTAACAGCAATTTGTTTAAATTTTTTTTATTATGCTTTAAAGATACACATAAATTTACACATTTGGTGACTTTGGAGTGCGCTAATGTTTACATTTTCTTTCGTTAGCAGGTTGACAAGAGATGTGTGGGAGCGGCGATATATTCTACAAGAAAATCGCTAGTGCTGTGCACATAGCATTCTTCACACCGAATGTATCTACGTACAGTGTATGACTGCATGAATAATAAGTTTTTTTGGTAAGTAACTGCTCGATGTTTTAATTTTTTTTTCATTATGGTTTAAGAATACAGATAAAATTACACATTCAGGTGACTTAGGAGTGCGCTAATGATTGCATATTCTTTTGTTAGCAGGTTGACAAGAAATGTGTGGGACCGGCGATATATTCTACAAGAAAATCGCTAGTGCTGTGCACATAGCATTCTTCACTCCGAATGTATCTACGTACAGGGGATGACTGCGTGAATAATTTGTTTTTTGGGAAGTAACAGCAATTTGTTTAAATTTTTTTATCATGCTTTAAAGATACACATAAATTTACACATTTGGTGACTTTGGAGTGCGCTAATGTTTACATTTTCTTTCGTTAGCAGGTTGACAAGAGATGTGTGGGACCGGCGATATATTCTACAAGAAAATCGCTAGTGCTGTGCACATAGCATTCTTCACTCCGAATGTATCTACGTACAGGGGATGACTGCGTGAATAATTTGTTTTTTGGGAAGTAACAGCAATTTGTTTAAATTTTTTATATTATGCTTTAAAGATACACATAAATTTACACATTTGGTGTCTTATGACTGCGCTAATGTTTACATTTTCTTTCGTTAGCAGGTTGACAAGAGATGTGTGGGAGTGGCGATATATTCTACAAGAAAATCACCAGTGCTGTGCACATAGCATTCTTCACACCGAATGTAATTACGTACAGGGGATGACTGCGTGAATAATTTGTTTTCTGGGAAGTAACAGCAATTTGTTTAAATTTTTTTTATTAAGCTTTAAAGATACACATAAATTTACACATTAGGTGACTTTGGAGTGCGCTAATGTTTACATTTTCTTTCGTTAGCAGGTTGACAAGAGATGTGTGGGAGCGGCGATGTATTCTACAAGAAAATCGCTAGTGCTGTGCACATAGCATTCTTCACTCCGAATGTATCTACGTACAGGGGATGACTGCGTGAATAATTTGTTTTTTTGGGAAGTAACAACAATTTGTTTAAATTTTTTTTATTATGCTTTAAAGATACACATAAAATTACACATTTGGTGACTTTGGAGTGCGCTAATGTTTACATTTTCTTTCGTTAGCAGGTTGACAAGAGATGTGTGGGAGCGGCGATATATTCTACAAGAAAATCGCTATTGCTGTGCACATAGCATTCTTCACTCCGAATGTATCTACGTACAGGGGATGACTGCGTGACTAATTTGTTTTTTGGGAAGTAACGGCAATTTGTTTAAATTCTTTTTATTATGCTTTAAAGTTACACGTAAATTTACACATTTGGGGACTTTGGAGTGCGCTAATGTTTACGTTTTCTTTCGTTAGCAGGCTGACAAGAGGTGTGTGGGAGTGGCGACATATTCTACAAGAAAATCGCTAGTGCTGTGCACATAGCATTCTTCACACCGAATGTACCTACGTACAGGGGATGACTGCGTGAATAATTAGTTCTTTGGGAAGTAACAACTCGATGTTTAAATTTTTTTCATAAGGATTTGGAATACAGCTAGTTATACACATTCTGGTGAGTTTTGATTGCGCTAATGATTGTATTTTCCTTCATTAGCAAGTTGACAAGAGATGTGTGGGAGTGGCGACACCATCTACAAGAAAATCGCTAGTGCTATGCACATAGCATTCTTCACACCGAATGTATCTACCTACAGTGGATGAGTGCATGAGTAATAAGTTGTTTGGTAAGTAACAGCACGATATTTTAATTTTTTTCATTACGTTTTAAGAATACAAATAAAATTAATTCTGGTGATTTAGGAGTACGCTAATTTTTGCATTTTCTTTCGTTAGCAGGTTCGCAAGTGATGTGTGGGAGCGGCGATATATTCTACAAGAATATCGTTAGTGCTGTGCACATAGCATTCCTTCACACCGAATGTATCTACGTACAGTGGATGACTTCATGAATAATAAGTTTTTTTGTTAAGTAACTGCTCGATGTTTTAATTTTTTTAAATTATGGTTTAAGAATACAGATAAAATTACACATTCTGGTGACTTAGGAGTGCGCTAATGATTGCATTTTCTTTTGTTAGCAGGTTGACAAGTGATGTGTGGGAGCGGCGATATATTCTACAAGTAAATCGCTAGTGCTTTGCACATAGCATTCTTCACACCGAATGTATCTACGTACAGTGGATGACTTCATGAATAATAAGTTTTTGTGGTAAGTAACTTCTCGATGTTTTATTTTTTTTTTTTTTTTTCATTATGGTTTAAGAATACAGATAAAGTTACACATTCTGGTGACTTAGGAGTGCGCTAATGATTGCATTTTCTTTTGTTAGCAGGTTGACAAGAGATGTGTGGGAGCGGCGATATATTCTACAAGAAAATCGCTAGTGCTGTGCACAAAGCATTCTTCACTCCGTATGTATCTACGTACAGGGGATGACTGCGAGAATAATTTGTTTTTTGGGAAGTAACAGCAATTTGTTTAAATTTTTTTTATTATGCTTTAAAGATACACATAAATTTACTCATTTGGTGACTTTGGAGTGCGCAAATGTTTACATTTTCTTTCGTTAGCAAGTTGACAAGAGATGTGTGGGAGCGGCGATATATTCTACAAGAAAATCGCTAGTGCTGTGCACATAGCATTCTTCACTCCGAATGTATCTACGTACAGGCGATGACTGCGTGAATAATTTGTTTTTTTGGGAAGTAACAGCAATTTGTTTAAATTTTTTTTATTATGCTTTAAAGATACACATAAATTTACAAATTTGGTGACTTTGGAGTGCGCTAATGTTTACATTTTCTTTCGTTAGCTGGTTGACAAGAGATGTGTTGGAGGGGCGATATATTCTACAAGAAAATCGCTAGTGCTGTGCACATAGCATTCTTCACACCGAATGTATCTACGTACAGGGGATGACTGCGTGAATAATTTGTTTTTTGGGAAGTAACAACAATTTGTTTAAATTTTTTTTATTATGCTTTAAAGATACACATAAAATTACACATTTGGTGACTTTGGAGTGCGCTAATGTTTACATTTTCTTTCGTTAGCAGGTTGACAAGAGATGTGTGGGAGCGGCGATATATTCTACAAGAAAATCGCTATTGCTGTGCACATAGCATTCTTCACTCCGAATGTATCTACGTACAGGGGATGACTGCGTGACTAATTTGTTTTTTGGGAAGTAACGGCAATTTGTTTAAATTCTTTTTATTATGCTTTAAAGATACACGTAAATTTACACATTTGGGGACTTTGGAGAGCGCTAATGTTTACGTTTTCTTTCGTTAGCAGGCTGACAAGAGGTGTGTGGGAGTGGCGACATATTCTACAAGAAAATCGCTAGTGCTGTGCACATAGCATTCTTCACACCGAATGTAATTACGTACAGGGGATGACTGCGTGAATAATTTGTTTTTTGGGAAGTAACAGCAATTTGTTTAAATTTTTTTTATTAAGCTTTAAAGATACACATAAATTTACATATTTGGTGACTTTGGAGTGCGCTAATGTTTACATTTTCTTTCGTTAGCAGGTTGACAAGAGATGTGTGGGAGCGGCGATGTATTCTACAAGAAAATCGCTAGTGCTGTGCACATAGCATTCTTCACTCCGAATGTATCTACGTACAGGGGATGACTGCGTGAATAATTTGTTTTTTTGGGAAGTAACAACAATTTGTTTAAATTTTTTTTATTATGCTTTAAAGATACACATAAAATTACACATTTGGTGACTTTGGAGTGCGCTAATGTTTACATTTTCTTTCGTTAGCAGGTTGACAAGAGATGTGTGGGAGCGGCGATATATTCTACAAGAAAATCGCTATTGCTGTGCACATAGCATTCTTCACTCCGAATGTATCTACGTACAGGGGATGACTGCGTGACTAATTTGTTTTTTGGGAAGTAACGGCAATTTGTTTAAATTCTTTTTATTATGCTTTTAGGATACACGTAAATTTACACATATGGGGACTTTGGAGTGCGCTAATGTTTACGTTTTCTTTCGTTAGCAGGCTGACAAGAGGTGTGTGGGAGTGGCGACATATTCTACAAGAAAATCGCTAGTGCTGTGCACATAGCATTCTTCACACCGAATGTACCTACGTACAGGGGATGACTGCGTGAATAATTAGTTCTTTGGGAAGTAACAACTCGATGTTTAAATTTTTTTCATAAGGATTTCGAATACAGCTAGTTATACACATTCTGGTGAGTTTTGATTGCGCTAATGATTGTATTTTCCTTCATTAGCAAGTTGACAAGAGATGTGAGGGAGTGGCGACACCATCTACAAGAAAATCGCTAGTGCTATGCACATAGCATTCTTCACACCGAATGTATCTACCTACAGTGGATGAGTGCATGAGTAATAAGTTGTTTGGTAAGTAACAGCACGATATTTTAATTTTTTTCATTACGTTTTAAGAATACAAATAAAATTAATTCTGGTGATTTAGGAGTACGCTAATTTTTGCATTTTCTTTCGTTAGCAGGTTCGCAAGTGATGTGTGGGAGCGGCGATATATTCTACAAGAATATCGCTAGTGCTGTGCACATAGCATTCTTCACACCGAATGTATCTACGTACAGTGGATGACTTCATGAATAATAAGTTTTTTTGTTAAGTAACTGCTCGATGTTTTAATTTTTTTTAATTATGGTTTAAGAATACAGATAAAATTACACATTCTGGTGACTTAGGAGTGCGCTAATGATTGCATTTTCTTTTGTTAGCAGGTTGATAAGAGATGTGTGGGAGCGGCGATATATTCTACAAGTAAATCGCTAGTGCTTTGCACATAGCATTCTTCACACCGAATGTATCTACGTACAGTGGATGACTTCATGAATAATAAGTTTTTGTGGTAAGTAACTGCTCGATGTTTTAATTTTTTTTTCATTATGGTTTAAGAATGCAGATAAAATTACACATTCTGGTGACTTAGGAGTGCGCTAATGATTGCATTTTCTCTTGTTAGCAGGTTGACAAGAGGAGTGTGGGAGTGGCGACATATTCTACAAGACAATCACTAGTGCTTTGCACATAGCATTCTTCACACCGAATGTATCTACGTACAGTGTATGACTCCATGAATAATAAGTTTTTTTGGTAAGTAACTTCTCGATGTTTTATTTTTTTTTTTTTTTTCATTATGGTTTAAGAATACAGATAAAGTTACACATTCTGGTGACTTAGGAGTGCGCTAATGATTGCATTTTCTTTTGTTAGCAGGTTGACAAGAGATGTGTGGGAGCGGCGATATATTCTACAAGAAAATCGCTAGTGCTGTGCACAAAGCATTCTTCACTCCGTATGTATCTACGTACAGGGGATGACTGCGAGAATAATTTGTTTTTTGGGAAGTAACAGCAATTTGTTTAAATTTTTTTTATTATGCTTTAAAGATACACATAAATTTACTCATTTGGTGACTTTGGAGTGCGCAAATGTTTACATTTTCTTTCGTTAGCAAGTTGACAAGAGATGTGTGGGAGCGGCGATAGATTCTACAAGAAAATCGCTAGTGCTGTGCACATAGCATTATTCACTCCGAATGTATCTACGTACAGGCGATGACTGCGTGAATAATTTGTTTTTTTGGGAAGTAACAGCAATTTGTTTAAATTTTTTTTATTATGCTTTAAAGATACACATAAATTTACAAATTTGGTGACTTTGGAGTGCGCTAATGTTTACATTTTCTTTCGTTAGCTGGTTGACAGGAGATGTGTTGGAGGGGCGATATATTCTACAAGAAAATCGCTAGTGCTGTGCACATAGCATTCTTCACACCGAATGTATCTACGTACAGGGGATGACTGCGTGAATAATTTGTTTTTTGGGAAGTAACAACAATTTGTTTAAATTTTTTTTATTATGCTTTAAAGATACACATAAAATTACACATTTGGTGACTTTGGAGTGCGCTAATGTTTACATTTTCTTTCGTTAGCAGGTTGACAAGAGATGTGTGGGAGCGGCGATATATTCTACAAGAAAATCGCTATTGCTGTGCACATAGCATTCTTCACTCCGAATGTATCTACGTACAGGGGATGACTGCGTGAATAATTTGTTTTTTGGGAAGTAACGGCAATTTGTTTAAATTCTTTTTATTATGCTTTAAAGATACACGTAAATTTACACATTTGGGGACTTTGGAGAGCGCTAATGTTTACGTTTTCTTTCGTTAGCAGGCTGACAAGAGGTGTGTGGGAGTGGCGACATATTCTACAAGAAAATCGCTAGTGCTGTGCACATAGCATTCTTCACACCGAATGTACCTACGTACAGGGGATGACTGCGTGAATAATTAGTTCTTTGGGAAGTAACAACTCGATGTTTAAATTTTTTTCATAAGGATTTCGAATACAGCTAGTTATACACATTCTGGTGAGTTTTGATTGCGCTAATGATTGTATTTTCCTTCATTAGCAAGTTGACAAGAGATGTGTGGGAGTGGCGACACCATCTACAAGAAAATCGCTAGTGCTATGCACATAGCATTCTTCACACCGAATGTATCTACCTACAGTGGATGAGTGCATGAGTAATAAGTTGTTTGGTAAGTAACAGCTCGATATTTTAATTTTTTTCATTACGTTTTAAGAATACAAATAAAATTAATTCTGGTGATTTAGGAGTACGCTAATTTTTGCATTTTCTTTCGTTAGCAGATTCGCAAGTGATGTGTGGGAGCGGCGATATATTCTACAAGAATATCGCTAGTGCTGTGCACATAGCATTCCTTCACACCGAATGTATCTACGTACAGTGGATGACTTCATGAATAATAAGTTTTTTTGGTAAGTAACTGCTCGATGTTTTAATTTTTTTTAATTATGGTTTAAGAATACAGATAAAATTACACATTCTGGTGACTTAGGAGTGCGCTAATGATTGCATTTTCTTTTGCTAGCAGGTTGACAAGAGATGTGTGGGAGCGGCGATATATTCTACAAGTAAATCGCTAGTGCTTTGCACATAGCATTCTTCACACCGAATGTATCTACGTACAGTGGATGACTTCATGAATAATAAGTTTTTGTGGTAAGTAACTGCTCGATGTTTTAATTTTTTTTTCATTATGGTTTAAGAATACAGATAAAATTACACATTCTGGTGACTTAGGAGTGCGCTAATGATTGCATTTTCTTTCGTTAGCAGGTTGACAAGAGGAGTGTGGGAGTGGCGACATATTCTACAAGACAATCACTAGTGCTTTGCACATAGCATTCTTCACACCGAATGTATCTACGTACAGTGTATGACTCCATGAATAATAAGTTTTTTTGGTAAGTAACTGCTCGATGTTTTATTTTTTTTTTTCATTATGGTTTAAGAATACAGATAAAGTTACACATTCTGGTGACTTAGGAGTGCGCTAATGATTGCATTTTCTTTTGTTAGCAGGTTGACAAGAGATGTGTGGGAGCGGCGATATATTCTACAAGAAAATCGCTAGTGTTGTGCACATAGCATTCTTCACTCCGTATGTATCTACGTACAGGGGATGACTGCGAGAATAATTTGTTTTTTGGGAAGTAACAGCAATTTGTTTAAATTTTTTTTATTATGCTTTAAAGATACACATAAATTTACTCATTTGGTGACTTTGGAGTGCGCAAATGTTTACATTTTCTTTCGTTAGCAAGTTGACAAGAGATGTGTGGGAGCGGCGATATATTCTACAAGAAAATCGCTAGTGCTGTGCACATAGCATTCTTCACTCCGAATGTATCTACGTACAGGGGAAGACTGCGTGAATAATTTGTTTTTTGGGAAGTAACGGCAATTTGTTTAAATTTTTTATATTATGCTTTAAAGATACACATAAATTTACACATTTGGTGTCTTTTGAGTGCGCTAATGTTTACATTTTCTTTCGTTAGCAGGTTGACAAGAGATTTGTGGGAGTGGCGATATATTCTACAAGAAAATCGCCAGTGCTGTGCACATAGCATTCTTCACTCCGAATGTATCTACGTACAGGGGATGACTGCGTGAATAATTTGTTTTTTGGGAAGTAATAGCAATTTGTTTCAATTTTTTTTATTATGCTTTAAAGATACACATAAATTTACACACTTGGTGACTTTGGAGTGCGCTAATGTTTACATTTTTTTTCGTTAGCTGGTTGACAAGAGGTGTGTGGGAGTGGCGACATATTCTACAAGAATATCGCTAGTGCTGTGCACATAGCATTCTTCACACCGAATGTATCTACGTACAGTGGATGACTTCATGAATAATAAGTTTTTTTGTTAAGTAACTGCTCGATGTTTTAATTTTTTTTAATTATGGTTTAAGAATACAGATAAAATTACACATTCTGGTGACTTAGGAGTGCGCTAATGATTGCATTTTCTGTTGTTAGCAGGTTGACAAGAGATGTGTGGGAGCGGCGATATATTCTACAAGTAAATCGCTAGTGCTTTGCACATAGCATTCTTCACACCGAATGTATCTACGTACAGTGGATGACTTCATGAATAATAAGTTTTTGTGGTAAGTAACTGCTCGATGTTTTAATTTTTTTTTCATTATGGTTTAAGAATGCAGATAAAATTACACATTCTGGTGACTTAGGAGTGCGCTAATGATTGCATTTTCTTTTGTTAGCAGGTTGACAAGAGGAGTGTGGGAGTGGCGACATATTCTACAAGACAATCACTAGTGCTTTGCACATAGCATTCTTCACACCGAATGTATCTACGTACAGTGTATGACTCCATGAATAATAAGTTTTTTTGGTAAGTAACTTCTCGATGTTTTATTTTTTTTTTTTTTTCATTATGGTTTAAGAATACAGATAAAGTTACACATTCTGGTGACTTAGGAGTGCGCTAATGATTGCATTTTCTTTTGTTAGCAGGTTGACAAGAGATGTGTGGGAGCGGCGATATATTCTACAAGAAAATCGCTAGTGCTGTGCACAAAGCATTCTTCACTCCGTATGTATCTACGTACAGGGGATGACTGCGAGAATAATTTGTTTTTTGGGAAGTAACAGCAATTTGTTTAAATTTTTTTTATTATGCTTTAAAGATACACATAAATTTACTCATTTGGTGACTTTGGAGTGCGCAAATGTTTACATTTTCTTTCGTTAGCAAGTTGACAAGAGATGTGTGGGAGCGGCGATATATTCTACAAGAAAATCGCTAGTGCTGTGCACATAGCATTCTTCACTCCGAATGTATCTACGTACAGGCGATGACTGCGTGAATAATTTGTTTTTTTGGGAAGTAACAGCAATTTGTTTAAATTTTTTTTATTATGCTTTAAAGATACACATAAATTTACAAATTTGGTGACTTTGGAGTGCGCTAATGTTTACATTTTCTTTCGTTAGCAAGTTGACAAGAGATGTGTGGGAGCGGCGATATATTCTACAAGAAAATCGCTAGTGCTGTGCACATAGCATTCATCACACCGAATGTATCTACGTACAGTGTATGACTGCATGAATAATAAGTTTTTTTGGTAAGTAACTGCTCGATGTTTTAATTTTTTTTTCATTATGGTTTAAGAATACAGATAAAAATACACATTCTGGTGACTTAGGAGTGCGCTAATGATTGCATTTTCTTTTGTAGGCAGGTTGACAAGAGGTTTGTGGGTGTGGCGACATATTCTACAAGAAAATCGCTAGTGCTTTGCACATAGCATTCTTCACTCCGAACGTATCTACGTACAGGGGATGACTGCGTGAATAATTTGTTTTTTGGAAAGTAACAGCAATTTGTTTATATTTTTATTATTATGCTTTAAAGATACACATAAATTTACACATTTGGTGACTTTGGAGTGCGCTAATGTTTACATTTTCTTTCGTTAGCATGTTGACAAGAGGTGTGTGGGAATGGCGACATATTCTACAAGAAAATCGCTAGTGTTTTGCACATAGCATTCATCACACCGAATGTATCTACGTACAGTGAATGACTGAATGAATAATAAGTTTTTCTGGTAAGTAACTGCTCGATCTTTTAATTTTTTTTTTCATTATGGTTTAAGAATACAGATAAAATTACACATTCTGGTGACTTAGTTGTGCGCTAATGATTGCATTTTCTTTTGTTAGCAGGTTGACAAGAGATGTGTGGGAGCGGCGATATATTCTACAAGAAAATCGCTAGTGCTTTGCACATAGCATTCTTCAAAACGAATGTATTAACGTACAGTGGATGACTTCATGAATAATAAGTTTTTTGGTAAGTAACTGCTCGATGTTTTAATTTGTTTTTCACTATGGTTTAAGAATACAGATAAAATTACACATTCTGGTGACTTAGGAGTGCGCTAATGATTGCATTTTCTTTTGTTAGCAGATTGACAAGAGATGTGTGGGAGCGGCGATATATTCTACAAGTATATCGCTAGTGCTTTGCACATAGCATTCTTCTCACCGAATGTATCTACGTACAGGGGATGACTGCGTGAATAATTAGTTTTTCGGGAAGTAACAGCAATTTGTTTAAATTCTTTTTATTATGCTTTAAAGATACACGTAAATTTACACATTTGGTGACTTTGGAGTGCGCTAATGTTTTCATATTCTTTCGTTAGCAGGTTGACAAGAGGTGTCTGGGAGTGGCGACATATTCTACAAGAAAATCGCTAGTGCTGTGCACATAGCATTCATCACACCGAATGTATCTACGTACAGTGTATGACTGCATGAATAATAAGTTTTTTTGGTAAGTAACTGCTCGATGTTTTAATTTTTTTTTCATTATGGTTTAAGAATACAGATAAAAATACACATTCTGGTGAATTAGGAGTGCGCTAATGATTGCATTTTCTTTTGTAAGCAGGTTGACAAGAGGTTTGTGGGAGTGGCGACATATTCCACAAGAAAATCGCTAGTGCTTTGCACATAGCATTCTTCACTCCGAACGTATCTACGTGCAGGGGATGACTGCGTGAATAATTTGTTTTTTGGAAAGTAACAGCAATTTGTTTATATTTTTATTATTATGCTTTAAAGATACACATAAATTTACACATTTGGTGACTTTGGAGTGCGCTAATGTTTACATTTTCTTTCGTTAGCATGTTGACAAGAGGTGTGTGGGAATGGCGACATATTCTACAAGAAAATCGCTAGTGCTTTGCACATAGCATTCATCACACCGAATGTATCTACGTACAGTGAATGACTGAATGAATAATACGTTTTTTGGTAAGTAACTGCTCAATCTTTTAATTTTTTTTTTCATTATGGTTTAAGAATACAGATAAAATTACACATTCTGGTGACTTAGTTGTGCGCTAATGATTGCATTTTCTTTTGTTAGCAGGTTGACAAGAGATGTGTGGGAGCGGCGATATATTCTACAAGAAAATCGCTAGTGCTTTGCACATAGCATTCTTCAAAACGAATGTATCTACGTACAGGGGATGACTGCGTGAATAATTTGTTTTTTGGGAAGTAACAGCAATTTGTTTAAATTTTTTTTATTATGCTTTAAAGATACACATAAATTTACACATTTGGTGACTTTGGAGTGCGCTAATGTTTACATTTTCTTTCGTTAGCAGGTTGACAAGAGATGTGTGGGAGCGGCGATATATTCTACAAGAAAATCGCTAGTGCTGTGCACATAGCATTCTTCACTCCGAATGTATCTACGTACAGGGAATGACTGCGTGAATAATTTGTTTTTTGGGAAGTAACAGCAATTTGTTTAAATTTCTTTTATTATGCTTTAAAGATACACATAAATTTACACATTTGGTGACTTTGGAGTGCGCTAATGTTTACATATTCTTTCGTTAGCAGGTTGACAAGAGGTGTGTGGGAGTGGCGACATATTCTACAAGAAAATCGCTAGTGCTGTGCACATAGCATTCATCACACCGAATGTATCTACGTACAGTGTATGACTGCATGAATAATAAGTTTTCTTGGTAAGTAACTGCTCGATGTTTTAATTTTTTTTAATTATGGTTTAAGAATACAGATAAAAATACACATTCTGGTGACTTAGGAGTGCGCTAATGATTGCGTTTTCTTTTGTAAGCAGGTTGACAAGAGGTTTGTGGGAGTGGCGACATATTCTACAAGAAAATCGCTAGTGCTTTGCACATAGCATTCTTCAAAACGAATGTATGTACGTACAGTGGATGACTTCATGAATAATAAGTTTTTTGGTAAGTAACTGCTCGATGTTTTAATTTGTTTTTCACTATGGTTTAAGAATACAGATAAAATTACACATTCTGGTGACTTAGGAGTGCGCTAATGATTGCATTTTCTTTTGTTAGCAGGTTGACAAGAGATGTGTGGGAGCGGCGATATTTTCTACAAGTATATCGCTAGTGCTTTGCACATAGCATTCTTCTCACCGAATGTATCTACGTACAGGGGATGACTGCGTGAATAATTAGTTTTTCGGGAAGTAACAGCAATTTGTTTAAACTCTTTTTATTATGCTTTAAAGATACACGTAAATTTACACATTTGGGGACTTTGGAGTGCGCTAATGTTTACGTTTTCTTTCGTTAGCAGGTTGACAAGAGGTGTGTGGGAGTGGCGACATATTCTACAAGAAAATCGCTAGTGCTTTGCACATAGCATTCTTCACACCGAATGTACCTACGTACAGGGGATGACTGCGTGAATAATTAGTTCTTTGGGAAGTAACAGCTCGATGTTAAAATTTTTTTCATAATGCTTTAAAGATACAGATAAATTTACACATTCTGGTGACTTTTGATTGCGCTAATGATTGCATTTTTTTCGTTACCGGGTTGACAAGAGATGTGTGGGAGCGGCGATATATTCTACAAGAAAATCGCTAGTGCTGTGCACATAGCATTCTTCACTCCGAATGTATCTACGTACAGGGGATGACTGCGTGAATAATTTGTGTTTTGGGAAGTAACAGCAATTTGTTTAAATTTCTTTTATTATGCTTTAAAGATACACATAATTTACAAATTTGGTGACTTTGGAGTGCGCTAATGTTTACATTTTCTTTCGTTAGCAGGTTGACAAGAGATGTGTGGAAGCGGCGATATATTCTACAAGAAAATCGCTAGTGCTGTGCACATAGCATTCTTCACTCCGTATGTATCTACGTACAGGGGATGACTGCGAGAATAATTTGTTTTTTGGGAAGTAACGGCAATTTGTTTAAATTTTTTTTTATTATGCTTTAAAGATACACATAAATTTACACATTTGGTGTCTTTGGAGTGCGGTAATGTTTACATATTCTTTCGTTAGCAGGTTGACAAGAAATGTGTGGGAGCGGCGATATATTCTACAAGAAAATCGCTAGTGCTGTGCACATAGCATTCTTCACTCCGAATGTATCTACGTACAGGGGAAGACTGCGTGAATAATTTGTTTTTTGGGAAGTAAAGGCAATTTGTTTAAATTTTTTATATTATGCTCTAAAGATACACATAAATTTATACATTTGGTGTCTTTGGAGTGCGCTAATGTTTACATTTTCTTTCGTTAGCAGGTTGACAAGAGATGTGTGGGAGTGGCGATATATTCTACAAGAAAATCGCCAGTGCTGTGCACATAGCATTCTTCACTCCGAATGTATCTACGTACAGGGGATGACTGCGTGAATAATTTGTTTTTTGGGAAGTAACAGCAATTTGTTTCAATTTTTTTATTAGGCTTTAAAGATACACATAAATTTACACATTTGGTGACTTTGGAGTGCGCTAATGTTTACATTTTCTTTCGTTAGCAGGTTGACAAGAGGTGTGTGGGAGTGGCGACATATTCTACAAGAAAATCGTTAGTGCTTTGCACATAGCATTCTTCACACCGAATGTGTCTACGTACAGTGTATGACTGCATGAATAATAAGTTTTTTTGGTAAGTAACTGCTCGATGTTTTAATTTTTTTAAATTATGGTTTAAGAATACAGATAAAATTACACATTCTGGTGACTTAGGAGTGCGCTAATGATTGCATTTTCTTTTGTTAGCAGGTTGACAAGAGATGTGTGGGAGCGGCGATATATTCTACAAGTAATTCGCTAGTGCTTTGCACATAGCATTCTTCACACCGAATGTATCTACGTACAGTGGATGACTTCATGAATAATATGTTTTTGTGGTAAGTAACTGCTCGATGTTTTAATTATTTTTTCATTATGGTTTAAGAATACAGATAAAATTACACATTCTGGCGACTTAGGAGTGCGCTAATGATTGCATTTTCTTTTGTTAGCAGGTTGACAAGAGGTGTGTGGGAGTGGCGACATATTCTACAAGACAATCACTAGTGCTTTGCACATAGCATTCTTCACACCGAATGTATCTACGTACAGTGTATGACTCCATGAATAATAAGTTTTTTTGGTAAGTAACTGCTCGATGTTTTATTTTTTTTTTTTCATTATGGTTTAAGAATACAGATAAAGTTACACATTCTGGTGACTTAGGAGTGCGCTAATGATTGCATTTTCTTTTGTTAGCAGGTTGACAAGAGATGTGTGGGAGCGGCGATATATTCTACAAGAAAATCGCTAGTGCTGTGCACATAGCATTCTTCACTCCGTATGTATCTACGTACAGGGGATGACTGCGAGAATAATTTGTTTTTTGGGAAGTAACAGCAATTTGTTTAAATTTTTTTTATTATGTTTTAAAGATACACATAAATTTACTCATTTGGTGACTTTGGAGTGCGCTAATGTTTACATTTTCTTTCGTTAGCAAGTTGACAAGAGATGTGTGGGAGCGGCGATATATTCTACAAGAAAATCGCTAGTGCTGTGCACATTGCATTCTTCACTCCGAATGTATCTACGTACAGGCGATGACTGCGTGAATAATTTGTTTTTTGGGAAGTAACAGCAATTTGTTTAAATTTTTTTTATTATGCTTTAAAGATACACATAAATTTACAAATTTGGTGACTTTGGAGTGCGCTAATGTTTACATTTTCTTTCGTTAGCTGGTTGACAAGAGATGTGTGGGAGCGGCGATATATTCTACAAGAAAATCGCTAGTGCTGTGCACATAGCATTCTTCACTCCGAATGTATCTACGTACAGGGGAAGACTGCGTGAATAATTTGTTTTTTGAGAAGTAACGGCAATTTGTTTCAATTTTTTATATTATGCTTTAAAGATACACATAAATTTACACATTTGGTGTCTTTGGAGTGCGCTAATGTTTACATTTTCTTTCGTTAGCAGGTTGACAAGAGATTTGTGGGAGTGGCGATATATTCTACAAGAAAATCGCCAGTGCTGTGCACATAGCATTCTTCACTCCGAATGTATCTACGTACAGGGGATGACTGCGTGAATAATTTGTTTTTTGGGAAGTAACAGCAATTTGTTTCAATTTTTTTTATTATGCTTTAAAGATACACATAAATTTACACATTTGGTGACTTTGGAGTGCGCTAATGTTTACATTTTCTTTCGTTAGCAGGTTGACAAAAGGTGTGTGGGAGTGGCGACATATTCTACAAGAAAATCGTTAGTGCTGTGCACATAGCATTCATCACACCGAATGTATCTACGTACAGTGTATGACTGCATGAATAATAAGTTTTTTTGGTAAGTAACTGCTCGATGTTTTAATTTTTTTTTCATTATGGTTTAAGAATACAGATAAAAATACACATTCTGGTGACTTAGGAGTGCGCTAATGATTGCATTTTCTTTTGTAAGCAGGTTGACAAGAGGTTTGTGGGAGTGGTGACATATTCTACAAGAAAATCGCTAGTGCTTTGCACATAGCATTCGTCACTCCGAACGTATCTACGTACAGGGGATGACTGCGTGAATAATTTGTTTTTTGGAAAGTAACAGCAATTTGTTTAAATTCTTTTTATTATGCTTTAAAGATACACGTAAATTTACACATTTGGGGACTTTGGAGTGCGCTAATGTTTACGTTTTCTTTCGTTAGCAGGTTGACAAGAGGAGTGTGGGAGTTGCGACATATTCTACAAGAAAATCGCTAGTGCTTTGCACATAGCATTCTTCACACCGAATGTACCTACGTACAGGGGATGACTGCGTGAATAATTAGTTCTTTGGGAAGTAACAGCTCGATGTTTAAATTTTTTTCATAATGCTTTAAAGATACAGATAAATTTACACATTCTGGTGACTTTTGATTGCGCTAATGATTGAATTTTTTTCGTTACCAGGTTGACAAGAGATGTGTGGGAGCGACGACATATTCTACAAGAAAGTCGCTAGCACCGAATGTATCTACCTAGAGTGGATGACTGCATGAATAACAAGTTTTTTGGTAAGTAACTGCTCGATGTTTTAATTTTTTTCATTAAGGTTTAAGAATACAAATAAAATTACGCATTCTGGTGACTTAGGAGTGCGCTAATTATTGCATTTTCTTTCGTTAGCAGATTCGCAAGTGATGTGTGGGAGCGGCGATATATTCTACAAGAATATCGCTAGTGCTGTGCATATAGCATTCTTCACATCGAATGTATGTACGTACAGGTGCTGACTGCGTGAATAATAAGTTTCTTGGGAAGTAACAGCTCGATGTTAAAATTTTTTTCATAATGCTTTAAAGATACAGATAAATCTACACATTCTGGTGACTTTTGATTGCGCTAATGATTGCATTTTCTTCGTTACCGGGTTGACAAGAGATGTGTGGGAGCGACGACATATTCTACAAGAAAATCGCTAGTGCTTTGCACATAGCATTCTTCACACCGAATGTATCTACGTACAGTGTATGACTGCATGAATAATAAGTTTTTTTGGTAAGTAACACCTCGATGTTTTAATATTTTTTCATTATGGTTTAAGAATACAGATAAAATCACACATTCTGGTGACTTAGGAGTGCGCTAATGATTGCATTTTCTTTTGTTAGCAGGTTGACAAGAGATGTGTGGGAGCGGCGATATATTCTACAAGAAAATCGCCAGTGCTGTGCACATAGCATTCTTCACACAGAATGTATCTACGTACAGGGGATGACTGCGTGAATAATTTGTTTTTTGGGAAGTAACAGCAATTTGTTTAAATTTTTTTTATTATGCTTTAAAGATACACATAAATTTACACATTTGGTGTCTTTGGAGTGCGCTAATGTTTACATTTTCTTTCGTTAGCAGCTTGACAAGAGATGTGTGGGAGCGGCGATATATTCTACAAGAAAATCCCTAGTGCTGTGCTCATAGCATTCTTCACTCCGAATGTATCTACGTACAGGGGATGACTGCGAGAATAATTAGTTTTTGGGGAAGTAACGGCAATTTGTTAAAATTTTTTTTATTATGCTTTAAAGATACACATAAATTTACACATTTGGTGTCTTTGGAGTACAGGGGATGACTGCGAGAATAATTTGTTTTTTGGGAAGTAACGGCAATTTGTTTAAATTTTTTTTATTATGCTTTAAAGATACACATAAATTTACACATTTGGTGTCTTTGGAGTGCGCTAATGTTTACATTTTCTTTCGTTAGCAGGTTGACAAGAGATGTGTGGGAGCGGCGATATATTCTACAAGAAAATCCCTAGTGCTGTGCTCATAGCATTCTTCACTCCGAATGTATCTACGTACAGGGGAAGACTGCGTGAATAATTTGTTTTTTGGGAAGTAACAGCAATTTGTTTAAATTTTTTTTATTAAGCTTTAAAGATACACATAAATTTACACATGTGGTGACTTTGGAGTGCGCTAATGTTTACATTTTCTTTCGTTAGCATATTCGCAAGTGATGTGTGGGAGCGGCGATATATTCTACAAGACAATCGCTAGTGCTGTGCACATAGCATTCTTCACACCGAATGTATCTACGTACAGGGGATGACTGCGTGAATAAATAGTTTTCTGGGAAGTAACAGCTCGATGTTTAAATTTTTTTCATAATGCTTTAAATATACAGATAAATTTACACATTCAGTTGACATTTGATTGCGATAATGATTGCATTTTTTTCGTTACCAGGTCGACAAGTGATGTGTGGGAGCGACGACATATTCTTCAAGAAAATCGCTAGTGCTTTGCACATAGCATTCTTCACACCGAATGTATCTACGTACAGTGTTATGACGGCATGAATAATAAGTTTTTTTGGTAAGTAACAGCTCGATGTTTTAATTTTTTTTTCATTATGGTTTAAGAATACAGATAAAATTACACATTCTGGTGACTTAGGAGTGCGCTAATGATTGCATTTTCTTTTGTTAGCAGGTTGACAAGAGATGTGTGGGAGCGGCGATATATTCTACAAGAAAATCGCTAGTGCTGTGCACATAGCATTCTTCACTCCGAATGTATCTACGTACAGGGGATGACTGCGTGAATAATTTGTTTTTTGGGAAGTAACAGCAATTTGTTTAAATTTTTTTTATTATGCTTTAAAGATACACATAAATTTACACATTTGGTGACTTTGGAGTGCGCTAATGTTTACATTTTCTTTCGTTAGCAGGTTGACAAGAGATGTGTGGGAGCGGCGATATATTCTACAAGAAAATCGCTAGTGCTGTGCACATAGCATTCTTCACTCCGAATGTATCTACGTACAGGGGATGACTGCGTGAATAATTTGTTTTTTGGGAAGTAACAGCAATTTGTTTAAATTTTTTTTATTATGCTTTAAAGATACACATAAATTTACACATTTGGTGACTTTGGAGTGCGCTAATGTTTATATTTTCTTTCGTTAGCAGGTTGACAAGAGATGTGTGGGAGCGGCAATATATTCTACAAGAAAATCGCTAGTGCTGTGCACATAGCATTCTTCACTCCGAATGTATCTACGTACAGGGGATGACTGCGTGTATAATTTGTTTTTTGGGAAGTAACAGCAATTTGTTTAAATTTCTTTTATTATGCTTTAAAGATACACATAAATTTACAAATTTGGTGACTTTCGAGTGCGCTAATGTTTACATTTTCTTTCGTTAGCAGGTTGACAAGAGATGTGTGGGAGCGGCGATATATTCTACAAGAAAATCGCTAGTGCTGTGCACATAGCATTCTTCACTCCGTATGTATCTACGTACAGGGGATGACTGCGTGAATAATTTGTTTTTTGGGAAGTAAAGGCAATTTGTTTAAATTTTTTATATTATGCTTTAAAGATACACATAAATTTATAGATTTGGTGTCTTGGGAGTGCGCTAATGTTTACATTTTCTTTCGTTAGCAGGTTGACAAGAGATGTGTGGGAGTGGCGATATATTCTACAAGAAAATCGCCAGTGCTGTGCACATAGCATTCTTCACACCGAATGTATCTACGTACAGGGGATGACTGCGTGAATAATTTTTTTTTTGGGAAGTAACAGCAATTTGTTTCAATTTTTTTTATTAGGCTTTAAAGATACACATAAATTTACACATTTGGTGACTTTGGAGTGCGCTAATGTTTACATTTTCTTTCGTTAGCAGGTTGACAAGAGATGTGTGGGAGCGGCGATATATTCTACAAGAAAATCGCTAGTGCTTTGCACATAGCATTCTTCACTCCGAATGTATCTACGTACATGGGATGACTGCGTGAATAATTTGTTTTTTGGGAAGTAACAGCAATTTGTTTAAATTTCTTTTATTATGCTTTAAAGATACACATAAATTTACAAATTTGGTGACTTTGGAGTGCGCTAATGTTTACATGTTCTTTCGTTAGCAGGTTGACAAGAGATGTGTGGGAGCGGCGATATATTCTACAAGAAAATCGCTAGTGCTGTGCACATAGCATTCTTCACTCCGTATGTATCTACGTACAGGGGATGACTGCGTGAATAATTTGTTTTTTGGGAAGTAAAGGCAATTTGTTTAAATTTTTTATATTATGCTTTAAAGATACACATAAATTTATAGATTTGGTGTCTTTTGAGTGCGCTAATGTTTACATTTTCTTTCGTTAGCAGGTTGACAAGAGGTGTGTGGGAGTGGCGACATATTCAACAAGAAAATCGTTAGTGCTTTGCACATAGCATTCTTCACACCGAATGTATCTACGTACAGTGGATGACTTCATGAATAATAAGTTTTTGTGGTAAGTAACTGCTCGATGTTTTAATTTTTTTTTCATTATGGTTTAAGAATACAGATAAAATTACACATTCTGGTGACTTAGGAGTGCGCTAATGATTGCATTTTCTTTTGTTAGCAGGTTGACAAGAGTTGTGTGGGAGTGGCGACATATTCTACAAGACAATCGCTAGTGCTTTGCACATAGCATTCTTCACACCGAATGTATCTACGTACAGTGTATGACTCCATGAATAATAAGTTTTTTTGGTAAGTAACTGCTCGATGTTTTATTTTTTTTTCATTATGGTTTAAGAATACAGATAAAGTTACACATTCTGGTGACTTAGGAGTGCGCTAATGATTGCATTTTCTTTTGTTAGCAGGTTGACAAGAGATGTGTGGGAAAGGCGATATATTCTACAAGAAAATCGCTAGTGCTGTGAACATAGAATTCTTCACTCCGTATGTATCTACGTACAGGGGATGACTGCGAGAATAATTTGTTTTTTGGGAAGTAACAGCAATTTGTTTTAATTTTTTTTATTATGCTTTAAAGATACACATAAATTTACTCATTTGGTGACTTTGGAGTGCGCTAATGTTTACATTTTCTTTCGTTAGCTGGTTGACAAGAGATGTGTGGGAGCGGCGATATATTCTACAAGAAAATCGCTAGTGCTGTGCACATAGCATTCTTCACTCCGAATGTATCTACGTACAGGGGAAGACTGCGTGAATAATTTGTTTTTTGGGAAGTAACGGCAATTTGTTTAAATTTTTTATATTATGCTTTAAAGATACACATAAATTTACACAATTGGTGTCTTTGGAGTGCGCTAATGTTTACATTTTCTTTCGTTAGCAGGTTGACAAGAGATTTGTGGGAGTGGCGATATATTCTACAAGAAAATCGCCAGTGCTGTGCACATAGCATTCTTCACTCCGAATGTATCTACGTACAGGGGATGACTGCGTGAATAATTTGTTTTTTGGGAAGTAACAGCAATTTGTTTCAATTTTTTTTATTATGCTTTAAAGATACACATAAATTTACACATTTGGTGACTTTGGAGTCCGCTAATGTTTACATTTTCTTTCGTTAGCAGCTTGACAAGAGATGTGTGGGAGCGGCGATATATTCTACAAGAAAATCGCTAGTGCTGTGCACATAGCATTCTTCACTCCGAATGTATCTACGTACAGGGGATGACTGCGTGAATAATTAGTTCTTTGGGAAGTAACAGCTCGATGTTTAAATTTTTTTCATAAGGATTTAGAATACAGCTAGTTATACACATTCTGGTGAGTTTTGATTGCGCTAATGATTGTATTTTCCTTCATTAGCAAGTTGACAAGAGATGTGTGGGAGTGGCGACACCATCTACTAGAAAATCGCTAGTGCTTTGCACATAGCATTCTTCACACCGGATGTATCTACCTACAGTGGATGAGTGCATGAGTAATAAGTTGTTTGGTAAGTAACAGCTCGAGATTTTAATTTTTTTCATCACGTTTTAAGAATACAAATAAAATTAATTCTGGTGATTTAGGAGTACGCTAATTTTTGCATTTTCTTTCGTTAGCATATTCGCAAGTGATGTGTGGGAGCGGCGATATATTCTACAAGACAATCGCTAGTGCTGTGCACATAGCATTCTTCACACCGAATGTATCTACGTACAGGGGATGACTGCGTGAATAAATAGTTTTCTGGGAAGTAACAGCTCGATGTTTAAATTTTTTTCATAATGCTTTAAATATACAGATAAATTTACACATTCAGTTGACATTTGATTGCGATAATGATTGCATTTTTTTCGTTACCAGGTCGACAAGTGATGTGTGGGAGCGACGACATATTCTTCAAGAAAATCGCTAGTGCTTTGCACATAGCATTCTTCACACCGAATGTATCTACGTACAGTGTTATGACGGCATGAATAATAAGTTTTTTTGGTAAGTAACAGCTCGATGTTTTAATTTTTTTTTCATTATGGTTTAAGAATACAGATAAAATTACACATTCTGGTGACTTAGGAGTGCGCTAATGATTGCATTTTCTTTTGTTAGCAGGTTGACAAGAGATGTGTGGGAGCGGCGATATATTCTACAAGAAAATCGCTAGTGCTGTGCACATAGCATTCTTCACTCCGAATGTATCTACGTACAGGGGATGACTGCGTGAATAATTTGTTTTTTGGGAAGTAACAGCAATTTGTTTAAATTTTTTTTATTATGCTTTAAAGATACACATAAATTTACACATTTGGTGACTTTGGAGTGCGCTAATGTTTACATTTTCTTTCGTTAGCAGGTTGACAAGAGATGTGTGGGAGCGGCGATATATTCTACAAGAAAATCGCTAGTGCTGTGCACATAGCATTCTTCACTCCGAATGTATCTACGTACAGGGGATGACTGCGTGAATAATTTGTTTTTTGGGAAGTAACAGCAATTTGTATAAATTTTTTTTATTATGCTTTAAAGATACACATAAATTTACACATTTGGTGACTTTGGAGTGCGCTAATGTTTACATTTTCTTTCGTTAGCAGGTTGACAAGAGATGTGTGGGAGCGGCAATATATTCTACAAGAAAATCGCTAGTGCTGTGCACATAGCATTCTTCACTCCGAATGTATCTACGTACAGGGGATGACTGCGTGTATAATTTGTTTTTTGGGAAGTAACAGCAATTTGTTTAAATTTCTTTTATTATGCTTTAAAGATACACATAAATTTACAAATTTGGTGACTTTCGAGTGCGCTAATGTTTACATTTTCTTTCGTTAGCAGGTTGACAAGAGATGTGTGGGAGCGGCGATATATTCTACAAGAAAATCGCTAGTGCTGTGCACATAGCATTCTTCACTCCGTATGTATCTACGTACAGGGGATGACTGCGTGAATAATTTGTTTTTTGGGAAGTAAAGGCAATTTGTTTAAATTTTTTATATTATGCTTTAAAGATACACATAAATTTATAGATTTGGTGTCTTGGGAGTGCGCTAATGTTTACATTTTCTTTCGTTAGCAGGTTGACAAGAGATGTGTGGGAGTGGCGATATATTCTACAAGAAAATCGCCAGTGCTGTGCACATAGCATTCTTCACACCGAATGTATCTACGTACAGGGGATGACTGCGTGAATAATTTTTTTTTTGGGAAGTAACAGCAATTTGTTTCAATTTTTTTTATTAGGCTTTAAAGATACACATAAATTTACACATTTGGTGACTTTGGAGTGCGCTAATGTTTACATTTTCTTTCGTTAGCAGGTTGACAAGAGATGTGTGGGAGCGGCGATATATTCTACAAGAAAATCGCTAGTGCTTTGCACATAGCATTCTTCACTCCGAATGTATCTACGTACATGGGATGACTGCGTGAATAATTTGTTTTTTGGGAAGTAACAGCAATTTGTTTAAATTTCTTTTATTATGCTTTAAAGATACACATAAATTTACAAATTTGGTGACTTTGGAGTGCGCTAATGTTTACATGTTCTTTCGTTAGCAGGTTGACAAGAGATGTGTGGGAGCGGCGATATATTCTACAAGAAAATCGCTAGTGCTGTGCACATAGCATTCTTCACTCCGTATGTATCTACGTACAGGGGATGACTGCGTGAATAATTTGTTTTTTGGGAAGTAAAGGCAATTTGTTTAAATTTTTTATTTTATGCTTTAAAGATACACATAAATTTATAGATTTGGTGTCTTTTGAGTGCGCTAATGTTTACATTTTCTTTCGTTAGCAGGTTGACAAGAGGTGTGTGGGAGTGGCGACATATTCAACAAGAAAATCGTTAGTGCTTTGCACATAGCATTCTTCACACCGAATGTATCTACGTACAGTGGATGACTTCATGAATAATAAGTTTTTGTGGTAAGTAACTGCTCGATGTTTTAATTTTTTTTTCATTATGGTTTAAGAATACAGATAAAATTACACATTCTGGTGACTTAGGAGTGCGCTAATGATTGCATTTTCTTTTGTTAGCAGGTTGACAAGAGTTGTGTGGGAGTGGCGACATATTCTACAAGACAATCGCTAGTGCTTTGCACATAGCATTCTTCACACCGAATGTATCTACGTACAGTGTATGACTCCATGAATAATAAGTTTTTTTGGTAAGTAACTGCTCGATGTTTTATTTTTTTTTCATTATGGTTTAAGAATACAGATAAAGTTACACATTCTGGTGACTTAGGAGTGCGCTAATGATTGCATTTTCTTTTGTTAGCAGGTTGACAAGAGATGTGTGGGAAAGGCGATATATTCTACAAGAAAATCGCTAGTGCTGTGCACATAGAATTCTTCACTCCGTATGTATCTACGCACAGGGGATGACTGCGAGAATAATTTGTTTTTTGGGAAGTAACAGCAATTTGTTTTAATTTTTTTTATTATGCTTTAAAGATACACATAAATTTACTCATTTGGTGACTTTGGAGTGCGCTAATGTTTACATTTTCTTTCGTTAGCTGGTTGACAAGAGATGTGTGGGAGCGGCGATATATTCTACAAGAAAATCGCTAGTGCTGTGCACATAGCATTCTTCACTCCGAATGTATCTACGTACAGGGGAAGACTGCGTGAATAATTTGTTTTTTGGGAAGTAACGGCAATTTGTTTAAATTTTTTATATTATGCTTTAAAGATACACATAAATTTACACATTTGGTGTCTTTGGAGTGCGCTAATGTTTACATTTTCTTTCGTTAGCAGGTTGACAAGAGATTTGTGGGAGTGGCGATATATTCTACAAGAAAATCGCCAGTGCTGTGCACATAGCATTCTTCACTCCGAATGTATCTACGTACAGGGGATGACTGCGTGAATAATTTGTTTTTTGGGAAGTAACAGCAATTTGTTTCAATTTTTTTTATTATGCTTTAAAGATACACATAAATTTACACATTTGGTGACTTTGGAGTCCGCTAATGTTTACATTTTCTTTCGTTAGCAGGTTGACAAGAAGTGTGTGGGAGTGGCGACATATTCAACAAGAAAATCGTTAGTGCTTTGCACATAGCATTCTTCACACCGAATGTATCTACGTACGGTGTATGAGTGCATGAATAATAAGTTTTTTTGGTAAGTAACTGCTCGATGTTTTAATTTTTTTTTCATTATGGAATAAGAATACAGATAAAATTACACATTCAGGTGACTTAGGAGTGCGCTAATGATTGCATTTTCTATTGTTAGCAGGTTGACAAGAGGTGTGTGGGAGCGGCGATATATTCTACAAGAAAATCGCTAGTGCTTTGCACATAGCATTCTTCACACCGAATGTATCTACGTACAGTGGATGACTTCATGAATAATAAGTTTTTGTGGTAAGTAATTGCTCGATGTTTTAATTTTTTTTTTTCATTTTGGTTTAAGAATACAGATAAAATTACACATTCTGGTGACTTAGGAGTGCGCTAATGATTGCATTTTCTTTTGTTAGCAGGTTGACAAGAGGTGTGTGGGAGTGGCGACATATTCTACAAGAAAATCGCTAGTGCTTTGCACATAGCATTTTTCACACCGAATGTATCTACGTACAGTGTATGACTCCATGAATAATAATTTTTTTTGGTAAGTAACTGCTCGATGTTTTAATTTTTTTTTTCATTATGGTTTAAGAATACAGATAAAATTAAACATTCTTGTGACTTAGGAGTGCGCTAATGATTGCATTTTCTTTTGTTAGCAGGTTGACAAGAGATGTGTGGGACCGGCGATATATTCTACAAGAAAATCGCTAGTGCTGTGCACATAGCATTCTTCACTCCGAATGTATGTACGTACAGTGGATGACCTCATGAATAATAAGTTTTTTCGTAAGTAGGTGCTCGATGTTTTAATTTGTTTTTCATTATGGTTTAAGAATACAGATAAAATTACACATTCTGGTGACTTAGGAGTGGGCTAATGATTGCATTTTCTTTTGTTAGCAGATTGACAAGAGATGTGTGGGAGCGGCGGTATATTCTACAAGTATATCGCTAGTGCCTTGCACATAGCATTCTTCTCACCCAATGTACCTACGTACAGGGGATGACTGCGTGAATAATTAGTTCTTTGAGGAGTAACAGCTCGATGTTTAAATTTTTTCATAAGGATTTAGAATACAGCTAGTTATACACATTCTGGTGAGTTTTGATTGCGCTAATGATTGTATTTTCCTTCATTAGCAGGTTGATAAGAGATGTGTGGGAGTGGCGACACCATCTACAAGAAAATCGCTAGTGCTTTGCACATAGCATCCTTCACACCGAATGTATCTACCTACAGTGGATGAGTGCATGAATAATAAGTTGTTTGGTAAGTAACAGCTCGATGTTTTAATTTTTTTCATTACGTTTTAAGAATGCAAATAAAATTACGCATTCTGGTAATTTAGGAGTGCGCTAATTTTTGCATTTTCTTTCGTTAGCAGATTCGCAAGTGATGTGTGGGAGCGGCGATATATTCTACAAGAAAATCGCTAGTGCTGTTCACATAGCATTCTTCACACCGAATGTATCTACGTACAGGGGCTGACTGCGTGAATAAATAGTTTTTTGGGAAGTAACAGCTCGATGTTTAAATTTTTTTCATAATGCTTTAAATATACAGATAAATTTACACATTCAGTTGACATTTGATTGCGATAATGATTGCATTTTCTTTCGTTACCAGGTTAACAAGAGATATGTGGGAGCGACGATATATTCTACAAGAAAGTCGCTAGCACCGAATGTATCTACCTACAATGGATGACTGTATGAATAACAAGTTTTTTGGTAAGTAACAGCTCGATGTTTTAATTTTTTTCATTATGGTTTAAGAGTACAAATAAAATTACGCATTAAGGTGACTTAGGAGTGCGCTAATTATTGCATTTTCTTTCGTTAGCAGATTCGCAAGTGATGTGTGGGAGCGGCGATATATTCTACAAGAATATCGCTAGTGCTGTGCTTATAGCATTCTTCACACCGAATGTATGTACGTACGGGTGCTGACTGCATGTATAATTAGTTTCTTGGGAAGTAACAGCTCGATGTTTAAATTTTTTTCATAATGCTTTAGAATACAGCTAATTATACACATTCTGGTGAGTTTTGATTGCGCTAATGATTGTAATTTCTTTCATTAGCAGGTTGACAAGAGATGTGTTGGAGCGACGACATATTCTACAAGAAAATCGCTAGTGCTTTGCACATAGCATTCTTCTCACCGAATGTATCTACCTACAGTGGATGACTGCATGAATAATAAGTTTTTTGGTAAGTAACAGCTCGATGATTTAATTTTTTTCATTATGGTTTAAGAATACAAATAAAATTACGCATTCTTGTGACTTAGGAGTGAGCTAATTATTGAATTTTCTTTCGCTAGCAGATTCGCAAGCGATGTGTGGGAGCGGCGATATATTCTACAAGAAAATCGCTAGTGCTGTGCACATAGCATTCTTCACACCAAATGTATCTACGTACATGGGCTGACTGCGTGAATAAATAGTTTTTTGGGAAGTAACAGCTCGATGTTTAAATTTTCTTCATAATGCTTTAAAGATACAGATAAATTTACTCATTCTGGTGACTTTTGATTGCGCTAATGATTGCATTTTTTTCGTTACCAGGTTCACAAGAGATGTGTGGGAGCGACGACATATTCTACAAGAAAATCGCTGGTGCTGTGCACATAGCATTCTTCACTCCGAATGTATCTACGTACAGTGTATGACTGCATGAATAATAAGTTTTTTTGGTAAGTAACTGCTCGATGTTTTAGTTTTTCTTTCATTTTGGTTTAAGAATACAGATAATATTACACATTCTGGTGACTTAGGAGTGCGCTAATGATTGCATTTTCTTTTGTGAGCAGGTTGACAAGAGATGTGTGGGAGCGGCGATATATTCTACAAGAAAATCGCTAGTGCTGTGCACATAGCATTCTTCACACCGAATGTATCTACGTACAGGGGATGACTGCGTGAATAATTAGTTCTTTGGGAAGTAACAGCTCGATGTTTAAATTTTTTTCATAATGCTTTAGAATACAGCTAATTATACACATTCTGGTGAGTTTTGATTGCGCTAATGATTGTAATTTCTTTCATTAGCGGGTTGACAAGAGATGTGTGGGAGCGACGACATATTCTACAAGAAAATCGCTAGTGCTTTGCACATAGCATTCTTCTCACCGAATGTATCTACCTACAGTGGATGACTGCATGAATAATAAGTTTTTTGGTAAGTAACAGCTCGATGATTTAATTTTTTTCATTATGGTTTAAGAATACAAATAAAATTACGCATTTTTGTGACTTAGGAGTGAGCTAATTATTGAATTTTCTTTCGCTAGCAGATTCGCAAGCGATGTGTGGGAGCGGCGATATATTCTACAAGAAAATCGCTAGTGCTGTGCACATAGCATTTTTCACACCAAATGTATCTACGTACATGGGCTGACTGCGTGAATAAATAGTTTTTTGGGAAGTAACAGCTTGATGTTTAAATTTTTTTCATAATGCTTTAAAGATACAGATAAATTTACACCTTCTGGTGACTTTTGATTGCGCTAATGATTGCATTTTCTTTCGTTACCAGGTTGACAAGAGATGTGCGGGAGCGACGACTTATTCTACAAGAAAATTGCTAGTGCTTTGCACATAGCATTATTCACGCCGACTGTATCTACCTACAGTGGATGACTGCATGAATAATAAGTTTTTTGGTAAGTAACAGCTCGCTGTTTTAATTTCTTTCATTATGGTTTAAGAATTCAAATAAAATTACGCATTCTGGTGACTTAGGATTGAGCTAATTATTGCATTTGCTTTCGTTAGGAGGTTGACAAGAGATGTGTGGGAGCGACGACATATTCTACAAGAAAATCGCTACTGCTGTGCACATAGCATTCGTCACACCGAATGTATCCACGTACAGGGGATGACTGCGTGAATAATTAGTTTTTTGGGAAGTAACAGCAATTTGTTTAAATTTTTTTTATTATGCTTTAAAGATACAGATATGTTTACGCATTTGGTGACTTTGGTGTGCGCTAATGTTTACATTTTCTTTCGCTAGCAGGTTATTATTCATGCAGTCATCCACTGTAGGTAGATACATTCGGTGTGAAGAATGCTATGTGCACAGCACTAGCGATTTTCTTGTAGAATAGTGTAGAGGAGTGTGCTTTGCACATAGCATTCATCACACCGAATGTATCTACGTACAGTGTATGACTGCATGAATAATAAGTTTTTTTGGTAAATAACTGCTCGATGTTTTAATTTTTTTTTCATTTTGGTTTAAGAATACAGATAATATTACACATTCTGGTGACATAGGAGTGCGCTAATGATTGCATTTTCTTTTGTTAGCAGGTTGACAAGAGATGTGTGGGAGCGGCGATATATTCTACAAGAAAATCGCTAGTGCTGTGCACATACATTCTTCACACCGAATGTATCTACCTAGAGTGGATGACTGCATGAATAAGAAGTTTTTTGGTAAGTAACAGCTCGATGATTTAATTTTTTTCATTATGGTTTAAGAATACAAATAAAATTACGCATTCTTGTGTTTAGGAGTGTGCTAATTATTGAATTTTCTTTCGTTAGCAGATTCGGAAGCGATGTGTGGGAGCAACGATATATTCTACAAGAAAATCGCTAGTGCTGTGCACATAGCATTCTTCACACCGAATGTATCTACGTACATGGGCTGACTTCGTGAATAAATAGTTTTTTGGGAAGTAATAGCTCGATGTTTAAATTTTTTCATAATGCTTTAAAGATACAGATAAATTTACACTTTCTGGTGACTTTTGATTGCGCTAATGATTGCATTTTCTTTCGTTACCAGGTTGACAAGAGATGTGCGGGAGCGACGACATATTCTACAAGAAAATCGCTAGTGCTTTGCCCATAGCATTATTCACACCGACTGTAACTACCTACAGTGGATCACTGCATGAATAATAAGTTTTTTGGTAAGTAACAGCTCGCTGTTTTAATTTTTTTCATTATGGTTTAAGAATACAAATAAAATTACGCATTCTGTTGACTTAGGATTGAGCTAATTATTGCATTTTCTTTCGTTAGGAGGTTGACAAAAGTTGTGTGGGAGCGACGACATATTCTACAAGAAAATCGCTACTGCTGTGCACATAGCATTCGTCACACCGAATGTATCCACGTACAGGGGATGACTGTGTGAATAATTAGTTTTTTGGGAAGTAACAGCAATTTGTTTAAATTTTTTTTATTATGCTTTAAAGATACACATAAGTTTACACATTTGGTGACTTTGGAGTGCGCTAATGTTTACATTTTCTTTCGTTAGCAGGTTGACAAGATGTGTGTGGGAGTGGCGACATATTCTACAAGAAAATCGCTAGTGCATTGCACATAGCATTCATCACACCGAATGTATCTGGGTACAGTGTATGACTGCATGAATAATAAGTTTTTTTGGTAAGTAACTGCTCGATGTATTGATTTTTTTTTTCATTTTGGTTTAAGGTTACAGATAAAATTACACATTCTGGTGACTTAGGAGTGCGCTAATGATTGCATTTTCTTTTGTTAGCAGGTTGACAAGAGATGTGTGGGAGCGGCGATATATTCTACAAGAAAATCGATAGTGCTGTGCACATAGCATTCTTCACACCGAATGTATCTACGTACAGGCGATGACTGCGTGAATAATTAGTTCTTTGGGAAGTAACAGCTCGTTGTTTAAATTTTTTTCATAATGCTTTAGAATACAGCTAGTTATACACATTCTGGTGAGTTTTGATTGCGCTAATGATTGTAATTTCTTTCATTAGCAGGTTGACGAGAAATGTGTGGGAGCGACGACATATTCTACAAGAAAATCGCTAGTGCTTTGCACGTTGCAATCTTCACACCGAATGTATCAACCTACAGTGGATGACTGCATGATTAATAAGTTTATGGTAAGTAACAGCTCGATGTTTTAATTTTTTTCATTATGTTTTAAGAATACAAATAAAATTACGCATTATGGTGACTTAGGAGTGAGCAAATTATTGAATTTTCTTTCGTTAGCAGATTCGCAAGTGATGTGTGGGAGCGGCGATATATTCTACAAGAAAATCGCTAGTGCTGTGCACATAGCATCCTTCACACCGAATGTATCTACGTACATGGGCTGACTGCGTGAATAAATAGTTTTTTGGGAAATAACAGCTCGATGTTTTAATTTTTTTCATAATGCTTTAAAGATACAGATAAATTTACACATTCTGGTGACTTTTGATTGCGTTAATGATTGCATTTTCTTTCGTTACCAGGTTGACAAGATATGTGTGGGAGCGACGACATATCTACAAGAAAATCGCTAGTGCTTTGCACATAGCATTCTTCACACCGAATGTATCTACGTACAGTGTATGACTGCATGAATAAATAGTTTTTTTGGTAAGTAACAGCTCGATGATAAAATTTTTTTCATTATGCTTCAGAATACAGATGTAATTACACATTCTGGTGACTTTCGATTGCACTAATGATTGCATTTTCCTTCGTTAGCAGGTTGACATGAGATGTGTGGGACCGGCGACATATTCCAGAAGAAAATCGCAGTGCTGTGCACATATCATTCTCCACACCGAATGTATCTACGTACAGGGGATTACAGCGGGAATAATTAGTTTTTTGGGAATTAAAAACTCGATGTTTAAAATTTTTTCACTATGCTTTAAAGTACAGATAAAATTACACAATCTGGTTACTTTAGATTGCGCTAATGATTGCATTTTCTTCCGTTAGCAGGTTGACAAGAGATGTGTGGGAGCGGCGATATATTGCAGAAGAAAATCACTAGTGCTGCGCACATATCATTCTTCAAACCGAATGTATCTACGTACAGGGGATGACAGCGTGGATAATTAGTTTTTCGGGAATTAACAGGTAGATGATTAAATTTTTTTCATTATACTTTAGAGTACAGATAAAATTACACAATCTGGTTGCTTTGGATTGCGCTAATGATTGCATTTTCTTTCGTTAGCAGGTTGACAAGTGATGTGAGGGAGCGGCTACCTATTCTGCAAGAAAATCGCTAGTGCTGTGCAAATAGCATTCTTCACAACGAATGTATCTATGTACAGGGGATGACTGCGTGAATAATTAGTTTTATGGGAATTAACAGCTCAATGTTTAAAGTATTTTCATTATGCTTTAGAGTACAGATAAAATTACACAATCTGGTAACTTTGGATTGCGCTAATAATTGCATTTTTTTTCGTTAGCAGGTTGACAAGTGATGTGTGCGAGCGGCGACATATTCCAGAAGAAAATCGCTAGTTCTGTGCACATATCATGCTTCACACCGAAAGTATCTACGTACAGAGGATGACTGCGTGAATAATTAGTTTTTTCGGAAGTAACAGCTCGTTGATTAAAATTTTTTCATTATGCTTTAGACTACAGATGTAATTACACATTCTGGTGACTTTCGATTGCGCTAATGATTGCATTTTCTTTCGTTAGCAGGTTGACAAGTGATGTGAGGGAGCGGCGACATATTCTACAAGAATATCGCTAGTGCTGTGCAAATAGCATTCTTCACAACGAATGTATCTACGTACAGGGGATGACTGCGTGAATAATTAGTTTTTTGGGAAGTAACAGCTAGATGATGAAATTTTTTTCATTATGCTTTAGAATACAGATATAATTACACATTCTGGTGACTTTCGATTGCGCTAATGATTGCATTTTCTTTCGTTAGGAGGTTGACAAGAGATGTGTGGGAGCGGTGACATATTCCAGAAGAAAATCGCTAGTGGTGTGCACATAGCATTCTTCACACCGAATGTATCTACGTACAGGGGATGACTGCGTGAATAATTAGTTTTTTGGGAAGTAACAACGTGATGATTAAATTTTTTTCATTATGCTCTAGAATACAGATGTATTCACACACTCTGGTGACTTTCGATTGCGCTAATGATTGCATTTTCTTTCGTTAGCAGGTTGACATGGGATGTGAGGGAGCGGCGACATATTCTAGAAGAAAATCGCTTGTGCTGTGCACATAGCATTCTTCACAACGAACGTATCTACGTACAGATGATACCTGCGTGAATAATTAGTTTTTTGGGAATTAACAGCTCTATGATTAAATTATTTTCATTATGCTTTAGAGTACAGATAAAATTACACAATCTGGTAACTTTGGATTGCGCTAATGATTTCATTTTCTTTCGTTAGCAGGTTGACAAGAGATGTGTGGGAGCTGCGACATATTCCAAAAGAAAATCGGTAGTATTGTGCACATATCATTCTTCACACCGATTGTATCTACGTACAGGGGATGACTACGCGAATAAATGGTTTTTTGGGAATTAACAGCTCGATGATAAAATTTTTTTTGATCATGCTTTAGAATACAGAAAAAATTCCACATTCTGGTAACTTTCGATTGCGCTAATGATTGCATTTCCTTTCGTTAGCAGGTTGACAAGGGATGTGCTGGAGCGGCGACATATTCTAGAAGTAAATCGCTAGTGCTGTGCACATAGCATTCTTCACACTGAATGTATCTACGTCCAGGGGATGAATGCATGAATAATTAGTTCTTTGGGAAGTAACAGCTAGATGATAAATTTTTTTCATTATGCTTTAGAATACAGAGTAATTACACATTCTGGTGACATTCGATTGCGCTAATGATTGCATTTTCTTTCGTTAGCAGGTTGACAAGGGACGTGTGGGAGCGGCGACATATTCTAGAAGAAAATCGCTAGTTCTGTGCACATAGCATTCTTCACACCGAATGTATCTACGTAAAGGGATGACTGTATAATTAGTTTTTTGGGAACTAACAGCTCGATGATGAAATTTTTTTCATTATGCTTCAGAATACAGATGTAATTACACATTCTGGTGACTTTCGATTGCACTAATGATTGCATTTTCCTTCGTTAGCAGGTTGACAAGAGATGTGTGGGAGCGGCGACATATTCCAGAAGAAAATCGCTATTGCTGTGCACATAGCATTCTTCACAACGAATGTATCTACGTACAGCGGATGACTGCGTGAATAATTAGTTTTTGGGAATTAACAGCTCGATGTTTAAATTTTTTTTATTATGCTTTAGAGTACAGTAATATTACACATTCTGGTAACTTTGGATTGCGCTAATGATTGCATTTTCTTTCGTTAGCAGGTTGACAAGGCATGTGCGGAAGCGGCGACATATTCCAGAAGAAAGTCGCTAGTGCTGTGCACATAGCATTCTTCACGCCAAATGTATCTACGTACAGGGGATGACTGCGTGAATAATTAGTTTTTTGGGAAGTAACAGCTCGATGTTTAAATTTTCTCATTATGGTTTAAGAATACATATAAACTTACACAATCTGGTGACTTAGGAGTGCGCTAATGAATGCATTTTCTTTCGTTAGCAGGTTGGCAAGAGATGTGTGGGATCGGCGACATATTCTAGAAGAAAATCGCTAGTGCTGTGCACATAGCATTCTTCACACCGAAAGTATCTACGTACAGGGGATGACTGCGTGAATAATTAGTTTTTGGGAATTAACAGCTCGATGTTTAAATTTTTTTTTATTATGCTTTAGAGTACAGTAATATTACACATTCTGGTAACTTTGGATTGCGCTAATGATTGCATTTTCTTACGTTAGCAGGTTGACAAGGGACGTGTGGGAGCGGCGACATATTCTAGAAGAAAATCGCTAGTTCTGTGCACATAGCATTTTTCACACCGAAAGTATCTACGTACAGGGGATGACTGCGTGAATAATTAGTTTTTTGGGAAGTAACAGCTCGTTGATTAAATTTTTTTCATTATGCTTTAGACTACAGATGTAATTACACATTCTGGTGACTTTCGATTGCGCTAATGATTGCATTTTCTTTCGTTAGCAGGTTGACAAGTGATGTGAGGGAGCGGCGACATATTCTACAAGAAAATTGCTAGTGCTGTGCAAATAGCATTCTTCACAACGAATGTATCTACGTACAGGGGATGACTGCGTGAATAATTAGTTTTATGGGAATTAACAGCTCAATGTTTAAATTATTTACATTATGCTTTAGAGCACAGATAAAATTACACAATCTGGTAACTTTGGATTGCGCTAATAATTGCATTTTTTTTCGTTAGCTTGTTGACAAGTGATGTGTGGGAGCGGCGACATATTCCAGAAGAACATCGCTAGTGCTGCACACATATCATTCTTCACACCGAATGTATCTACGTACAGGGGATGACTGCGTGAATAATTAGTTTTTTGGGAAGTAACAGCTAGATGATTAAATTTTTCTCATTATGCTTTAGAATACAGATATAATTACACATTCTGGTGACTTTCGATTGCTCTAATTATTGCATTTTCTTTCGTTAGGAGGTTGACAAGAGATGTGTGGGAGCGGCGACATATTGCAGAAGAAAATCGCTAGTGCTGTGCACATAGCATTGTTCACAACGAATGTATCTACGTACAGGTGATGACTGTGCGAATAATTGGTTTTTTGGGATGTAACAGCTAGATGATTAAATTTTTTTCGTTATGCTTTAGAGTACAGATAAAATCACACATTCTGGTAACTTTGGATTGCGCTAATGATCGCATTTTCTTTCGTTAGCACGTTGACAAGAGATGTGTGGGAGCTGCGACATATTCCAGAAGAAAATCGGTAGTATTGTGCACATAGCATTCTTCACACCGATTGTATCTACGTACAGTGGATGACTGCATGAATAATTAGTTTTTTGGGAAGTAACAGTTCGATGTTTAAATTTTTTCATTATGGTTTAAGAATACAGATAAATTTACACATTCTGGTGACTTAGGAGTGCGCTAATGATTGCATTTTCTTTCGTTAGCAGGTTGTCAAGAGATGTGTGGGTGAGGCGACATATTCTAGAAGTAAATCGCTAGTGCTGTGCACATAGCATTCTTCCCACCGAATGTATCTACGTACATATTATGACTGCGTGAATAATTAGTTTTTTGGGAACTAACATCTCGATGTTTAAATTATTTTCATTATGCTTTAGAGTACAAGTAAAATTACACAATCTGGTAACTTTGGATTGCGCTAATGATTGCATTTTCTTTCGTTAGCAGGTTGACAAGTGATGTGTGGGAGCGGTGACATATTCTAGAAGAAAATCGCTAGTGCTGCGCACATATCATTCTTCACACCGAATGTATCTACGTTTAGGGACTGACTGCGTGAATAATTAGTTTTTTGGGAATTAACAGCTCGATGTTTAAATTTTTTCATTATGCTTTAGAGTACAGAAAAAATTACACGATCTGGTAACTTTGGATTGCGCTAATGATTGCATTTTCTTTCGTTTGCAGGTTGACAAGTGATATGAGGGAGCGGCGACATATTCTAGAAGAAAATCGCTAGTGCTGTGCAAATAGCATTCTTCACAACGCATGTATCTACGTACAGGGGATGACTGCGTGAATAATTAGTTTTTTGGGAATTAACAGCTCGATGTTTGAATTTTTATCATTATGCTTTAGAGTGCAGATAAAATCACACATTCTGGTAACTTTGGATTGCGCTAATGATTGCATTTTATTTCGTTAGCAGGTTGACAAGTGATGTGTGGGAGCGGTGACATATTCTAGAAGAAAATCGCTAATGCTGTGCACATAGCATTCTTCACAACGAATGTATCTACGTACAGGGAATGATTGCGTGAATAATTAGTTTTTGGGAATTAACAGCTCGATGTTTAAATTTTTTTCAATATGCTTTAGAGTACAGATAAAATTACACGTTCTGGTAACTTCGGATTGCGCTAATGATTGCATTTTCTTTCGTTAGCAGGTTGACAAGAGATGTGTGGGAGCGGCGACATATTCTACACTCCTGGAAATTGAAATAAGAACACCGTGAATTCATTGTCCCAGGAAGGGGAAACTTTATTGACACATTCCTGGGGTCAGATACATCACATGATCACACTGACAGAACCACAGGCACATAGACACAGGCAACAGAGCATGCTCAATGTCGGCACTAGTACAGTGTATATACACCTTTCGCAGCAATGCAGGCTGCTATTCTCCAATGGAGACGATCGTAGAGATGCTGGATGTAGTCCTGTGGAACGGCTTGCCATGCCATTTCCACCTGGCGCCTCAGTTGGACCAGCGTTCGTGCTGGACGTGCAGACCGCGTGAGACGACGCTTCATCCAGTCCCAAACATGCTCAATGGGGGACAGATCCGGAGATCTTGCTGGCCAGGGTAGTTGACTTACACCTTCTAGAGCACGTTGGGTGGCACGGGATACATGCGGACGTGCATTGTCCTGTTGGAACAGCAAGTTCCCTTGCCGGTCTAGGAATGGTAGAACGATGGGTTCGATGACGGTTTGGATGTACCGTGCACTATTCAGTGTCCCCTCGACGATCACCAGTGGTGTACGGCCAGTGTAGGAGATCGCTCCCCACACCATGATGCCGGGTGTTGGCCCTGTGTGCCTCGGTCGTATGCAGTCCTGATTGTGGCGCTCACCTGCACGGCGTCAAACACGCATACGACCTTCATTGGCACCAAGGCAGAAGCGACTCTCATCGCTGAAGACGACACGTCTCCATTCGTCCCTCCATTCACGCCTGTCGCGACACCACTGGAGGCGGGCTGCACGATGTTGGGGCGTGAGCGGAAGACGGCCTAACGGTGTGCGGGACCGTAGCCCAGCTTCATGGAGACGGTTGCGAATGGTCCTCGCCGATACCCCAGGAGCAACAGTGTCCCTAATTTGCTGGGAAGTGGCGGTGCGGTCCCCTACGGCACTGCGTAGGATCCTACGGTCTTGGCGTGCATCCGTGCGTCGCTGCGGTCCGGTCCCAGGTCGACGGGCACGTGCACCTTCCGCCGACCACTGGCGACAACATCGATGTACTGTGGAGACCTCACGCCCCACGTGTTGAGCAATTCGGCGGTACGTCCACCCGGCCTCCCGCATGCCCACTATACGCCCTCGCTCAAAGTCCGTCAACTGCACATACGGTTCACGTCCACGCTGTCGCGGCATGCTACCAGTGTTAAAGACTGCGATGGAGCTCCGTATGCCACGGCAAACTGGCTGACACTGACGGCGGCGGTGCACAAATGCTGCGCAGCTAGCGCCATTCGACGGCCAACACCGCGGTTCCTGGTGTGTCCGCTGTGCCGTGCGTGTGATCATTGCTTGTACAGCCCTCTCGCAGTGTCCGGAGCAAGTATGGTGGGTCTGACACACCGGTGTCAATGTGTTCTTTTTTCCATTTCCAGGAGTGTATAAGAAAATCGCTAGTGCTGTGCACATAGCATTCTTCACAACGAATGTATCTACGTACAGGGAATGATTGCGTGAATAATTAGTTTTTGGGAATTAACAGCTCGATGTTTAAAATTTTTCATTATGCTTTAGAACACAGATAAAATTACACGTTCTGGTAACTTCGGATTGCGCTAATGATTGCATTTTCTTTCGTTAGCAGGTTGACAAGAGATGTGTGGGAGCGGCGACATATTGTAGAACAAAATCGCTAGTGCTGCGCTCATAGCATTCTTCACACTGCATGTATCCACGTACAGTCGACGACAGCGTGAATAATTAGTTTTTTGGTAATGAACAGGTCGATGTTCAATTTTTTTCATTATGCTTTAAGAATACAGATAAAATTATACATTCTCCTGTCTTTGGAGTGCGCTCATTTTTGCATTTTCGTACGTTACTAGTTTGAAAGGTGATGTCATAGCGCGGTGATATATTCTGGAAGGAAATCGCTAGTGTTGTGCACATTGCATTCTTCACAACGAATGTATCTACATTCAGAAATGACAGCGTTAGCAAGTAGTATTTTGGTAAGTAACAACTCGATGTTTTAATTTTTTCATTATGCTTTACAATACACATAAAATTACAAATTCAGGAGGCTTTGGAGTGTTCTAAATGTTTACATTTTCTTTCGTTAGCAGGTGGACAAGAGATGTGTGAGAGCGGCGACATATTGCTATCAGCACTGCACTATCGATTTTCTTCTAGTATATGTCGCCGCTCCCATACTTATCTTTTCTACTTACTATCGAAGGAAAATGCATACATGAGCCCAGTCCAAATTCAGCGGAATGTGTATTTTTCATGTGTATTCTTAATGCAGAATATATTTTACCATCGTGCCGTAACTTTCAAAAGAACGAAATATCCATTCAGTCATCCACTGTAGGTTGATAGGTTCGGTGAGATGAGTGCTATGTGCACAGCACTAGCGACTTCTACCTAGACGATGTTGTCGCTCCCAAATGTCTATTGTCAACCTGCTAAAGAAGGAAAATGTAAACATTGGCCCACTCCAATGTCAGCAGAATGTGTAATTAAATCTGCATTCAAAAAGCATAATATAAAGTATTTAAAATTCTAGCTGTTTCTTTGCAAAAACTATTTATTCACGCAGTCATCCACTGTACGTCCATACATCCGGTGTGAAAAATGCTATGTGTTCAGCACTAGAGATTTCTTCTAGTATATGTCGCCTCTTCCTACCATCTCTTGTCATCCTGCTAACGAAAGAAAATGCATACATGAGCGCAGTCCAAAATGCAGCCGAAATTGTATTTTTCATCTGTATTCTTAAAGCAGAAAATATTTCAACATCGAGCCGTAACTTTCCCAAAAACGAAATATCCACTCACTCATCGACTGTAGGTAGATAGTTTCGGTGTGAAGAATGCTATGTGCTTAGCACTAGAGATTTTCTTCGAGAATATGTCGCCGCTCGAACACATCCCTTGTCAACCTGCAAACGAAAGGAAATATAATTTTTAGCAAATTCCAAACTCATCAGAATGTGTAATTTTATCTGTATTCTTAAAGAATAATATAAATATATTTAAAAATCGAGCTGTTACTTGTAAAAAAATAATTATTCATACAGTCATCAACTGTACGTTGATAAATCCGGTGTGAAGAATGCTATGTGCTCAGCGCTAGAGATTTTCTTCTAGAATATGTCGCCGCTCCCACACATCTCTTGTCAACCTGCTAACGAAATAAAATGCATACATGAGCCCACTCCAAAGTCAGTGGAATGTGTATTTTTCATCTGTATTCTTGAGGAAGAATATATTTCAACATCGAGCCGTAACTTTCCGAAAAACGAAATATACACTCAAGCATCCATTGTAGGTTGATAGATTCGGTGAGGTGAATGCTATGTGCACAGCACTAGCGATTTTCTTCTAGAATACGTCACCGCTCCCAAATATCTTGTCAACCTGCTAAAGAAAGAAAATGGAAACATTAGCGCACTCCAAAGTCACCAGAATGTGTATTTCATCTGTATTCTTAAGGCATAATATAAGACTATTTAACCGTCGAACTGTTACTTACGAAAACTAATTATTCGCCCAATCGTCCACTGTACGTAGGTAAATCCGGTGTGAAGGATGCTATGTGCATAGCACTAGCGATTTCCTTCTAGAATATGTCGTCGCTGCCACACATCTCTTGTCAACCTGCTAACGAAAGAAAATGCATAACGTGAGCGCAGTCCAAAGTCTGCGGAATGTGTATTTTTCATGTGTATTCTTAAAGCAAAATATAAAAATATTTAAACATTGAGGTGTTTCTTACCAAAATAGTTTATTGGCGCAGACATCCTTTGTACGTAGACACATTAGGTGTCGAGAATGCTATGTGCACAGCACTAGCGCCTATCTTCTAGAATATGTCGCCGCTCCCACACATCTCTTGTCCACCTGCTAACGAAAGGGAATGTAAACATTAGCGCTATCCAAAATCATCAGAATGTGTTATTTTAACTGTATTCTGAAATCATAATATAACAATATTTAAGCATCGAGCTGTTACTTACCAAAAAACTAATTAATCACCCAGTCATCCACTGTACGTTAATACATCTGGTGTGAAGAATGCTATGTGCACTGCACTTGCGATTTTTCTTCTAGTATATGTCACCGCTCCCACACATCTCTTGTCAACCTGCTAACGAAAGAAAATGCACACATGAGTGCACTCCGAATTCAGCGGAATGTGTATTTTTCATCTGTATTCTGTGGGAGCGGCGACATATTCTAGAAGAAAATCGCTAGTGCTATGCACATAGCGTTCTTCACACGGTATGTATCTACGTACAGTGGATGACTGCGTAAATAATTAGTGTTTTGGTAAGTAACAGTTCGATGTTTAAATATTTTTATATTACGCTTTAAGAATACAGATAAAACTACACATTCCGATGACTTTGAAGTGCGATAATGTTTACATTTTCTTTCGTTATATGGTTGTTTAGAGATGTGTGAGAGCGGTGATATATTCTAGAAGAAAATCGCTAGTGCTGTGCACATAGCAATCTTCACACCGAATCTATCTACCTACAGTGGATGACTGAGTTAATATTTCGTTTTTAGGATAGTTACATTTCTATGTTGCTTTCGGTTAGAACATTCACACAGTCTACTGGCACCAATATGCAAACTTGGTAGGTGGTTAGTCGGTAAGTATATCATGTAGAACGAAGTGGAAATTATACAACGTTAGAAATAGTCACAATCGATCTCCAATAGCCCATTACAGACAGTACTCCAAAGTACTTAAAATTGTTATAAAGGACGCAAGAAGCATGTGGTTTGTAAATAGAACAGCTATTCTCAAGGTAAGATTAAAAACCATATAGTTACCAGTGATGGAAGTGTGTGGTCAGCAGCACTAGAACGAGGGCATAAAGTCTATACGTAGTAAAAATCATTTTGTTATTGATAAATCATATATCTGTACAGTATTTGACAAGCTCTTTCTCGATACAGGAGGTGAAGTAAATAACAAATTCAGCTATACAGGGAACTGCATAACTCTCTTAGAAAATAGCTTTACAAGACTGCTATATGAGATACAACTTCGTGATAATGACGGGGAGAAAAGTACGTCACAAACACTGAAGACCACGGGATCTCATGGATATGACGGGGTACCTAGCAGACCACTAAGGCAGTCTGCTGCATATGGTAGCTCAGTACGTAGCCATATTTGTAATTTTTCCCTTAGGAATGGTCAGTTTTCTGAAGGATTGAAGTATTTAGTAGTGAATCGGCTTTATGAAAAAGAAGGGAGAGGGTACAAAATCTTAAAATAATTTCTGTGCCAGCGGTGTTTGCTAAAATTATTGAATAGGCTGTGTACATAAAGGTAATTGATCAGTGCGGTTCACGTAATTTGCTGTCAACATAGTTCGTTTTGAGAAAAGGTTTAACAACTGAAAATGCTATATTCTCTTTTCTCCGTGAGACACTGGACGGAATAAATAAAATGTCCCGAACAGTAGATGTATTATTTGGTTTAAATAAGACGTTTGATTTGTTGATCATAAAGTATTACTGCAGAAGTTGCACCATTATGGAATAAGAAAAGTATCTGACAACTGATTCCTCTTCAAGGACAGACCGCTACAGGTCATTCTCCATAGCAATGACAACGGCTACGACTTGGCTACAGGTGCACGGGTAAGTTGCGAGGGGGGGAAAGGAACTGATCTTAAATCACAATAAGATTCAGTGTTCGTAATTTCTAACACACAATGCAACTAAAATGCCATTTCGACTACACGGAGTGGGCATCTGACTAGTGCATCTGAACAATCCAAATTCCTCGGTTTTGAGGTAATAGTAAGCTATCATGGAAATACCATGTTCACGACCTTCTTCAGAAACGTAATGCTGCTGTAACTTCCGTCAGAACAATACCTGAAGAAGGTGACAGCACAATACCGAAATTAGTTTACTTTCCTTATTTACATTCGCCTATCACATGCGGTATTACGTTTTGGGGTAACTCTATCCATTACCAAAGGTTATTTTTGGCTGAGAAAAGGATAGTTCCAGCAATATGTGGTGTACGTTCGCGAGCATCTTATCTTCCCCTGTTGAGGAGTATGGGAATTCTGATATGAGTCTCTTAAAATATATTTCGTATAATGTCGTTTGTTGTTAACAGTATATGCTTATTCCGAAGAATTAGCAGCTTTCCCACAGTTAGTACTAGGCGGAAATCCAACCGGCGTTTGAGTACCATTTCCTTGACTCTTGTGCAGAAAGGCGTGCAGTATTCCGCTGCGTTCATTTTCAATAAGCTACCACAAGAATTAAAACTTCTTAACACTAACCCCCGCACTTTCAACGCTAAACTGAAGTATTTCCTCATGGCTCACTCCATCTCAATTAGTGGAAAGTTACAGGACAAAAATTAAGAAAATTTATATGTTATATTGTTGATTACTCTAGTTTTTACTCATCATCTTGTCACATGAATGCGTTTCCTCTAAATTTTGTCTCAACTGTTACTAACGTTTCTGATGTTAATTTCATGTACTGATTCGCTCCATGATCATGGACATTTGCTCCTCAGTTTGGTCCTACTGAACTAGACCTGTCAAGTGAAATGAAAATAAATAAATAGCTTTGATTACATTCACGTACGGGAAGGGTTGTCTCGACTGATCGCGTTTTCTATTTTTATTTATTTTCTTTCGTATTTTAATGTCTCCTTATTTCTTGCCTTTGGCCACCAAGGACGTTATTCTCGCCGTCGTCGCCCGTTCATTCCTCGGTTACCACCACCAGTGGAGTCCGCCAGCTTAGCTGGGTGGTAACGTGCTTGCCTCACCCTCACTGGGCACGGGTTCGATTCCCGGCCGGGTTTGAGATTTCCTCCGCTCATGGACTGGGTGTTGTGTTACCCTCATCATCGGCCGCAAGTCGCCCAATGTGGCGGCCGAACCCGAAAGGGACATCCCGGCCAACAATGCCATACTATCGTTTCAATCAGCAGTGGATAGTTTTTTTAATTGTACGGTGATAATTGTCCTCATACCCTCTTAGAGCCGACCGCTGTGGCCGAGCTGTTCCAAGCGCTTCAGTCCGGAACTGCGCTGCTGCTACGGTCGCAGGTTCGAATCCTGCCTCGGGCATGGAAGTGTGTGATGTCCTTAGGTTAGTTACGTTTAAGTAGTTCTAAGTATAGAGGGCTGATGACCTCAGATGTTAAGTCCCATAGTGCTTAGAGCCGCTAGAGCCATCCTCTTAGACTAAACCAGACAAAGCGCAACGTGACGCAGCTTTCAACAATACAGTGTTTCTCTCCAACACGTAACACTCGCTTCACTACAATTCTCGCAAACATGACGTCATTTTGACTACCGCATGATCGGCTATCGGCTTCCATTAGCATTCGATACTCGCCTCTCACAAGATTTCAAGAGCCCAAACCGGAGATTTACAAAAACATGTCATTCTAGGGATGATTCATTATATTTACTGCTATAATTTAAAAAAAAATGATTTATCGACGGATAATGCCTTCATATAAGAGCGCTGTCATAGAAGAGAGTTGTTATCGGCAATAATTTGCAAATTAAGAATGAAAAACACACTTGTTTTATACGTTTTAGTATTCCGTTTCAATTTAACGGTGCATTGAAAATATAACATAAACACTGCACCATTATCATTAAATGTCACTTAACAATGCATCAACGATACAAGCCTGCAAAATCGAATATGATAATAAAGACCATAGTTAAAAATCGCATGAATGACGTTGCGGTATCTGGTGTTGAGTGGTACTTAAGATAAGTAAATAAATTAGTGAAATCAAAGTGAAGTAAAAATTAGAAAATAAATGATAAACCTAGTTTAGTTTAGAAGAATTACACACTAGCAAACAGCGGGCAGAGCAGCAGAGCAGAAGAGACAATGACCGTGAAGTCAGTACGTTCAGAAGACATCGCCCTCCCCACATAAGCGGACACTGTCGATTCAGCCGTCAGGGCATCGCCCGACCGGCTCACGTGTTTCTCAATTGTCACATGTGAGCAAAGGCCCTCGCCTACATTCCAAGAGCCAATGACCGACGTTAAGAAGATTCTTCGAGAAGCTTCTCAACGTGACAGAAGAGGCAATGACCGTAAAGTCGTTCACCTCCAGTAAACTGAAGTGAATAAATACGCGAGACGCAATAGGCCCGACAGACGAAGGAAGAAGAGGAGAGTAGCAGTAGTTTTCAGTCAGTTTCGGTGCTGAAGACCGTCTTGCAAGAAGAGACTACATCATGCACAGACGCACCAAGTCCGCCACTGTAATGGAATAGCAAGCAGCAGCCTCGGCGCCAGAAGACGGAAGTTAAAAGGTATTTGAAGACTGATTTTTACGTACCCGGGTGACTCGTGAGGACGGGAAGGAGACGGCCTCACATCAGCAGTCACCTGTGAGCTGGGATGAAGATCTGACAGCCGAAGACTGGAAAGCGGGAGTCCGTTGTTAGAGTTCGGGACACTGGCCTTCCCCCGCTGCGCCACTCCGCTGGCCGACGCACAACACACGCGGCCGCTTAGAGAAGAGAAACACTGGGACGCCACATCCAAGGTATCACCATCCGATGCACGACTTCGCTCGCAATAATTAAACGGGCCACCTCGCGCTGCGCGTCTCCAGTCAACTGGGCGAGACGGCGACACGAGATACACACTGCCACGCGTAATCAGACGCCGCCGCTGCCGCAGCAGAAGGCTTCGCAAACGACACAGCTGCCGTTCTCCGAGCCAGAACATCGAGTAAGAAAACAGTTGTACGAAACTTGCAATAAAAGTTATCTTATGTAAAAATGCTGTTTCATTCTACCTCATACCCGAGCGAAGGAAGAACCCACCCTGACCACATGTTGTTAAGAGAGAAAATTTAATTAATTTAGTATTTTCACCCTGACAGAATACTTATAATCAAATACCCTTTGAAGTAATGCTCATCCTGACAATTGACTAGCATCAAAAGAGAAAACCCAGTTACATTTAGTGTCAGAACTGTTACACTGGAGTCGAAAGCTGTTACATGGATTTTTTCATACTAGCGTTGTTAAAACATTCTGTTACTTTCTTATGATTGTAATATAAGTGTGTTCTGCAATACTGGTTGTTATTTATATTGAGTGTGATTTGAGAACGATTGATGAAACAAATATTTGGCTATTTCCGAGTAGGGCAGAACCGTAGGGGGACACCTTAAATTGCTGCGACTGAAACGAGCACCAATAAAATTCATATTCTGCCTTCTTGCAGATATTTGGTTCTTTATTTCCGTATGTGGCCGTCTTTCGAGTACGTGGTTAGACAGGAACATAAGAGGACACGAGTGAAATGAGAAGCATTAACATTCATACTCTCCCTTGTCAATAATATTTCGCTCTTTATTCACGATTGTGTGGCGTTTCCCGAGTGTGTGGTTAGGAAGGAACCTAGGAGGACGGCTTAAATTGCTGTGAGTGAATCGAGGGGCAATAATATTCACATTCTTCGTTGAAACAAAGATGATAGCCGCTCATGCGCTCATCGATATTGCGCGTGACGTCAAAATGACGTCACGTTTGCGGGAATTTTTGTGAAAAGAGCATCGCCATTCTTCAAGGCTCTGTGACGTTGCTTAGAAACAGTCCGAGTCGAGTCGAAAGGCGAGCAACACTAATGTTCGCGTCCCGTTCAGCAACATCGTAAGAAACCGTGAGCTGCAGTAAGGGCACGCAGCAGCGATGGCGGTCTTTGGTGAGCCGCCAACCAGCATCTGATTTCTGCCAATACGGATTCCGCCCGTCAGCTTTAACGAGTGACGTCCTGTGTAACGTCACGAGTTTACGACGTGAATGACGTAAGTGGCGTGTTATTAAATATTATCTGCGGTGGTCGTAGCAACTGATGTAAATTATGCTGTTTATTACAAATATGTCGCGATTACTGAGACTGTAGTTAGGGAGGAATCTGAGAGGGCGACTGGAACGATTAGCTAACGTATTTATCATCTTGCTTTTCAAAAAGAGCTTGCGTTGATGTTAATGAAACGATCTGCAATAATATTTATAATATAGTTTCTCGCATTTTTTTCCGAATGTGGCACGATGTTCAAGAGTGAGGTTTGGCAGGAAATTAAGAGGACAGTTATGTAGGTCAGTTTTAGTTCTCCATTCCACGATTGGTTATTTTTGGTGACATTCCATTTAGTGTGTGTTCTTATTTTCTAGAATTTATTTTGTTGGTTTTTGCTTCTGCACTTGAGCTATGTAAGTCACTTCTAGTTGTCGATTCCAGATTTGGTTATTTTTTGCGTTTTTGCGGTAGCATAGAAAACGATACGAAAAAGTTAAATCCTTAACGAAATAATTCACAGTCAGTAAAAATCACGAAAAATAACGGAACGTGGAATCAATAATTAGATTGATTCTGTGCGTGACAGTTACCAAAGAGTGCACAGTACACACTACTGCGTAGTACAGAAAGCACACACAAAAATAGCAGAAATCCTGTAACAAACCAGTCCACTCGCCTACTGTGCATTCTTTCAGAATTTTCAGGTGCGGTATCACCCTAATGGTCAGCTCCTCGTTCTTTTATTATGTGGTTTTCATCAGATGTTGGTGGCTAATTCTGTAAGGACTTAACTGTGTGGTATCACTTCCACTACTGCTGCAAAAACGCGATAAATATCTAACCTTGGAATCAACAGCTAGAATTGACCTATATAAGTCCATTGTAGTTACCAATTCCAAGATTTGTTATTTATCGCAGTAGTACAGAAAACAAAACCAAAATAGAAATCCTGTAATAAAGAACACTGCAAAAACACTGAAAATGATTGACCTTGAAATCGACAACTATGATTGACCTTATAGAGTTATTTCCAGTTACCGATTCCAAGATTTATATTCTCGTGAACTTACCTTACTTCTACGGTGCATTTTCTTTTAGGAATTTTTTGTTGCTATCTCCTTATTTCCTGCTTACGTCTTTCTTACGTTTCCTGTATGTTACTGTTTATTTCATTTTGCGGTTGTTGTTTTAGATTTCAGTTTGGTCCCGCCCAAAACTCCCATTTCTCTGCGGTAGTCCTATAGACTCGGTACTTATTATTAAGAATTATCACTATTCTATAATATTACGAGTTTACTATGCGTAATATTGGAGTGCACTTTAAAGATCGTCTGTTGTTTTTTCACTTACTCGAGTAAACTATGGTTACTTCAATTTCTGGACGATATAGCTCGTCCTATGTAATTAATCGGTTGAACTGCGATGATATTTTACCGAATGTATGTGTATTTTCTTTTATTCTACTGGTATATTCTCTTGTCTAGGAATAAGCCTCGTTTCTAGAATCTAAATACTGTGCTAAGACTATGCTCGTTGCCTTTCATATCGCCTCCATGTAGCTTCTTTGGCTTAGGTATGAGGTCATTGGTCAAAGCTGGCAGGTGGAACTGGACAAAAGAATATTCGTGCTTTCTGAATTCGCTCGGAAAGAGTAGTACAACACCATGGTGTCTTGAAACATGTTTTCCATAGAGCTATCGTAAGAAAGTCTAAGAATTTATAACGGATTATAGAAGGGTTTCAGGCATTAAGTTCTGTGTTTGACAATAGACTGATTTGCGTCTTAAACCATCAGTGTGTTATTTGAGGAATGAAATGTGTTTTGAAATGGTTTTTTCTGCTTACGTAGTTATGATCAAATAAGGTGGGTCTGTATTATCGTCTTCGTGCCAAATCCTCAGTGCCACTTCAGTGCTCCCACACTTTCTTGGCTTTTCACCTCCGTAGTACTATATTGGTTGAGGTCGCTCGAATTCGAGCTGTAATGCACAGATTTTTTTTCGCTGGCAACTTCGATCGTCGTTGCTCGTGTTTCATTTCGGCGATACGTAAGTTATAGCCCTGAACGTCATTCACACGTGACCTACGCCGCTGTGTATCTCGTGATCTGGCGTTAGTTGTTCTTTCCACAACGAGCTCATTAACTACCCCCACACACGAGCTGGCATTGTCGCGAGCAATAATGGCCTGCAGTCGGTTAAGGCCGGCCGAAGTGGTCGTGCGGTTAAAGGCGCTGCAGTCTGGAACCGGAAGACCGCTACGGTCGCAGGTTCGAATCCTGCCTCGGGCATGGATGTTTGTGATGTCCTTAGGTTAGTTAGGTTTAACTAGTTCTAAGTTCTAGGGGACTAATGACCTCAGCAGTTGAGTCCCATAGTGCTCAGAGCCATTTGAACCTTTTTTGCAGTCGGTTACAACACGCTAGCGATTAGGTAGCAATTTCAAAAAGTATTTCGAATGACTCTTTGTCTGGATTTTATGTTATCGAAAATTATCTGCTATGTTTAGCAAAACGTCATATGTTGACATATTCGTAAAAAGCAAAAGTTGAAATGCATTAAACGTGTTTTGGAATGTTTTCAGTTGGAAAATGTAACGTTTTAATTAGGATGGTGTTCGGATTAAATTATCTGCTCTCCTCTGTCGTGGCCGTCATCTCGTATCTCCAGAGACCGGAACGCTAATCATCTGCGTTTCCATGTTAGTGATACAGACTGGCAGGATGGATTTTGTGTTGCCATCGTCCCCCCCCCCCTCCTCCTCCCCCTACCTTCTTTTGGGGGGTGTGGGGAGATGGAGGAAAAAAAAGGCTCAGGATTACCTCAGTATGCCTCTGTCTAAAAGGGCCAATAAAATGTGGAACATGCACGTCTTGTATCAAAATTTTAACCAGTGTAAATTGTTGTTCGTTAATTTTTCTCAAATTTGCAATGGGTCGAGTTATTCAAGACAAATCAAACCCATCCGTGCAACATAAGAAATACAGAAAACATTATAAACAGAAGTTTATGGCAAATTTTATGTTCCAAAAAATGTATTCAGATTTCTTTAGCCGAAATTTCCATCGGAAAAGGGATACATGAGGGAAAAATGATTTTGCCGTGATTTCACCCAGTTTCTTCAACATGGGGACGCGCACACATGCGCTCCAGTGTCGAGAACTTTGATTTTACAACAGGGGACCAGTTCATATAACGGTTTAGAAGACTGGAACTATCGCAGTAATTCCGATCGAAGAACACTAATTGCACTGGCATATTCATTTGCATAGGTCAGTTATATTCTAGTGAAAAGAAATAACGCAAATAATATCATGCCAGACTCAATTCACACTACAGAATATATTTCACGGTACTATTCTACCACTTGAGCATCACCAGTAAGACTTCAAGGCAGTCATTTCATTTACCACAGCGTTTTCAAATTCAGTTCATTAGCATGTCACACAATTTATAATGATCATATAGTTAAATTCTTTCCAGATATTTCCTGTCTGTCACATTGGTAAACCGGAAGCTATTCGAAAAGAATGAAAAGGCACGCTTTTACGACATTAATTACAATGCTCCTAAATTTTACCTGTTGTGAAGCACAATCAGTAAACAGAAACACACTCCAGTTACTTTCTTGGTCCTGCTTATGGGTGATTCTGACAGCTAACTATTGTGAAAGAAAGAAAACCGTAGAAACTGTTTGCATTTAGAGGACATGTTTGATTCATACATGTTAACTAGCGTAATGTAAGTCCCAGGAACTAGGTGTGGGCATTTCATCACATTTCCCAGCTTACCTGAAATGAAGTACAAAAGTCTCGCAACTGCTGCTGATCACAATCACAGCTGTGTGCGCTCTCCTACTGACTGGTGAATGTTATTCTTACCTTTACGTCAAGGAACCTTCGTCGTGTACACTGAAATCGGAAAATCGAATCTCATGTTACTGATCTCTTTAAAAGGAAACTAGTAATTTCGACTTCACCTCTTATGCAGCTGTTGATAACAGAACAACCAAGGCGATTGCCGAAAAGGCGTAGCTAGAGTTATTATGTGCTTGTCCACATTCTAGTCCACGTCTAGTCTGATAAATTCAGTCACGAGACTGCTGCTCAATGTTGATACACACTGCCACGACAGACCTCCAAGCTCGCAGTAAGCTACATTTTTGAATACGATATCGGATCAACGCGAAAGCATCGTTTATATTGATTTCCAACATAGTTTTTACGAAAGGTAGCGTGTGTATTGCATTAAAAACTGGCATTAACCAAAGAAATTATACCGCATTTGTCTTTCTTTAGTTTTCTAAGGATCCTGCGATGTATAAAACGGTACCTCACAGGCCAGTTTATTTACGAGTCTCTTGTAACGTACAGATATTTATATAGGACGACGCTTTCCTTGAAGAATAAAATATGACTGCTAAACAGTAGAAGAGCTGACTTTTCGCAGAACGACCTTTTATGACCATCTGACGACATGATGGTTTGTTCGCTACACTGCCAACCAAATCAGTGAATGTGGAACATAGGAAACTTCTATGGAATGGAGTATCCACTTTATCTGACGCACCAAATAATCCACCACAAGTGGTATCGAGGAAACCGCACAGAAAACGTCAAAAGCTATCAAACTGTTTGCCCTAACACAGAAGAAACGGATACTGCAATTGTTTCTGTCTCTGAGCCAATACACAGCAAGGATCTTCAAAACAGTCGTCTTCTGAAGAAAAAATAAATACATTTACATAATATTGGTATGTTAGAAAGTCGAGTGAAGTGTAGAAAGCGCGAATCATTACACTCCGTACAAAATTGTCACGTGTCAAGGAAAGTGGCTATCGTAATAAGAACAGACAGTAGCAGAAACATACGCTTCTCTTGCAGTGCTTAATTTCGGCAGGATCAGCGTTCCGGCACCCTCCAGGGAAATGTTTTTGAACTGACTAGAAAAAGTAGGCAGCAGAAACTTAAAATTATACACGTCTAATTAAATCACAAAGTAACTACAATTTGTCGCTGTGCCGGCACCAGTGAACGTGACAATGGTTGACGTAATGAAGTTCGTGTTCAATTTTGTTGGTTATTTGTAGTATTGAATATGAACTTGGATCAATTCAGTTGCAATACAACTCAGTGAGTAGAAGACAAACGACATTTGAAACATTTACTAAACACGTAGCTCCGTGTCCCAGTCAAATCGTTTTTCTTTTCCTAGCACTTTGAGAGTTCGGAATTGTACGTGACCCCGATGGGCTGGGAATATCTTCACCGTCATTGATCGCTAAATGCTCATTAATTGGATACTCGACTGTAGAAAGGTGCGAAGTGCCAAACTTATGAGCAGAAGTTATTACAAAAAACTGTCTGTAGCGCAGTGTTTTATTATTTATTCCTGAAACATTTCCAAGATACAAATGAGAGTCTACTATCGTACATTAGTGACAATTTCATGACAGATTTGGAATGTTTTGGTGCTGAAGGCAATTCAAACATAGACATTTATGTTAGGTGCCACGTCCAATGCAATTGTTCTAGGTGCCATGCTCTCAGTCACTTTCCACAGAGCTGCATTCCTTTCCATCTAACGCATCATAGCCTTTAAATATTTCTTATTTTCATCTATAATTGTGTCCGATTGCGTCCAAAATTGAAGCAACGAACGGCAGTTTTGCAAGATTGCGCTTATTTTTCCACGAAACAATACAAACAGGTGATAGTAAAGTAGAAACAATGTGAAGAATGCAGAACGTTAACAACTGCTATAGGCATAACGGTATACAACAAGGTTCATTGTTTTTTTTTCAGCTTAACGGATTTGCACACAGATTCCGACAACTGGTTAATGTGCTCAGTATGGGGTGTGAACTGTCCACCTGTGGCAGCAATACAGGGCCGACAATATGAATGACGTCATCAATCTCATGTTGAGGCAATAACGCCCGTTCTGCGTGCAGAGCTGCTCGCAAGTCTTGGAGAATAGTTGATGGATGCTAACGTGATGGAAGCTGTCTCCAAGTGCATCCCAGACATGCTCTAGGGATTCAAACCGGGAGAACGAGCAGGCCACGCCATGCGTGCAACATTTTACGTTTCCCAGGAAAACAATAACCATTTCTTCTCTATGAAGTAGAGCATTATCGTCCATCAATACGAAGTCTGGGTCCACACCACCTCGCAACATCCGCACTTGAGATACCAAGATCTCTTCACCGCGCCATACAGCAGTTAAACCTTGCCGAATCACCCGCACAATTTCATGAAGAGGTATTAGAGTGGTCAACATAATCCCTGCCCTGCATCATTACGGATCCTCCTCGATACAGGTCTCTTTCCACAATGCTTCCACGTTCCTTCCAGCTGCGAATGATTGGAAAATTACTCTCCAAACCAGATCGGGACTCACCTGTAAAAACATTTGCCCACTGTTCGACGTCCAGGTGGTATGCTGGCGTCTCCACGATAGACGTTCCGTTCTGTGAAGACGCATCAGAGGTAAATGTACAGCAGGTCAAAGCTTGAATGCTAAAGAAATTGAACTATTTATGGAAATTACTATGAAAGGGATCGGCTGGTAGGACATGTTCTGAGGCATCAAGGGATCACCAATTTAGTATTGGAGGGCGGCGTGGAGGGTAAAAATCGTAGAGGGAGACCAAGAGATGAGTACACTAAGCAGATTCAGAAGGATGTAGGTTGCAGTAGTTACTGGGAGATGAAGAAGCTTGCACAGGATAGAGTAGCATGGAGAACTGCATCAAACCAGTCTCAGGACTGAAGACCACAACAACAACAACTATGAAAGGTTTAAAAACTTTTGCTTCCTCGAGCATTTTGCAAAGGTCACTGAGTGGAAATTGCTTTGTCACTAACTTCGTTCTCAGTATCAAGAAAAACTAAGTCACAGGGAACGAAGCTGCGCCCACTAACAAGAAACCGTTGTTCTATTGTTGTGAACATTTACCACCAGGAAAAGAAAAAGAATTACCATCATTCGATTCTTGTTTTGCGCAACACGGTTATGACTTCAAAAAAAAAATCGTTTTCCTTCATTGCTATCTCGTATTATTCCTCGTTCTTGTTAAATGTTCGAGTATAGTATTAATTGTGTGCTGCCTGACACGTCGATTAAATATCTCGGCGTAACGTTGCAAAGCAATATGAAATGGAGTGAGCATGTAAGAATTGCAGTGTGGAAGACGAATGATAGACTTCGGTTTATTTGGGAGAATTTTAGGAAAGTGTGGTTCATCTGTGAAGCAGACCGCATATAGGACACTAGCGCGACTCATTGTTCAGTACTGTTCTAGTGTCTGGGATCTGTACCAGGCCGCATTGAAGAAAGACATCGAAGGAGTTCAGAGGCAGACTGCTAGATTTGTTACTGATAGGTTCGAATAACACGCAAGTATTACAGAGCTGTTTCGGGAACTCAAATTGGAATCGCTGGAGGGAAGTCGAAGTTCTTTTCGGGGAGCGCTATTGACAAAATTTAGAGAACTGGCATTTGAGGCTGACTGCAGAACGATTCTATTGCCGCCAACGTACATTTCGAATAAGGACCATAAAGACAAGAGTAGAGGAGGTTAGGCCTAGTACGTGGGCATATAGTCATTGTTCCACAGCTCTGTTTGCGAGTGGAACTGGATAGAAAACGACTGCTGGTGGTACAGGGCACCCTCCGCCACGCACCATACGTTGGCTTGCGGATTATGTCTGCAGATGTTCATATAGATTTAGAGGTCAGGTAATTACGACAGAGCACATACACTGAGCATGAAGGTCAGGAAATCAATAAGAGCCATTAGTAGACCGGCACTATGAGTCATTTGAAGTTATTGAGGTGCAGTTGGGCAAACAAATCAGAAAAAAATGTCAGTTGTGAATAATGCGGACTGCAACAAAGCTAAAGTAAAATAAACGGTTCTTTTGCGTGCATGTTTATCTAGTTGTATGGCGATCTGTCAGCTGTAAATTTCAAGCTGCACCGTGAAGTTCTTTGTTCTATATTATCGTCTCGAGTCTCGTAATCGGTAAAATGTTTACAGTACAAACATGCAAGAAGCAGTCACCAAATGAACTGAATAAGCTAAGCGTAACAGCAACTGAATAGCGCCAACGAAGAGTCTCAGTTTGATACACTATCATGTGTGATCAACTGCATAGAGCCGGCCGGAGTGGCCCAGCGGTTCTAGGCGCTACAGTCCGGAACCGCGCGACCGCTACGGTCGCAGGTTCGAATCCTGTCTCGGGCATGGATGAGTGTGAAGTCCTTAGGTTAGTTAGGTTTAAGTAGTTCTAAGTTCTAGGGGACTGATGACCACAGCAGTTATGTCCCATAGTGCTCAGAGCCATTTGAACCATTTTTTTGAACTGCATAGAACAAATGAAAGAGCGACTCCTTAGTCAAAATAGTAGCTGCCCGAATCTGCTGCATGCGTGTTCCGTTTAACTGAATTAACGTTGTTTGTTTGTCAGCTGAAACACTCCTTATCTCAGGATACGAAACACAATACGGGAAACGTTGTACGTAATTCGCCCTCCGTAGGAATCACAAGTTAGAATATTGAATAATATATATTTATAATTAGCGTCTTATTAATCGCTGAAAATAACTGCGAGAATATTTCTGTAAACATACAGGTTTAGGGCAAGCGGAGCTGCTATTTGCAGAACAATACATTGTATCAGTTTATATATTTTATTTTGAGCTCGTCTCAAAATTCAGATCGACTGATACGTTCGCTGCGAGATTGTTTTTCCCGCCACGTATTATTTACACTCTGTTTTCCCGCGACAAATAATTGTTCTTTGAAAGGCGTATACGAGTATGCTTGTTTGATCTGCCTTACATACACAGGCTAATTCGATACTCCCAGTTAGAGACCAGTAACAGAGGATTTTATTTTCGGTTCCCAGCGTCCAGCAGAAAGTTTCCTCGTCCTAAAGGTACGAGATTTTCAACTTTCTTGGCGCAATATTAGACCGACGCCTGGTCAGTAGTGTTTGTGCTCAGAGATAGTCGCGCAAATTTGTGATGTGTCTTCTTCGGCAATATGAAGAAATGTTGTGCTAAGTTTGTTGCTTTTAGATTACATGTAACAACAAATATCCGCTCAATATGCATGCAGTTATCGTGCTCTGTCGGTTTCACGACAGTGAAAATATCGCGATCACCCATGGCAGTATCCACACGGTAACTGAAATACTATTCATGTTTGTTGCCAGTAGCTTGTAAAAGATAGCAAGCTAGCTGTGTGTCATTGATACAGTAAGTCCATAGTAAGCTTCTAGTCAGTTTTACATTTATAATTTATTGTGCGACAAGCTTATGACTACTTTGTAAACATTCTGGTGGTGGAACAGAATGACGTCTGTCCATTTAGTAACACTTAATTGGTGCAATTTTACATGGAATGCGTTTAATCAATCCGATTATCATTCACCGCGCGGGATTAGCCGAGCGGTCTGAGGCGCTGCAGTCACGGACTGTGCGGCTGGTCCCGGCGGAGGCTCGAGTCCTCCCTCGGGCATGGGTGTGTGTGTTTGTCCTTAGGATAATTTAGGTTAAGTAGCGTGTAAGCTTGGGGACTGATGACCTTAGCAGTTAAGTCCCATAAGATTCCACACCCATTTGAATATTTTGATTATCCTTCGCTTCATGGTTTGGATATACCGTTGACAGTTGTTGTTAATCATACCAATATGTTTTACTGAAAACCGAAAAAGAATTCCTCGGTACTCATGACCTCCAGTGCCCTGACGCTAACTGCAGTAAATCTAAAATATCTGTCAGCAGGTTGTGAAAGGTGCGTGCATGTTTGACAGTGTGAATTAGCGCTCGCCTGTGTATGTGCATGTGTGTGTGTGTGTGTGTGTGTGTGTGTGTGTGTGTGTGTGTGTGTGTGTGTGAGTGTGTGTGTGTGTGTTTCTCTCAAGTTCGGATAATTAATTTTGTGATTCCGCCCTTCTCAGTGTAAGATAGCCTTCGCATCCTGCGGCACGTAAATAAAATATTATGTCATCTTTACGGCAAGTTTCGCGTCACAAATATGACGCTTGTTTCCATCAGTTTCGTAATTCGTATCATAAAGAAGAAATAGTAACAGCTTCTGTTTTGCGATCATACATGTGACGGCGTATGTTAATGTGTGTTTGCAGTTGAGTTCTCTTAACGCCGAGTTGTAGAACGCATGGTAAGAAGCATTGTCCCCCAAATTCTCCGTTAGCTCCACCAGAACTGCCTACTCTGCTTGTTCTGTTTAATTATTTTGATTCAGTGATCACTTTTCCTTGGCAGTATCCCACTGACACATACAATCGTTCTTGGAAGATACTCAAATTATACTCAAATTCCAGACTGAGTCTTTTAATGCAGACACAGCAGAGTCTACACCTGAACTTTCCACAACAAGTAGTAGTTCTTAGTCTATTCAGAGCGCTGCTGTTACAAGGCAGTGCAAGACTTTCGTTCGCAATACCTGCCGATTACAATCCTAGCAAAACCTTCTTGTACGTGACCTGATGTACATAGAAGAACTTCTTAATCCCTACGTACTACGTCAGAAAATATCATCAGTTTCAAAGGAGTTTTTGAAATTTTGTTCTAGGCTGACAACGTGGCGTTTAGAGCTCTCATCATCCGCCTCCGCACTCAGCGAAGACCCTTCTTCGATGTCGTATAGTGTCCTCTGGATGCAAATTTTTTACTTTAAAAATACATAATACAAAATTAAAAAAATACGTAGAAAGTAAATAATAACAAAATACGTTTGACCGAATGCCTAAAGCTGTGTGCGCACCGTGCCGTGTTTCCTGGTACTTCGTTTTCTGGGTTATCTTAAGAGGGTAGACCTGGGTGACGCTCGATTTAGGAACCGATACTCACAGAATGACTGGAACGAAGATAGCATCAATGCTGTGTATATCTATTTTTCTCTTTAGGGCAGTAGTGACTTTTTGGTTTTTCTCTTTATTCAGTTGCTCCTTCTGCTATGAGTAGGTTGTGGATATCTACAAAACCTTTCTCTGTCTTCTTCAAGTGGCGTGGTATGCTAGAAATCGACGTTTATTTGGTCATATGTTTTGTATGCGCCATACTCACTTCTGCAAGGAATATTCTCCTTGGCATTAAAATCACTTGTATTCATCTTGTATATTATACATGTGAGCATTGGTAGCTCCGATATTAAGCAAGCTTAAAGGCAGCGTAATGAGTCAGCAATTTCATACTTTTGAAGTAGAATATTACCATTTCAGACAAATAACATCTACGCCTCTTCTTCTGAGGCTGTAGAATGTTACCACTTCAGGCTTATTCACTTTGCCACATAAGCGTCTATACTATAGTCGCTGCACATCGTAGACACCATTCTCTCTCTCTCTCTCTATTCGTTTAGTCGGTTCCGGCTCTTCGTGGCCCCATGAACCAAATCACGCCACTTTTTCCTGTCTTGCACTTTCTCCCGTAGACCTCCCAGGTTGGAACACATTGCTTCTGTGACGCCATCGACCCATCTCATCCTCTGACGTCCTCTTCTTCTAGTTACTTCAACCTTCCCCTGCATTAATGTTTTTTTCCAGCGAGGCATGCCATTGCATTGTGTGTCCAAAGTAGGTCAGCTTTTGTTTTAACATTAGACCTTCCAGGGAGAAATCTGGTTTTATTTGCTCCAATATTGATCTGTTGGTTCTCTTTGCAGTCCATGGAACTCTAAGAAGTTTCCTCCAACACCACAATTCGAAGGAGTCAATTCTTCGCCGTTCAGCCTTTCTAATGGTCCAGGTCTCACATCCATACATCACAATTGGAAAGACCATAGCCCTCACAATACGGATCTTTGTTGCTAGTACTATATCTCTGGACCTTATAACCTTGTCAAGGTTTGACATCGCCTGTCTACCGAGCAACAGGCGTCTCCGGATTTCATGGCTGCAGTCGCCATCAGCAGAGATCTGGGAACCGAGATAGCTGAATGTGGTCACTACCTCCATGGTTTCTCCTGCTATATCCCACGAATTGGTAGGTGTAGTTGCCATAATTTTTGTTTTCTTCACATTCAGCATAAGACCGGCCTCTTCATTTTCGTCTTTCACCTTCAGTAAGAGTGTTTTCAATTTTTCTTCACTTTCTGCCAAAAGGATCGTATCATCCGCGTACCTGAGGTTGTTTACATTTATTCCAGCTATTTTAATTCCTGTTAGTAAGTTCTTTTTCTGTTTCTCGTTTGGGACATACCGGCAAAGCAGCTGCCACTTGATTTCTCTCAAAATGCGTAAATACAGGTCAACACTTTACTGACAGCAGATCTTACGGAGTTTCTCTCCTATTCTTCCGCAGGGTACCTACTACTGCGTGTCAATAGCTTACAATTCGTTCGCGACTGGTATAGAAACAAAATAGTTGTCCATCATCGCCACGTCTCTGTCTGTGTTGTTAGTGGGTCTAATTAGCAGTAACACCGTGTTCCCTGCATCAATGGGTATTTGACGTGGACCAGCAGGTTGTTTATCTGCATATACGTCCATATTTAGGGTGCAAAAAATTATACCATCGCAGATTGCGCAATCTTTTATACCGTATTTTGCCGACTTAATTGGAATGCACTATCTGACATCACAACCTTCACAACATTCTTTCAACTTCTCGACTATTGCTGTCAATCTTCCTGCACATCCACCAACTCATAGAATATTTAATTGGCGTCACATTATCTGCAGCCTTTCTCTGCGCCCTGCTACACTTGTTGACAGTATCAATGTTCCATAATCATCCCAACTGTGATACTGTGTACTTTTCACTCCAGCAGGGTATAAAACACCAAGAGAAGCAAATAATTCTTCACTATCTGTATGTGCGCAGTCTCGAGAACTTTGAGAATAAGCTTCTGTCATTCGTCTAGTTCTTCGTTTGTGTATTTTACAGTGCTGTCTGTTACACTGTCTGGGAAAAATAATGTACCAAATTCTGACGAGCAGTTTTTGCTGGAGGGGCTCTATGCTTGAACCATTGTGTTTTTTCATCCATGCCTAGATACATGTTAGCCCAGGGAAACTAGGAAAACTGGGAAAATAATTTATAAAGTTTTGAAATATTGGGACACACTCATAGGGGATGTAGCAATAAGAAACAGAAAAGTTCCCACACCTCCCCCCTACCCAGAGCAGGTAAACATTCGCCTCGCGCCAACCCTAAATACATTTTTTTTACCTTTTTCCATTTTTACAAAAAAACAGTTCGCTTTCCGAAGTCTATTACGATGAAAATATGTGTACTTAAATTCTTCTTAAAGGAGGTCATGCGCATCTTTAAGCAAGGAAACCAGTTTTCGAAAAATTATATTTGGAAGAGTAAAAATTAATTATTCTATGAGTTTGGCATAATTTTAAGCTTTTTTCCTTTGCTTCTGCACAACCACTTGCCTTTTTTTACGTGTAGAAAGATGTGTGTAACAGATACACTTCAATACTAAAATGTGAAGATAAAAAAAGGAGTGAGTGAAATTCCTTTTAAAAGTGACATCTATTGATTCCGAACAATTCTGCTGTGCATTGTTTTGCTCAGTGTTACGCACGGTACTGAAAGTAGTATGAAATGATCGTGTGGCAGGGAGGCCCCATCTACCGTTTTCCAGCTGCTTAGTGCAAGTCTTTTTATTTGATGCCACATCGGCGACTTGCTCCTCGATGATGTTGAAATGGTGATAACGACAACACAACGCCCAGTCGCTAACCGGAAACAACGTTCGACCCAAGCGGGAATCGAGCCAGTGTCCTCTGAATGGTAGTCAGCAGCACTATCCACTCAGCAATGGTGGCACCTAAATATTTATATTACGATCTAAATCATTGGTCGTGAGAATGAAGAATTAGTATAGAATTCATCAACAGTAAGAGTTTTTATAAGACGTTTAAAATCATCATATTTGCAACAACTTCACAACTAAAATGCCACAACATGTATTGAACATTATACAATTATTTACTGAAAACCATCCTCCAAATTTTCTGGCACATCACTGGGAGTACGTTAATGCAGTTCGTCCTCGACAGCTTTTACACATTGTTGCACAGCGTAAGTCAGCTCTCATACACTTGCATTTTCTTCCACATCGTTCCGTGTGAAATCAGTAGTAATACACGTATCCCGTGCGGAGCGGCGGTCGTTTCACGGCAAGGGGACTAGTTTGATCCACGGCAAGCCCATTTTCTGGGCTCCAAGCTGTTCTGCAACCGCGACTACAACTGTAGATGCACTCAGCAGGAGTGGAAGCTTACTGCGTCAGCAGTATATGACGAACGAGAAACTATGACAGCATTGCTTGCCTGAAACACAAGTACATTTAGAGGCTGAATCTGATATTCACCCTACTGTAGGAAGAGCAGAAACTCATATTAGAGACAGTTTCAACGATGTTTTTTGATCCCATCTTAGAAAACAAGTACACTGCAAGCCCCATGTTGGAATGAGGAGGTGAATGAACGAGACCTCGAAGCTGACACAGACGTTTGGGATATTGCTGTACGTTTTCTCAAGTGGGCATGTTTACTAATTTCTTCTTCGAGACAACCAGAACCGTTATATTTTCATGTAAATTTTCAGAAACCGTTACGTCACCATTCCCGGACAAGTCTGTGGTATCTGTATAAGCAGCACTATGATGGGGACTCCATCACCGAAGTGATCAGCCAATTTGTTTTTCAAATTTCTTATAATCAGTGTATCTCTTTCTGGAAGAAACATTGATTTTCCGCAGTAAATCGAGCAGTAAAAATAAACATTCCTCCAAACAATCTACAAAACTGCATACTTCGTGGAAGACGACGGACTTCCGCAGCTACTAAATTCAAAATACAGTACTGTTGTTGCGTTCTGCAACCATTCTACCGAAATCACCATCCCGTTTCTCTAGTTTCTCAAGCAGTGTGTGTTTCAGAGTAAAAAAATCGCTAGTGCAGTGCAAATAGCAATCTTCACACCGAATGTATCTATGTACAGTGGATGACTGCGTGGATATTCCGTTTTTCTAAGTAACAGCTCGATGTTTAAATGTTTTTATGTTATGCTTTAAGAATACAGATAAAAATACACATTCTGATGACTTTAGAGTCCGCTATTGAATACTTTTTCTTTCGTTAGCAGGTTGACAAGAAATGTGTGGATAGCTGAGTGGGTATTTCATTTTGTGGAAAGTTTCAGCTCGATGTTGAAATATATTCTGCTTTAAGAATACAGATAAAAATACACATTCCGCTGACTTTCGAGTTCGCTGATGTATGCATTTTCTTTCGTTAGCAGGTTGACAAGAGATGTGTGGGAGCGGCGACATATTCTAGAAGAAAATCGCTAGTACTTTGCACATAGCATTATTCACACCGAATGTATCTATGTACAGTGGATAACTGCATGAATAATTAGTTTTCTGGGCAGTAACAGCTCGATGATTTAAATATATTCATTATGGTTAAAGAATACAGATAAAATTACACATTGTGGTGACTTTGGATAGCGCTAATGATTGAATTTTGTTTCGTTAGCAGGTTGACAAGAGATGTGTGGGAGCGGCGACATCTTCTAGAAGAAAATCGCCAGTACTTTGCACATACCATTTTTCACACCGAATGTATCTACGTACAGTGGATAACTGCCTGAATAATTAGTTTTCTGGGAAGTAACAGCTCGATGATTAAAATATTTTCATTATGGTTAAAGAATACAGATAAAATTACACATTGTGGTGACTTTGGATAGCGCTAATGATTGCATTTTCCTTCGTAAGCAGGTTGACAAGAGATGTGTGGGAGAGGCGACATATTCTACAAGAAAATCGCTAATGCCGTGCACATAGCATTCTTCACACCGAATGTATCTACGTACAGGGGATGACTGCGTGAATAATTAGTTTTTTGGGAAGTAACAGCTCGATGTTTACATTTTTTTCATTATGCTTTAGAATACAGATAAAATTACACATTCTGGTGACTTTGGATTGCGCTAACGATTGCAATTTCTTTCGATAGAAGGTTGACAAGAGATGTGTGGGAGCGGCGACGTATTCTACAAGACAATCGCTAGTGCTTTGCACATAGCATTCTTCACACCGAATGTATCTACATACAGTGGATGACTGCGTGAATAATTAGTTTTCTGGGAAGTAACAGCTCGATGATGAAATTTTTTTCATGAAGCTTTAAAGATACAGATAAATTTACACATTCTGGTGACTTTTGATTGCGCTAATGATTGCATTTTCTTTCGTTACCAGGTTGACAAGAGATGTGTGGGAGCGACGACATATTCTACAAGAAATTCGCTAGTGCTTTGCACATAGCATTCCTCACACCGAATGTATCTACCTACAGTGGATGACTGCATGAATAATAAGTTTTTTGGTAAGTAACAGGTCGATGTTTTAATATTTTTCATTATGGTTTAAGAATACAAATAAAATTACGCATTCTGGTGACATAGGAGTGAGCGAATTATTGCATTTTCTTTCGTTAGCAGATTCGGAAGTGATGTGTGGGAGCGGCGATATATTCTACAAGAAAATCGCTAGTGCTGTGCACATAGCATTCTTCACACCGAATGTATCTACGTACAGGGGCTGACTGCGTGAATAAATAGTTCTTTGGGAAGTAACAGCTCGATGTTTAAATTTTTTTCATAATGCTTTAGAATACAGTTAATTATACACATTCTGGTGAGTTTTGATTGCGCTAATGATTGTATTTTCTTTCATTAGCAGGTTGACAAGAGATGTGTGGGAGCGACGACATATTCTACAAGGAAATCGCAAGTGCTTTGCACATAGCATTCATCACACCGAATGTATCTACCTACAGTGTATGACTCCATGAATAATAAGTTTTTTTGGTAAGTAAGAGCTCGATGTTTTAATTTTCTTCATTAAGGTTTAAGAATACAAATAAAATTACTCATTCTGGTGACTTAGGAGTGCGCAAATTATTGCATTTTCTTTCGTTAGCAGATTCGCAAGTGATGTGTGGGAGCGACGACATATTCTACAAGAATATCGCTAGTGCTGTGCACATAGCATTCTTCACACCGAATGTATCTACCTACAGTGAATGACTGCATGAATAATAAGTTTTTTGGTAAGTAACAGCTCGATGTTTTAATTTTTTTCATTATGGTTTAAGAATACAAATAAAATTACGCATTCTGGTGACTTAGGAGTGCGCTAATTATTGCATTTTCTTTCGTTAGCAGATTCGCAAGTGATGTGTGGGAGCGGCGATACATTTTAGTAGAATATCGCTGGTGCTGTGCACATAGCATTCTTCACACCGAATGTATGTACGTACAGGGGATGACTGCGTGAATAAATAGTTCTTTAGGAAGTAACAGCTCGATGTTTAAATTTTTTTCATAATGCTTTAGAATACAGCTAATTATACACATTCTGATGAGTTTTGATTGCACTAATGATTGTATTTTCTTTCATTAGCTGGTTGACATGAGATGTGTGGGAGCGACGACATATTCTACAAGAAAATCGCTAGTGCTTTGCACATAGCATTCTTCACACCGAATGTATCTACCTACAGTGGATGACTGCATGAATAATAAGTTTTTGGGTAAGTTACAGCTCGATGTTTTAATTTTTTTCATTATGGTTTAAGAATACAAATAAAATTACGCATTCTGGTGACTTAGGAGTGCGCTAATGATTGCATTTTCTTTCGTTAGCAGATTCGCAAGTGATGTGTGGGAGCGGCGATATATTCTACAAGAAAATCGCTAGTGCTGTGCACATAGCATTCTTCACACCGAATGTATCTACGTACAGGGGCTGACTGCGTGAATAAATAGTTCTTTGGGAAGTAACAGCTCGATGTTTAAATTTTTTTCATAATGCTTTAGAATACAGTTAATTATACACATTCTGGTGAGTTTTGATTGCGCTAATGATTGTATTTTCTTTCATTAGCAGGTTGACAAGAGATGTGTGGGAGCGACGACATATTCTACAAGAAAATCGCAAGTGCTTTGCACATAGCATTCATCACACCGAATGTATCTACCTACAGTGTATGACTCCATGAATAATAAGTTTTTTTGGTAAGTAACAGCTCGATGTTTTAATTTTCTTCATTAAGGTTTAAGAATACAAATAAAATTACTCATTCTGGTGACTTAGGAGTGCGCAAATTATTGCATTTTCTTTCGTTAGCAGATTCGCAAGTGATGTGTGGGAGCGACGACATATTCTACAAGAATATCGCTAGTGCTGTGCACATAGCATTCTTCACACCGAATGTATCTACCTACAGTGAATGACTGCATGAATAATAAGTTTTTTGGTAAGTAACAGCTCGATGTTTTAATTTTTTTCATTATGGTTTAAGAATACAAATAAAATTACGCATTCTGGTGACTTAGGAGTGCGCTAATTATTGCATTTTCTTTCGTTAGCAGATTCGCAAGTGATGTGTGGGAGCGGCGATACATTCTACAAGAATATCGCTGGTGCTGTGCACATAGCATTCTTCACACCGAATGTATGTACGTACAGGGGATGACTGCGTGAATAAATAGTTCTTTAGGAAGTAACAGCTCGATGTTTAAATTTTTTTCATAATGCTTTAGAATACAGCTAATTATACACATTCTGATGAGTTTTGATTGCGCTAATGATTGTATTTTCTTTCATTAGGTGGTTGACATGAGATGTGTGGGAGCGACGACATATTGTACAAGAAAATCGCTAGTGCTTTGCACATAGCATTCTTCACACCGAATGTATCTACCTACAGTGGATGACTGCATGAATAATAAGTTTTTTGGTAAGTTACAGCTCGATGTTTTAATTTTTTTCATTATGGTTTAAGAATACAAATAAAATTACGCATTCTGGTGACTTAGGAGTGCGCTAATGATTGCATTTTCTTTCGTTAGCAGATTCGCAAGCGATGTGTGGGAGCGGCGATATATTCTACAAGAATATCGCTAGTGCTGTGCACATAGCATTCTTCACTCCGAATGTATCTACGTACAGGGGCTGACTGCGTGAATAAATAGTTCTTTGGGAAGTAACAGCTCGATGATTAAATTTTTTTCATAATGCTTTAGAATACAGCTAATTATACACATTGTGGTTAGTTTTGATTGCGCTAATGATTGTATTTTCTGTCATTAGCAGGTTGACAAGAGATGTGTGGGAGCGACGACATATTCTACAAGAAAATCGCTAGTGCTGTGCACATAGCATTCTTCACACCGAATGTATCTACCTACAGTGGATGACTGCATGAATAATGGGTTTTTTGGTAAGTAACAGCCCGATGTTTTAATTTTTTTCATTATGGTTTAAGAATACAAATAAAATTACGCATTCTGGTGACTTAGGAGTGCGCTAATGATTGTATTTTCTTTCGTTAGCAGATTCGCAAGTGATGTGTGAGAGCGGCGATATATTCTACAAGAATATCGCTAGTGCTGTGCACATAGCATTCTTCACACCGAATGTATCTACGTGCAGGGGCTGACTGCGTGAATAATTAGTTATTTGGGAAGTAACAGCTCGATGTTTTAATTTTTTTCATAATGCTTTAGAATACAGCTAATTATACACATTCTGGTGAGTTTTGATTGCTCTAATTATTGTATTTTCTTTCATTAGCAGGTTGACAAGAGACGTGTGGGAGCGACGACATATTCTACAAGGAAATCGCTAGTTCTTTGCACATAGCATTCTTCACAGCGAATGTTTCTACCTACTGTGGATGACGGTATGAATAATAAGTTTTTTGGTAAGTAACAGCTCGATGTTTTAAGTTTTTTCATTATGGTTTAAGAATAAAAATAAATTTAAGCATTCTGGTGACTTAGGAGTGCGCTAATGATTGCATTTTCTTTCGTTAGCAGGTTGACAAGAGATGTGTGGGAGCGACGACATATTCTACAAGAAAATCGCTAGTGCTTTGCACATAGCATTCTTTACACCGAATGTATCTACCTACAGTGGATGAATGCATGGATAATAAGTTTTTTTGGTGAGTAACAGCTCGATGTTTTAATTTTTTTTCATTATGGTTAAAGAATACAGATAAAATTACACATTCTGGTGGCTTAGGAGTGCGCTAATGATTGCATTTTCTTTTGTTAGCATGTTGTCAAGAGATGTGTGGGTGCGACGACATATTCTACAAGAAAATTGCTAGTGCTTTGCACATAGCATTCTTCACACCGAACGTATCTACCTACAGTGGATGACTGCATGAATAATAAGTTTTTTGGTAAGTAACAGCTCGATGTTTTAATTTTTTTCATTATGGTTTAAGAATACAAATAAAATTACGCATTCTGGTGACTTAGGAGTGCGCTAATTATTGCATTTTCTTTCGTTAGCAGATTCGCAAGTGATGTGTGGGAGCAGCGATATATTCTACAAGAATATCGCTAGTGCTGTGCACATAGCATTCTTCACACCGAATATATCTACGTACAGGGGATGACTTCGTGAATAAATAGTTCATGGGAAGTAACAGCTCGATGTTTAAATTTTTTTCATAATGCTTTAGAATACAGCTAATTATACACATTGTGGTGAGTTTTGATTGCGCTAATGATTGTATTCTCTTTCATTAGCAGGGTGACAAGAGATGTGTGGGAGCGACGACATATTCTACAAGAAAATCACTAGTGCTGTGCACATAGCATTCTTCACACCGAATGTATCTACCTACAGTGGATGACTGCATGAATAATAAGTTTTTTAGTAAGTTACAGCTCGATGTTTTAATTTTTTTCATTATGGTTTAAGAATAGAAATAAAATTACGCATTCTGGTGACTTAGGAGTGCGCTAATGATTGCATTTTCTTTCGTTAGCAGATTCGCAAGTGATGTGTGGGAGCGGCGATATATTCTACAAGAAAATCGCTAGTGCTGTGCACATAGCATTCTTCACTCCCAATGTATCTACGTACAGGGCTGACTGCGTGAATAAATAGTTCTTTGGGAAGTAACAGCTCGATGTTTAAATTTTTTTCATAATGCTTTAGAATACAGCTAATTATACACATTCTGGTAAGTTTTGATTGCGCTAATGATTGTATTTTCTTTCATTAGCAAGTTGACAAGAAATGTGTTGGAGCGACGACATATTCTACAAGAAAATCGCAACTGCTGTGCACATAGCATTCTTCACACCGAATGTATCTACCTACAGTGGATGACTGCATGAATAATAAGTTTTTTAGTAAGTAACAGCACGATGTTTTAATTTTTTTCATTATGGTTTAAGAATAGAAATAAAATTACGCATTCTGGTGACTTAGGAGTGCGCTAATGATTGCATTTTCTTTCGTTAGCAGATTCGCAAGTGATGTGTGGGAGCGGCGATATATTCTACAAGAAAATCGCTAGTGCTGTGCACATAGCATTCTTCACTCCCAATGTATCTACGTACAGGGGCTGACTGCGTGAATAAATAGTTCTTTGGGAAGTAACAGCTCGATGTTTAAATTTTTTTCATAATGCTTTAGAATACAGCTAATTATACACATTGTGGTGAGTTTTGATTGCGCTAATGATTGTATTTTCTTTCATTAGCAGGTTGACAAGAGATGTGTGGGAGCGACGACATATTCTACAAGAAAATCGCTAGTGCTGTGCACATAGCATTCTTCACACCGAATGTATCTACCTACAGTGGATGACTGCATGAATTATAAGTTTTTTGGTACGTAACTGCTCGATGTTTTAATTTTTTTCATTATAGTTTAAGAATACAAATAAAATTACGCATTCTGGTGACTTTGGAGTGCGCTAATGATTGCATTTTCTTTCGTTAGCAGATTCGCAAGTGATGTGTGGGAGCGGCGATATATTCTACAAGAATATCGCTAGTGCTGTGCACATAGCATTCTTCACACGGAATGTATCTACGTACAGGGGCTGACTGCGTGAATAAATAGTTCTTTGGGAAGTAACAGCTCGATGTTTAAATTGTTTTCATAATGCTTTAGAATACAGCTAATTATACACATTGTGGTGAGTTTTGATTGCGCTAATGATTGTATTTTCTTTCATTAGCAGGTTGACAAGAGATGTGTGGGAGCGACGACATATTCTACAAGAAAATCGCTAGTGCTTTGCACATAGCATTCTTCACACCGAATGTATCAACCTACAGTGGATGACTGCATGAATAATAAGTTTTTTGGTAAGTAACAGCTCGTTGTTTTAATTTTTTCATTATGGTTTAAGAATACAAATAAAATTACGCATTCTGGTGACTTAGGAGTGAGCTAATGATTGCATTTTCTTTCGTTAGCAGATTCGCAAGTGATGTGTGGGAGCGGCGATATATTCTACAAGAATGTCGCTAGTGCTGTGCACATAGCATTCTTCACACCGAATGTATCTACGTACAGGGGCTGACTGCGTGAATAAATAGTTGTTTGGGAAGTAACAGCTCGATGTTTAAATTGTTTAAATAATGCTTTAGAATACAGCTAATTATACACATTCTGGTGAGTTTTGATTGCGCTAATGATTGTATTTTCTTTCATTAGCAGGTTGACAAGAGATGTGTGGGAGCGACGACATATTCTACAAGAAAATCGCTAGTGCTGTGCACATAGCATTCTTCACACCGAATGTATCTACCTACAGTGGATGACTGCATGAATAATAAGTTTTTTGGTACGTAACAGCTCGATGTTTTAATTTTTTTCATTATGGTTTAAGAATACAAATAAAATTACGCATTCTGGTGACTTAGGAGTGCGCTAATGATTGCATTTTCGTTCGTTAGCAGATTCGCAAGTGATGTGTGGGAGCGGCGATATATTCTACAAGAATATCGCTAGTGCTGTGCACATAGCATTCTCCACACCGAATGTATCTACGTACAGGGGCTGACTGCGTGAATAAATAGTTCTTTGGGAAGTAACAGCTCGATGTTTAAATTGTTTTCATAATGCTTTAGAATACAGCTAATTATACACATTGTGGTGAGTTTTGATTGCGCTAATGATTGTATTTTCTTTCATTAGCAGGTTGACAAGAGATGTGTGGGAGCGACGACATATTCTACAAGAAATTCGCTAGTGCTTTGCACATAGCATTCTTCACACCGAATGTATCTACCTACAGTGGATGACTGCATGAATAATAAGTTTTTTGGTAAGTAACAGCTCGATGTTTTAATTTTTTTCATTATGGTTTAAGAATACAAATAAAATTACGCATTCTGGTGACTTAGGAGTGCGCTAATGATTGCATTTTCTTTCGTTAGCAGATTCGCAAGTGATGTGTGGGAGCGGCGATATATTCTACAAGAATATCGCTAGTGCTGTGCACATAGCATTCTTCAACCCAATGTATCTACGTACAGGGGCTGACTGCGTGAATAAATAGTTCTTTGGGAAGTAACAGCTCGATGTTTAAATTTTTTTCATAATGCTTTAGAATACAGCTAATTATACACATTGTGGTGAGTTTTGATTGCGCTAATGATTGTATTTTCTTTCATTAGTTGGTTGACAAGAGATGTGTGGGAGCGACGACATATTCTACAAGAAAATCGCTAGTGCTTTGCACATAGCATTCTTCACTCCGAATGTATCTACGTACAGGGGCTGACTGCGTGAATAAATAGTTCTTTGGGAAGTAACAGCTAGATGTTTAAATTTTTTTCATAATGCTTTAGAATACAGCTAATTATACACATTCTGGTAAGTTTTGACTGCGCTAATGATTGTATTTTCTTTCATTAGCAGGTTGACAAGAAATGTGTAGGAGCGACGACATATTCTACAAGAAAATCGCAACTGCTGTGCACATAGCATTCTTCACGCCGAATGTATCTACCTACAGTGGATGACTGCATGAATAATAATTTTTTTAGTAAGTAACAGCTCGATGTTTTAATTTTTTTCATTATGGTTTAAGAATACAAATAAAATTACGCATTCTGGTGACTTAGGAGTGCGCTAATGATTGCATTTTCTTTCGTTAGCAGATTCGCAAGTGATGTGTGGGAGCGGCGATATATTCTACAAGAATATCGCTAGTGCTGTGCACATAGCATTCTTCACTCCGAATGTATCTACGTACAGGGGCTGACTGCGTGAATAAATAGTTCTTTGGGAAGTAACAGCTCGATGTTTAAATTTTTTTCATAATGCTTTAGAATACAGCTAATTATACACATTCTGGTAAGTTTTGACTGCGCTAATGATTGTATTTTCTTTCATTAGCAGGTTGACAAGAAATGTGTAGGAGCGACGACATATTCTACAAGAAAATCGCAACTGCTGTGCACATAGCATTCTTCACGCCGAATGTATCTACCTACAGTGGATGACTGCATGAATAATAAGTTTTTTAGTAAGTAACAGCTCGATGTTTTAATTTTTTTCATTATGGTTTAAGAATACAAATAAAATTACGCATTCTGGTGGCTTAGGAGTGCGCTAATGATTGCATTTTCTTTCGTTAGCAGATTCGCATGTGATGTGTGGGAGCGGCGATATATTCTACAAGAATATCGCTAGTGCTGTGCACATAGCATTCTTCATTCCCAATGTATCTACGTACAGGGGCTGACTGCGTGAATAAATAGTTCTTTGGGAAGTAACAGCTAGATGTTTAAATTTTTTTCATAATGCTTTAGAATACAGCTAATTATACACATTCTGGTAAGTTTTGACTGCGCTAATGATTGTATTTTCTTTCATTAGCAAGTTGACAAGAGATGTGTGGGAGCGACGACATATTCTACAAGAAAATCGCTAGTGCTTTGCACATAGCATTCTTCACACCGAATGTATCTACCTACAGTGGATGACTGCATGAATAATAAGTTTTTTTTTAAGTAACAGCACGATGTTTTAATTTTTTTCATTATGGTTTAAGAATACGAATAAAATTACGCATTCTGGTGACTTAGGAGTGCGCTAATGATTGCATGTTCTTTCGTTAGCAGATTCGCATGTGATGTGTGGGAGCGGCGATATATTCTACAAGAATATCGCTAGTGCTGTGCACATAGCATTCTTCACTCCCAATGTATCTACGTGCAGGGGCTGACTGCGTGAATAAATAGTTCTTTGGGAAGTAACAGCTCGATGTTTAAATTTTTTCATAATGCTTTAGAATATAGCTATTTATACACATTCTGGTGAGTTTCGATTGCGCTAATGATTGTATTTTCTTTCATTAGCAAGTTGACAAGAGATGTGTGGGAGCGACGACATATTCTACAAGAAAATCGCTAGTGCTTTGCACATAGCATTCTTCACATCGAATGTATCTACCTACAGTGGATGACTGCATGAATAATAAGTTTTTTGGTAAGTAACAGCTCGATGTTTTAATTTTTTTCATTATGGTTTAAGAATACAAATAAAATTACGCATTCTGGTGACTTTGGAGTGCGCTAATGATTGCATTTTCTTTCGTTAGCAGATTCGCAAGTGATGTGTGGGAGCGGCGATATATTCTACAAGAATATCGCTAGTGCTGTGCACATAGCATTCTTCACACCGAATGTATCTACGTACAGGGGCTGACTGCGTGAATAAATAGTTCTTTGGGAAGTAACAGCTCGATGTTTAAATTTTTTCATAATGCTTTAGAATACAGCTAATTATACACATTCTGGTGAGTTTTGATTGCGCTAATGATTGTATTTTCTTTCATTAGAAAGTTGACAAGAGATGTGTGGGAGCGACGACATATTCTACAAGAAAATCGCTAGTGCTTTGCACATAGCATTCTTCACACCGAATGTATCTACCTACAGTGGATGACTGCATGAATAATAAGATTTTTGGTAAGTAACAGCACGATGTTTTAATTTTTTTCATTATGGTTTAAGAATACAAATAAAATTACGCATTCTGGTGACTTAGGAGTGCGCTAATGATTGCATTTTCTTTCGTTAGCAGATTCGCAAGTGATGTGTGGGAGCGGCGATATATTCTACAAGAAAATCGCTAGTGCTGTGCACATAGCATTCTTCACTCCCAATGTATCTACGTACAGGGGCTGACTGCGTGAATAAATAGTTCTTTGGGAAGTAACAGCTCGATGTTTAAATTGTTTTCATAATGCTTTAGAATACAGCTAATTATACACATTCTGGTGAGTTTTGATTGCGCTAATGATTGTATTTTCTTTCATAAGCAGGTTGACAAGAGATGTGTGGGAGCGACGACATATTCTACAAGAAAATCGCTAGTGCTGTGCACATAGCATTCTTCACACCGAATGTATCTACCTACAGTGGATGACTGCATGAATTATAAGTTTTTTGGTACGTAACAGCTCGATGTTTTAATTTTTTTCATTATGCTTTAAGAATACAAATAAAATTACGCATTCTGGTGACTTAGGAGTGCGCTAATGATTGCATTTTCTTTCGTTAGCAGATTCGCAAGTGATGTGTGGGAGCGGCGATATATTCTACAAGAATATCGCTAGTGCTGTGCACATAGCATTCTTCACTCCCAATGTATCTACGTACAGGGGCTGACTGCGTGAATAAATAGTTCTTTGGGAAGTAACAGCTCGATGTTTAAATTTTTTTCATAATGCTTTAGAATACAGCTAATTATACACATTCTGGTGAGTTTTGATTGCGCTAATGATTGTATTTTCTTTCATTAGCAGGTTGACAAGAGATGTGTGGGAGCGACGACATATTCTACAAGAAATTCGGTAGTGCTGTGCACATAGCATTCTTCACACCGAATGTATCTACCTACAGTGGATGACTGCATGAATAATAAGTTTTTTGGTAAGTAACAGCTCGATGTTTTAATTTTTTTCATTATGCTTTAAGAGTACAAAAAAAATTACGCATTCTGGTGACTTAGGAGTGCGCTAATGATTGCATTTTCTTTCGTTAGCAGATTCGCAAGTGATGTGTGGGAGCGGCGATATATTCTACAAGAATATCGCTAGTGCTGTGCACATAGCATTCTTCACTCCGAATGTATCTACGTACAGGGGCTGACTGCGTGAATAAATAGTTCTTTGGGAAGTAACAGCTCGATGTTTAAATTTTTATCACAATGCATTACAATACAGCTAATTATACACATTCTGGTAAGTTTTGATTGCGCTAATGATTGTATTTTCTTTCATTAGCAGTTTGACAAGAGATGTGTGGAAGCGACGACATATTCTACAAGAAAATCGCTAGTGCTGTGCACGTAGCATTCTTCACACCGAATGTATCTACCTAAAGTGGATGACTGCATGAATAATAAGTTTTTTGGAAAGTAACAGCTCGATGTTTTAATTTTTCTCATTATGCTTTAAGAATACAAATAAAATTACGCATTCTGGTGACTTAGGAGTGCGCTAATGATTGCATTTTCTTTCGTTAGCAGATTCGCAAGTGATGTGTGGGAGCGGCGATATATTCTACAAGAATATCGCTAGTGCTGTGCACATAGTATTCTTCACACCGAATGTATCTACGTACAGTGGCTGACTGCGTGAATAAATAGTTCTTTGGAAAGTAACAGCTCGATGTTTAAATTTTTTTCATAATGCTTTAGAATACAGCTAATTATACACATTGTGGTGAGTTTTGATTGCGCTAATGATTGTATTATCTTTCATTAGCAGGTTGACAAGAGATGTGTGGGAGCGACGACATATTCTACAAGAAAATCGCTAGTGCTTTGCACATAGCATTCTTCACACCGAATGTATCTACCTACAGTGGATGATTGCATGAATAATAAAATTTTTGGTACGTAACAGCTCGATGTTTTAATTTTTTTCATTATGGTTTAAGAATACAAATAAAATTACGCATTCTGGTGACTTAGGAGTGCGCTAATGATTGCATTTTCTTTCGTTAGCAGATTCGCAAGTGATGTGTGGGAGCGGCGATATATTCTACAAGAATATCGCTAGTGCTTTGCACATAGCATTCTTCACACCGAATGTATCTACCTACAGTGGATGACTGCATGAATAATAAGTTTTTTGGTACGTAACAGCTCGATGTTTTAATTTTTTTCATTATGCTTTAAGAATACAAATAAAATTACGCATTCTGGTGACTTAGGAGTGCGCTAATGATTGCATTTTCTTTCGTTAGCAGATTCACAAGTGATGTGTGGGAGCGGCGATATTTTCTACAAGAATATCGCTAGTGCCGTGCACATAGCATTCTTCACACCGAATGTATCTACGTACAGGGGCTGACTGCGTGAATAAATAGTTCTTTGGGAAGTAACAGGTCGATGTTTAAATTTTTTTCATAATGCTTTAGAATACAGCTAATTATACACATTCTGGTGAGTTTTGATTGCGCTAATGATTGTATTTTCTTTCATTAGCAGGTTGACAAGAGATGTGTGGGAGCGACGACATATTCTACAAGAAATTCGCTAGTGCTGTGCACATAGCATTCTTCACACCGAATGTATCTACCTACAGTGGATGACTGCATGAATAATAAGTTTTTTGGTAAGTAACAGCTCGATGTTTTAATTTTTTTCATTATGCTTTAAGAATAGAAATAAAATTACGCATTCTGGTGTCTAAGGAATGCGCTAATGATTGCATTTTCTTTCGTTAGCAGATTCGCAAGTGATGTGTGGGAGCGGCGATATATTCTACAAGAATATCGCTTGTGCTGTGCACATAGAATTCTTCACTCCCAATGTATCTACGTACAGGGACTGACTGCGTGAATAAATAGTTCTTTGGGAAGTAACAGCTCGATGTTTAAATTTTTTTCATAATGCTTTGGAATACAGCTAATTATACACATTCTGGTGAGTGTTGATTGCGCTAATGATTGTATTTTCTTTCATAAGCAGGTTGACAAGAGATGTGTGGGAGCGACGACATATTCTACAAGAAAATCGATAGTGCTTTGCACATAGCATTCTTCACACCGAATGTATCTACCTACAGTGGATGACTGCATGAATAATAAGTTTTTTGGTAAGTAACAGCTCGATGTTTTAATTTTTTTCATTATCGTTTAAGAATACAAATAAAATTACGCATTTTGGTGACTTAGGAGTGCGCTAATTATTGCATTTTCTTTCGTTAGGAGATTCGCAAGTTATGTCTGGGAGCGGCGATATATTCTACAAGAATATCGCTAGTGCTGTGCACATAGCATTCTTCACTCCCAATGTATCTACGTACAGGGGCTGACTGCGTGAATAAATAGTTCTTTGGGTAGTAACAGCGCGATGTTTAAATTTTTTTCATAATGCTTTAGAATACAGCTAATTATACACATTCTGGTGAGTTTTGATTGCGCTAATGATTGTATTTTCTTTCATTAGCAAGTTGAGAAGAGATGTGTGGGAGCGACGACATATTCTACAAGAAAATCGCTAGTGCTTTGCACATAGCATTCTTCACACCGAATGTATCTACCTACAGTGGATGACTGCATGAATAATAAGTTTTTTGGTAAGTAACAGCTCGATGTTTTAATTTTTTTCATTATGGTTTAAGAATACAAATAAAATTACGCATTCTGGTGACTTAGGAGTGCGCTAATGATTGCATTTTCTTTCGTTAGCAGATTCGCAAGTGATGTGTGGGAGCGGCGATATATTCTACAAGAATATCGCTAGTGCTGTGCACATAGCATTCTTCACTCCCAATGTATATACGTACAGGGGCTGACTGCGTGAATAAATAGTTCTTTGGGAAGTAACAGCTCGATGTTTAAATTTTTTTCATAATGCTTTAGAATACAGCTAATTATACACATTCTGGTGAGTGTTGATTGCGCTAATGATTGTATTTTCTTTCATTAGCAGGTTGATAAGAGATGTGCGGGAGCGACGACATATTCTACAAGAAAATCGATAGTGCTTTGCACATAGCATTCTTCACACCGAATGTATCTACCTACAGTGGATGACTGCATGAATAATAAGTTTTTTGGTAAGTAACAGCTCGATGTTTTAATTTATTTCATTATGGTTTAAGAATACAAATAAAATTACGCATTCTGGTGACTTAGGAGTGCGCTAATGAATGCATTTTCTTTCGTTAGCAGATTCGCAAGTGATGTGTGGGAGCGGCGATATATTCTACAAGAATATCGCTAGTGCTGTGCACATAGCATTCTTCACTCCCAATGTATCTACGTACAGGGGCTGACTGCGTGAATAAATAGTTCTTTGGGAAGTAACAGCTCGATGTTTAAATTTTTTTCATAATGCTTTAGAATACAGCTAATTATACACATTCTGGTGAGTTTTGATTGCGCTAATGATTGTATTTTCTTTCATTAGCAGGTTGACAAGAGATGTGTGGGAGCGACGACATATTCTACAAGAAAATCGCTAGTGCTTTGCACATAGCATTCTTCACACCGAATGTATCTACCTACAGTGGATGACTGCATGAATAATAAGTTTTTTGGTACGTAACAGCTCGATGTTTTAATTTTTTTCATTATGCTTTAAGAATACAAATAAAATTACGCATTCTGGTGACTTAGGAGTGAGCTAATGATTGCATTTTCTTTCGTTAGCAGATTCGCAAGTGATGTGTGGGAGCGGCGATATATTCTACAAGAATGTCGCTAGTGCTGTGCACATAGCATTCTTCACTCCCAATGTATCTACGTACAGGGGCTGACTGCGTGAATAAATAGTTCTTTGGGAAGTAACAGCTCGATGTTTAAATTTTTTTCATAATGCTTTAGAATACAGCTAATTATACACATTCTGGTGAGTGTTGATTGCGCTAATGATTGTATTTTCTTTCATTAGCAGGTTGACAAGAGATGTGTGGGAGCGACGACATATTCTACAAGAAAATCGCTAGTGCTTTGCACATAGCATTCTTCACACCGAATGTATCTACCTACAGTGGATGACTGCATGAATAATAAGTTTTTTGGTAAGTAACAGCTCGATGTTTTAATTTTTTTCATTATGGTTTAAGAATACAAATAAAATTACGCATTCTGGTGATTTAGGAGTGCGCTAATGATTGCATTTTCTTTCGTTAGCAGATTCGCAAGTGATGTGTGGGAGCGGCGATATATTCTACAAGTATATCGCTAGTGCTGTGCACATAGCATTCTTCACTCCCAATGTAGCTACGCACAGGGGCCGACTGCGTGAATAAATAGTTCTTTGGGAAGTAACAGCTCGATGTTTAAATTTTTTTCATAATGCTTTAGAATACAGCTAATTATACATATTCTGGTGAGTTTTGATTGCGCTAATGATTGCATTTTCTTTCATTAGCAGGTTGACAAGTGATGTGTGGGAGCGACGACATATTCTACAAGAAAATCGCTAGTGCTTTGCACATAGCATTCTTCACACCGAATGTATCTACCTACAGTGGATGACTGCATGAATAATAAGTTTTTTGGTAAGTAACAGCTCGATGTTTTAATTTTTTTCATTATGGTTTAAGAATACAAATAAAATTAGGCATTCTGGTGACTTAGGAGTGCGCTAATGATTGCATTTTCTTTCGTTAGCAGATTCGCAAGTTATGTGTGGGAGCGGCGATATATTCTACAAGAATATCGCTAGTGCTGTGCACATAGCATTCTTCACTCCCAATGTATCTACGTACAGGGGCTGACTGCGTGAATAAATAGTTCTTTGGGTAGTAACAGCTCGATGTTTAAATTTTTTTCATAATGCTTTAGAATACAGCTAATTATACACATTCTGGTGAGTTTTGATTGCGCTAATGATTGTATTTTCTTTCATTAGCAGGTTGACAAGAGATGTGTGGGAGCGACGACATATTCTACAAGAAATTCGCTAGTGCTGTGCACATAGCATTCTTCACACCGAATGTATCTTTCTACAGTGGATGACTGCATGAATAATAAATTCTTTGGTAAGTAACTGCTCGATGTTTTAATTTTTTTCATTATGGTTTAAGAATACAAATAAAATTACGCATTCTGGTGACTTAAGAGTGCCCTAATGATTGCATTTTCTTTCGTTAGCAGATTCGCAAGTGATGTGTGGGAGCGGCGATATATTCTACAAGAATATCGCTAGTGCTGTGCACATAGCATTCTTCACACCGAATGTATCTACGTACAGGGGCTGACTGCGTGAATAAATAGTTCTTTGGGAAGTAACAGCTCGATGTTTAAATTTTTTTCATAATGCTATGGAATACAGCTAATTATACACATTGTGGTGAGTTTTGATTGCGCTAATGATTGTATTTTCTTTCATTAGCAGGTTGACAAGTGATGTATGGGAGCGACGACATATTCTACAAGAAATTCGCTAGTGCTATGCACATAGCATTCTTCACACCGAATGTATCTACCTACAGTGGATGACTGCATGAATAACAAGTTTTTTGGTAAGTAACAGTTCGATGTTTTAATTTTTTTCATTATGCTTTATGAATACAAATAAAATTACGCATTCTAGTGACTTAGGAGTGCGCTAATGATTGCATTTTCTTTCGTTAGCAGATTCGCAAGTGATGTGTGGGAGCGGCGATATATTCTACAAGAATATCGCTAGTGCTGTGCACATATTATTCTTCACTCCCAATGTATCTACGTACAGGGGCTGACTGCGTGAATAAATAGTTCTTTGGGAAGTAACAGCTCGATGTTTAAATTTTTTCATAATGCTTTAGAATACAGCTAATTATACACATTCTGGTAAGTTTTGATTGCGCTAATGATTGTATTTTCTTTCATTAGCAGGTTGACAAGAGATGTGTGGGAGCGACGACATATTCTACAAGAAATTCGCTAGTGCTGTGCACATAGCATTCTTCACACCGAATGTATCTACCTACAGTGGATGACTGCATGAATAATAAGTTTTTTGGTACGTAACAGCTCGATGTTTTAATTTTTTTCATTATGCTTTAAGAATACAAATAAAATTACGCATTCTGGTGACTTAGGAGTGCGCTAATGATTGCATTTTCTTTCGTTAGCAGATTCACAAGTGATGTGTGGGAGCGGCGATATTTTCTACAAGAATATCGCTAGTGCTGTGCACATAGCATTCTTCACTCCCAATGTATCTACGTACAGGGGCTGACTGCGTGAATAAATAGTTCTTTGGGAAGTAACAGCTCGATGTTTAAATTTTTTTCATAATGCTTTAGAATACAGCTAATTATACACATTCTGGTGAGTTTTGATTGCGCTAATGATTGTATTTTCTTTCATTAGCAGGTTGACAAGAGATGTGTGGGAGCGAGGACATATTCTACAAGAAATTCGCTAGTGCTGTGCACATAGCATTCTTCACACCGAATGTATCTACCTACAGTGGATAACTGCATGAATAATAAGTTTTTTGGTAAGTAACAGCTCGATGTTTTAATTTTTTTCATTATGCTTTAAGAATAGAAATAAAATTACGCATTCTGGTGACTAAGGAGTGCGCTAATGATTGCATTTTCTTTCGTTAGCAGATTCGCAAGTGATGTGTGGGAGCGGCGATATATTCTACAAGAATATCGCTTGTGCTGTGCACATAGAATTCTTCACTCCCAATGTATCTACGTACAGGGACTGACTGCGTGAATAAATAGTTCTTTGGGAAGTAACAGCTCGATGTTTAAATTTTTTTCATAATGCTTTGGAATACAGCTAATTATACACATTCTGGTGAGTGTTGATTGCGCTAATGATTGTATTTTCTTTCATTAGCAGGTTGACAAGAGATGTGTGGGAGCGACGACATATTCTACAAGTAAATCGATAGTGCTTTGCACATAGCATTCTTCACACCGAATGAATCTACCTACAGTGGATGACTGCATGAATAATAAGTTTTTTGGTAAGTAACAGCTCGATGTTTTAATTTTTTTCATTATCGTTTAAGAATACAAATAAAATTACGCATTTTGGTGACTTAGGAGTGCGCTAAATATTGCATTTTCTTTCGTTAGGAGATTCGCAAGTTATGTCTGGGAGCGGCGATATATTCTACAAGAATATCGCTAGTGCTGTGCACATAGCATTCTTCACTCCCAATGTATCTACGTACAGGGGCTGACTGCGTGAATAAATAGTTCTTTGGGTAGTAACAGCTCGATGTTTAAATTTTTTTCATAATGCTTTAGAATACAGCTAATTATACACATTCTGGTGAGTTTTGATTGCGCTAATGATTGTATTTTCTTTCATTAGCAAGTTGACATGAGATGTGTGGGAGCGACGACATATTCTACAAGAAAATCGCTAGTGCTTTGCACATAGCATTCTTCACACCGAATGTATCTACCTACAGTGGATGACTGCATGAATAATAAGTTTTTTGGTAAGTAACAGCTCGATGTTTTAATTTTTTTCATTATGCTTTAAGAATACAAATAAAATTACGCATTCTGGTGACTTAGGAGTGCGCTAATGATTGCATTTTCTTTCGTTAGCAGATTCGCAAGTGATGTGTGGGAGCGGCGATATATTCTACAAGAATATCGCTAGTGCTGTGCACATAGCAGTCTTCACTCCCAATGTATCTACGTACAGGGGCTGACTGCGTGAATAAATAGTTCTTTGGGAAGTAACAGCTCGATGTTTAAATTTTTTTCATAATGCTTTAGAATACAGCTAATTATACACATTCTGGTGAGTGTTGATTGCGCTAATGATTGTATTTTCTTTCATTAGCAGGTTGATAAGAGGTGTGCGGGAGCGACGACATATTCTACAAGAAAATCGATAGTGCTTTGCACATAGCATTCTTCACACCGAATGTATCTACCTACAGTGGATGACTGCATGAATAATAAGTTTTTTGGTAAGTAACAGTTCGATGTTTTAATTTTTTTCATTATGCTTTAAGAATACAAATAAAATTACGCATTCTAGTGACTTAGGAGTGCGCTAATGATTGCATTTTCTTTCGTTAGCAGATTCGCAAGTGATGTGTGGGAGCGGCGATATATTCTACAAGAATATCGCTAGTGCTGTGCACATAGCATTCTTCACTCCCAATGTATCTACGTACAGGGGCTGACTGCGTGAATAAATAGTTCTTTGGGAAGTAACAGCTCGATGTTTAAATTTTTTTCATAATGCTTTAGAATACAGCTAATTATACACATTCTGGTGAGTTTTGATTGCGCTAATGATTGTATTTTCTTTCATTAGCAGGTTGACAAGAGATGTGTGGGAGCGACGACATATTCTACAAGAAATTCGCTAGTGCTGTGCACATAGCATTCTTCACACCGAATGTATCTTTCTACAGTGGATGACTGCATGAATAATAAGTTTTTTGGTAAGTAACTGCTCGATGTTTTAATTTTTTTCATTATGGTTTAAGAATACAAATAAAATTACGCATTCTGGTGACTTAGGAGTGCGCTAATGATTGCATTTTCTTTCGTTAGCAGATTCGCAAGTGATGTGTGGGAGCGGCGATATATTCTACAAGAATATCGCTAGTGCTGTGCACATAGCATTCTTCACACCGAATGTATCTACGTACAGGGGCTGACTGCGTGAATAAATAGTTCTTTGGGAAGTAACAGCTCGATGTTTAAATTTTTTTCATAATGCTTTAGAATACAGCTAATTATACACATTCTGGTGAGTTTTGATTGCGCTAATGATTGTATTTTCTTTCATTAGCAGGTTGACAAGAGATGTGTGGGAGCGACGACATATTCTACAAGAAAATCGCTAGTGCTTTGCACATAGCATTCTTCACACCGAATGTATCTACCTACAGTGGATGACTGCATGAATAATAAGTTTTTTGGTACGTAACAGCTCGATGTTTTAATTTTTTTCATTATGCTTTAAGAATACAAATAAAATTACGCATTCTGGTGACTTAGGAGTGCGCTAATGATTGCATTTTCTTTCGTTAGCAGATTCACAAGTGATGTGTGGGAGCGGCGATATTTTCTACAAGAATATCGCTAGTGCTGTGCACATAGCATTCTTCACACCGAATGTATCTACGTACAGGGGCTGACTGCGTGAATAAATAGTTCTTTGGGAAGTAACAGCTCGATGTTTAAATTTTTTTCATAATGCTTTAGAATACAGCTAATTATACACATTCTGGTGAGTTTTGATTGCGCTAATGATTGTATTTTCTTTCATTAGCAGGTTGACAAGAGATGTGTGGGAGCGACGACATATTCTACAAGAAATTCGCTAGTGCTGTGCACATAGCATTCTTCACACCGAATGTATCTACCTACAGTGGATGACTGCATGAATAATAAGTTTTTTGGTAAGTAACAGCTCGATGTTTTAATTTTTTTCATTATGCTTTAAGAATAGAAATAAAATTACGCAATCTGGTGACTAAGGAGTGCGCTAATGATTGCATTTTCTTTCGTTAGCAGATTCGCAAGTGATGTGTGGGAGCGGCGATATATTCTACAAGAATATCGCTTGTGCTGTGCACATAGAATTCTTCACTCCCAATGTATCTACGTACAGGGACTGACTGCGTGAATAAATAGTTCTTTGGGAAGTAACAGCTCGATGTTTAAATTTTTTTCATAATGCTTTGGAATACAGCTAATTATACACATTCTGGTGAGTGTTGATTGCGCTAATGATTGTATTTTCTTTCATTAGCAGGTTGACAAGAGATGTGTGGGAGCGACGACATATTCTACAAGAAAATCGATAGTGCTTTGCACATAGCATTCTTCACACCGAATGTATCTACCTACAGTGGATGACTGCATGAATAATAAGTTTTTTGGTAAGTAACAGCTCGATGTTTTAATTTTTTTCATTATCGTTTAAGAATACAAATAAAATTACGCATTTTGGTGACTTAGGAGTGCGCTAAATATTGCATTTTCTTTCGTTAGGAGATTCGCAAGTTATGTCTGGGAGCGGCGATATATTCTACAAGAATATCGCTAGTGCTGTGCACATAGCATTCTTCACTCCCAATGTATCTACGTACAGGGGCTGACTGCGTGAATAAATAGTTCTTTGGGTAGTAACAGCTCGATGTTTAAATTTTTTTCATAATGCTTTAGAATACAGCTAATTATACACATTCTGGTGAGTTTTGATTGCGCTAATGATTGTATTTTCTTTCATTAGCAAGTTGACAAGAGATGTGTGGGAGCGACGACATATTCTACAAGAAAATCGCTAGTGCTTTGCACATAGCATTCTTCACACCGAATGTATCTACCTACAGTGGATGACTGCATGAATAATAAGTTTTTTGGTAAGTAACAGCTCGATGTTTTAATTTTTTTCATTATGGTTTAAGAATACAAATAAAATTACGCATTCTGGTGACTTAGGAGTGCGCTAATGATTGCATTTTCTTTCGTTAGCAGATTCGCAAGTGATGTGTGGGAGCGGCGATATATTCTACAAGAATATCGCTAGTGCTGTGCACATAGCATTCTTCACTCCCAATGTATCTACGTACAGGGGCTGACTGCGTGAATAAATAGTTCTTTGGGAAGTAACAGCTCGATGTTTCAATTTTTTTCATAATGCTTTAGAATACAGCTAATTATACACATTCTGGTGAGTGTTGATTGCGCTAATGATTGTATTTTCTTTCATTAGCAGGTTGATAAGAGATGTGCGGGAGCGACGACATATTCTACAAGAAAATCGATAGTGCTTTGCACATAGCATTCTTCACACCGAATGTATCTACCTACAGTGGATGACTGCATGAATAATAAGTTTTTTGGTAAGTAACAGCTCGATGTTTTAATTTTTTTCATTATGGTTTAAGAATACAAATAAAATTACGCATTCTGGTGACTTAGGAGTGCGCTAATGATTGCATTTTCTTTCGTTAGCAGATTCGCAAGTGATGTGTGGGAGCGGCGATATATTCTACAAGAATATCGCTAGTGCTGTGCACATAGCATTCTTCACTCCCAATGTATCTACGTACAGGGGCTGACTGCGTGAATAAATAGTTCTTTGGGAAGTAACAGCTCGATGTTTAAATTTTTTTCATAATGCTTTGGAATACAGCTAATTATACACATTCTGGTGAGTTTTGATTGCGCTAATGATTGTATTTTCTTTCATTAGCAGGTTGACAAGTGATGTATGGGAGCGACGACATATTCTACAAGAAATTCGCTAGTGCTATGCACATAGCATTCTTCACACCGAATGTATCTACCTACAGTGGATGACTGCATGAATAATAAGTTTTTTGGTAAGTAACAGTTCGATGTTTTAATTTTTTTCATTATGCTTTAAGAATACAAATAAAATTACGCATTCTGGTGACTTAGGAGTGCGCTAATGATTGCATTTTCTTTCGTTAGCAGATTCGCAAGTGATGTGTGGGAGCGGCGATATATTCTACAAGAATATCGCTAGTGCTGTGCACATAGCATTCTTCACTCCCAATGTATCTACGTACAGGGGCTGACTGCGTGAATAAATAGTTCTTTGGGAAGTAACAGCTCGATGTTTAAATTTTTTTCATAATGCTTTAGAATACAGCTAATTATACACATTCTGGTGAGTTTTGATTGCGCTAATGATTGTATTTTCTTTCATTAGCAGGTTGACAAGAGATGTGTGGGAGCGACGACATATTCTACAAGAAATTCGCTAGTGCTGTGCACATAGCATTCTTCGCACCGAATGTATCTTTCTACAGTGGATGACTGCATGAATAATAAGTTTTTTGGTAAGTAACTGCTCGATGTTTTAATTTTTTTCATTATGGTTTAAGAATACAAATAAAATTACGCATTCTGGTGACTTAGGAGTGCGCTAATGATTGCATTTTCTTTCGTTAGCAGATTCGCAAGTGATGTGTGGGAGCGGCGATATATTCTACAAGAATATCGCTAGTGCTGTGCACATAGCATTCTTCACACCGAATGTATCTACGTACAGGGGCTGACTGCGTGAATAAATAGTTCTTTGGGAAGTAACAGCTCGATGTTTAAATTTTTTTCATAATGCTTTAGAAGACAGCTAATTATACACATTGTGTTGAGTTTTGATTGCGCTAATGATTGTATTTTCTTTCATTAGCAGGTTGACAAGAGATGTGTGGGAGCGACGACATATTCTACAAGAAAATCGCTAGTGCTTTGCACATAGCATTCTTCACACCGAATGTATCTACCTACAGTGGATGACTGCATGAATAATAAGTTTTTTGGTAAGTAACAGCTCGATGTTTTAATTTTTTTCATTATGGTTTAAGAATACAAATAAAATTACGCATTCTGGTGACTTAGGAGTGCGTTAATGATTGCATTTTCTTTCGTTGGCAGATTCGCAAGTGATGTGTGGGAGCGGCGATATATTCTACAAGAATATCGCTAGTGCTGTGCACATAGCATTCTTCACTCCCAATGTAGCTACGCACAGGGGCCGACTGCGTGAATAAATTGTTCTTTGGGAAGTAACAGCTCGATGTTTTAATTTTTTTCATAATGCTTTAGAATACAGCTAATTATACACATTCTGGTGAGTTTTGATTGCGCTAATGATTGTATTTTCTTTCATTAGCAGGTTGACAAGAGATGTGTGGGAGCGACGACATATTCTACAAGAAAATCGCTAGTGCTTTGCACATAGCATTCTTCACACCGAATGTATCTACCTACAGTGGATGACTGCATGAATAATAAGTTTTTTGGTAAGTAACAGCTCGATGTTTTAATTTTTTTCATTATGGTTTAAGAATACAAATAAAATTACGCATTCTGGTGACTTAGGAGTGCGCTAATGATTGCATTTTCTTTCGTTAGCAGATTCGCAAGTGATGTGTGGGAGCGGCGATATATTCTACAAGAATATCGCTAGTGCTGTGCACATAGCATTCTTCACTCCCAATGTATCTACGTACAGGGGCTGACTGCGTGAATAAATAGTTCTCTGGGAAGTAACAGCTCGATGTTTAAATTTTTTTCATAATGCTTTGGAATACAGCTAATTATACACATTCTGGTGAGTGTTGATTGCGCTAATGATTGTATTTTCTTTCATTAGCAGGTTGATAAGAGATGTGCGGGAGCGACGACATATTCTACAAGAAAATCGCTAGTGCTTTGCACATAGCATTCTTCACACCGAATGTATCTACCTACAGTGGATGACTGCATGAATAATAAGTTTTTTGGTAAGTAACAGCTCGATGTTTTAATTTTTTTCATTATGGTTTAAGAATACAAATAAAATTACGCATTCTGGTGACTTAGGAGTGCGCTAATGATTGCATTTTCTTTCGTTAGCAGATTCGCAAGTGATGTGTGGGAGCGGCGATATATTCTACAAGAATATCGCTAGTGCTGTGCACATAGCATTCTTCACTCCCAATGTATCTACGTACAGGGGCTGACTGCGTGAATAAATAGTTCTTTGGGTAGTAACAGCTCGATGTTTAAATTTTTTTCATAATGGTATAGAATACAGCTAATTATACACATCCTGGTGAGTTTTGATTGCGCTAATGATTGTATTTTTTTCATTAGCAGGTTGACAAGAGATGTGTGGGAGCGACGACATATTCTACAAGAAATTCGCTAGTGCTGTGCACATAGCATTCTTCACACCGAATGTATCTTTCTACAGTGGATGACTGCATGAATAATAAGTTTTTTGGTAAGTAACTGCTCGATGTTTTAATTTTTTTCATTATGGTTTAAGAATACAAATAAAATTACGCATTCTGGTGACTTAGGAGTGCGCTAATGATTGCATTTTCTTTCGTTAGCAGATTCGCAAGTGATGTGTGGGAGCGGCGATATATTCTACAAGAATATCGCTAGTGCTGTGCACATAGCATTCTTCACACCGAATGTATCTACGTACAGGGGCTGACTGCGTGAATAAATAGTTCTTTGGGAAGTAACAGCTCGATGTTTAAATTTTTTTCATAATGCTTTAGAATACAGCTAATTATACACATTGTGTTGAGTTTTGATTGCGCTAATGATTGTATTTTCTTTCATTAGCAGGTTGACAAGAGATGTGTGGGAGCGACGACATATTCTACAAGAAAATCGCTAGTGCTTTGCACATAGCATTCTTCACACCGAATGTATCTACCTACAGTGGATGACTGCATGAATAATAAGTTTTTTGGTAAGTAACAGCTCGATGTTTTAATTTTTTTCATTATGCTTTAAGAATACAAATAAAATTACGCATTCTGGTGACTTAGGAGTGCGCTAATGATTGCATTTTCTTTCGTTAGCAGATTCGCAAGTGATGTGTGGGAGCGGCGATATATTCTACAAGAATATCGCTAGTGCTGTGCACATAGCATTCTTCACTCCCAATGTAGCTACGCACAGGGGCCGACTGCGTGAATAAATAGTTCTTTGGGAAGTAACAGCTCGATGTTTTAAGTTTTTTCTTAATGCTTTAGAATACAGCTAATTATACACATTCTGGTGAGTTTTGATTGCGCTAATGATTGCATTTTCTTTCATTAGCAGGTTGACAAGTGATGTGTGGGAGCGACGACATATTCTACAAGAAAATCGCTAGTGCTTTGCACATAGCATTCTTCACACCGAATGTATCTACCTACAGTGGATGACTGCATGAATAATAAGTTTTTTGGTAAGTAACAGCTCGATGTTTTAATTTTTTTCATTATGGTTTAAGAATACAAATAAAATTAGGCATTCTGGTGACTTAGGAGTGCGCTAATGATTGCATTTTCTTTCGTTAGCAGATTCGCAAGTGATGTGTGGGAGCGGCGATATATTCTACAAGAATATCGCTAGTGCTGTGCACATAGCATTCTTCACTCCCAATGTATCTACGTACAGGGGCTGACTGCGTGAATAAATAGTTCTCTGGGAAGTAACAGCTCGATGTTTAAATTTTTTTCGTAAAGCTTTGGAATACAGCTAATTATACACATTCTGGTGAGTGTTGATTGCGCTAATGATTGTATTTTCTTTCATTAGCAGGTTGATAAGAGATGTGCGGGAGCGACGACATATTCTACAAGAAAATCGATAGTGCTTTGCACATAGCATTCTTCACACCGAATGTATCTACCTACAGTGGATGACTGCATGAATAATAAGTTTTTTGGTAAGTAACTGCTCGATGTTTTAATTTTTTTCATTATGGTTTAAGAATACAAATAAAATTACGCATTCTGGTGACTTAGGAGTGCGCTAATGATTGCATTTTCTTTCGTTAGCAGATTCGCAAGTGATGTGTGGGAGCGGCGATATATTCTACAAGAATATCGCTAGTGCTGTGCACATAGCATTCTTCACTCCCAATGTATCTACGTACAGGGGCTGACTGCGTGAATAAATAGTTCTTTGGGAAGTAACAGCTCGATGTTTAAATTTTTTTCATAATGCTATGGAATACAGCTAATTATACACATTCTGGTGAGTTTTGATTGCGCTAATGATTGTATTTTCTTTCATTAGCAGGTTGACAAGTGATGTATGGGAGCGACGACATATTCTACAAGAAATTCGCTAGTGCTATGCACATAGCATTCTTCACACCGAATGTATCTACCTACAGTGGATGACTGCATGAATAATAAGTTTTTTGGTAAGTAACAGTTCGATGTTTTAATTTTTTTCATTATGCTTTAAGAATACAAATAAAATTACGCATTCTAGTGACTTAGGAGTGCGCTAATGATTGCATTTTCTTTCGTTAGCAGATTCGCAAGTGATGTGTGGGAGCGGCGATATATTCTACAAGAATATCGCTAGTGCTGTGCACATAGCATTCTTCACTCCCAATGTATCTACGTACAGGGGCTGACTGCGTGAATAAATAGTTCTTTGGGAAGTAACAGCTCGATGTTTAAATATTTTTCATAATGCTTTAGAATACAGCTAATTATACACATTCTGGTGAGTTTTGATTGCGCTAATGATTGTATTTTCTTTCATTAGCAGGTTGACAAGAGATGTGTGGGAGCGACGACATATTCTACAAGAAATTCGCTAGTGCTGTGCACATAGCATTCTTCACACCGAATGTATCTACCTACAGTGGATGACTGCATGAATAAAAAGTTTTTTGGTACGTAACAGCTCGATGTTTTAATTTTTTTCATTATGCTTTAAGAATAGAAATAAAATTACGCATTCTGGTGACTTAGGAGTGAGCTAATGATTGCATTTTCTTTCGTTAGCAGATTCGCAAGTGATGTGTGGGAGCGGCGATATATTCTACAAGAATGTCGCTAGTGCTGTGCACATAGCTTTCTTCACTCCCAATGTATCTACGTACAGGGGCTGACTGCGTGAATAAATAGTTCTTTGGGAAGTAACAGCTAGATGTTTAAATTTTTTTCATAATGCTTTAGAATACAGCTAATTATACACATTCTGGTGAGTTTTGATTGCGCTAATGATTGTATTTTCTTTCATTAGCAGGTTGACAAGAGATGTGTGGGAGCGACGACATATTCTACAAGAAATTCGCTAGTGCTGTGCACATAGCATTCTTCACACCGAATGTATCTTTCTACAGTGGATGACTGCATGAATAATAAGTTTTTTGGTAAGTAACTGCTCGATGTTTTAATTTTTTTCATTATGGTTTAAGAATACAAATAAAATTACGCATTCTGGTGACTTAGGAGTGCGCTAATGATTGCATTTTCTTTCGTTAGCAGATTCGCAAGTGATGTGTGGGAGCGGCGATATATTCTACAAGAATATCGCTAGTGCTGTGCACATAGCATTCTTCACACCGAATGTATCTACGTACAGGGGCTGACTGCGTGAATAAATAGTTCTTTGGGAAGTAACAGCTCGATGTTTAAATTTTTTTCATAATGCTTTAGAATACAGCTAATTATACACATTCTGGTGAGTTTTGATTGCGCTAATGATTGTATTTTCTTTCATTAGCAGGTTGACAAGAGATGTGTGGGAGCGACGACATATTCTACAAGAAAATCGCTAGTGCTTTGCACATAGCATTCTTCACACCGAATGTATCTACCTACAGTGGATGACTGCATGAATAATAAGTTTTTTGGTACGTAACAGCTCGATGTTTTAATTTTTTTCATTATGCTTTAAGAATACAAATAAAATTACGCATTCTGGTGACTTAGGAGTGCGCTAATGATTGCATTTTCTTTCGTTAGCAGATTCACAAGTGATGTGTGGGAGCGGCGATATTTTCTACAAGAATATCGCTAGTGCTGTGCACATAGCATTCTTCACACCGAATGTATCTACGTACAGGGGCTGACTGCGTGAATAAATAGTTCTTTGGGAAGTAACAGCTCGATGTTTAAATTTTTTTCATAATGCTTTAGAATACAGCTAATTATACACATTCTGGTGAGTTTTGATTGCGCTAATGATTGTATTTTCTTTCATTAGCAGGTTGACAAGAGATGTGTGGGAGCGACGACATATTCTACAAGAAATTCGCTAGTGCTGTGCACATAGCATTCTTCACACCGAATGTATCTACCTACAGTGGATGACTGCATGAATAATAAGTTTTTTGGTAAGTAACAGCTCGATGTTTTAATTTTTTTCATTATGCTTTAAGAATAGAAATAAAATTACGCATTCTGGTGACTAAGGAGTGCGCTAATGATTGCATTTTCTTTCGTTAGCAGATTCGCAAGTGATGTGTGGGAGCGGCGATATATTCTACAAGAATATCGCTTGTGCTGTGCACATAGAATTCTTCACTCCCAATGTATCTACGTACAGGGACTGACTGCGTGAATAAATAGTTCTTTGGGAAGTAACAGCTAGATGTTTAAATTTTTTTCATAATGCTTTGGAATACAGCTAATTATACACATTCTGGTGAGTGTTGATTGCGCTAATGATTGTATTTTCTTTCATTAGCAGGTTGACAAGAGATGTGTGGGAGCGACGACATATTCTACAAGAAAATCGATAGTGCTTTGCACATAGCATTCTTCACACCGAATGTATCTACCTACAGTGGATGACTGCATGAATAATAAGTTTTTTGGTAAGTAACAGCTCGATGTTTTAATTTTTTTCATTATCGTTTAAGAATACAAATAAAATTACGCATTTTGGTGACTTAGGAGTGCGCTAAATATTGCATTTTCTTTCGTTAGGAGATTCGCAAGTTATGTCTGGGAGCGGCGATATATTCTACAAGAATATCGCTAGTGCTGTGCACATAGCATTCTTCACTCCCAATGTATCTACGTACAGGGGCTGACTGCGTGAATAAATAGTTCTTTGGGTAGTAACAGCTCGATGTTTAAATTTTTTTCATAATGCTTTAGAATACAGCTAATTATACACATTCTGGTGAGTTTTGATTGCGCTAATGATTGTATTTTCTTTCATTAGCAAGTTGACAAGAGATGTGTGGGAGCGACGACATATTCTACAAGAAAATCGCTAGTGCTTTGCACATAGCATTCTTCACACCGAATGTATCTACCTACAGTGGATGACTGCATGAATAATAAGTTTTTTGGTAAGTAACAGCTCGATGTTTTAATTTTTTTCATTATGGTTTAAGAATACAAATAAAATTACGCATTCTGGTGACTTAGGAGTGCGCTAATGATTGCATTTTCTTTCGTTAGCAGATTCGCAAGTGATGTGTGGGAGCGGCGATATATTCTACAAGAATATCGCTAGTGCTGTGCACATAGCATTCTTCACTCCCAATGTATCTACGTACAGGGGCTGACTGCGTGAATAAATAGTTCTTTGGGAAGTAACAGCTCGATGTTTCAATTTTTTTCATAATGCTTTAGAATACAGCTAATTATACACATTCTGGTGAGTGTTGATTGCGCTAATGATTGTATTTTCTTTCATTAGCAGGTTGATAAGAGATGTGCGGGAGCGACGACATATTCTACAAGAAAATCGATAGTGCTTTGCACATAGCATTCTTCACACCGAATGTATCTACCTACAGTGGATGACTGCATGAATAATAAGTTTTTTGGTAAGTAACAGCTCGATGTTTTAATTTTTTTCATTATGGTTTAAGAATACAAATAAAATTACGCATTCTGGTGACTTAGGAGTGCGCTAATGATTGCATTTTCTTTCGTTAGCAGATTCGCAAGTGATGTGTGGGAGCGGCGATATATTCTACAAGAATATCGCTAGTGCTGTGCACATAGCATTCTTCACTCCCAATGTATCTACGTACAGGGGCTGACTGCGTGAATAAATAGTTCTTTGGGAAGTAACAGCTCGATGTTTAAATTTTTTTCATAATGCTTTGGAATACAGCTAATTATACACATTCTGGTGAGTTTTGATTGCGCTAATGATTGTATTTTCTTTCATTAGCAGGTTGACAAGTGATGTATGGGAGCGACGACATATTCTACAAGAAATTCGCTAGTGCTATGCACATAGCATTCTTCACACCGAATGTATCTACCTACAGTGGATGACTGCATGAATAATAAGTTTTTTGGTAAGTAACAGTTCGATGTTTTAATTTTTTTCATTATGCTTTAAGAATACAAATAAAATTACGCATTCTGGTGACTTAGGAGTGCGCTAATGATTGCATTTTCTTTCGTTAGCAGATTCGCAAGTGATGTGTGGGAGCGGCGATATATTCTACAAGAATATCGCTAGTGCTGTGCACATAGCATTCTTCACTCCCAATGTATCTACGTACAGGGGCTGACTGCGTGAATAAATAGTTCTTTGGGAAGTAACAGCTCGATGTTTAAATTTTTTTCATAATGCTTTAGAATACAGCTAATTATACACATTCTGGTGAGTTTTGATTGCGCTAATGATTGTATTTTCTTTCATTAGCAGGTTGACAAGAGATGTGTGGGAGCGACGACATATTCTACAAGAAATTCGCTAGTGCTGTGCACATAGCATTCTTCGCACCGAATGTATCTTTCTACAGTGGATGACTGCATGAATAATAAGTTTTTTGGTAAGTAACTGCTCGATGTTTTAATTTTTTTCATTATGGTTTAAGAATACAAATAAAATTACGCATTCTGGTGACTTAGGAGTGCGCTAATGATTGCATTTTCTTTCGTTAGCAGATTCGCAAGTGATGTGTGGGAGCGGCGATATATTCTACAAGAATATCGCTAGTGCTGTGCACATAGCATTCTTCACACCGAATGTATCTACGTACAGGGGCTGACTGCGTGAATAAATAGTTCTTTGGGAAGTAACAGCTCGATGTTTAAATTTTTTTCATAATGCTTTAGAAGACAGCTAATTATACACATTGTGTTGAGTTTTGATTGCGCTAATGATTGTATTTTCTTTCATTAGCAGGTTGATAAGAGATGTGCGGGAGCGACGACATATTCTACAAGAAAATCGCTAGTGCTTTGCACATAGCATTCTTCACACCGAATGTATCTACCTACAGTGGATGACTGCATGAATAATAAGTTTTTTGGTAAGTAACAGCTCGATGTTTTAATTTTTTTCATTATGGTTTAAGAATACAAATAAAATTACGCATTCTGGTGACTTAGGAGTGCGCTAATGATTGCATTTTCTTTCGTTAGCAGATTCGCAAGTTATGTGTGGGAGCGGCGATATATTCTACAAGAATATCGCTAGTGCTGTGCACATAGCATTCTTCACACCGAATGTATCTACGTACAGGGGCTGACTGCGTGAATAAATAGTTCTTTGGGAAGTAACAGCTCGATGTTTAAATTTTTTTCATAATGCTTTAGAAGACAGCTAATTATACACATTGTGTTGAGTTTTGATTGCGCTAATGATTGTATTTTCTTTCATTAGCAGGTTGATAAGAGATGTGCGGGAGCGACGACATATTCTACAAGAAAATCGCTAGTGCTTTGCACATAGCATTCTTCACTCCCAATGTATCTACGTACAGGGGCTGACTGCGTGAATAAATAGTTCTCTGGGAAGTAACAGCTCGATGTTTAAATTTTTTTCATAAAGCTTTGGAATACAGCTAATTATACACATTCTGGTGAGTGTTGATTGCGCTAATGATTGTATTTTCTTTCATTAGCAGGTTGATAAGAGATGTGCGGGAGCGACGACATATTCTACAAGAAAATCGCTAGTGCTTTGCACATAGCATTCTTCACACCGAATGTATCTACCTACAGTGGATGACTGCATGAATAATAAGTTTTTTGGTAAGTAACAGCTCGATGTTTTAATTTTTTTCATTATGGTTTAAGAATACAAATAAAATTACGCATTCTGGTGACTTAGGAGTGCGCTAATGATTGCATTTTCTTTCGTTAGCAGATTCGCAAGTTATGTGTGGGAGCGGCGATATATTCTACAAGAATATCGCTAGTGCTGTGCACATAGCATTCTTCACTCCCAATGTAGCTACGCACAGGGGCCGACTGCGTGAATAAATAGTTCTTTGGGAAGTAACAGCTCGATGTTTTAAGTTTTTTCTTAATGCTTTAGAATACAGCTAATTATACACATTCTGGTGAGTTTTGATTGCGCTAATGATTGCATTTTCTTTCATTAGCAGGTTGACAAGTGATGTGTGGGAGCGACGACATATTCTACAAGAAAATCGCTAGTGCTTTGCACATAGCATTCTTCACACCGAATGTATCTACCTACAGTGGATGACTGCATGAATAATAAGTTTTTTGGTAAGTAACAGCTCGATGTTTTAATTTTTTTCATTATGGTTTAAGAATACAAATAAAATTACGCATTCTGGTGACTTAGGAGTGCGCTAATGATTGCATTTTCTTTCGTTAGCAGATTCGCAAGTGATGTGTGGGAGCGGCGATATATTCTACAAGAATATCGCTAGTGCTGTGCACATAGCATTCTTCACTCCCAATGTATCTACGTACAGGGGCTGACTGCGTGAATAAATAGTTCTCTGGGAAGTAACAGCTCGATGTTTAAATTTTTTTCGTAAAGCTTTGGAATACAGCTAATTATACACATTCTGGTGAGTGTTGATTGCGCTAATGATTGTATTTTCTTTCATTAGCAGGTTGATAAGAGATGTGCGGGAGCGACGACATATTCTACAAGAAAATCGATAGTGCTTTGCACATAGCATTCTTCACACCGAATGTATCTACCTACAGTGGATGACTGCATGAATAATAAGTTTTTTGGTAAGTAACTGCTCGATGTTTTAATTTTTTTCATTATGGTTTAAGAATACAAATAAAATTACGCATTCTGGTGACTTAGGAGTGCGCTAATGATTGCATTTTCTTTCGTTAGCAGATTCGCAAGTGATGTGTGGGAGCGGCGATATATTCTACAAGAATATCGCTAGTGCTGTGCACATAGCATTCTTCACTCCCAATGTATCTACGTACAGGGGCTGACTGCGTGAATAAATAGTTCTTTGGGAAGTAACAGCTCGATGTTTAAATTTTTTTCATAATGCTATGGAATACAGCTAATTATACACATTCTGGTGAGTTTTGATTGCGCTAATGATTGTATTTTCTTTCATTAGCAGGTTGACAAGTGATGTATGGGAGCGACGACATATTCTACAAGAAATTCGCTAGTGCTATGCACATAGCATTCTTCACACCGAATGTATCTACCTACAGTGGATGACTGCATGAATAATAAGTTTTTTGGTAAGTAACAGTTCGATGTTTTAATTTTTTTCATTATGCTTTAAGAATACAAATAAAATTACGCATTCTAGTGACTTAGGAGTGCGCTAATGATTGCATTTTCTTTCGTTAGCAGATTCGCAAGTGATGTGTGGGAGCGGCGATATATTCTACAAGAATATCGCTAGTGCTGTGCACATAGCATTCTTCACTCCCAATGTATCTACGTACAGGGGCTGACTGCGTGAATAAATAGTTCTTTGGGAAGTAACAGCTCGATGTTTAAATATTTTTCATAATGCTTTAGAATACAGCTAATTATACACATTCTGGTGAGTTTTGATTGCGCTAATGATTGTATTTTCTTTCATTAGCAGGTTGACAAGAGATGTGTGGGAGCGACGACATATTCTACAAGAAATTCGCTAGTGCTGTGCACATAGCATTCTTCACACCGAATGTATCTACCTACAGTGGATGACTGCATGAATAATAAGTTTTTTGGTACGTAACAGCTCGATGTTTTAATTTTTTTCATTATGCTTTAAGAATAGAAATAAAATTACGCATTCTGGTGACTTAGGAGTGAGCTAATGATTGCATTTTCTTTCGTTAGCAGATTCGCAAGTGATGTGTGGGAGCGGCGATATATTCTACAAGAATGTCGCTAGTGCTGTGCACATAGCTTTCTTCACTCCCAATGTATCTACGTACAGGGGCTGACTGCGTGAATAAATAGTTCTTTGGGAAGTAACAGCTCGATGTTTAAATTTTTTTCATAATGCTTTAGAATACAGCTAATTATACACATTCTGGTGAGTGTTGATTGCGCTAATGATTGTATTTTCTTTCATTAGCAGGTTGACAAGAGATGTGTGGGAGCGACGACATATTCTACAAGAAAATCGCTAGTGCTTTGCACATAGCATTCTTCACACCGAATGTATCTACCTACAGTGGATGACTGCATGAATAATAAGTTTTTTGGTAAGTAACAGCTCGATGTTTTAATTTTTTTCATTATGGTTTAAGAATACAAATAAAATTACGCATTCTGGTGACTTAGGAGTGCGCTAATGATTGCATTTTCTTTCGTTAGCAGATTCGCAAGTGATGTGTGGTAGCGGCGATATATTCTACAAGAATATCGCTAGTGCTGTGCACATAGCATTCTTCACTCCCAATATAGCTACGCACAGGGGCCGACTGCGTGAATAAATAGTTCTTTGGGAAGTAACAGCTCGATGTTTAAATTTTTTTCATAATGCTTTAGAATACAGCTAATTATACACATTCTGGTGAGTTTTGATTGCGCTAATGATTGCATTTTCTTTCATTAGCAGGTTGACAAGTGATGTGTGGGAGCGACGACATATTCTACAAGAAAATCGCTAGTACTTTGCACATAGCATTCTTCACACCGAATGTATCTACCTACAGTGGATGACTGCATGAATAATAAGTTTTTTGGTAAGTAACAGCTCGATGTTTTAATTTTTTTCATTATGGTTTAAGAATACAAATAAAATTACGCATTCTGGTGACTTAGGAGTGCGCTAATGATTGCATTTTCTTTCGTTAGCAGATTCGCAAGTGATGTGTGGGAGCGGCGATATATTCTACAAGAATATCGCTAGTGCTGTGCACATAGCATTCTTCACTCCCAATGTATCTACGTACAGGGGCTGACTGCGTGAATAAATAGTTCTTTGGGTAGTAACAGCTCGATGTTTAAATTTTTTTCATAATGCTTTAGAATACAGCTAATTATACACATTGTGGTGAGTTTTGATTGCGCTAATGATTGTATTTTCTTTCATTAGCAGGTTGACAAGAGATGTGTGGGAGCGACGACATATTCTACAAGAAAATCGCTAGTGCTTTGCACATAGCATTCTTCACACCGAATGTATCTACCTACAGTGGATGATTGCATGAATAATAAAATTTTTGGTACGTAACAGCTCGATGTTTTAATTTTTTTCATTATGGTTTAAGAATACAAATAAAATTACGCATTCTGGTGACTTAGCAGTGCGCTAATGATTGCATTTTCTTTCGTTAGCAGATTCGCAAGTGATGTGTGGGAGCGGCGATATATTCTACAAGAATATCGCTAGTGCTGTGCACATAGCATTCTTTACAGCGAATGTACCTACGTACAGGGGCTGACTGCGTGAATAAATAGTTCTCTGGGAAGTAGCAGCTCGATGTTTAAATTTTTTTCATAAAGCTTTGGAATACAGCTAATTATACACATTCTGGTGAGTTTTGATTGCGCTAATGATTGTATTATCTTTCATTAGCAGGTTGACAAGAGATGTGTGGGAGCGACGACATATTCTACAAGAAATTCGCTAGTGCTGTGCACATAGCATTCTTCACACCGAATGTATCTACCTACAGTGGATGACTGCATGAATAATAAGTTTTTTGGTAAGTAACTGCTCGATGTTTTAATTTTTTTCACTATGGTTTAAGAATAGAAATAAAATTACGCATTCTGGTGACTTAGGAGTGCGCTAATGATTGCATTTTCTTTCGTTAGCAGATTCGCAAGTTATGTGTGTGAGCGGCGATATATTCTACAAGAATATAGCTAGTGCTGTGCACATAGCATTCTTCACTCCCAATGTATCTACGTACAGGGGCTGACTGCGTGAATAAATAGTTCTTTGGGAAGTAACAGCTCGATGTTTAAATTTTTTTCATAATGCTTTAGAATACAGCTAATTATACACATTCTGGTGAGTTTTGATTGCGCTAATGATTGTATTTTCTTTCATTAGCAGGTTGACAAGAGATGTGTGGGAGCGACGACATATTCTACAAGAAAATCGCTAGTGCTTTGCACATAGCATTCTTCACACCGAATATATCTACCTACAGTGGATAACTGCATGAATAATAAGTTTTTTGGTAAGTAACAGCTCGATGTTTTAATTTTTTTCATTATGGTTTAAGAATACAAATAAAATTACGCATTCTGGTGACTTAGGAGTGCGCTAATGATTGCATTTTCTTTCGTTAGCAGATTCGCAAGTGATGTGTGGGAGCGGCGATATATTCTACAAGAATATCGCTAGTGCTGTGCACATAGCATTCTTCACTCCCAATGTACCTACGCACAGGGGCTGACTGCGTGAATAAATAGTTCTTTGGGTAGTAACAGCTCGATGTTTAAATTTTTTTCATAATGCTTTAGAATACAGCTAATTATACACATTCTGGTGAGTTTTGATTGCGCTAATGATTGTATTTTCTTTCATTAGCAGGTTGACAAGAGATGTGTGGGAGCGACGACATATTCTACAAGAAAATCGCTAGTGCTTTGCACATAGCATTCTTCACACCGAATGTATCTACCTACAGTGGATGACTGCATGAATAATAAGTTTTTTGGTACGTAACAGCTCGATGTTTTAATTTTTTTCATTATGCTTTAAGAATACAAATAAAATTACGCATTCTGGTGACTTAGGAGTGCGCTAATGATATGCATTTTCTTTCGTTAGCAGATTCGCAAGTGATGTGTGGGAGCGGCAATATATTCTACAAGAATATCGCTAGTGCTGTGCACATAGCATTCTTCACTCCCAATGTACCTACGTACAGGGGCTGACTGCGTGAATAAATAGTTCTTTGGGAAGTAACAGCTCGATGTTTAAAATTTTTTCACAATGCTTTAGAATACAGCTAATTATACACATTCTGGTACGTTTTGATTGCGTTAATGATTGTATTTTCTTTCATTAGCAGGTTGACAAGAGATGTGTGGGAGCGACGACATATTCTACAAGAAAATCGCTAGTGCTTTGCACATAGCATTCTTCACACCGAATGTATCTACCTACAGTGGATGACTGCATGAATAATAAGTTTTTTGGTAAGTAACAGCTCGATGTTTTAATTTTTTTCATTATGGTTTAAGAATACAAATAAAATTACGCATTCTGGTGACTTAGGAGTGCGCTAATGATTGCATTTTCTTTCGTTAGCAGATTCGCAAGTGATGTGTGGGAGCGGCGATATATTCTACAAGAATATCGCTAGTGCTGTGCACATAGCATTCTTCACACCGAATGTATCTACGTACAGGGGCTGACTGCGTGAATAAATAGTTCTTTGGGAAGTAACAGCTCGACGTTTAAATTTTTTTCATAATGCTTTAGAATACAGCTAATTATACACATTCTGGTGAGTTTTGATTTCGCTAATGAATGTATTTTCTTTCATTAGCAGGTTGACAAGAGATGTGTGGGAGCGACGACATATTCTACAAGAAAATCGCTAGTGCTTTGCACATAGCATTCTTCACACCGAATGTATCTACCTACAGTGGATGACTGCATGAATAATAAAATTTTTGGTACGTAACAGATCGATGTTTTAATTTTTTTCATTATGGTTTAAGAATACAAATAAAATTACGCATTCTGGTGACTTAGGAGTGCGCTAATGATTGCATTTTCTTTCGTTAGCAGATTCGCAAGTGATGTGTGGGAGCGGCGATATATTCTACAAGAATATCGCTAGTGCTGTGCACATAGCATTCTTCACTCCCAATGTATCTACGTACAGGGGCTGACTGCGTGAATAAATAGTTCTTTGGGAAGTAACAGCTCGATGTTTAAATTTTTCTCATAATGCTTTGGAATACAGCTAATTATACACATTGTGGTGAGTTTTGATTGCGCTAATGATTGTATTTTCTTTCATTAGCAGGTTGACAAGAGATGTGTGGGAGCGACGACATATTCTACAAGAAAATCGCTAGTGCTTTGCACATAGCATTCTTCACACCGAATGTATCTACCTACAGTGGATGACTGCATGAATAATAAGTTTTTTGGTAAGTAACTGCTCGATGTTTACATTTTTTTCATTATGGTTTAAGAATACAAATAAAATTACGCGTTCTGGTGACTTAGGAGTGCGCTAATGATTGCATTTTCTTTCGTTAGCAGATTCGCAAGTGATGTGTGGGAGCGGCGATATATTCTACAAGAATATCGCTAGTGCTGTGCACATAGCATTCTTCACACCGAATGTATCTACGTACAGGGGCTGACTGCGTGAATTAATAGTTCTTTGGGAAGTAACAGCTCGATGTTTAAATTTTTTTCATAATGCTTTAGAATACAGCTAATTATACACATTGTGGTGAGTTTTGATTGCGCTAATGATAGTATTTTCTTTCATTAGCAGGTTGACAAGAGATGTGTGGGAGCGACGACATATTCTACAAGAAATTCGCTAGTGCTGTGCACATAGCATTCTTCACACCGAATGTATCTACCTACAGTGGATGACTGCATGAATAATAAGTTTTTTGGTAAGTAACAGCTCGATGTTTTAATTTTTTTCATTATGCTTTAGGAATACAAATAAAATTAGGCATTCTGGTGACTTAGGAGTGCGCTAATGATTGCATTTTCTTTCGTTAGCAGATTCGCAAGTGATGTGTGGGAGCGGCGATATATTCTACAAGAATATCGCTAGTGCTGTGCACATAGCATTGTTCACTCCCAATGTATCTACGTACAGGGACTGACTGCGTGAATAAATAGTTCTTTGGGAAGTAACAGCTCGATGTTTAAATTTTTTTCATAATGCTTTAGAATACAGGTAATTATACACATTGTGGTGAGTGTTGATTGCGCTAATGATAGTATTTTCTTTCATTAGCAGGTTGACAAGAGATGTATGGGAGCGACGACATATTCTACAAGAAATTCGCTAGTGCTATGCACATAGCATTCTTCACACCGAATGTATCTACCTACAGTGGATGACTGCATGAATAATAAGTTTTTTGGTAAGTAACAGCTCGATGTTTTAATTTTTTTCATTATGGTTTAAGAATAAAAATAAAGATACGCATTCTGGTGACTTAGGAGTGCGCTAATGATTGCATTTTCTTTCGTTAGCAGATTCGCAAGTGATGTGTGGGAGCGGCGATATATTCTACAAGAATATCGCTAGTGCTGTGCACATAGCATTCTTCACTCCCAATGTATCTACGTACAGGGACTGACTGCGTGAATAAATAGTTCTTTGGGAAGTAACAGCTCGATGTTTAAATTTTTCTCATAATGCTTTGGAATACAGCTAATTATACACATTGTGGTGAGTTTTGATTGCGCTAATGATTGTATTTTCTTTCATTAGCAGGTTGACAAGAGATGTGTGGGAGCGACGACATATTCTACAAGAAAATCGCTAGTGCTTTGCACATAGCATTCTTCACACCGAATGTATCTACCTACAGTGGATGACTGCATGAATAATAAGTTTTTTGGTAAGTAACTGCTCGATGTTTTAATTTTTTTCATTATGGTTTAAGAATACAAATAAAATTACGCGTTCTGGTGACTTAGGAGTGCGCTAATGATTGCATTTTCTTTCGTTAGCAGATTCGCAAGTGATGTGTGGGAGCGGCGATATATTCTACAAGAATATCGCTAGTGCTGTGCACATAGCATTCTTCACACCGAATGTATCTACGTACAGGGGCTGACTGCGTGAATTAATAGTTCTTTGGGAAGTAACAGCTCGATGTTTAAATTTTTTTCATAATGCTTTAGAATACAGCTAATTATACACATTGTGGTGAGTTTTGATTGCGCTAATGATAGTATTTTCTTTCATTAGCAGGTTGACAAGAGATGTGTGGGAGCGACGACATATTCTACAAGAAATTCGCTAGTGCTGTGCACATAGCATTCTTCACACCGAATGTATCTACCTACAGTGGATGACTGCATGAATAATAAGTTTTTTGGTAAGTAACAGCTCGATGTTTTAATTTTTTTCATTATGCTTTAGGAATACAAATAAAATTAGGCATTCTGGTGACTTAGGAGTGCGCTAATGATTGCATTTTCTTTCGTTAGCAGATTCGCAAGTGATGTGTGGGAGCGGCGATATATTCTACAAGAATATCGCTAGTGCTGTGCACATAGCATTGTTCACTCCCAATGTATCTACGTACAGGGACTGACTGCGTGAATAAATAGTTCTTTGGGAAGTAACAGCTCGATGTTTAAATTTTTTTCATAATGCTTTAGAATACAGGTAATTATACACATTGTGGTGAGTGTTGATTGCGCTAATGATAGTATTTTCTTTCATTAGCAGGTTGACAAGAGATGTATGGGAGCGACGACATATTCTACAAGAAATTCGCTAGTGCTATGCACATAGCATTCTTCACACCGAATGTATCTACCTACAGTGGATGACTGCATGAATAATAAGTTTTTTGGTAAGTAACAGCTCGATGTTTTAATTTTTTTCATTATGGTTTAAGAATAAAAATAAAGATACGCATTCTGGTGACTTAGGAGTGCGCTAATGATTGCATTTTCTTTCGTTAGCAGATTCGCAAGTGATGTGTGGGAGCGGCGATATATTCTACAAGAATATCGCTAGTGCTGTGCACATAGCATTCTTCACTCCCAATGTATCTACGTACAGGGACTGACTGCGTGAATAAATAGTTCTTTGGGAAGTAACAGCTCGATGTTTAAATTTTTTTCATAATGTTATAGAATACAGCTAATTATACACATTCTGGTGAGTGTTGATTGCGCTAATGATTGTATTTTCTTTCATTAGCAGGTTGACAAGAGATGTGTGGGAGCGACGACATATTCTAGAAGAAAATCGATAGTGCTTTGCACATAGCAATCTTCAGACCGAATGTATCTACCTACAGTGGATGACTGCATGAATAATAAGTTTTTTGGTAAGTAACAGCTCGATGTTTTAATTTTTTTCATTATGGTTTAAGAATACAAATAAAATTACGCATTCTGGTGACTTAGGAGTGCGCTAATTATTGCATTTTCTTTCGTTAGCAGATTCGCAAGTGATGTGTGGGAGCGGCGATATATTCTATAAGAATATCGCTAGTGCTGTGCACATAGCATTCTTCACTCCCAATGTATCTTCGTACAGGGGCTGACTGCGTGAATAAATAGTTCTTTGGGAAGTAACAGCTCGATGTTTAAATTTTTTTCATAATGCTTTGGAATACAGCTAATTATACACATTCTGGTGAGTTTTGATTGCGCTAATGATTGTATTTTCTTTCATTAGCAGGTTGACAAGAGATGTGTGGGAGCGACGACATATTCTACAAGAAATTCGCTAGTGCTATGCACATAGCATTCTTCACACCGAATGTATCTACCTACAGTGGATGACTGCATGAATAATAAGTTTTTTGGTACGTAACAGCTCGATGTTTTAATTTTTTTCATAATGCTTTAAGAATACAAATATAATTACGCATTCTGGTGACTTAGGAGTGCGCTAATGATATGCATTTTCTTCAGTTAGCAGATTCGCAAGTGATGTGTGGGAGCGGCGATATATTCTACAAGAATATCGCTAGTGCTGTGCACATAGCATTCTTCACTCCCAATGTATCTACGTACAGGGGCTGACTGCGTGAATAAATAGTTCTTTGGGAAGTAACAGCTCGATGTTTAAATTTTTTTCATAATGCTTAGAATACAGCTAATTATACACATTGTGGTGAGTTTTGATTGCGCTAATGATTGTATTTTCTTTCATTAGCAGGTTGACAAGAGATGTGTGGGAGCGACGACATATTCTACAAGAAAATCGATAGTGCTTTGCACATAGCATTCTTCACACCGAATGTATCTACCTACAGTGGATGACTGCATGAATAATAAGTTTTTTGGTAAGTAACAGCTCGATGTTTTAATTTTTTTCATTATGGTTTAAGAATACAAATAAAATTACGCATTCTGGTGACTTAGGAGTGCGCTAATGATTGCATTTTCTTTCGTTAGCAGATTCGCAAGTGATGTGTGGGAGCGGCGATATATTCTACAAGAATATCGCTAGTGCTGTGCACATAGCATTCTTCACTCCCAATGTAGCTACGTACAGGGGCTGACTGCGTGAATAAATAGTTCTTTGGGAAGTAACAGCTCGATGTTTAAATTTTTTTCATAATGCTTTAGAATACAGCTAATTATACACATAGTGGTGAGATTTGATTGCGCTAATGATTGCATTTTCTTTCATTAGCGGGTTGACAAGTGATGTGTGGGAGCGACGACATATTCTACAAGAAAATCGCTAGTGCTTTGCACATAGCATTCTTCACACCGAATGTATCTACCTACAGTGGATGACTGCATGAATAATAAGTTTTTTGGTAAGTAACAGCTCGATGTTTTAATTTTTTTCATTATGGTTTAAGAATACAAATAAAATTACGCATTCTGGTGACTTAGGAGTGCGCTAATGATTGCATTTTCTTTCGTTAGCAGATTCGCAAGTGATGTGTGGGAGCGGCGATATATTCTACAAGAATATCGTAGTGCTGTGCACATAGCATTCTTTACACCGAATGTATCTACGTACAGGGGCTGACTGCGTGAATAAATAGTTCTTTGGGAAGTAACAGCTCGATGTTTAAATTTTTTTCATAATGCTTTGGAATACAGCTAATTATACACATTCTGGTGAGTTTTGATTGCGCTAATGATTGTATTTTCTTTCATTAGCAGGTTGACAAGAGATGTGTGGGAGCGACGACATATTCTACAAGAAATTCGCTAGTGCTGTGCACATAGCATTCTTCACACCGAATGTATCTACCTACAGTGGATGACTGCATGAATAATAAGTTTTTTGGTAAGCAACAGCTCGATGTTTTAATTTTTTTCATTATGCTTTAAGAATACAAATAAAATTTCGCATTCTGGTGACTTAGGAGTGCGCTAATGATTGCATTTTCTTTCGTTAGCAGATTCGCAAGTGATGTGTGGGAGCGGCGATATATTCTACAAGAATATCGCTAGTGCTGTGCACATAGCATTCTTCACACCGAATGTATCTACGTACAGGGGCTGACTGCGTGAATAAATAGTTCTTTGGGAAGTAACAGCTCGATGTTTAAATTTTTTCATAATGCTTTAGAATACAGCAAATTATACACATTGTGGTGAGTTTTGATTGCGCTAATGATGGTATTATCTTTCATTAGCAGGTTGACAAGAGATGTGTGGGAGCGACGACATATTCTACAAGAAAATCGCTAGTGCTTTGCACATAGCAATCTTCACACCGAATGTATCTATCTACAGTGGATGATTGCATGAATAATAAAATTTTTGGTACGTAACAGCTCGATGTTTTAATTTTTGTCATTATGGTTTAAGAATACAAATAAAATTACGCATTCTGGTGACTTAGGAGTGCGCTAATGATTGCATTTTCTTCCGTTAGCAGATTCGCAAGTGATGTGTGGGAGCGGCGATATATTCTACAAGAATATCGCTAGTGCTGTGCACATAGCATTCTTCACTCCCAATGTATCTACGTACAGGGACTGACTGCGTGAATAAATAGTTCTTTGGGAAGTAACAGCTCGATGTTTAAATTTATTTCATAATGCTTTAGAATACAGCTAATTATACACATTGTGGTGAGTTTTGATTGCGCTAATGATTGTATTTTCTTTCATTAGCAGGTTGACAAGAGATGTGTGGGAGCGACGACATATTCTACACGAAAATCGCCAGTGCTTTGCACATAGCATTCTTCACACCGAATATATCTACCTACAGTGGATAACTGCATGAATAATAAGTTTTTTGGTAAGTAACAGCTCGATGTTTTAATTTTTTTCATTATGGTTTAAGAATACAAATAAAATTACGCATTCTGGTGACTTAGGAGTGCGCTAATGATTGCATTTTCTTTCGTTAGCAGATTCGCAAGTGATGTGTGGGAGCGGCGATATATTCTACAAGAATATCGCTAGTGCTGTGCACATAGCATTCTTCACTCCCAATGTACCTACGCACAGGGGCTGACTGCGTGAATAAATAGTTCTTTGGGTAGTAACAGCTCGATGTTTAAATTTTTTTCATAATGCTTTAGAATACAGCTAATTATACACATTCTGGTGAGTTTTGATTGCGCTAATGATTGTATTTTCTTTCATTAGCAGGTTGACAAGAGATGTGTGGGAGCGACGACATATTCTACAAGAAAATCGCTAGTGCTTTGCACATAGCATTCTTCACACCGAATGTATCTACCTACAGTGGATGACTGCATGAATAATAAGTTTTTTGGTACGTAACAGCTCGATGTTTTAATTTTTTTCATTATGCTTTAAGAATACAAATAAAATTACGCATTCTGGTGACTTAGGAGTGCGCTAATGATATGCATTTTCTTTCGTTAGCAGATTCGCAAGTGATGTGTGGGAGCGGCAATATATTCTACAAGAATATCGCTAGTGCTGTGCACATAGCATTCTTCACTCCCAATGTACCTACGCACAGGGGCTGACTGCGTGAATAAATAGTTCTTTGGGTAGTAACAGCTCGATGTTTAAAATTTTTTCACAATGCTTTAGAATACAGCTAATTATACACATTCTGGTACGTTTTGATTGCGTTAATGATTGTATTTTCTTTCATTAGCAGGTTGACAAGAGATGTGTGGGAGCGACGACATATTCTACAAGAAAATCGCTAGTGCTTTGCACATAGCATTCTTCACACCGAATGTATCTACCTACAGTGGATGACTGCATGAATAATAAGTTTTTTGGTAAGTAACAGCTCGATGTTTTAATTTTTTTCATTATGGTTTAAGAATACAAATAAAATTACGCATTCTGGTGACTTAGGAGTGCGCTAATGATTGCATTTTCTTTCGTTAGCAGATTCGCAAGTGATGTGTGGGAGCGGCGATATATTCTACAAGAATATCGCTAGTGCTGTGCACATAGCATTCTTCACACCGAATGTATCTACGTACAGGGGCTGACTGCGTGAATAAATAGTTCTTTGGGAAGTAACAGCTCGACGTTTAAATTTTTTTCATAATGCTTTAGAATACAGCTAATTATACACATTCTGGTGAGTTTTGATTTCGCTAATGAATGTATTTTCTTTCATTAGCAGGTTGACAAGAGATGTGTGGGAGCGACGACATATTCTACAAGAAAATCGCTAGTGCTTTGCACATAGCATTCTTCACACCGAATGTATCTACCTACAGTGGATGACTGCATGAATAATAAAATTTTTGGTACGTAACAGATCGATGTTTTAATTTTTTTCATTATGGTTTAAGAATACAAATAAAATTACGCATTCTGGTGACTTAGGAGTGCGCTAATGATTGCATTTTCTTTCGTTAGCAGATTCGCAAGTGATGTGTGGGAGCGGCGATATATTCTACAAGAATATCGCTAGTGCTGTGCACATAGCATTCTTCACTCCCAATGTATCTACGTACAGGGGCTGACTGCGTGAATAAATAGTTCTTTGGGAAGTAACAGCTCGATGTTTAAATTTTTCTCATAATGCTTTGGAATACAGCTAATTATACACATTGTGGTGAGTTTTGATTGCGCTAATGATTGTATTTTCTTTCATTAGCAGGTTGACAAGAGATGTGTGGGAGCGACGACATATTCTACAAGAAAATCGCTAGTGCTTTGCACATAGCATTCTTCACACCGAATGTATCTACCTACAGTGGATGACTGCATGAATAATAAGTTTTTTGGTAAGTAACTGCTCGATGTTTACATTTTTTTCATTATGGTTTAAGAATACAAATAAAATTACGCGTTCTGGTGACTTAGGAGTGCGCTAATGATTGCATTTTCTTTCGTTAGCAGATTCGCAAGTGATGTGTGGGAGCGGCGATATATTCTACAAGAATATCGCTAGTGCTGTGCACATAGCATTCTTCACACCGAATGTATCTACGTACAGGGGCTGACTGCGTGAATTAATAGTTCTTTGGGAAGTAACAGCTCGATGTTTAAATTTTTTTCATAATGCTTTAGAATACAGCTAATTATACACATTGTGGTGAGTTTTGATTGCGCTAATGATAGTATTTTCTTTCATTAGCAGGTTGACAAGAGATGTGTTGGAGCGACGACATATTCTACAAGAAATTCGCTAGTGCTGTGCACATAGCATTCTTCACACCGAATGTATCTACCTACAGTGGATGACTGCATGAATAATAAGTTTTTTGGTAAGTAACAGCTCGATGTTTTAATTTTTTTCATTATGCTTTAGGAATACAAATAAAATTAGGCATTCTGGTGACTTAGGAGTGCGCTAATGATTGCATTTTCTTTCGTTAGCAGATTCGCAAGTGATGTGTGGGAGCGGCGATATATTCTACAAGAATATCGCTAGTGCTGTGCACATAGCATTGTTCACTCCCAATGTATCTACGTACAGGGACTGACTGCGTGAATAAATAGTTCTTTGGGAAGTAACAGCTCGATGTTTAAATTTTTTTCATAATGCTTTAGAATACAGGTAATTATACACATTGTGGTGAGTGTTGATTGCGCTAATGATAGTATTTTCTTTCATTAGCAGGTTGACAAGAGATGTATGGGAGCGACGACATATTCTACAAGAAATTCGCTAGTGCTATGCACATAGCATTCTTCACACCGAATGTATCTACCTACAGTGGATGACTGCATGAATAATAAGTTTTTTGGTAAGTAACAGCTCGATGTTTTAATTTTTTTCATTATGGTTTAAGAATAAAAATAAAGATACGCATTCTGGTGACTTAGGAGTGCGCTAATGATTGCATTTTCTTTCGTTAGCAGATTCGCAAGTGATGTGTGGGAGCGGCGATATATTCTACAAGAATATCGCTAGTGCTGTGCACATAGCATTCTTCACTCCCAATGTATCTACGTACAGGGACTGACTGCGTGAATAAATAGTTCTTTGGGAAGTAACAGCTCGATGTTTAAATTTTTTTCATAATGTTTTAGAATACAGCTAATTATACACATTCTGGTGAGTGTTGATTGCGCTAATGATTGTATTTTCTTTCATTAGCAGGTTGACAAGAGATGTGTGGGAGCGACGACATATTCTAGAAGAAAATCGATAGTGCTTTGCAAATAGCAATCTTCAGACCGAATGTATCTACCTACAGTGGATGACTGCATGAATAATAAGTTTTTTGGTAAGTAACAGCTCGATGTTTTAATTTTTTTCATTATGGTTTAAGAATACAAATAAAATTACGCATTCTGGTGACTTAGGAGTGCGCTAATTATTGCATTTTCTTTCGTTAGCAGATTCGCAAGTGATGTGTGGGAGCGGCGATATATTCTACAAGAATATCGCTAGTGCTGTGCACATAGCATTCTTCACTCCCAATGTATCTTCGTACAGGGGCTGACTGCGTGAATAAATAGTTCTTTGGGAAGTAACAGCTCGATGTTTAAATTTTTTTCATAATGCTTTGGAATACAGCTAATTATACACATTCTGGTGAGTTTTGATTGCGCTAATGATTGTATTTTCTTTCATTAGCAGGTTGACAAGAGATGTGTGGGAGCGACGACATATTCTACAAGAAATTCGCTAGTGCTATGCACATAGCATTCTTCACACCGAATGTATCTACCTACAGTGGATGACTGCATGAATAATAAGTTTTTTGGTACGTAACAGCTCGATGTTTTAATTTTTTTCATAATGCTTTAAGAATACAAATATAATTACGCATTCTGGTGACTTAGGAGTGCGCTAATGATATGCATTTTCTTCAGTTAGCAGATTCGCAAGTGATGTGTGGGAGCGGCGATATATTCTACAAGAATATCGCTAGTGCTGTGCACATAGCATTCTTCACTCCCAATGTATCTACGTACAGGGGCTGACTGCGTGAATAAATAGTTCTTTGGGAAGTAACAGCTCGATGTTTAAATTTTTTTCATAATGCTTAGAATACAGCTAATTATACACATTGTGGTGAGTTTTGATTGCGCTAATGATTGTATTTTCTTTCATTAGCAGGTTGACAAGAGATGTGTGGGAGCGACGACATATTCTACAAGAAAATCGATAGTGCTTTGCACATAGCATTCTTCACACCGAATGTATCTACCTACAGTGGATGACTGCATGAATAATAAGTTTTTTGGTAAGTAACAGCTCGATGTTTTAATTTTTTTCATTATGGTTTAAGAATACAAATAAAATTACGCATTCTGGTGACTTAGGAGTGCGCTAATGATTGCATTTTCTTTCGTTAGCAGATTCGCAAGTGATGTGTGGGAGCGGCGATATATTCTACAAGAATATCGCTAGTGCTGTGCACATAGCATTCTTCACTCCCAATGTAGCTACGTACAGGGGCTGACTGCGTGAATAAATAGTTCTTTGGGAAGTAACAGCTCGATGTTTAAATTTTTTTCATAATGCTTTAGAATACAGCTAATTATACACATTGTGGTGAGTTTTGATTGCGCTAATGATTGCATTTTCTTTCATTAGCGGGTTGACAAGTGATGTGTGGGAGCGACGACATATTCTACAAGAAAATCGCTAGTGCTTTGCACATAGCATTCTTCACACCGAATGTATCTACCTACAGTGGATGACTGCATGAATAATAAGTTTTTTGGTAAGTAACAGCTCGATGTTTTAATTTTTTTCATTATGGTTTAAGAATACAAATAAAATTACGCATTCTGGTGACTTAGGAGTGCGCTAATGATTGCATTTTCTTTCGTTAGCAGATTCGCAAGTGATGTGTGGGAGCGGCGATATATTCTACAAGAATATCGTAGTGCTGTGCACATAGCATTCTTTACACCGAATGTATCTACGTACAGGGGCTGACTGCGTGAATAAATAGTTCTTTGGGAAGTAACAGCTCGATGTTTAAATTTTTTTCATAATGCTTTGGAATACAGCTAATTATACACATTCTGGTGAGTTTTGATTGCGCTAATGATTGTATTTTCTTTCATTAGCAGGTTGACAAGAGATGTGTGGGAGCGACGACATTTTCTACAAGAAATTCGCTAGTGCTGTGCACATAGCATTCTTCACACCGAATGTATCTACCTACAGTGGATGACTGCATGAATAATAAGTTTTTTGGTAAGCAACAGCTCGATGTTTTAATTTTTTTCATTATGCTTTAAGAATACAAATAAAATTTCGCATTCTGGTGACTTAGGAGTGCGCTAATGATTGCATTTTCTTTCGTTAGCAGATTCGCAAGTGATGTGTGGGAGCGGCGATATATTCTACAAGAATATCGCTAGTGCTGTGCACATAGCATTCTTCACACCGAATGTATCTACGTACAGGGGCTGACTGCGTGAATAAATAGTTCTTTGGGAAGTAACAGCTCGATGTTTAAATTTTTTCATAATGCTTTAGAATACAGCAAATTATACACATTGTAGTGAGTTTTGATTGCGCTAATGATGGTATTATCTTTCATTAGCAGGTTGACAAGAGATGTGTGGGAGCGACGACATATTCTACAAGAAAATCGCTAGTGCTTTGCACATAGCAATCTTCACACCGAATGTATCTATCTACAGTGGATGATTGCATGAATAATAAAATTTTTGGTACGTAACAGCTCGATGTTTTAATTTTTGTCATTATGGTTTAAGAATACAAATAAAATTACGCATTCTGGTGACTTAGGAGTGCGCTAATGATTGCATTTTCTTCCGTTAGCAGATTCGCAAGTGATGTGTGGGAGCGGCGATATATTCTACAAGAATATCGCTAGTGCTGTGCACATAGCATTCTTCACTCCCAATGTATCTACGTACAGGGACTGACTGCGTGAATAAATAGTTCTTTGGGAAGTAACAGCTCGATGTTTAAATTTATTTCATAATGCTTTAGAATACAGCTAATTATACACATTGTGGTGAGTTTTGATTGCGCTAATGATTGTTTTTTCTTTCATTAGCAGGTTGACAAGAGATGTGTGGGAGCGACGACATATTCTACACGAAAATCGCTAGTGCTTTGCACATAGCATTCTTCACACCGAATGTATCTACGTACAGGGGCTGACTGCGTGAATAAATAGTTCTTTGGGAAGTAACAACTAGATGTCTAATTTTTTTCATAATGCTTTAGAACACAGCTAATTATACACATTGTGGTGAGTTTTGATTGCGCTAATGATTGTATTTTCTTTCATTAGCAGGTTGACAAGAGATGTGTGGGAGCGACGACATATTCTACAAGAAAATCGCTAGTGCTTTGCACATAGCATTCTTCACACCGAATGTATCTACCTACAGTGGATGTCTGCATGAATAATAAGTTTTTTGGTAAGTAGCAGCTCGATGTTCTAATTTTTTTCATTATGGTTTAAGAATACAAATAAAATTACGCATTATGGTGACTTAGGAGTGCGCTAATGATTGCATTTTCTTTCGTTAGCAGATTCGCAAGTGATGTGTGGGAGCGACGATATATTCTACAAGAATATCGCTAGTGCTGTACACATGGCATTCTTCACACCGAATGTATCTACGTACAGGGGCTGACTGCGTGAATAAATAGTTCTTTGGGAAGTAACAGCTCGATGTTTAAATTTTTTTCATGATGCTTTGGAATACAGCTAATTATACACATTCTGGTGAGTTTTGATTGCGCTAATGATTGTATTTTCTTTCATTAGCAGGTTGACAAGAGATGTGTGGGAGCGACGACATATTCTACAAGAAATTCGCTAGTGCTATGCACATAGCATTCTTCACACCGAATGTATCTACCTACAGTGGATGACTGCATGAATAATAAGTTTTTTGGTACGTAACAGCTCGATGTTTTAATTTTTTTCATTATGCTTTAAGAATACAAATAAAATTACGCATTCTGGTGACTTAGGAGTGCGCTAATGATATGCATTTTCTTCAGTTAGCAGATTCGCAAGTGATGTGTGGGAGCGGCGATATATTCTACAAGAATATCGCTAGTGCTGTGCACATAGCATTCTTCACTCCCAATGTATCTACGTACAGGGGCTGACTGCGTGAATAAATAGTTCTTTGGGAAGTAACAGCTCGATGTATAAATTTTTTTCATAATGCTTAGAATACACCTAATTATACACATTGTGGTGAGTTTTGATTGCGCTAATGATTGTATTTTCTTTCATTAGCAGGTTGACAAGAGATGTGTGGGAACGACGACATATTCTACAAGAAAATCGATAGTGCTTTGCACATAGCATTCTTCACACCGAATGTATCTACCTACAGTGGATGACTGCATGAATAATAAGTTTTTTGGTAAGTAACAGCTCGATGTTCTAATTTTTTTCATTATGGTTTAAGAATACAAATAAAATTACGCATTCTGGTGACTTAGGAGTGCGCTAATGATTGCATTTTCTTTCGTTAGCAGATTCGCAAGTGATGTGTGGGAGCGGCGATATATTCTACAAGAATATCGCTAGTGCTTTGCACATAGCATTCTTCACTCCCAATGTAGCTACGTACAGGGGCTGACTGCGTGAATAAATAGTTCTTTGGGAAGTAACAGCTCGATGTTTAAATTTTTTTCATTATGCTTTAGAATACAGCCAATTATACACATTGTGGTGAGTTTTGATTGCGCTAATGATTGCATTTTCTTTCATTAGCAGGTTGACAAGTGATGTGTGGGAGCGACGACATATTCTACACGAAAATCGCTAGTGCTTTGCACATAGCATTCTTCACACCGAATGTATCTACCTACAGTGGATGACTGCATGAATAATAAGTTTTTTGGTACGTAACAGCTCGATGTTTTAATTTTTTTCATTATGCTTTAAGAATACAAATATAATTACGCATTCTGGTGACTTAGGAGTGCGCTAATGATATGCATTTTCTTCAGTTAGCAGATTCGCAAGTGATGTGTGGGAGCGGCGATATATTCTACAAGAATATCGCTAGTGCTGTGCACATAGCATTCTTCACTCCCAATGTATCTACGTACAGGGACTGACTGCGTGAATGAATAGTTCTTTGGGAAGTAACAGCTCGATGTTTAAATTTTTTCATAATGCTTTAGAATACAGCTAATTATACACATTCTGGTGAGTTTTGATTTCGCTAATGAATGTATTTTCTTTCATTAGCAGGTTGACAAGAGATGTGTGGGAGCGACGACATATTCAACAAGAAAATCGCTAGTGCTTTGCACATAGCATTCTTCACACCGAATGTATCTACCTACAGTGGATGACTGCATGAATAATAAGTTTTTCGGTAAGTAACAGCTCGATGTTTTAATTTTTTTCATTATGGTTTAAGAATACAAATAAAATTACGCATTCTGGTGACTTAAGGGTGCGCTAATGATTGCAGTTTCTTTCGTTAGCAGATTCGCAAGTGATGTGTGGGAGCGGCGATATATTCTACAAGAATATCGCTAGTGCTGTGCACATAGCATTCTTCACTCCCAATGTATCTACGTGCAGGGGCTGACTGCGTGAATAAATAGTTCTTTGGGAAGTAACAGCTCGATGTTTAAATTTTTTTCATAATGCTTTAGAATACAGCTAATTATACACATTCTGGTGAGTTTTGATTGCGCTAATGATTGTATTTTCTTTCATTAGCAGGTTGACAAGAGATGTGTGGGAGCGACGACATATTCTACAAGAAAATCGCTAGTGCTTTGCACATAGCATTCTTCACACCGAATGTATCTACCTACAGTGGATGACTGCATGAATAATAAGTTTTTTGGTAAGTAACAGCTCGATGTTTCAATTTTTTTCATTATGGTTTAAGAATACAAATAAAATTACGCATTCTGGTGACTTAGGAGTGCGCTAATGATTGCATTTTCTTTCGTTAGCAGATTCGCAAGTGATGTGTGGGAGCAGCGATATATTCTACAAGAATATCGCTAGTGCTGTGCACATAGCATTCTTCACACCGAATGTATCTACGTACAGGGGCTGACTGCGTGAATAAATAGTTCTTTGGGAAGTAACAGCTCGATGTTTACATTTTTTTCACAATGCTTTAGAATACTGCTAATTATACACATTCTGGTAAGTTTTGATTGCGCTAATGATTGTATTTTCTTTCATTAGCAGGTTGACAAGACATGTGTGGGAGCGACGACATATTCTACAAGAAAATCGCTAGTGCTGTGCACATAGCATTCTTCACACCGAATGTATCTACCTACAGTGGATGATTGCATGAATAATATGTTTTTTGATAAGTAACAGCTCGATGTTTTAATTTTTTTCATTATGGTTTAAGAATACAAATAAAATTACGCATTCTGGTGACTTAGGAGTGCGCTAATGATTGCATTTTCTTTCGTTAGCAGATTCGCAAGTTATGTGTGGGAGCGGCGATATATTCTACAAGAATATCGCTAGTGCTGTGCACATAGCATTCTTCACACCGAATGTATCTACGTACAGTGGCTGACTGCGTGAATAAATAGTTCTTTGGGAAGTAACAACTCGATGTTTAAATTTTTTTCATAATGCTTTAGAACACAGCTAATTATACACATTGTGGTGAGTTTTGATTGCGCTAATGATTGTATTTACTTTTATTAGCAGGTTGACAAGAGATGTGTGGGAGCGACGACATATTCTACAAGAAAATCGCTAGTGCTTTGCACATAGCATTCTTCACACCGAATGTATCTACCTACAGTGGATGTCCTCATGAATAATAAGTTTTTTGGTAAGTAGCAGCTCGATGTTCTAATTTTTTTCATTATGGTTTAAGAATACAAATAAAATCACGCATTATGGTGACTTAGGAGTGCGCTAATGATTGCATTTTCTTTCGTTAGCAGATTCGCAAGTGATGTGTGAGAGCGGCGATATATTCTACAAGAATATCGCTAGTGCTGTGCACATAGCATTCTTCACACCGAATGTATCTACGTACAGGGGCTGACTGCGTGAATAAATAGTTCTTTGGGAAGTAACAGCTCGATGTTTAAAGTTTTTTCATAATGCTTTAGAATACAGCTAATTATACACATTCTGGTGAGTTTTGATTGCGCTAATGATAGTATTTTCTTTCATTAGCAGGTTGACAAGTGATGTGTGGGAGCGACGACATATTCTACAAGAAAATCGCTAGTGCTTTGCACATAGCATTCTTCACACCGAATGTATCTACCTACAGTGGATGACTGCATGAATAATAAGTTTTTTGGTAAGTAACAGCTCGATGTTTTAATTTTTTTCATTATGGTTTAAGAATACAAATAAAATTACGCATTCTGGTGACTTAGGAGTGCGGTAATGATTGCATTTTCTTTCGTTAGCAGATTCGCAAGTGATGTGTGGGAGCGGCGATATATTCTACAAGAATATCGCTAGTGCTGTGCACATAGCATTCTTCACTCCCAATGTATCTACGTACAGGGGCTGACTGCGTGAATAAATAGTTCTTTGGGAAGTAACAACTCGATGTTTAAATTTTTTTCATAATGCTTTAGAACACAGCTAATTATACACATTGTGGTGAGTTTTGATTGCGCTAATGATTGTATTATCTTTCATTAGCAGGTTGACAAGAGATGTGTGGGAGCGACGACATATTCTACAAGAAAATCGCTAGTGCTTTGCACATAGCAATCTTCACACCGAATGTATCTACCTACAGTGGATGATTGCATGAATAATAAAATTTTTGGTACGTAACAGCTCGATGTTTTAATTGTTTTCATTATGCTTTAAGAATACAAATAAAATTACGCATTCTGGTGACTTAGGAGTGCGCTAATGATTGCATTTTCTTCCGTTAGCAGATTCGCAAGTGATGTGTGGGAGCGGCGATATATTCTACAAGAATATCGCTAGTGCTGTGCACATAGCATTCTTCACTCCCAATGTATCTACGTACAGGGACTGACTGCGTGAATAAATAGTTCTTTGGGATGTAACAGCTCGATGTTTAAATTTATTTCATAATGCTTTAGAATACAGCTAATTATACACAGTGTGGTGAGTTTTGATTGCGCTAATGATTGTATTTTCTTTCATTAGCAGGTTGACAAGAGATGTGTGGGAGCGACGACATATTCTACAAGAATATCGCTAGTGCTTTGCACATAGCATTCTTCACACCGAATGTATCTACGTACAGGGGCTGACTGCGTGAATAAATAGTTCTTTGGGAAGTAACAACTCGATGTCTAATTTTTTTCATAATGCTTTAGAACACAGCTAATTATACACATTGTGGTGAGTTTTGATTGCGCTAATGATTGTATTTTCTTTCATTAGCAGGTTGACAAGAGATGTGTGGGAGCGACGACATATTCTACAAGAAAATCGCTAGTGCTTTGCACATAGCATTCTTCACACCGAATGTATCTACCTACAGTGGATGTCTGCATGAATAATAAGTTTTTTGGTAAGTAGCAGCTCGATGTTCTAATTTTTTTCATTATGGTTTAAGAATACAAATAAAATTACGCGTTATGGTGACTTAGGAGTGCGCTAATGATTGCATTTTCTTTCGTTAGCAGATTCGCAAGTGATGTGTGGGAGCGACGATATATTCTACAAGAATATCGCTAGTGCTGTGCACATGGCATTCTTCACACCGAATGTATCTACGTACAGGGGCTGACTGCGTGAATAAATAGTTCTTTGGGAAGTAACAACTCGATGTTTAAATTTTTTTCATAATGCTTTAGAACACAGCTAATTATACACATTGTGGTGAGTTTTGATTGCGCTAATGATTGTATTTACTTTTATTAGCAGGTTGACAAGAGATGTGTGGGAGCGACGACATATTCTACAAGAAAATCGCTAGTGCTTTGCACATAGCATTCTTCACACCGAATGTATCTACCTACAGTGGATGTCCTCATGAATAATAAGTTTTTTGGTAAGTAGCAGCTCGATGTTCTAATTTTTTTCATTATGGTTTAAGAATACAAATAAAATCACGCGTTATGGTGACTTAGGAGTGCGCTAATGATTGCATTTTCTTTCGTTAGCAGATTCGCAAGTGATGTGTGAGAGCGGCGATATATTCTACAAGAATATCGCTAGTGCTGTGCACATAGCATTCTTCACACCGAATGTATCTACGTACAGGGGCTGACTGCGTGAATAAATAGTTCTTTGGGAAGTAACAGCTCGATGTTTAAATTTTTTCATAATGCTTTAGAATACAGCTAATTATACACATTCTGGTGAGTTTTGATTTCGCTAATGAATGTATTTTCTTTCATTAGCAGGTTGACAAGAGATGTGTGGGAGCGGCGATATATTCAACAAGAAAATCGCTAGTGCTTTGCACATAGCATTCTTCACACCGAATGTATCTACCTACAGTGGATGACTGCATGAATAATAAGTTTTTCGGTAAGTAACAGCTCGATGTTTTAATTTTTTTCATTATGGTTTAAGAATACAAATAAAATTACGCATTCTGGTGACTTAAGGGTGCGCTAATGATTGCAGTTTCTTTCGTTAGCAGATTCGCAAGTGATGTGTGGGAGCGGCGATATATTCTACAAGAATATCGCTAGTGCTGTGCACATAGCATTCTTCACTCCCAATGTATCTACGTGCAGGGGCTGACTGCGTGAATAAATAGTTCTTTGGGAAGTAACAGCTCGATGTTTAAATTTTTTTCATAATGCTTTAGAATACAGCTAATTATACACATTCTGGTGAGTTTTGATTGCGCTAATGATTGTATTTTCTTTCATTAGCAGGTTGACAAGAGATGTGTGGGAGCGACGACATATTCTACAAGAAAATCGCTAGTGCTTTGCACATAGCATTCTTCACACCGAATGTATCTACGTACAGGGGCTGACTGCGTGAATAAATAGTTCTTTGGGAAGTAACAACTAGATGTCTAATTTTTTTCATAATGCTTTAGAACACAGCTAATTATACACATTGTGGTGAGTTTTGATTGCGCTAATGATTGTATTTTCTTTCATTAGCAGGTTGACAAGAGATGTGTGGGAGCGACGACATATTCTACAAGAATATCGCTAGTGCTGTGCACCTAGCATTCTTCACACCGAATGTATCTACGTACAGGGGCTGACTGCGTGAATAAATAGTTCTTTGGGAAGTAACAACTCGATGTTTAAATTTTTTTCATAATGCTTTAGAACACAGCTAATTATACACATTGTGGTGAGTTTTGATTGCGCTAATGATTGTATTTACTTTTATTAGCAGGTTGACAAGAGATGTGTGGGAGCGACGACATATTCTACAAGAAAATCGCTAGTGCTTTGCACATAGCATTCTTCACACCGAATGTATCTACCTACAGTGGATGTCCTCATGAATAATAAGTTTTTTGGTAAGTAGCAGCTCGATGTTCTAATTTTTTTCATTATGGTTTAAGAATACAAATAAAATCACGCGTTATGGTGACTTAGGAGTGCGCTAATGATTGCATTTTCTTTCGTTAGCAGATTCGCAAGTGATGTGTGAGAGCGGCGATATATTCTACAAGAATATCGCTAGTGCTGTGCACATAGCATTCTTCACACCGAATGTATCTACGTACAGGGGCTGACTGCGTGAATAAATAGTTCTTTGGGAAGTAACAGCTCGATGTTTAAAGTTTTTTCATAATGCTTTAGAATACAGCTAATTATACACATTCTGGTGAGTTTTGATTGCGCTAATGATGGTATTTTCTTTCATTAGCAGGTTGACAAGAGATGTGTGGGACCGACGACATATTCTACAAGAAAATCGCTAGTGCTTTGCACATAGCATTCTTCACACCGAATGTATCTACCTACAGTGGATGACTGCATGAATAATAAGTTTTTTGGTAAGTAACAGCTCGATGTTCTAATTTTTTTCATTATGGTTTAAGAATACAAATAAAATTACGCATTCTGGTGACTTAGGAGTGCGGTAATGATTGCATTTTCTTTCGTTAGCAGATTCGCAAGTGATGTGTGGGAGCGGCGATATATTCTACAGGAATATCGCTAGTGCTGTGCACATAGCATTCTTCACTCCCAATGTATCTACGTACAGGGACTGACTGCGTGAATAAATAGTTCTTTGGGAAGTAACAGCTCGATGTTTAAATTTTTTTCATAATGCTTTAGAATACAGCTAATTATACACATTGTGGTGAGTTTTGATTGCGCTAATGATTGCATTTTCTTTCATTAGCAGGTTGACAAGTGATGTGTGGGAGCGACGACATATTCTACAAGAAAATCGCTAGTGCTTTGCACATAGCATGCTTCACACCGAATGTATCTACCTACAGTGGATGACTGCATGAATAATAAGTTTTTTGGTAAGTAACAGCTCGATGTTTTAATTTTTTTCATTATGGTTTAAGAATACAAATAAAATTACGCATTCTGGTGACTTAGGAGTGCGCTAATGATTGCATTTTCTTTCGTTAGCAGATTCGCAAGTGATGTGTGGGAGCGGCGATATATTCTGCAAGAATATCGCTAGTGCTGTGCACATAGCATTCTTTACACCGAATGTATCTACGTACAGGGGCTGACTGCGTGAATAAATAGTTCTTTGGGAAGTAACAGCTCGATGTTATAATTTTTTTCATAATGCTTTAGAATACAGCTAATTATACACATTGTGGTGAGTTTTGATTGCGCTAATGATTGTATTTTCTTTCATTAGCAGGTTGACAAGAGATGTGTGGGAGCGACGACATATTCTACAAGAAATTCGCTAGTGCTATGCACATAGCATTCTTCACACCGAATGTATCTACCTACAGTGGAATACTGCATGAATAATAAGTTTTTTGGTAAGTAACAGCTCGATGTTTTAATTTTTTTCATTATGGTTTAAGAATACAAATAAAATTACGCATTCTGGTGACTTAGGAGTGCGCTAATGATTGCATTTTCTTTCGTTAGCAGATTCGCAAGTGATGTGTGGGAGCGGCGATATATTCTACAAGAATATCGCTAGTGCTGTGCACATAGCATTCTTCACTCCCAATGTACCTACGTACAGGTGCTGACTGCGTGAATAAATAGTTCTTTGGGAAGTAACAGATCGATGTTTAAATTTTTTTCATAATGCTTTAGAATACAGCTAATTATACACATTCTGGTAAGTTTTGATTGCGCTAATGATTGTATTTTCTTTCATTAGCAGGTTGACAAGACATGTGTGGAAGCGACGACATATTCTACAAGAAAATCGCTAGTGCTGTGCACGTAGCATTCTTCACACCGAATGTATCTACCTACAGTGGATGACTGCATGAATAATAAGTTTTTTGGTAAGTAACAGCTCGATGTTTTAATTTTTTTCATTATCGATTAAGAATACAAATAAAATTACGCATTCTGGTGACTTAGGAGTGCGCTAATGATTGCATTTCCTTTCGTTAGCAGATTCGCAAGTGATGTGTGGGAGCGGCGATATATTCTACAAGAATATCGCTAGTGCTGTGCACATAGCATTCTTCACACCGAATGTATCTACGTACAGGGGCTGACTGTGTGAATAAATAGTTCTTTGGGAAGTAACAGCTCGATTTTAAATTTTTTTCATAATGCTTTGGAATACAGCTAATTATACACATACTGTTGAGTTTTGATTGCGCTAATGATTGTATTTTCTTTCATTAGCAGGTTGACAAGAGATGTGTGGGAGCGACGACATATTCTACAAGAAAATCGCTAGTGCTTTGCACATAGCAATCTTCACACCGAATGTATCTACCTACAGTGGGTGATTGCATGAATAGTAAAATTTTTGGTAAGTAACAGCTCGATGTTTTAATTTTTTTCATTATGGTTTAAGAATACAAATAAAATTACGCATTCTGGTGACTTAGGAGTGCGCTAATGATTGCATTTTCTTTCGTTAGCAGATTCGCAAGTGATGTGTGGGAGCGGCGATATATTCTACAAGAATATCGCTAGTGGTGTGCACATAGCATTCTTCACTCCCAATGTATCTACGTACAGGGACTGACTGCGTGAATAAATAGTTCTTTGGGAAGTAACAGCTCGATGTTTAAATTTTTTTCATAATGCTTTAGAATACAGCTAATTATACACATTCTGGTGAGTTTTGATTGCGCTAATGATTGTATTTTCTTTCATTAGCAGGTTGACAAGAGATGTGTGGGAGCGACGACATATTCTACAAGAAAATCGATAGTGCTTTGCACATAGCATTCTTCACACCGAATGTATCTACCTACAGTGGATGACTGCATGAATAATAAGTTTTTTGGTAAGTAACAGCTCGATGTTTTAATTTTTTTCATTATGGTTTAAGAATACAAATAAAATTACGCATTCTGGTGACTTAGGAGTGCGCTAATGATTGCATTTTCTTTCGTTAGCAGATTCGCAAGTGATGTGTGGTAGCGGCGATATATTCTACAAGAATATCGCTAGTGCTGTGCACATAGCATTCTTCACTCCCAATGTATCTACGTGCAGGGGCTGACTGCGTGAATAAATAGTTCTTTGGGAAGTAACAGCTCGATGTTTAAATTTTTTTCATAATGCTTTAGAATACAGCTAATTATACACATTCTGGTGAGTTTTGATTGCGCTAATGATTGTATTTTCTTTCATTAGCAGGTTGACAAGAGATGTGTGGGAGCGACGACATATTCTACAAGAAAATCGCTAGTGCTGTGCACATAGCATTCTTCACACCGAATGTATCTACGTACAGGGGCTGACTGCGTGAATAAATAGTTCTTTGGGAAGTAACAACTTGATGTTTAAATTTTTTTCATAATGCTTTAGAACACAGCTAATTATACACATTGTGGTGAGTTTTGATTGCGCTAATGATTGTATTTTCTTTCATTAGCAGGTTGACAAGAGATGTGTGGGAGCGACGACATATTCTACAAGAAAATCGCTAGTGCTTTGCACATAGCATTCTTCACACCGAATGTATCTACCTACAGTGGATATCTGCATGAATAATAAGTTTTTTGGTAAGTAGCAGCTCGATGTTCTAATTTTTTTCATTATGGTTTAAGAATACAAATAAAATTACGCATTATGGTGACTTAGGAGTGCGCTAATGATTGCATTTTCTTTCGTTAGCAGATTCGCAAGTGATGTGTGGGAGCGACGATATATTCTACAAGAATATCGCTAGTGCTGTGCACATGGCATTCTTCACACCGAATGTATCTACGTACAGGGACTGACTGCGTGAATAAATAGTTCTTTGGGAAGTAACAGCTCGATGTTTAAAGTTTTTTCATAATGCTTTAGAATACAGCTAATTATACACATTCTGGTGAGTTTTGATTGCGCTAATGATAGTATTTTCTTTCATTAGCAGGTTGACAAGTGATGTGTGGGAGCGACGACATATTCTACAAGAAAATCGCTAGTGCTTTGCACATAGCATTCTTCACACCGAATGTATCTACCTACAGTGGATATCTGCATGAATAATAAGTTTTTTGGTAAGTAGCAGCTCGATGTTCTAATTTTTTTCATTATGGTTTAAGAATACAAATAAAATTACGCATTATGGTGACTTAGGAGTGCGCTAATGATTGCATTTTCTTTCGTTAGCAGATTCGCAAGTGATGTGTGGGAGCGACGATATATTCTACAAGAATATCGCTAGTGCTGTGCACATGGCATTCTTCACACCGAATGTATCTACGTACAGGGACTGACTGCGTGAATAAATAGTTCTTTGGGAAGTAACAGCTCGATGTTTAAAGTTTTTTCATAATGCTTTAGAATACAGCTAATTATACACATTCTGGTGAGTTTTGATTGCGCTAATGATAGTATTTTCTTTCATTAGCAGGTTGACAAGTGATGTGTGGGAGCGACGACATATTCTACAAGAAAATCGCTAGTGCTTTGCACATAGCATTCTTCACACCGAATGTATCTACCTACAGTGGATGACTGCATGAATAATAAGTTTTTTGGTAAGTAACAGCTCGATGTTTTAATTTTTTTCATTATGGATTAAGAATACAAATAAAATTACGCATTCTGGTGACTTAGGAGTGCGCTAATGATTGCATTTCCTTTCGTTAGCAGATTCGCAAGTGATGTGTGGGAGCGGCGATATATTCTACAAGAATATCGCTAGTGGTGTGCACATAGCATTCTTCACTCCCAATGCATCTACGTACAGGGACTGACTGCGTGAATAAATAGTTCTTTGGGAAGTAACAGCTCGATGTTTAAATTTTTTTCATAATGCTTTAGAATACAGCTAATTATACACATTCTGGTGAGTTTTGATTGCGCTAATGATTGTATTTTCTTTCATTAGCAGGTGGCAAGAGATGTGTGGGAGCGACGACATATTCTACAAGAAAATCGATAGTGCTTTGCACATAGCATTCTTCACACCGAATGTATCTACCTACAGTGGATGACTGCATGAATAATAAGTTTTTTGGTAAGTAACAGCTCGATGTTTTAATTTTTTTCATTATGGTTTAAGAATACAAATAAAATTACGCATTCTGGTGACTTAGGAGTGCGCTAATGATTGCATTTTCTTTCGTTAGCAGATTCGCAAGTGATGTGTGGGAGCGGCGATATATTCTACAAGAATATCGCTAGTGCTGTGCACATAGCATTCTTCACTCCCAATGTATCTACGTGCAGGGGCTGACTGCGTGGATAAATAGTTCTTTGGGAAGTAACAGCTCGATGTTTAAATTTTTTTCATAATGCTTTAGAATACAGCTAATTATACACATTCTGGTGAGCTTTGATTGCGCTAATGATTGTATTTTCTTTCATTAGCAGGTTGACAAGAGATGTGTGGGAGCGACGACATATTCTACAAGAAAATCGCTAGTGCTTTGCACGTAGCATTCTTCACACCGAATGTATCTACCTACAGTGGATGACTGCATGAATAATAAGTTTTTTGGTAAGTAACAGCTCGATGTTTTAATTTTTTTCATTATCGATTAAGAATACAAATAAAATTACGCATTCTGGTGACTTAGGAGTGCGCTAATGATTGCATTTCCTTTCGTTAGCAGATTCGCAAGTGATGTGTGGGAGCGGCGATATATTCTACAAGAATATCGCTAGTGCTGTGCACATAGCATTCTTCACACCGAATGTATCTACGTACAGGGGCTGACTGTGTGAATAAATAGTTCTTTGGGAAGTAACAGCTCGATGTTTAAATTTTTTTCATAATGCTTTGGAATACAGCTAATTATACACATACTGTTGAGTTTTGATTGCGCTAATGATTGTATTTTCTTTCATTAGCAGGTTGACAAGAGATGTGTGGGAGCGACGACATATTCTACAAGAAAATCGCTAGTGCTTTGCACATAGCAATCTTCACACCGAATGTATCTACCTACAGTGGGTGATTGCATGAATAGTAAAATTTTTGGTAAGTAACAGCTCGATGTTTTAATTTTTTTCATTATGTTTTAAGAATACAAATAAAATTACGCATTCTGGTGACTTAGGAGTGCGCTAATGATTGCATTTTCTTTCGTTAGCAGATTCGCAAGTGATGTGTGGGAGCGGCGATATATTCTACAAGAATATCGCTAGTGGTGTGCACATAGCATTCTTCACTCCCAATGTAGCTACGTACAGGGGCTGACTGCGTGAATAAATAGTTCTTTGGGAAGTAACAGCTCGATGTTTAAATTTTTTTCATAATGCTTTAGAATACAGCTAATTATACACATTCTGGTGAGTTTTGATTGCGCTAATGATTGTATTTTCTTTCATTAGCAGGTTGACAAGAGATGTGTGGGAGCGACGACATATTCTACAAGAAAATCGATAGTGCTTTGCACATAGCATTCTTCACACCGAATGTATCTACCTACAGTGGATGACTGCATGAATAATAAGTTTTTTGGTAAGTAACAGCTCGATGTTTTAATTTTTTTCATTATGGTTTAAGAATACAAATAAAATTACGCATTCTGGTGACTTAGGACTGCGCTAATGATTGCATTTTCTTTCGTTAGCAGATTCGCAAGTGATGTGTGGTAGCGGCGATATATTCTACAAGAATATCGCTAGTGCTGTGCACATAGCATTCTTCACTCCCAATGTATCTACGTGCAGGGGCTGACTGCGTGAATAAATAGTTCTTTGGGAAGTAACAGCTCGATGTTTAAATTTTTTTCATAATGCTTTAGAATACAGCTAATTATACACATTCTGGTGAGTTTTGATTGCGCTAATGATTGTATTTTCTTTCATTAGCAGGTTGACAAGAGATGTGTGGGAGCGACGACATATTCTACAAGAAAATCGCTAGTGCTTTGCACATAGCATTCTTCACACCGAATGTATCTACGTACAGGGGCTGACTGCGTGAATAAATAGTTCTTTGGGAAGTAACAACTCGATGTTTAAATTTTTTTCATAATGCTTTTGAACACAGCTAATTATACACATTGTGGTGAGTTTTGATTGCGCTAATGATTGTATTTTCTTTCATTAGCAGGTTGACAAGAGATGTGTGGGAGCGACGACATATTCTACAAGAAAATCGCTAGTGCTTTGCACATAGCATTCTTCACACCGAATGTATCTACCTACAGTGGATATCTGCATGAATAATAAGTTTTTTGGTAAGTAGCAGCTCGATGTTCTAATTTTTTTCATTATGGTTTAAGAATACAAATAAAATTACGCATTCTGGTGACTTAGAAGTGCGCTAATGATTGCATTTTCTTTCGTTAGCAGATTCGCAAGTGATGTGTGGGAGCGGCGATATATTCTACAAGAATATCGCTAGTGGTGTGCACATAGCATTATTCACTCCCAATGCATCTACGTACAGGGACTGACTGCGTGAATAAATAGTTCTTTGGGAAGTAACAGCTCGATGTTTAAATTTTTTTCATAATGCTTTAGAATACAGCTAATTATACACATTCTGGTGAGTTTTGATTGCGCTAATGATTGTATTTTCTTTCATTAGCAGGTGGCAAGAGATGTGTGGGAGCGACGACATATTCTACAAGAAAATCGATAGTGCTTTGCACATAGCATTCTTCACACCGAATGTATCTACCTACAGTGGATGACTGCATGAATAATAAGTTTTTTGGTAAGTAACAGCTCGATGTTTTAATTTTTTTCATTATGGTTTAAGAATACAAATAAAATTACGCATTCTGGTGACTTAGGAGTGCGCTAATGATTGCATTTTCTTTCGTTAGCAGATTCGCAAGTGATGTGTGGGAGCGGCGATATATTCTACAAGAATATCGCTAGTGGTGTGCACATAGCATTCTTCACTCCCAATGTAGCTACGTACAGGGGCTGACTGCGTGAATAAATAGTTCTTTGGGAAGTAACAGCTCGATGTTTAAATTTTTTTCATAATGCTTTAGAATACAGCTAATTATACACATTCTGGTGAGTTTTGATTGCGCTAATGATTGCATTTTCTTTCATTAGCAGGTTGACAAGTGATGTGTGGGAGCGACGACATATTCTACAAAAAAATCGCTAGTGCTTTCCACATAGCATTCTTCACACCGAATGTATCTACCTACAGTGGAAGACTGCATGAAGAATAAGTTTTTTGGTAAGTAACAGCTCGATGTTTTAATGTTTTTCATTATGGTTTAAGAATACAAATAAAATTACGCATTCTGGTGACTTAGGAGTGCGCTAATGATTGCATTTTCTTTCGTTAGCAGATTCGCAAGTGATGTGTGGGAGCGGCGATATATTCTACAAGAATATCGCTAGTGCTGTGCACATAGCATTCTTCACTCCCAATGTATCTACGTGCAGGGGCTGACTGCGTGGATAAATAGTTCTTTGGGAAGTAACAGCTCGATGTTTAAATTTTTTTCATAATGCTTTAGAATACAGCTAATTATACACATTCTGGTGAGCTTTGATTGCGCTAATGATTGTATTTTCTTTCATTAGCAGGTTGACAAGAGATGTGTGGGAGCGACGACATATTCTACAAGAAAATCGCTAGTGCTTTGCACATAGCATTCTTCACACCGAATGTATCTACGTACAGGGGCTGACTGCGTGAATAAATAGTTCTTTGGGAAGTAACAACTCGATGTTTAAATTTTTTTCATAATGCTTTAGAACACAGTTAATTATACACATTGTGGTGAGTTTTGATTGCGCTAATGATTGTATTTTCTTTCATTAGCAGGTTGACAAGAGATGTATGGGAGCGACGACATATTCTACAAGAAAATCGCTAGTGCTTTGCACATAGCATTCTTCGCACCGAATGTATCTACCTACAGTGGATATCTGCATGAATAATAAGTTTTTTGGTAAGTAGCAGCTCGATGTTCTAATTTTTTTCATTATGGTTTAAGAATACAAATAAAATTACGCATTATGGTGACTTAGGAGTGCGCTAATGATTGCATTTTCTTTCGTTAGCAGATTCGCAAGTGATGTGTGGGAGCGACGATATATTCTACAAGAATATCGCTAGTGCTGTGCACATGGCATTCTTCACACCGAATGTATCTACGTACAGGGACTGACTGCGTGAATAAATAGTTCTTTGGGAAGTAACAGCTCGATGTTTAAATTTTTTTCATAATGCTTTAGAATACAGCTAATTATACACATTCTGGTGAGTTTTGATTGCGCTAATGATAGTATTTTCTTTCATTAGCAGGTTGACAAGTGATGTGTGGGAGCGACGACATATTCTACAAGAAAATCGCTAGTGCTTTGCACGTAGCATTCTTCACACCGAATGTATCTACCTACAGTGGATGACTGCATGAATAATAAGTTTTTTGGTAAGTAACAGCTCGATGTTTTAATTTTTTTCATTATCGATTAAGAATACAAATAAAATTACGCATTCTGGTGACTTAGGAGTGCGCTAATGATTGCATTTCCTTTCGTTAGCAGATTCGCAAGTGATGTGTGGGAGCGGCGATATATTCTACAAGAATATCGCTAGTGCTGTGCACATAGCATTCTTCACACCGAATGTATCTACGTACAGGGGCTGACTGTGTGAATAAATAGTTCTTTGGGAAGTAACAGCTCGATGTTTAAATTTTTTTCATAATGCTTTGGAATACAGCTAATTATACACATACTGTTGAGTTTTGATTGCGCTAATGATTGTATTTTCTTTCATTAGCAGGTTGACAAGAGATGTGTGGGAGCGACGACATATTCTACAAGAAAATCGCTAGTGCTTTGCACATAGCAATCTTCACACCGAATGTATCTACCTACAGTGGGTGATTGCATGAATAGTAAAATTTTTGGTAAGTAACAGCTCGATGTTTTAATTTTTTTCATTATGGTTTAAGAATACAAATAAAATTACGCATTCTGGTGACTTAGGAGTGCGCTAATGATTGCATTTTCTTTCGTTAGCAGATTCGCAAGTGATGTGTGGGAGCGGCGATATATTCTACAAGAATATCGCTAGTGGTGTGCACATAGCATTCTTCACTCCCAATGTAGCTACGTACAGGGGCTGACTGCGTGAATAAATAGTTCTTTGGGAAGTAACAGCTCGATGTTTAAATTTTTTTCATAATGCTTTAGAATACAGCTAATTATACACATTCTGGTGAGTTTTGATTGCGCTAATGATTGTATTTTCTTTCATTAGCAGGTTGACAAGAGATGTGTGGGAGCGACGACATATTCTACAAGAAAATCGATAGTGCTTTGCACATAGCATTCTTCACACCGAATGTATCTACCTACAGTGGATGACTGCATGAATAATAAGTTTTTTGGTAAGTAACAGCTCGATGTTTTAATTTTTTTCATTATGGTTTAAGAATACAAATAAAATTACGCATTCTGGTGACTTAGGAGTGCGCTAATGATTGCATTTTCTTTCGTTAGCAGATTCGCAAGTGATGTGTGGTAGCGGCGATATATTCTACAAGAATATCGCTAGTGCTGTGCACATAGCATTCTTCACTCCCAATGTATCTACGTGCAGGGGCTGACTGCGTGAATAAATAGTTCTTTGGGAAGTAACAGCTCGATGTTTAAATTTTTTTCATAATGCTTTAGAATACAGCTAATTATACACATTCTGGTGAGTTTTGATTGCGCTAATGATTGTATTTTCTTTCATTATCAGGTTGACAAGAGATGTGTGGGAGCGACGACATATTCTACAAGAAAATCGCTAGTGCTTTGCACATAGCATTCTTCACACCGAATGTATCTACGTACAGGGGCTGACTGCGTGAATAAATAGTTCTTTGGGAAGTAACAACTCGATGTTTAAATTTTTTTCATAATGCTTTTGAACACAGCTAATTATACACATTGTGGTGAGTTTTGATTGCGCTAATGATTGTATTTTCTTTCATTAGCAGGTTGACAAGAGATGTGTGGGAGCGACGACATATTCTACAAGAAAATCGCTAGTGCTTTGCACATAGCATTCTTCACACCGAATGTATCTACCCACAGTGGATATCTGCATGAATAATAAGTTTTTTGGTAAGTAGCAGCTCGATGTTCTAATTTTTTTCATTATGGTTTAAGAATACAAATAAAATTACGCAGTATGGTGACTTAGGAGTGCGCGAATGATTGCATTTTCTTTCGTTAGCAGATTCGCAAGTGATGTGTGGGAGCGACGATATATTCTACAAGAATATCGCTAGTGCTGTGCACATGGCATTCTTCACACCGAATGTATCTACGTACAGGGACTGACTGCGTGAATAAATAGTTCTTTGGGAAGTAACAGCTCGATGTTTAAAGTTTTTTCATAATGCTTTAGAATACAGCTAATTATACACATTCTGGTGAGTTTTGATTGCGCTAATGATAGTATTTTCTTTCATTAGCAGGTTCACAAGTGATGTGTGGGAGCGACGACATATTCTACAAGAAAATCGCTAGTGCTTTGCACATAGCATTCTTCACACCGAATGTATCTACCTACAGTGGATGACTGCAAGAATAATAAGTTTTTTGGTAAGTAACAGCTCGATGTTTTAATTTTTTTCATTATGGATTAAGAATACAAATAAAATTACGCATTCTGGTGACTTAGGAGTGCGCTAATGATTGCATTTCCTTTCGTTAGCAGATTCGCAAGTGATGTGTGGGAGCGGCGATATATTCTACAAGAATATCGCTAGTGGTGTGCATATAGCATTCTTCACTCCCAATGCATCTACGTACAGGGACTGACTGCGTGAATAAATAGTTCTTTGGGAAGTAACAGCTCGATGTTTAAATTTTTTTCATAATGCTTTAGAATACAGCTAATTATACACATTCTGGTGAGTTTTGATTGCGCTAATGATTGTATTTTCTTTCATTAGCAGGTGGCAAGAGATGTGTGGGAGCGACGACATATTCTACAAGAAAATCGCTAGTGCTTTGCACATAGCATTCTTCACACCGAATGTATCTACGTACAGGGGCTGACTGCGTGAATAAATAGTTCTTTGGGAAGTAACAACTCGATGTTTAAATTTTTTTCATAATGCTTTAGAACACAGTTAATTATACACATTGTGGTGAGTTTTGATTGCGCTAATGATTGTATTTTCTTTCATTAGCAGGTTGACATGAGATGTGTGGGAGCGACGACATATTCTACAAGAAAATCGCTAGTGCTTTGCACATAGCATTCTTCACACCGAATGTATCTACCTACAGTGGATGACTGCATGAATAATAAGTTTTTTGGTAAGTAACAGCTCGATGTTTTAATTTTTTTCATTATGGTTTAAGAATAAAAATAAAGATACGCATTCTGGTGACTTAGGAGTGCGCTAATGATTGCATTTTCTTTCGTTAGCAGATTCGCAAGTGATGTGTGGGAGCGGCGATATATTCTACAAGAATATCGCTAGTGCTGTGCACATAGCATTCTTCACTCCCAATGTATCTACGTACAGGGGCTGACTGCGTGAATAAATAGTTCTTTGGGAAGTAACAGCTCGATGTTTAAATTTTTTTCATAATGCTTTAGAATACAGTTATTTATACACATTCTGGTGAGTTTTGATTGCGCTAATGTTTGTATTTTCTTTCATTAGCCGGTTGACAAGAGATGTGTGGGAGCGACGACATATTCAACAAGAAAATCGCTAGTGCTGTGCACATAGCATTCTTCACACCGAATGTATCTACCTACAGTGGATGACTGCATGAATAATAAGTTTTTTGGTAAGTAACAGCTCGATGTTTCAATTTTTTTCATTATGGTTTAAGAATACAAATAAAATTACGCATTGTGGTGACTTAGAAGTGCGCTAATGATTGCATTTTCTTTCGTTAGCGGATTCGCAAGTTATGTCTGGGAGCGGCGATATATTCTACAAGAATATCGCTAGTGCTGTGCACATAGCATTCTTCACACCGAATGTATCTACGTACAGGGGCTGACTGCGTGAATAAATAGTTCATTGGGAAGTAACAACTCGATGTTTAAATTTTTTTCATAATGCTTTAGAACACAGCTAATTATACACATTGTGGTGAGTTTTGATTGCGCTAATGATTGTATTTTCTTTCATTAGCAGGTTGACAAGAGATGTGTCGGAGCGACGACATATTCTACAAGAAAATCGCTAGTGCTTTGCACATAGCATTCTTCACACCGAATGTATCTACCTACAGTGGATGACTGCATGAATAATAAGTTTTTTGGTAAGTAACAGCTCGATGTTTTAATTTTTTTCATTATGGTTTAAGAATAAAAATAAAGATACGCATTCTGGTGACTTAGGAGTGCGCTAATGATTGCATTTTCTTTCGTTAGCAGATTCGCAAGTGATGTGTGGGAGCGGCGATATATTCTACAAGAATATCGCTAGTGCTGTGCACATAGCATTCTTCACTCCCAATGTATCTACGTACAGGGGCTGACTGCGTGAATAAAAAGTTCTTTGGGAAGTAACAGCTCGATGTTTAAATTTTTTTCATGATGCTTTAGAATACAGTTATTTATACACATTCTGATGAGTTTTGATTGCGCTAATGTTTGTATTTTCTTTCATTAGCCGGTTGACAAGATATGTGTGGGAGCGACGACATATTCAACATGAAAATCGCTAGTGCTGTGCACATAGCATTCTTCACACCGAATGTATCTACCTACAGTGGATGACTGCATGAATAATAAGTTTTTTGGTAAGTAACAGCTCGATGTTTCAATTTTTTTCATTATGGTTTAAGAATACAAATAAAATTACGCATTGTGGTGACTTAGAAGTGCGCTAATGATTGCATTTTCTTTCGTTAGCAGATTCGCAACTTATGTCTGGGAGCGGCGATATATTCTACAAGAATATCGCTAGTGCTGTGCACATAGCATTCTTCACACCGAATGTATCTACGTACAGGGGCTGACTGCGTGAAGAAACAGTTCTTTGGGAAGTAACAGCTTGATGTTTAAATTTTTTTCATAATGCTTTAGAACACAGCTAATTATACACATTCTGGTGAGTTTTGATTGCGCTAATGATTGTATTTTCTTTCATTAGCCGGTTGACAAGAGATGTGTGGGAGCGACGACATATTCAACAAGAAAATCGCTAGTGCTGTGCACATAGCATTCTTCACACCGAATGTATCTACCTACAGTGGATGACTGCATGAATAATAAGTTTTTTGGTAAGTAACAGCTCGATGTTTTAATTTTTTTCATTATGGTTTAAGAATACAAATAAAATTACGCATTCTGGTGATTTAGGAATGCGCTAATGATTGCATTTTCTTTCGTTAGCAGATTCGCAAGTGATGTGTGGGGGGGGGGGGGGGCGATATATTCTACAAGAATATCGCTAGTGCTGTGCACAGAGCATTCTTCACACCGAATGTATCTACGTACAGGGGCTGACTGCGTGAATAAATAGTTCTTTGGGTAGTAACAGCTCGATGTTTAAATTTTTTTCATAATGCTTTAGAATACAGTTAATTATACACATTCTGGTGAGTTTTGATTGCGCTAATGATTGTATTTTCTTTCATTAGCAGGTTGACAAGAGATGTGTGGGAGCGACGACATATTCAACAAGAAAATCGCTAGTGCTGTGCACATAGCATTCTTCACACCGAATGTATCTACCTACAGTGGATGACTGCATGAATAATAAGTTTTTTGGTAAGTAACAGCTCGATGTTTCAATTTTTTTCATTATGGTTTAAGAATACAAATAAAATTACGCATTCTGGTGACTTAGGAGTGCGCTAATGATTGCATTTTCTTTCGTTAGCAGATTCGCAAGTGATGTGTGGGAGCGGCGATATATTCTACAAGAATATCGCTAGTGCTGTGCACATAGCATTCTTCACACCGAATGTATCTACGTACAGGGGCTGACTGCGTGAATAAACAGTTGGTTGGGAAGTAACAGCTTGATGTTTAAATTTTTTTCATAATGCTTTAGAATACAGCTAATTATACACATTCTGGTGAGTTTTGATTGCGCTAATGATTGTATTTTCTTTCATTAGCAGGTTGACAAGAGATGTGTGGGAGCGACGACATATTCTACAAGAAAATCGATAGTGCTTTGCACATAGCATTCTTCACACCGAATGTATCTACCTACAGTGGATGACTGCATGAATAATAAGTTTTTTGGTAAGTAACAGCTCGATGTTTTAATTTTTTTGATTATGGTTTAAGAATACAAATAAAATTACGCATTCTGGTGACTTAGGAGTGCGCTAATGATTGCATTTTCTTTCGTTAGCAGATTCGCAAGTTATGTGTGGGAGCGGCGATATATTCTACAAGAATATCGCTAGTGCTGTGCACATAGCATTCTTCACACCGAATGTATCTACGTACAGGGGCCGACTGCGTGAATAAATAGTTCTTTGGGAAGTAACAGCTCGATGTTTAAAGTTTTTTCATAATGCTTTAGAATACAGCTAATTATACACATTCGTGTGAGTTTTGATTGCGCTAATGATAGTATTTTCTTTCATTAGCAGGTTGACAAGTGATGTGTGGTAGCGACGACATATTCTACAAGAAAATCGCTAGTGCTGTGCACATAGCATTCTTCACACCGAATGTATCTACCTACAGTGGATGACTGCATGAATAATAAGTTTTTTGGTAAGTAACAGCTCGATGTTTTAATTTTTTTCATTATGGTTTAAGAATAAAAATAAAGATCCGCATTCTGGTGACTTAGGACTGCGCTAATGATTGCATTTTCTTTCGTTAGCAGATTCGCAAGTGATGTGTGGGAGCGGCGATATATTCTACAAGAATATCGCTAGTGCTGTGCACATAGCGTTCTTCACTCCCAATGTATCTACGTACAGGGGCTGACTGCGTGAATAAATAGTTCTTTGGGTAGTAACAGCTCGATGTTTAAATTTTTTTCATAATGCTTTAGAATACAGTTAATTATACACATTCTGGTGAGTTTTGATTGCGCTAATGATTGTATTTTCTTTCATTAGCCGGTTGACAAGAGATGTGTGGGAGCGACGACATATTCAACAAGAAAATCGCTGGTGCTTTGCACATAGCATTCTTCACACCGAATGTATCTGCCTACAGTGGATGACTGCATGAATAATAAGTTTTTTTGTAAGTAACAGCTCGATGTTTCAATTTTTTTCATTATGGTTTAAGAATACAAATAAAATTACGCATTGTGGTGACTTAGGAGTGCGCTAATGATTGCATTTTCTTTCGTTAGCAGATTCGCAAGTGATGTGTGGGAGCGGCGATATATTCTACAAGAATATCGCTAGTGCTGTGCACATAGCATTCTTCACACCGAATGTATCTACGTACAGGGGCTGACTGCGTGAATAAACAGTTCTTTGGGAAGTAACAGCTTGATGTTTAAATTTTTTTCATAATGCTTTAGAATACAGCTAATTATACACATTGTGGTGAGTTTTGATTGCGCTAATGATTGTATTTTCTTTCATTAGCAGGTTGACAAAAGATGTGTGGGAGAGACGACATATTCTACAAGAAAATCGCTAGTGCTTTGCACATAGAATTCTTCACACCGAATGTATCTACCTACAGTGGATGACTGCATGAATAATAAGTTTTTTGGTAAGTAACAGCTCGATGTTTTAATTTTTTTCATTATGGTTTAAGAATACAAACAAAATTACGCATTCTGGTGACTTAGGAGTGCGCTAATGATTGCATTTTCTTTCGTTAGCAGATTCGCAAGTGATGTGTGGGAGCGGCGATATATTCTACAAGAATATCGCTAGTGCTGTGCACATAGCATTCTTCACACCGAATGTATCTACGTACAGGGGCTGACTGCGTGAATAAATAGTTCTTTGGGAAGTAACAGCTCGATGTTTACATTTTTTTCACAATGCTTTAGAATACTGCTAATTATACACATTCTGATAAGTTTTGATTGCGCTAATGATTGTATTTTCTTTCATTAGCAGGTTGACAAGACATGTGTGGGAGCGACGACATATTCTACAACAAAATCGCTAGTGCTGTGCACATAGCATTCTTCACACCGAATGTATCTACCTACAGTGGATGACTGCATGAATAATAAGTTTTTTGGTAAGTAACAGCTCGATGTTTTAATTTTTTTCATTATGGTTTAAGAATACAAATAAAATTACGCATTCTGGTGACTTAGGAGTGCGCTAATGATTGCATTTTCTTTCGTTAGCAGATTCGCAAGTTATGTGTGGGAGCGGCGATATATTCTACAAGAATATCGCTAGTGCTGTGCACATAGCATTCTTCACACCGAATGTATCTACGTACAGGGGCTGACTGCGTGAATAAATAGTTCTTTGGGAAGTAACAACTCGATGTTTAAATTTTTTTCATAATGCTTTAGAACACAGCTAATTATACACATTGTGGTGAGTTTTGATTGCGCTAATGATTGTATTTTCTTTCATTAGCAGGTTGACAAGAGATGTGTGGGAGCGACGACATATTCTACAAGAAAATCGCTAGTGCTTTGCACATAGCATTCTTCACACCGAATGTATCTACCTACAGTGGATGTCTGCATGAATAATAAGTTTTTTGGTAAGTAGCAGCTCGATGTTCTAATTTTTTTCATTATGGTTTAAGAATACAAATAAAATCACGCATTATGGTGACTTAGGAGTGCGCTAATGATTGCATTTTCTTTCGTTAGCAGATTCGCAAGTGATGTGTGGGAGCGGCGATATATTCTACAAGAATATCGCTAGTGCTGTGCACATAGCATTCTTCACACCGAATGTATCTACGTACAGGGGCTGACTGCGTGAATAAATAGTTCTTTGGGAAGTAACAGCTCGATGTTTAAAGTTTTTTCGTAATGCTTTAGAATACAGCTAATTATACACATTCTGGTGAGTTTTGATTGCGCTAATGATAGTATTTTCTTTCATTAGCAGGTTGACAAGTGATGTGTGGGAGCGACGACATATTCTACAAGAAATTCGCTAGTGCTGTGCACATAGCATTCTTCACACCGAATGTATCTACCTACAGTGGATGACTGCATGAATAATAAGTTTTTTGGTGAGTAACAGCTCGATGTTTTAATTTTTTTCATTATGGTTTAAGAATAAAAATAAAGATCCGCATTCTGGTGACTTAGGAGTGCGCTAATGATTGCATTTTCTTTCGTTAGCAGATTCGCAAGTGATGTGTGGGAGCGGCGATATATTATACAAGAATATCGCTAGTGCTGTGCACATAGCATTCTTCACTCCCAATGTATCTACGTACAGGGGCTGACTGCGTGAATAAATAGTTCTTTGGGTAGTAACAGCTCGATGTTTAAATTTTTTTCATAATGCTTTAGAATACAGTTAATTATACACATTCTGGTGAGTTTTGATTGCGCTAATGATTGTATTTTCTTTCATTAGCAGGTTGACAAGAGATGTGTGGGAGCGACGACATATTCAACAAGAAAATCGCTAGTGCTGTGCACATAGCATTCTTCACACCGAATGTATCTACCTACAGTGGATGACTGCATGAATAATAAGTTTTTTGGTAAGTAACAGCTCGATGTTTCAATTTTTTTCATTATGGTTTAAGAATACAAATAAAATTACGCATTCTGGTGACTTAGGAGTGCGCTAATGATTGCATTTTCTTTCGTTAGCAGATTCGCAAGTGATGTGTGGGAGCGGCGATATATTCTACAAGAATATCGCTAGTGCTGTGCACATAGCATTCTTCACACCGAATGTATCTACGTACAGGGGCTGACTGCGTGAATAAACAGTTGGTTGGGAAGTAACAGCTTGATGTTTAAATTTTTTTCATAATGCTTTAGAATACAGCTAATTATACACATTCTGGTGAGTTTTGATTGCGCTAATGATTGTATTTTCTTTCATTAGCAGGTTGACAAGAGATGTGTGGGAGAGACGACATATACTACGAGAAAATCGCTAGTGCTTTGCACATAGAATTCTTCACACCGAATGTATCTACCTACAGTGGATGACTGCATGAATAATAAGTTTTTTGGTAAGTAACAGCTCGATGTTTTAATTTTTTTCATTATGGTTTAAGAATACAAACAAAATTACGCAATCTGGTGACTTAGGAATGCGCTAATGTTTGCATTTTCTTTCGTTAGCAGATTCGCAAGTGATGTGTGGGGTGGGCGATATATTCTACAAGAATATCGCTAGTGCTGTGCACAGAGCATTCTTCACACCGAATGTATCTACGTACAGGGGCTGACTGCGTGAATAAATAGTTCTTTGGGAAGTAACAGCTCGATGTTTAAATTTTTTCATAATGCTTTAGAATACAGCTAATTATACACATTCTGGTGAGTTTTGATTGCGCTAATGATTGTATTTCCTTTCATTAGCAGGTTGACAAGAGATGTGTGGGAGCGACGACATATTCTACAAGAAATTCGCTAGTGCTGTGCACATAGCATTCTTCACACCGAATGTATCTACCTACAGTGGATGACTGCATGAATAATAAGTTTTTTGGTAAGTAACAGCTCGATGTTTTAATTTTTTTCATTATGCTTTAAGAATACAAATAAAATTACGCATTCTGGTGACTTAGGAGTGCGCTAATGATTGCATTTTCTTTCGTTAGCAGCTTCGCAAGTGATGTGTGGGAGCGGCGATGTATTCTACAAGAATATCGCTAGTGCTGTGCACATAGCATTCTTCACACCGAATGTATCTACGTACAGGGGCTGACTGCGTGAATAAATAGTTCTTTGGGAAGTAACAGCTCGATGTTTACATTTTTTTCACAATGCTTTAGAATACTGCTAATTATACACATTCTGGTGAGTTTTGATTGCGCTAATGATTGTATTTCCTTTCATTAGCAGGTTGACAAGAGATGTGTGGGAGCGACGACATATTCTACAAGAAAATCGCTAGTGCTATGCACATAGCATTCTTCACACCGAATGTATCTACCTACAGTGGATGACTGCATGAATAATAAGTTTTTTGGTAAGTAACAGCTCGATGTTTTAATTTTTTTGATTATGGTTTAAGAATACAAATAAAATTACGCATTCTGGTGACTTAGGAGTGCGCTAATGATTGCATTTTCTTTCGTTAGCAGATTCGCAAGTGATGTGTGGGAGCGGCGATATATTCTACAAGAATATCGCTAGTGCTGTGCACATAGCATTCTTCACACCGAATGTATCTACGTACAGGGGCTGACTGCGTGAATAAATAGTTCTTTGGGAAGTAACAACTCGATGTTTAAATTTTTTTCATAATGCTTTAGAACACAGCTAATTATACACATTGTGGTGAGTTTTGATTGCGCTAATGATTGTATTTTCTTTCATTAGCAGGTTGACAAGAGATGTGTGGGAGCGACGACATATTCTACAAGAAAATCGCTAGTGCTTTGCACATAGCATTCTTCACACCGAATGTATCTACCTACAGTGGATGTCTGCATGAATAATAAGTTTTTTGGTAAGTAGCAGCTCGATGTTCTAATTTTTTTCATTATGGTTTAAGAATACAAATAAAATCACGCATTATGGTGACTTAGGAGTGCGCTAATGATTGCATTTTCTTTCGTTAGCAGATTCGCAAGTGATGTGTGGGAGCGGCGATATATTCTACAAGAATATCGCTAGTGCTGTGCACATAGCATTCTTCACACCGAATGTATCTACGTACAGGTGCTGACTGCGTGAATAAATAGTTCTTTGGGAAGTAACAGCTCGATGTTTAAAGTTTTTTCATAATGCTTTAGAATACAGCTAATTATACACATTCTGGTGAGTGTTGATTGCGCTAATGATAGTATTTTCTTTCATTAGCAGGTTGACAAGTGATGTGTGGGAGCGACGACATATTCTACAAGAAAATCGCTAGTGCTGTGCACATAGCATTCTTCACACCGAATGTATCTACCTACAGTGGATGACTGCATGAATAATAAGTTTTTTGGTAAGTAACAGCTCGATGTTTTAATTTTTTTCATTATGGTTTAAGAATAAAAATGAACATCCGCATTCTGGTGACTTAGGACTGCGCTAATGATTGCATTTTCTTTCGTTAGCAGATTCGCAAGTGATGTGTGGGAGCGGCGATATATTCTACAAGAATATCGCTAGTGCAGTGGACATAGCGTTCTTCACTCCCAATGTATCTACGTACAGGGGCTGACTGCGTGAATAAATAGTTCTTTGGGTAGTAACAGCTCGATGTTTAAATTTTTTCATAATGCTTTAGAATACAGTTAATTATACACATTCTGGTGAGTTTTGATTGCGCTAATGATTGTATTTTCTTTCATTAGCCGGTTGACAAGAGATGTGTGGGAGCGACGACATATTCAACAAGAAAATCGCTGGTGCTTTGCACATAGCATTCTTCACACCGAATGTATCTGCCTACAGTGGATGACTGCATGAATAATAAGTTTTTTTGTAAGTAACAGCTCGATGTTTCAATTTTTTTCATTATGGTTTAAGAATACAAATAAAATTACGCATTGTGGTGACTTAGGAGTGCGCTAATGATTGCATTTTCTTTCGTTAGCAGATTCGCAAGTGATGTGTGGGAGCGGCGATATATTCTACAAGAATATCGCTAGTGCTGTGCACATAGCATTCTTCACACCGAATGTATCTACGTACAGGGGCTGACTGCGTGAATAAACAGTTCTTTGGGAAGTAACAGCTTGATGTTTAAATTTTTTTCATAATGCTTTAGAATACAGCTAATTATACACATTCCGGTGAGTTTTGATTGCGCTAATGATTGTATTTTCTTTCATTAGCAGGTTGACAAAAGATGTGTGGGAGAGACGACATATTCTACAAGAAAATCGCTAGTGCTTTGCACATAGAATTCTTCACACCGAATGTATCTACCTACAGTGGATGACTGCATGAATAATAAGTTTTTTGGTAAGTAACAGCTCGATGTTTTAATTTTTTTCATTATGGTTTAAGAATACAAACAAAATTACGCATTCTGGTGACTTAGGAGTGCGCTAATGATTGCATTTTCTTTCGTTAGCAGATTCGCAAGTGATGTGTGGGAGCGGCGATATATTCTACAAGAATATCGCTAGTGCTGTGCACAGAGCATTCTTCACACCGAATGTATCTACGTACAGGGGCTGACTGCGTGAATAAATAGTTCTTTGGGAAGTAACAGCTCGATGTTTACATTTTTTTCACAATGCTTTAGAATACTGCTAATTATACACATTCTGGTAAGTTTTGATTGCGCTAATGATTGTATTTTCTTTCATTAGCAGGTTGACAAGACATGTGTGGGAGCGACGACATATTCTACAACAAAATCGCTAGTGCTGTGCACATAGCATTCTTCACACCGAATGTATCTACCTACAGTGGATGACTGCATGAATAATAAGTTTTTTGGTAAGTAACAGCTCGATGTTTTAATTTTTTTCATTATGGTTTAAGAATACAAATAAAATTACGCATTCTGGTGACTTAGGAGTGCGCTAATGATTGCATTTTCTTTCGTTAGCAGATTCGCAAGTTATGTGTGGGAGCGGCGATATATTCTACAAGAATATCGCTAGTGCTGTGCACATAGCATTCTTCACACCGAATGTATCTACGTACAGGGGCTGACTGCGTGAATAAATAGTTCTTTGGGAAGTAACAACTCGATGTTTAAATTTTTTTCATAATGCTTTAGAACACAGCTAATTATACACATTGTGGTGAGTTTTGATTGCGCTAATGATTGTATTTTCTTTCATTAGCAGGTTGACAAGAGATGTGTGGGAGCGACGACATATTCTACAAGAAAATCGCTAGTGCTTTGCACATAGCATTCTTCACACCGAATGTATCTACCTACAGTGGATGTCTGCATGAATAATAAGTTTTTTGGTAAGTAGCAGCTCGATGTTCTAATTTTTTTCATTATGGTTTAAGAATACAAATAAAATCACGCATTATGGTGACTTAGGAGTGCGCTAATGATTGCATTTTCTTTCGTTAGCAGATTCGCAAGTGATGTGTGGGAGCGGCGATATATTCTACAAGAATATCGCTAGTGCTGTGCACATAGCATTCTTCACACCGAATGTATCTACGTACAGGGGCTGACTGCGTGAATAAATAGTTCTTTGGGAAGTAACAGCTCGATGTTTAAAGTTTTTTCATAATGCTTTAGAATACAGCTAATTATACACATTCTGGTGAGTTTTGATTGCGCTAATGATAGTATTTTCTTTCATTAGCAGGTTGACAAGTGATGTGTGGGAGCGACGACATATTCTACAAGAAATTCGCTAGTGCTGTGCACATAGCATTCTTCACACCGAATGTATCTACCTACAGTGGATGACTGCATGAATAATAAGTTTTTTGGTAAGTAACAGCTCGATGTTTTAATTTTTTTCATTATGCTTTAAGAATACAAATAACGTTACGCATTCTGGTGACTTAGGAGTGCGTTAATGATTGCATTTTCTTTCGTTAGCAGTTTCGCAAGTGATGTGTGGGAGCGGCGATATATTCTACAAGAATATCGCTAGTGCTGTGCACATAGCATTCTTCACTCCGAATGTATCTACGTACAGGGGCTGACTGCGTGAATAAATACTTCTTTGGGAAGTAACAGCTCGATGTTTAAATTTTTTTCACAATGCTTTAGAATACAGCTAATTATACACATTCTGGTAAGTTTTGATTGCGCTAATGATTGTATTTTCTTTCATTAACAGGTTGACAAGACATGTGTGGAAGCGACGACATATTCTACAAGAAAATCGCAAATCGCTTGTGCTGTGCACCTAGCATTCTTCACACCGAATGTATCTACCTACAGTGGATGACTGCATGAATAATAAGTTTTTTGGTAAGTAACAGCTCGATGTTTTAATTTTTTTCGTTATGGATTAAGAATACAAATAAAATTACGCATTCTGGTGACTTAGGAGTGCGCTAATGATTGCATTTTCTTTCGATAGCAAATTCGCAAGTGATGTGTGGGAGCGGCGATATATTCTACAAGAATATCGCTAGTGCTGTGCACATAGCATTCTTCACATCGAATGTATCTACGTACAGGGGCTGACTGCGTGAATAAACAGTTCTTTGGGAAGTAACAGCTCGATGTTTAAATTTCTTCATAATGCTTTAGAATACAGCTAATTATACACATTCTGGTGAGTTTTGATTGCGCTAATGAATGTATTTTCTTTCATTAGCAGGTTGACAAGAGATGTGTGGGAGCGACGACATATTCAACAAGAAAATCGCTAGTGCTTTGCACATAGCATTCTTCACACCGAATGTATCTACCTACAGTGGATGAGTGCATGAATAATAAGTTTTTTGGTAAGTAACCGCTCGATGTTTTAATTTTTTTCATTATGGTTTAAGAATACAAATAAAATTACATATTCTGGTGACTTAGGAGTGCGCTAATGACTGCATTTTCTTTCGTTAGCAGATTCGCAAGTGATGTGTGGGAGCGGCGATATATTCTACAAGAATATCGCTAGTGCTGTGCACATAGCATTCTTCACACCGAATGTATCTACGCACAGGGGCTGACTGCGTGAATAAATAGTTCTTTGGGAAGTAACAACTCGATGTTTAAATTTTTTTCATAATGCTTTAGAACACAGCTAATTATACACATTGTGGTGAGTTTTGATTGCGCTAATGATTGTATTTTCTTTCATTAGCAGGTTGACAAGAGATGTGTGGGAGCGACGACATATTCTACAAGAAAATCGCTAGTGCTTTGCACATAGCATTCTTCACACCGAATGTATCTACCTACAGTGGATGTCTGCATGAATAATAAGTTTTTTGGTAAGTAGCAGCTCGATGTTCTAATTTTTTTCATTATGGTTTAAGAATACAAATAAAATCACGCATGATGGTGACTTAGGAGTGCGCTAATGATTGCATTTTCTTTCGTTAGCAGATTCGCAAGTGATGTGTGGGAGCGGCGATATATTCTACAAGAATATCGCTAGTGCTGTGCACATAGCATTCTTCACACCGAATGTATCTACGTACAGGGGCTGACTGCGTGAATAAATAGTTCTTTGGGAAGTAACAGCTCGATGTTTAAATTTTTTTCATAATGCTTTGGAATACAGCTAATTATACACATTCTGGTGAGTTTTGATTGCGCTAATGATTGTATTTCCTTTCATTAGCAGGTTGACAAGAGATGTGTGGGAGCGACGACATATTCTACAAGAAAATCGCTAGTGCTATGCACATAGCATTCCTCACACCGAATGTATCTACCTACAGTGGATGACTGCATGAATAACAAGTTTTTTGGTAAGTAACAGCTCGATGTTTTAATTTTTTTCATTATGCTTTAAGAATACAAATAAAATTACGCATTCTGGTGACTTAGGAGTGCGCTAATGATTGCATTTTCTTTCGTTAGCAGATTCGCAAGTGATGTGTGGGAGCGGCGATATATTCTACAAGAATATCGCTAGTGCTGTGCACATAGCATTCTTCACTCCCAACGTATCTACGTACAGGGGCTGACTGCGTGAATAAATTGTTCTTTGGGAAGTAACAGCTCGATGTTTAAATTTTTTTCACAATGCTTTAGAATACAGCTAATTATACACATTCTGGTAAGTTTTGATTGCGCTAATGATTGTATTTTCTTTCATTAGCAGGTTGACAAGACATGTGTGGAAGCGACGACATATTCTACAAGAAAATCACTAGTGCTGTGCACGTAGCATTCTTCACACCGAATGTATCTACCTACAGTGGATGACTGCATGAATAATGAGTTTTTTGGTAAGTAACAGCTCGATGTTTTAATTTTTTTCATTATGGATTAAGAATACAAATAAAATTACGCATTCTGGTGACTTAGGAGTGCGCTAATGATTGCATTTTCTTTCGATAGCAGATTCGCAAGTGATGTGTGGGAGCGGCGACATATTCTACAAGAATATCGCTAGTGCTGTGCACATAGCATTCTTCACACCGAATGTATCTACGTACAGGGGCTGACTGCGTAAATAAACAGTTCTTTGGGAAGTATCAGCTTGATGTTTAAATTTTTTTCATAACGCTTTAGAATACAGCTAATTATACACATTACGGTGAGTTTTGATTGCGCTAATGATAGTATTTGCTTTCATTAGCAGGTTGACAAAAGATGTGTGGGAGAGACGACATATTCTACAAGAAAATCGCTAGTGCTTTGCACATAGCATTCTTCACACCGAATGTATCTACCTACAGTGGATGACTGCATGAATAATAAGTTTTTTGGTAAGTAACAGCTCGATGTTTTAATTTTTTTCATTATGGTTTAAGAATACAAATAAAATTACGCGTCCTGGTGAGTTAGGAATGCGCTAATGATTGCATTTTCTTTCGTTAGCAGATTCGCAAGTGATGTGTGGGGGGGCGATATATTCTACAAGAATATCGCTAGTGCTGTGCACAGAGCATTCTTCACACCGAATGTATCTACGTACAGGGGCTGACTGCGTGAATAAATAGTTCTTTGGGAAGTAACAGCTCGATGTTTAAATTTCTTCATAATGCTTTAGAATACAGCTAATTATACACATTCTGGTGAGTTTTGATTGCGCTAATGAATGTATTTTCTTTCATTAGCAGGTTGACAAGAGATGTGTGGGAGCGACGACAAATTCAACAAGAAAATCGCTAGTGCTTAGCACATAGCATTCTTCACACCGAATGTATCTACCTACAGTGGATGACTGCATGAATAATAAGTTTTTTGGTAAGTAACAGCTCGATGTTTTAATTTTTTTCATTATGGTTTAAGAATACAAATAAAATTACGCGTTCTGGTGACTTAGGAATGCGCTAATGATTGCATTTTCTTTCGTTAGCAGATTCGCAAGTGATGTGTGGGAGCGACGACATAATCTACAAGAAATTCGCTAGTGCTATGCACATAGCATTCTTCACACCGAATGTATCTACCTACAGTGGATGACTGCATGAATAATAAGTTTTTTGGTAAGTAACAGCTCGATGTTTTAATTTTTTTCATTATGCTTTAAGAATACAAATAACGTTACGCATTCTGGTGACTTAGGAGTGCGTTAATGATTGCATTTTCTTTCGTTAGCAGTTTCGCAAGTGATGTGTGGGAGCGGCGATATATTCTACAAGAATATCGCTAGTGCTGTGCACAGAGCATTCTTCACTCCCAATGTATCTACGTACAGGGGCTGACTGCGTGAATAAATACTTCTTTGGGAAGTAACAGCTCGATGTTTAAATTTTTTTCACAATGCTTTAGAATACAGCTAATTATACACATTCTGGTAAGTTTTGATTGCGCTAATGATTGTATTTTCTTTCATTAACAGGTTGACAAGACATGTGTGGAAGCGACGACATATTCTACAAGAAAATCGCTTGTGCTGTGCACCTAGCATTCTTCACACCGAATGTATCTACCTACAGTGGATGACTGCATGAATAATAAGTTTTTTGGTAAGTAACAGCTCGATGTTTTAATTTTTTTCGTTATGGATTAAGAATACAAATAAAATTACGCATTCTGGTGCCTTAGGAGTGCGCTAATGATTGCATTTTCTTTCGATAGCAAATTCGCAAGTGATGTGTGGGAGCGGCGATATATTCTACAAGAATATCGCTAGTGCTGTGCACATAGCATTCTTCACATCGAATGTATCTACGTACAGGGGCTGACTGCGTGAATAAACAGTTCTTTGGGAAGTAACAGCTCGATGTTTAAATTTCTTCATAATGCTTTAGAATACAGCTAATTATACACATTCTGGTGAGTTTTGATTGCGCTAATGAATGTATTTTCTTTCATTAGCAGGTTGACAAGAGATGTGTGGGAGCGACGACATATTCAACAAGAAAATCGCTAGTGCTTTGCACATAGCATTCTTCACACCGAATGTATCTACCTACAGTGGATGAGTGCATGAATAATAAGTTTTTTGGTAAGTAACCGCTCGATGTTTTAATTTTTTTCATTATGGTTTAAGAATACAAATAAAATTACATATTCTGGTGACTTAGGAGTGCGCTAATGACTGCATTTTCTTTCGTTAGCAGATTCGCAAGTGATGTGTGGGAGCGGCGATATATTCTACAAGAATATCGCTAGTGCTGTGCACATAGCATTCTTCACACCGAATGTATCTACGCACAGGGGCTGACTGCGTGAATAAATAGTTCTTTGGGAAGTAACAACTCGATGTTTAAATTTTTTTCATAATGCTTTAGAACACAGCTAATTATACACATTGTGGTGAGTTTTGATTGCGCTAATGATTGTATTTTCTTTCATTAGCAGGTTGACAAGAGATGTGTGGGAGCGACGACATATTCTACAAGAAAATCGCTAGTGCTTTGCACATAGCATTCTTCACACCGAATGTATCTACCTACAGTGGATGTCTGCATGAATAATAAGTTTTTTGGTAAGTAGCAGCTCGATGTTCTAATTTTTTTCATTATGGTTTAAGAATACAAATAAAATCACGCATTATGGTGACTTAGGAGTGCGCTAATGATTGCATTTTCTTTCGTTAGCAGATTCGCAAGTGATGTGTGGGAGCGGCGATATATTCTACAAGAATATCGCTAGTGCTGTGCACATAGCATTCTTCACACCGAATGTATCTACGTACAGGGGCTGACTGCGTGAATAAATAGTTCTTTGGGAAGTAACAGCTCGATGTTTAAATTTTTTTCATAATGCTTTAGAATACAGCTAATTATACACATTCATGTGAGTTTAGATTGCGCTAATGATAGTATTTTCTTTCATTAGCAGGTTGACAAGTGATGTGTGGGAGCGACTACATATTCTACAAGAAAATCGCTAGTGCTGTGCACATTGCATTCTTCACACCGAATGTATCTACCTACAGTGGATGACTGCATGAATAATAAGTTTTTTGGTAAGTAACAGCTCGATGTTTTAATTTTTTTCATTATGGTTTAAGAATAAAAATAAAGATCCGCATTCTGGTGACTTAGGACTGCGCTAATGATTGCATTTTCTTTCGTTAGCAGATTCGCAAGTGATGTGTGGGAGCGGCGATATATTCTACAAGAATATCGCTAGTGCTGTGCACATAGCGTTCTTCACTCCCAATGTATCTACGTACAGGGGCTGACTGCGTGAATAAATAGTTCTTTGGGAAGTAACAGCTCGATGTTTAAATTTTTTTCATAATGCTTTAGAATACAGTTAATTATACACATTCTGGTGAGTTTTGATTGCGCTAATGATTGTATTTTCTTTCATTAGCAGGTTGACAAGAGATGTGTGGGAGCGAAGACATATTCAACAAGAAACTCGCTGGTGCTGTGCACATAGCATTCTTCACACCGAATGTATCTACCTACAGTGGATGACTGCATGAATAATAAGTTTTTTGGTAAGTAACAGCTCGATGTTTCAATTTTTTTCATTATGGTTTAAGAATACAAATAAAATTACGCATTGTGGTGACTTAGGAGTGCGCTAATGATTGCATTTTCTTTCGTTAGCAGATTCGCAAGTGATGTGTGGGAGCGGCGATATATTCTACAAGAATATCGCTAGTGCTGTGCACATAGCATTCTTCACACCGAATGTATCTACGTACAGGGGCTGACTGCGTGAATAAACAGTTGGTTGGGAAGTAACAGCTTGATGTTTAAATTTTTTTCATAATGCTTTAGAATACAGCTAATTATACACATTCTGGTGAGTTTTGATTGCGCTAATGATTGTATTTTCTTTCATTAGCAGGTTGACAAAAGATGTGTGGGAGAGACGACATATTCTACAAGAAAATCGCTAGTGCTTTGCACATAGAATTCTTCACACCGAATGTATCTACCTACAGTGGATGACTGCATGAATAATAAGTTTTTTTCTTAAGTAACAGCTCGATGTTTTAATTTTTTTCATTATGGTTTAAGAATACAAACAAAATTACGCATTCTGGTGACTTAGGAGTGCGCTAATGATTGCATTTTCTTTCGTTAGCAGATTCGCAAGTGATGTGTGGGAGCGGCATTATATTCTACAAGAATATCGCTAGTGCTGTGCACATAGCATTCTTCACACCGAATGTATCTACGTACAGGGGCTGACTGCGTGAATAAATAGTTCTTTGCGAAGTAACAGCTCGATGTTTACATTTTTTTCACAATGCTTTAGAATACTGCTAATTATACACATTCTGGTAAGTTTTGATTGCGCTAATGATTGTATTTTCTTTCATTAGCAGGTTGACAAGACATGTGTGGGAGCGACGACATATTCTACAACAAAATCGCTAGTGCTGTGCACATAGCATTCTTCACACCGAATGTATCTACCTACAGTGGATGACTGCATGAATAATAAGTTTTTTGGTAAGTAACAGCTCGATGTTTTAATTTTTTTCATTATGGTTTAAGAATACAAATAAAATTACGCATTCTGGTGACTTAGGAGTGCGCTAATGATTGCATTTTCTTTCGTTAGCAGATTCGCAAGTGATGTGTGGGAGCGGCGATATATTCTACAAGAATATCGCTAGTGCTGTGCACATAGCATTCTTCACACCGAATGTATCTACGTACAGGGGCTGACTGCGTGAATAAATAGTTCTTTGGGAAGTAACAACTCGATGTTTAAATTTTTTTCATAATGCTTTAGAACACAGCTAATTATACACATTGTGGTGAGTTTTGATTGCGCTAATGATTGTATTTTCTTTCATTAGCAGGTTGACAAGAGATGTGTGGGAGCGACGACATATTCTACCAGAAAATCGCTAGTGCTTTGCACATAGCATTCTTCACACCGAATGTATCTACCTACAGTGGATGTCTGCATGAATAATAAGTTTTTTGGTAAGTAGCAGCTCGATGTTCTAATTTTTTTCATTATGGTTTAAGAATACAAATAAAATCACGCATTATGGTGACTTAGGAGTGCGCTAATGATGGCATTTTCTTTCGTTAGCAGATTCGCAAGTGATGTGTGGGAGCGGCGATATATTCTACAAGAATATCGCTAGTGCTGTGCACATAGCATTCTTCACACCGAATGTATCTACGTACAGGGGCTGACTGCGTGAATAAATACTTCTTTGGGAAGTAACAGCTCGATGTTTAAAGTTTTTTCATAATGCTTTAGAATACAGCTAATTATACACATTCTGGTGAGTTTTGATTGCGCTAATGATAGTATTTTCTTTCATTAGCAGGTTGACAAGTGATGTGTGGGAGCGACGACATATTCTACAAGAAAATCGCTAGTGCTGTGCACATAGCATTCTTCACACCGAATGTATCTACCTACAGTGGATGACTGAATGAATAATAAGTTTTTTGGTGAGTAACAGCTCGATGTTTTAATTTTTTTCATTATGGTTTAAGAATAAAAATAAAGATCCGCATTCTGGTGACTTAGGAGTGCGCTAATGATTGCATTTTCTTTCGTTAGCAGATTCGCAAGTGATGTGTGGGAGCGGCGATATATTATACAAGAATATCGCTAGTGCTGTGCACATAGCATTCTTCACTCCCAATGTATCTACGTACAGGGGCTGACTGCGTGAATAAATAGTTCTTTGGGAAGTAACAGCTCGATGTTTAAATTTTTTTCATAATGCTTTAGAATACAGTTAATTATACACATTCTGATGAGTTTTGATTGCGCTAATGATTGTATTTTCTTTCATTAGCAGGTTGACAAGAGATGTGTTGGAGCGACGACATATTCAACAAGAAAATCGCTAGTGCTGTGCACATAGCATTCTTCACACCGAATGTATCTACCTACAGTGGATGACTGCATGAATAATAAGTTTTTTGGTAAGTAACAGCTCGATGTTTCAATTTTTTTCATTATGGTTTAAGAATACAAATAAAATTACGCATTCTGGTGACTTAGGAGTGCGCTAATGATTGCATTTTCTTTCGTTAGCAGATTCGCAAGTGATGTGTGGGAGCGGCGATATATTCTACAAGAATATCGCTAGTGCTGTGCACATAGCATTCTTCACACCGAATGTATCTACGTACAGGGGCTGACTGCGTGAATAAACAGTTGGTTGGGAAGTAACAGCTTGATGTTTAAATTTTTTTCATAATGCTTTAGAATACAGCTAATTATACACATTCTGGTGAGTTTTGATTGCGCTAATGATTGTATTTTCTTTCATTAGCAGGTTGACAAAAGATGTGTGGGAGAGACGACATATTCTACAAGAAAATCGCTAGTGCTTTGCACATTGAATTCTTCACACCGAATGTATCTACCTACAGTGGATGACTGCATGAATAATAAGTTTTTTGGTAAGTAACAGCTCGATGTTTTAATTTTTTTCATTATGGTTTAAGAATACAAACAAAATTACGCATTCTGGTGACTTAGGAGTGCGCTAATGATTGCATTTTCTTTCGTTAGCAGATTCGCAAGTGATGTGTGGGAGCGGCGATATATTCTACAAGAATATCGCTAGTGCTGTGCACATAGCATTCTTCACACCGAATGTATCTACGTACAGGGGCTGACTGCGTGAATAAATAGTTCTTTGGGAAGTAACAGCTCGATGTTTACATTTTTTTCACAATGCTTTAGAATACTGCTAATTATACACATTCTGGTAAGTTTTGATTGCGCTAATGATTGTATTTTCTTTCATTAGCAGGTTGACAAGACATGTGTGGGAGCGACGACATATTCTACAACAAAATCGCTAGTGCTGTGCACATAGCATTCTTCACACCGAATGTATCTACCTACAGTGGATGACTGCATGAATAATAAGTTTTTTGGTAAGTAACAGCTCGATGTTTTAATTTTTTTCATTATGGTTTAAGAATACAAATAAAATTACGCATTCTGGTGACTTAGGAGTGCGCTAATGATTGCATTTTCTTTCGTTAGCAGATTCGCAAGTTATGTGTGGGAGCGGCGATATATTCTACAAGAATATCGCTAGTGCTGTGCACATAGCATTCTTCACACCGAATGTATCTACGTACAGGGGCTGACTGCGTGAATAAATAGTTCTTTGGGAAGTAACAACTCGATGTTTAAATTTTTTTCATAATGCTTTAGAACACAGCTAATTATACACATTGTGGTGAGTTTTGATTGCGCTAATGATTGTATTTTCTTTCATTAGCAGGTTGACAAGAGATGTGTGGGAGCGACGACATATTCTACAAGAAAATCGCTAGTGCTTTGCACATAGCATTCTTCACACCGAATGTATCTACCTACAGTGGATGTCTGCAGGAATAATAAGTTTTTTGGTAAGTAGCAGCTCGATGTTCTAATTTTTTTCATTATGGTTTAAGAATACAAATAAAATCACGCATTATGGTGACTTAGGAGTGCGCTAATGATTGCATTTTCTTTCGTTAGCAGATTCGCAAGTGATGTGTGGGAGCGGCGATATATTCTACAAGAAAATCGCTAGTGCTGTGCACATAGCATTCTTCACACCGAATGTATCTACGTACAGGGGCTGACTGCGTGAATAAATAGTTCTTTGGGAAGTAACAGCTCGATGTTTAAAGTTTTTTCATAATGCTTTAGAATACAGCTAATTATACACATTCTGGTGAGTTTTGATTGCGCTAATGATAGTATTTTCTTTCATTAGCAGGTTGACAAGTGATGTGTGGGAGCGACGACATATTCTACAAGAAAATCGCTAGTGCTGTGCACATAGCATTCTTCACACCGAATGTATCTACCTACAGTGGATGACTGCATGAATAATAAGTTTTTTGGTGAGTAACAGCTCGATGTTTTAATTTTTTTCATTATGGGTTAAGAATAAAAATAAAGATCCGCATTCTGGTGACTTAGGAGTGCGCTAATGATTGCATTTTCTTTCGTTAGCAGATTCGCAAGTGATGTGTGGGAGCGGCGATATATTATACAAGAATATCGCTAGTGCTGTGCACATAGCATTCTTCACTCCCAATGTATCTACGTACAGGGGCTGACTGCGTGAATAAATAGTTCTTTGGGTAGTAACAGCTCGATGTTTAAATTTTTTTCATAATGCTTTAGAATACAGTTAATTATACACATTCTGGTGAGTTTTGATTGCGCTAATGATTGTATTTTCTTTCATTAGCAGGTTGACAAGAGATGTGTGGGAGCGACGACATATTCAACAAGAAAATCGCTAGTGCTGTGCACATAGCATTCTTCACACCGAATGTATCTACCTACAGTGGATGACTGCATGAATAATAAGTTTTTTGGTAAGTAACAGCTCGATGTTTCAATTTTTTTCATTATGGTTTAAGAATAAAAATAAAATTACGCATTCTGGTGACTTAGGAGTGCGCTAATGATTGCATTTTCTTTCGTTAGCAGATTCGCAAGTGATGTGTGGGAGCGGCGATATATTCTACAAGAATATCGCTAGTGCTGTGCACATAGCATTCTTCACACCGAATGTATCTACGTACAGGGGCTGACTGCGTGAATAAACAGTTGGTTGGGAAGTAACAGCTTGATGTTTAAATTTTTTTCATAATGCTTTAGAATACAGCTAATTGTACACATTCTGGTGAGTTTTGATTGGGCTAATGATTGTATTTTCTTTCATTAGCAGGTTGACAAGAGATGTGTGGGAGAGACGACATATACTACGAGAAAATCGCTAGTGCTTTACACATAGAATTCTTCACACCGAATGTATCTACCTACAGTGGATGACTGCATGAATAATAAGTTTTTTGGTAAGTAACAGCTCGATGTTTTAATTTTTTTCATTATGGTTTAAGAATACAAACAAAATTACGCAATCTGGTGACTTAGGAATGCGCTAATGTTTGCATTTTCTTTCGTTAGCAGATTCGCAAGTGATGTGTGGGGGGGGCGATATATTCTACAAGAATATCGCTAGTGCTGTGCACAGAGCATTCTTCACACCGAATATATCTACGTACAGGGGCTGACTGCGTGAATAAATAGTTCTTTGGGAAGTAACAGCTCGATGTTTAAATTTTTTCATAATGCTTTAGAATACAGCTAATTATACACATTCTACTGAGTTTTGATTGCGCTAATGATTGTATTTCCTTTCATTAGCAGGTTGACAAGAGATGTGTGGGAGCGACGACATATTCTACAAGAAATTCGCTAGTGCTGTGCACATAGCATTCTTCACACCGAATGTATCTACCTACAGTGGATGACTGCATGAATAATAAGTTTTTTGGTAAGTAACAGCTCGATGTTTTAATTTTTTTCATTATGCTTTAAGAATACAAATAAAATTACGCATTCTGGTGACTTAGGAGTGCGCTAATGATTGCATTTTCTTTCGTTAGCAGATTCGCAAGTGATGTGTGGGAGCGGCGATATATTCTACAAGAATATCGCTAGTGCTGTGCACATAGCATTCTTCACACCGAATGTATCTACGTACAGGGGCTGACGGCGTGAATAAATAGTTCTTTGGGAAGTAACAGCTCGATGTTTAAATTTTTTTCATAATGCTTTGGAATACAGCTAATTATACACATTCTGGTAAGTTTTGATTGCGCTAATGATTGTATTTCCTTTCATTAGCAGGTTGACAAGAGATGTGTGGGAGCGACGACATATTCTACAAGAAAATCGCTAGTGCTATGCACATAGCATTCCTCACACCGAATGTATCTACCTACAGTGGATGACTGCATGAATAATAAGTTTTTTGGTAAGTAACAGCTCGATGTTTTAATTTTTTTCATTATGCTTTAAGAATACAAATAAAATTACGCATTCTGGTGACTTAGGAGTGCGCTAATGATTGCATTTTCTTTCGTTAGCAGATTCGCAAGTGATGTGTGGGAGCGGCGATATATTCTACAAGAATATCGCTAGTGCTGTGCACATAGCATTCTTCACTCCCAATGTATCTACGTACAGGGGCTGACTGCGTGAATAAATAGTTCTTTGGGAAGTAACAGCTCGATGTTTAAATTTTTTTCACAATGCTTTAGAATACAGCTAATTATACACATTCTGGTGAGTTTTGATTGCGCTAATGATAGTATTTTCTTTCATTAGCAGGTTGACAAGTGATGTGTGGGAGCGACGACATATTCTACAAGAAAATCGCTAGTGCTGTGCACATAGCATTCTTCACACCGAATGTATCTACCTACAGTGGATGACTGCATGAATAATAAGTTTTTTGGTGAGTAACAGCTCGATGTTTTAATTTTTTTCATTATGGGTTAAGAATAAAAATAAAGATCCGCATTCTGGTGACTTAGGAGTGCGCTAATGATTGCATTTTCTTTCGTTAGCAGATTCGCAAGTGATGTGTGGGAGCGGCGATATATTATACAAGAATATCGCTAGTGCTGTGCACATAGCATTCTTCACTCCCAATGTATCTACGTACAGGGGCTGACTGCGTGAATAAATAGTTCTTTGGGTAGTAACAGCTCGATGTTTAAATTTTTTTCATAATGCTTTAGAATACAGTTAATTATACACATTCTGGTGAGTTTTGATTGCGCTAATGATTGTATTTTCTTTCATTAGCAGGTTGACAAGAGATGTGTGGGAGCGACGACATATTCAACAAGAAAATCGCTAGTGCTGTGCACATAGCATTCTTCACACCGAATGTATCTACCTACAGTGGATGACTGCATGAATAATAAGTTTTTTGGTAAGTAACAGCTCGATGTTTCAATTTTTTTCATTATGGTTTAAGAATAAAAATAAAATTACGCATTCTGGTGACTTAGGAGTGCGCTAATGATTGCATTTTCTTTCGTTAGCAGATTCGCAAGTGATGTGTGGGAGCGGCGATATATTCTACAAGAATATCGCTAGTGCTGTGCACATAGCATTCTTCACACCGAATGTATCTACGTACAGGGGCTGACTGCGTGAATAAACAGTTGGTTGGGAAGTAACAGCTTGATGTTTAAATTTTTTTCATAATGCTTTAGAATACAGCTAATTGTACACATTCTGGTGAGTTTTGATTGGGCTAATGATTGTATTTTCTTTCATTAGCAGGTTGACAAGAGATGTGTGGGAGAGACGACATATACTACGAGAAAATCGCTAGTGCTTTACACATAGAATTCTTCACACCGAATGTATCTACCTACAGTGGATGACTGCATGAATAATAAGTTTTTTGGTAAGTAACAGCTCGATGTTTTAATTTTTTTCATTATGGTTTAAGAATACAAACAAAATTACGCAATCTGGTGACTTAGGAATGCGCTAATGTTTGCATTTTCTTTCGTTAGCAGATTCGCAAGTGATGTGTGGGGGGGGCGATATATTCTACAAGAATATCGCTAGTGCTGTGCACAGAGCATTCTTCACACCGAATATATCTACGTACAGGGGCTGACTGCGTGAATAAATAGTTCTTTGGGAAGTAACAGCTCGATGTTTAAATTTTTTCATAATGCTTTAGAATACAGCTAATTATACACATTCTACTGAGTTTTGATTGCGCTAATGATTGTATTTCCTTTCATTAGCAGGTTGACAAGAGATGTGTGGGAGCGACGACATATTCTACAAGAAATTCGCTAGTGCTGTGCACATAGCATTCTTCACACCGAATGTATCTACCTACAGTGGATGACTGCATGAATAATAAGTTTTTTGGTAAGTAACAGCTCGATGTTTTAATTTTTTTCATTATGCTTTAAGAATACAAATAAAATTACGCATTCTGGTGACTTAGGAGTGCGCTAATGATTGCATTTTCTTTCGTTAGCAGATTCGCAAGTGATGTGTGGGAGCGGCGATATATTCTACAAGAATATCGCTAGTGCTGTGCACATAGCATTCTTCACACCGAATGTATCTACGTACAGGGGCTGACGGCGTGAATAAATAGTTCTTTGGGAAGTAACAGCTCGATGTTTAAATTTTTTTCATAATGCTTTGGAATACAGCTAATTATACACATTCTGGTAAGTTTTGATTGCGCTAATGATTGTATTTCCTTTCATTAGCAGGTTGACAAGAGATGTGTGGGAGCGACGACATATTCTACAAGAAAATCGCTAGTGCTATGCACATAGCATTCCTCACACCGAATGTATCTACCTACAGTGGATGACTGCATGAATAATAAGTTTTTTGGTAAGTAACAGCTCGATGTTTTAATTTTTTTCATTATGCTTTAAGAATACAAATAAAATTACGCATTCTGGTGACTTAGGAGTGCGCTAATGATTGCATTTTCTTTCGTTAGCAGATTCGCAAGTGATGTGTGGGAGCGGCGATATATTCTACAAGAATATCGCTAGTGCTGTGCACATAGCATTCTTCACTCCCAATGTATCTACGTACAGGGGCTGACTGCGTGAATAAATAGTTCTTTGGGAAGTAACAGCTCGATGTTTAAATTTTTTTCACAATGCTTTAGAATACAGCTAATTATACACATTCTGGTAAGTTTTGATTGCGCTAATGATTGTATTTTCTTTCATTAGCAGGTTGACAAGACATGTGTGGAAGCGACGACATAATCTACAAGAAAATCACTAGTGCTGTGCACGTAGCATTCTTCACACCGAATGTATCTACCTACAGTGGATGACTGCATGAATAATGAGTTTTTTGGTAAGTAACAGCTCGATGTTTTAATTTTTTTCATTATGGATTAAGAATACAAATAAAATTACGCATTCTGGTGACTTAGGAGTGCGCTAATGATTGCATTTTCTTTCGATAGCAGATTCGCAAGTGATGTGTGGGAGCGGCGATATATTCTACAAGAATATCGCTAGTGCTGTGCACATAGCATTCTTCACACCGAATGTATCTACGTACAGGGGCTGACTGCGTAAATAAACAGTTCTTTGGGAAGTATCAGCTTGATGTTTAAATTTTTTTCATAACGCTTTAGAATACAGCTAATTACACACATTACGGTGAGATTTGATTGCGCTAATGATAGTATTTGCTTTCATTAGCAGGTTGACAAAAGATGTGTGGGAGAGACGACATATTCTACAAGAAAATCGCTAGTGCTTTGCACATAGCATTCTTCACACCGAATGTATCTACCTACAGTGGATGACTGCATGAATAATAAGTTTTTTGGTAAGTAACAGCTCGATGTTTTAATTTTTTTCATTATGGTTTAAGAATACAAATAAAATTACGCGTTCTGGTGACTTAGGAATGCGCTAATGATTGCATTTTCTTTCGTTAGCAGATTCGCAAGTGATGTGTGGGGGGGCGATATATTCTACAAGAATATCGCTAGTGCTGTGCACAGAGCATTCTTCACACCGAATGTATCTACGTACAGGGGCTGACTGCGTGAATAAATAGTTCTTTGGGAAGTAACAGCTCGATGTTTAAATTTCTTCATAATGCTTTAGAATACAGCTAATTATACACATTCTGGTGAGTTTTGATTGCGCTAATGAATGTATTTTCTTTCATTAGCAGGTTGACAAGAGATGTGTGGGAGCGACGACAAATTCAACAAGAAAATCGCTAGTGCTTAGCACATAGCATTCTTCACACCGAATGTATCTACCTACAGTGGATGACTGCATGAATAATAAGTTTTTTGGTAAGTAACAGCTCGATGTTTTAATTTTTTTCATTATGGTTTAAGAATACAAATAAAATTACGCATTCTGGTGACTTAGGAGTGCGCTAATGACTGCATTTTCTTTCGTTAGCAGATTCGCAAGTGATGTGTGGGAGCGGCGATATATTCTACAAGAATATCGCTAGTGCTGTGCACATAGCATTCTTCACACCGAATGTATCTACGTACAGGGGCTGACTGCGTGAATAAATAGTTCTTTGGGAAGTAACAGCTCGATGTTTAAATTTTTTTCATAATGCTTTAGAATACAGCTAATTATACACATTCTGGTGAGTTTTGATTGCGCTAATGATTGTATTTTCTTTCATTAGCAGGTTGACAAGAGATGTGTGGGAGCGACGACATAATCTACAAGAAATTCGCTAGTGCTATGCACATAGCATTCTTCACACCGAATGTATCTACCTACAGTGGATGACTGCATGAATAATAAGTTTTTTGGTAAGTAACAGCTCGATGTTTTAATTTTTTTCATTATGCTTTAAGAATACAAATAACATTACGCATTCTGGTGACTTAGGAGTGCGTTAATGATTGCATTTTCTTTCGTTAGCAGTTTCGCAAGTGATGTGTGGGAGCGGCGATATATTCTACAAGAATATCGCTAGTGCTGTGCACATAGCATTCTTCACTCCCAATGTATCTACGTACAGGGGCTGACTGCGTGAATAAATACTTCTTTGGGAAGTAACAGCTCGATGTTTAAATTTTTTTCACAATGCTTTAGAATACAGCTAATTATACACATTCTGGTAAGTTTTGATTGCGCTAATGATTGTATTTTCTTTCATTAGCAGGTTGACAAGACATGTGTGGAAGCGACGACATATTCTACAAGAAAATCGCTTGTGCTGTGCACATTGCATTCTTCACACCGAATGTATCTACCTACAGTGGATGACTGCATGAATAATAAGTTTTTTGGTAAGTAACAGCTCGATGTTTTAATTTTTTTCATTATGGTTTAAGAATAAAAATAAAGATCCGCATTCTGGTGACTTAGGACTGCGCTAATGATTGCATTTTCTTTCGTTAGCAGATTCGCAAGTGATGTGTGGGAGCGGCGATATATTCTACAAGAATATCGCTAGTGCTGTGCACATAGCGTTCTTCACTCCCAATGTATCTACGTACAGGGGCTGACTGCGTGAATAAATAGTTCTTTGGGAAGTAACAGCTCGATGTTTAAATTTTTTTCATAATGCTTTAGAATACAGTTAATTATACACATTCTGGTGAGTTTTGATTGCGCTAATGATTGTATTTTCTTTCATTAGCAGGTTGACAAGAGATGTGTGGGAGCGACGACATATTCTACAAGAAAATCGCTAGTGCTTTACACATAGCATTCTTCACACCGAATGTATCTACCTACAGTGGATGTCTGCATGAATAATAAGTTTTTTGGTAAGTAGCAGCTCGATGTTCTAATTTTTTTCATTATGGTTTAAGAATACAAATAAAATCACGCATTATGGTGACTTAGGAGTGCGCTAATGATTGCATTTTCTTTCGTTAGCAGATTCGCAAGTGATGTGTGGGAGCGGCGATATATTCTACAAGAATATCGCTAGTGCTGTGCACATAGCATTCTTCACACCGAATGTATCTACGTACAGGGGCTGACTGCGTGAATAAATAGTTCTTTGGGAAGTAACAGCTCGATGTTTAAATTTTTTTCATAATGCTTTAGAATACAGCTAATTATACACATTCGTGTGAGTTTAGATTGCGCTAATGATAGTATTTTCTTTCATTAGCAGGTTGACAAAAGATGTGTGGGAGAGACGACATATTCTACAAGAAAATAGCTAGTGCTTTGCACATAGAATTCTTCACACCGAATGTATCTACCTACAGTGGATGACTGCATGAATAATAAGTTTTTTGGTAAGTAACAGCTCGATGTTTTAATTTTTTTCATTATGGTTTAAGAATACAAACAAAATTACGCATTCTGGTGACTTAGGAGTGCGCAAATGATTGCATTTTCTTTCGTTGGCAGATTCGCAAGTGATGTGTGGGAGCGGCGATATATTCTACAAGAATATCGCTAGTGCTGTGCACATAGCATTCTTCACACCGAATGTATCTACGTACAGGGGCTGACTGCGTGAATAAATAGTTCTTTGGGAAGTAACAGCTCGATGTTTACATTTTTTTCACAATGCTTTAGAATACTGCTAATTATACACATTCTGGTAAGTTTTGATTGCGCTAGTGATTGTATTTTCTTTCATTAGCAGGTTGACAAGACATGTGTGGGAGCGACGACATATTCTACAACAAAATCGCTAGTGCTGTGCACATAGCATCCTTCACACCGAATGTATCTACCTACAGTGGATGACTGCATGAATAATAAGTTTTTTGGTAAGTAACAGCTCGATGTTTTAATTTTTTTCATTATGGTTTAAGAATACAAATAAAATTACGCATTCTGGTGACTTAGGAGTGCGCTAATGATTGCATTTTCTTTCGTTAGCAGATTCGCAAGTTATGTGTGGGAGCGGCGATATATTCTACAAGAATATCGCTAGTGCTGTGCACATAGCATTCTTCACACCGAATGTATCTACGTACAGGGGCTGACTGCGTGAATAAATAGTTCTTTGGGAAGTAACAACTCGATGTTTAAATTTTTTTCATAATGCTTTAGAACACAGCTAATTATACACATTGTGGTGAGTTTTGATTGCGCTAATGATTGTATTTTCTTTCATTAGCAGGTTGACAAGAGATGTGTGGGAGCGACGACATATTCTACAAGAAAATCGCTAGTGCTTTGCACATAGCATTCTTCACACCGAATGTATCTACCTACAGTGGATGTCTGCATGAATAATAAGTTTTTTGGTAAGTAGCAGCTCGATGTTCTAATTTTTTTCATTATGGTTTAAGAATACAAATAAAATCACGCATTATGGTGACTTAGGAGTGCGCTAATGATTGCATTTTCTTTCGTTAGCAGATTCGCAAGTGATGTGTGGGAGCGGCGATATATTCTACAAGAATATCGCTAGTGCTGTGCACATAGCATTCTTCACACCGAATGTATCTACGTACAGGGGCTGACTGCGTGAATAAATAGTTCTTTGGGAAGTAACAGCTCGATGTTTAAAGTTTTTTCATAATGCTTTAGAATACAGCTAATTATACACATTCTGGTGAGTTTTGATTGCGCTAATGATAGTATTTTCTTTCATTAGCAGGTTGACAAGTGATGTGTGGGAGCGACGACATATTCTACAAGAAAATCGCTAGTGCTGTGCACATAGCATTCTTCACACCGAATGTATCTACCTACAGTGGATGACTGCATGAATAATAAGTTTTTTGGTGAGTAACAGCTGGTTTTTTTAATTTTTTTCATTATGGTTTAAGAATAAAAATAAAGATCCGCATTCTGGTGACTTAGGAGTGCGCTAATGATTGCATTTTCTTTCGTTAGCAGATTCGCAAGTGATGTGTGGGAGCGGCGATATATTATACAAGAATATCGCTAGTGCTGTGCACATAGCATTCTTCACTCCCAATGTATCTACGTACAGGGGCTGACTGCGTGAATAAATAGTTCTTTGGGTAGTAACAGCTCGATGTTTAAATTTTTTTCATAATGCTTTAGAATACAGTTAATTATACACATTCTGGTGAGTTTTGATTGCGCTAATGATTGTATTTTCTTTCATTAGCAGGTTGACAAGAGATGTGTTGGAGCGACGACATATTCAACAAGAAAATCGCTAGTGCTGTGCACGTAGCATTCTTCACACCGAATGTATCTACCTACAGTGGATGACTGCATGAATAATAAGTTTTTTGGTAAGTAACAGCTCGATGTTTCAATTTTTTTCATTATGGTTTAAGAATACAAATAAAATTACGCTTTCTGGTGACTTAGGAGTGCGCTAATGATTGCATTTTCTTTCGTTAGCAGATTCGCAAGTGATGTGTGGGAGCGGCGATATATTCTACAAGAATATCGCTAGTGCTGTGCACATAGCATTCTTCACACCGAATGTATCTACGTACAGGGGCTGACTGCGTGAATAAACAGTTGGTTGGGAAGTAACGGCTTGATGTTTAAATTTTTTTCATAATGCTTTAGAATACAGCTAATTATACACATTCTGGTGAGTTTTGATTGCGCTAATGATTGTATTTTCTTTCATTAGCAGGTTGACAAGAGATGTGTGGGAGAGACGACATATACTACAAGAAAATCGCTAGTGCTTTGCACATAGAATTCTTCACAACGAATGTATCTACCTACAGTGGATGACTGCATGAATAATAAGTTTTTTGGTAAGTAACAGCTCGATGTTTTAATTTTTTTCATTATGCTTTAGGAACACAAACAAAATTACGCAATCTGGTGACTTAGGAATGCGCTAATGTTTGCATTTTCTTTCGTTAGCAGATTCGCAAGTGAAGTGTGGGGGGGGGGGCGATATATTCTACAAGAATATCGCTAGTGCTGTGCACAGAGCATTCTTCACACCGAATGTATCTACGTACAGGGGCTGACTGCGTGAATAAATAGTTCTTTGGGAAGTAACAGCTCGATGTTTAAATTTTTTCATAATGCTTTAGAATACAGCTAATTATACACATTCTGGTGAGTTTTGATTGCGCTAATGATTGTATTTCCTTTCATTAGCAGGTTGACAAGAGATGTGTGGGAGCGACGACATATTCTACAAGAAATTCGCTAGTGCTGTGCACATAGCATTCTTCACACCGAATGTATCTACCTACAGTGGATGACTGCATGAATAATAAGTTTTTTGGTAAGTAACAGCTCGATGTTTTAATTTTTTTCATTATGCTTTAAGAATACAAATAAAATTACGCATTCTGGTGACTTAGGAGTGCGCTAATGATTGCATTTTCTTTCGTTAGCAGATTCGCAAGTTATGTGTGGGAGCGGCGATATATTCTACAAGAATATCGCTAGTGCTGTGCACATAGCATTCTTCACTCCCAATGTATCTACGTACAGGGGCTGACTGCGTGAATAAATAGTTCTTTGGGAAGTAACAGCTCGATGTTTAAATTTTTTTCACAATGCTTTAGAATACAGCTAATTATACACATTCTGGTAAGTTTTGATTGCGCTAATGATTGTATTTTCTTTCATTAGCAGGTTGACAAGACATGTGTGGAAGCGACGACATATTCTACAAGAAAATCACTAGTGCTGTGCACGTAGCATTCTTCACACCGAATGTATCTACCTACAGTGGATGACTGCATGAATAATAAGTTTTTTGGTAAGTAACAGCTCGATGTTTTAATTTTTTTCATTATGGTTTAAGAATACAAATAAAATTACGCATTCTGGTGACTTAGGAGTGCGCTAATGATTGCATTTTCTTTCGATAGCAGATTCGCAAGTGATGTGTGGGAGCGGCGATATATTCTACAAGAATATCGCTAGTGCTGTGCACATAGCATTCTTCACACCGAATGTATCTACGTACAGGGGCTGACTGCGTAAATAAACAGTTCTTTGGGAAGTATCAGCTTGATGTTTAAATTTTTTTCATAACGCTTTAGAATACAGCTAATTATACACATTCTGGTGAGTTTTGATTGCGCTAATGATAGTATTTTCTTTCATTAGCAGGTTGACAAAAGATGTGTGGGAGAGACGACATATTCTACAAGAAAATCGCTAGTGCTTTGCACATAGCATTCTTCAAACCGAATGTATCTACCTACAGTGGATGACTGCATGAATATTAAGTTTTTTGGTAAGTAACAGCTCGATGTTTTAATTTTTTTCATTATGGTTTAAGAATACAAATAAAATTACGCGTTCTGGTGACTTAGGAATGCGCGAATGATTGCATTTTCTTTCGTTAGCAGATTCGCAAGTGATGTGTGGGGGGGCGATATATTCTACAAGAATATCGCTAGTGCTGTGCACAGAGCATTCTTCACACCGAATGTATCTATGTACAGGGGCTGACTGCGTGAATAAATAGTTCTTTGGGAAGTAACAGCTCGATGTTTAAATTTCTTCATAATGCTTTAGAATACAGCTAATTATACACATTCTGGTGAGTTTTGATTGCGCTAATGAATGTATTTTCTTTCATTAGCAGGTTGACAAGAGATGTGTGGGAGCGACGACATATTCAACAAGAAAATCGCTAGTGCTTAGCACATAGCATTCTTCACACCGAATGTATCTACCTACAGTGGATGACTGCATGAATAATAAGTTTTTTGGTAAGTAACAGCTCGATGTTTTAATTTTTTTCATTATGGTTTAAGAATACAAATAAAATTACGCATTCTGGTGACTTAGGAGTGCGCTAATGACTGCATTTTCTTTCGTTAGCAGATTCGCAAGTGATGTGTGGGAGCGGCGATATATTCTACAAGAATATCGCTAGTGCTGTGCACATAGCATTCTTCACACCGAATGTATCTACGTACAGGGGCTGACTGCGTGAATAAATAGTTCTTTGGGAAGTAACAGCTCGATGTTTAAATTTTTTTCATAATGCTTTGGAATACAGCTAATTATACACATTCTGGTGAGTTTTGATTGCGCTAATGATTGTATTTTCTTTCATTAGCAGGTTGACAAGAGATGTGTGGGAGCGACGACATAATCTACAAGAAATTCGCTAGTGCTATGCACATAGCATTCTTCACACCGAATGTATCTACCTACAGTGGATGACTGCATGAATAATAAGTTTTTTGGTAAGTAACAGCTCGATGTTTTAATTTTTTTCATTATGCTTTAAGAATACAAATAACATTACGCATTCTGGTGACTTAGGAGTGCGTTAATGATTGCATTTTCTTTCGTTAGCAGTTTCGCAAGTGATGTGTGGGAGCGGCGATATATTCTACAAGAATATCGCTAGTGCTGTGCACATAGCATTCTTCACTCCCAATGTATCTACGTACAGGGGCTGACTGCGTGAATAAATAGTTCTTTGGGAAGTAACAGCTCGATGTTTAAATTTTTTTCACAATGCTTTAGAATACAGCTAATTATACACATTCTGGTAAGTTTTGATTGCGCTAATGATTGTATTTTCTTTCATTAGCAGGTTGACAAGACATGTGTGGAAGCGACGACATATTCTACAAGAAAATCGCTTGTGCTGTGCACGTAGCATTCTTCACACCGAATGTATCTACCTACAGTGGATGACTGCATGAATAATAAGTTTTTTGGTAAGTAACAGCTCGATGTTTTAATTTTTTTCATTATGGATTAAGAATACAAATAAAATTACGCATTCTGGTGACTTAGGAGTGCGCTAATGATTGCATTTTCTTTCGATAGCAGATTCGCAAGTGATGTGTGGGGGGGGGGGGGGCGATATATTCTACAAGAATATCGCTAGTGCTGTGCACATAGCATTCTTCACACCGAATGTATCTACGTACAGGGGCTGACTGCGTGAATAAACAGTTCTTTGGGAAGTAACAGCTCGATGTTTAAATTTCTTCATAATGCTTTAGAATACAGCTAATTATACACATTCTGGTGAGTTTTGATTGCGCTAATGAATGTATTTTCTTTCATTAGCAGGTTGACAAGAGATGTGTGGGAGCGACGACATATTCAACAAGAAAATCGCTAGTGCTTTGCACATAGCATTCTTCACACCGAATGTATCTACCTACAGTGGATGACTGCATGAATAATAAGTTTTTTGGTAAGTAACAGCTCGATGTTTTAATTTTTTTCATTATGGTTTAAGAATACAAATAAAATTACATATTCTGGTGACTTAGAAGTGCGCTAATGACTGCATTTTCTTTCGTTAGCAGATTCGCAAGTGATGTGTGGGAGCGGCGATATATTCTACAAGAATATCGCTAGTGCTGTGCACATAGCATTCTTCACACAGAATGTATCTACGTACAGGGGCTGACTGCGTGAATAAATAGTTCTTTGGGAAGTAACAGCTCGATGTTTAAATTTTTTTCATAATGCTTTGGAATACAGCTAATTATACACATTCTGGTGAGTTTTGATTGCGCTAATGATTGTATTTTCTTTCATTAGCAGGTTGACAAGAGATGTGTGGGAGCGACGACATATTCTACAAGAAATTCGCTAGTGCTATGCACATAGCATTCTTCACATCGAATGTATCTACCTACAGTGGATGACTGCATGAATAATAAGTTTTTTGGTAAGTAACAGCTCGATGTTTTAATTTTTGTCATTATGCTTTAAGAATACAAATAAAATTACGCATTCTGGTGACTTAGGAGTGCGCTAATGATTGCATTTTCTTTCGTTAGCAGATTCGCAAGTGATGTGTGGGAGCGGCGATATATTCTACAAGAATATCGCTAGTGCTGTGCACATAGCATTCTTCACTCCCAATGTATCTACGTACAGGGGCTGACTGCGTGAATAAATAGTTCTTTGGGAAGTAACAGCTCGATGTTTAAATTTTTTTCATAACGCTTTGGAATACAGCTAATTATACACATTACGGTGAGTTTTGATTGCGCTAATGATAGTATTTGCTTTCATTAGCAGGTTGACAAAAGATGTGTGGGAGAGACGACATATTCTACAAGAAAATCGCTAGTGCTTTGCACATAGCATTCTTCACACCGAATGTATCTACCTACAGTGGATGACTGCATGAATATTAAGTTTTTTTGGTAAGTAACAGCTCGATGTTTTAATTTTTTTCATTATGGTTTAAGAATACAAATAAAATTACGCGTTCTGGTGACTTAGGAAAGCGCTAATGTTTGCATTTTCTTTCGTTAGCAGATTCGCAAGTGATGTGTGGGGGGGCGATATATTCTACAAGAATATCGCTAGTGCTGTGCACAGAGCATTCTTCACACCGAATGTATCTACGTACAGGGGCTGACTGCGTGAATAAATAGTTCTTTGGGAAGTAACAGCTCGATGTTTAAATTTCTTCATAATGCTTTAGAATACAGCTAATTATACACATTCTGGTGAGTTTTGATTGCGCTAATGAATGTATTTTCTTTCATTAGCAGGTTGACAAGAGATGTGTGGGAGCGACGACATATTCAACAAGAAAATCGCTAGTGCTTAGCACATAGCATTCTTCACACCGAATGTATCTACCTACAGTGGATGACTGCATGAATAATAAGTTTTTTGGTAAGTAACAGCTCGATGTTTTAATTTTTTTCATTATGCTTTAAGAATACAAATAAAATTACGCATTCTGGTGACTTAGGAGTGCGCTAATGACTGCATTTTCTTTCGTTAGCAGATTCGCAAGTTATGTGTGGGAGCGGCGATATATTCTACAAGAATATCGCTAGTGCTGTGCACATAGCATTCTTCACACCGAATGTATCTACGTACAGGGGCTGACTGCGTGAATAAATAGTTGTTTGGGAAGTAACAGCTCGATAATTAAATTTTTTTCATAATGCTTTGGAATACAGCTAATTATACACATTCTGGTGAGTTTTGATTGCGCTAATGATTGTATTTTCTTTCATTAGCAAGTTGACAAGAGATGTGTGGGAGCGACGACATATTCTACAAGAAATTCGCTAGTGCTGTGCACGTAGCATTCTTCACACCGAATGTATCTACCTACAGTGGATGACTGCATGAATAATAAGTTTTCTGGTAAGTAACAGCTCGATGTTTTAATTTTTTTCATTATGGATTAAGAATACAAATAAAATTACGCATTCTGGTGACTTAGGAGTGCGCTAATGATTGCATTTTCTTTCGTTAGCAGATTCGCAAGTGATGTGTGGGAGCGGCGATATATTCTACAAGAATATCGCTAGTGCTGTGCACATAGCATTCTTCACTCCCAATGTATCTACGTACGCGGGCTGACTGCGTGAATAAATAGTTCTTTGGGAAGTAACAGCTCGATGTTTAAATTTTTTTCACAACGCTTTAGAATACAGCTAATTATACACATTCTGGTAAGTTTTGATTGCGCTAATGATTGTATTTTCTTTCATTAGCAGGTTGACAAGACATGTGTGGAAGCGACGACATATTCCACAAGAAAATCGCTTGTGCTGTGCACGTAGCATTCTTCACACCGAATGTATCTACCTACAGTGGATGACTGCATGAATAATAAGTTTTTTGGTAAGTAACAGCTCGATGTTTTAATTTTTTTCATTATGGTTTAAGAATACAAATAAAATTACGCATTCTGGTGACTTAGGAGTGCGCTAATGATTGCATTTTCTTTCGTTAGCAGATTCGCAAGTGATGTGTGGGAGCGGCGATATATTCTACAAGAATATCGCTAGTGCTGTGCACATAGCATTCTTCACACCGAATGTATCTACGTACAGGGGCTGACTGCGTGAATAAATAGTTCTTTGGGAAGTAACAGCTCGATGTTTAAATTTTTTTCATAATGCTTTGGAATACAGCTAATTATACTCATTCTGGTGCGTTTTGATTGCGCTAATGATTGTATTTCCTTTCATTAGCAGGTTGACAAGAGATGTGTGGGAGCGACGACATATTCTACAAGAAATTCGCTAATGCTATGCACATAGCATTCTTCACACCGAATGTATCTACCTACAGTGGATGACTGCATGAATAATAAGTTTTTTGGTAAGTAACAGCTCGATGTTTTAATTTTTTTCATTATGCTTTAAGAATACAAATAAAATTACGCATTCTGGTGACTTAGGAGTGCGCTAATGATTGCATTATCTTTCGTTAGCAGATTCGCAAGTGATGTGTGGGAGCGGCGATATATTCTACAAGAATATCGCTAGTGCTGTGCACATAGCATTCTTCACTCCCAATGTATCTACGTACAGGGGCTGACTGCGTGAATAAATAGTTCTTTGGGAAGTAACAGCTCGATGTTTAAATTTTTTTCACAATGCTTTAGAATACAGCTAATTATACACATTCTGGTAAGTTTTGATTGCGCTAATGATTGTATTTTCTTTCATTAGCAGGTTGACAAGACATGTGTGGAAGCGACGACATATTCTACAAGAAAATCACTAGTGCTGTGCACGTAGCATTCTTCACACCGAATGTATCTACCTACAGTGGATGACTGCATGAATCATAAGTTTTTTGGTAAGTAACAGCTCGATGTTTTAATTTTTTCATTATGGATTAAGAATACAAATAAAATTACGCATTCTGGTGACTTAGGAGTGCGCTAATGATTGCATTTTCTGTCGATAGCAGATTCGCAAGTGATGTGTGGGAGCGGCGATATATTCTACAAGAATATCGCTAGTGCTGTGCACATAGCATTCTTCACACCGAATGTATCTACGTACAGGTGCTGACTGCGTAAATAAACAGTTCTTTGGGAAGTATCAGCTTGATGTTTAAATTTTTTTCATAACGCTTTAGAATACAGCTAATTATACACATTCTGGTGAGTTTTGATTGCGCTAATGATAGTATTTTCTTTCATTAGCAGGTTGACAAAAGATGTGTGGGAGAGACGACATATTCTACAAGAAAATCGCTAGTGCTTTGCACATAGCATTCTTCACACCGAATGTATCTACCTACAGTGGATGACTGCATGAATATTAAGTTTTTTGGTAAGTAACAGCTCGATGTTTTAATTTTTTTCATTATGGTTTAAGAATACAAATAAAATTACGCGTTCTGGTGACTTAGGAATGCGCTAATGATTGCATTTTCTTTCGTTAGCAGATTCGCAAGTGATGTGTGGGGGGGCGATATATTCTACAAGAATATCGCTAGTGCTGTGCACAGAGCATTCTTCACACCGAATGTATCTACGTACAGGGGCTGACTGCGTGAATAAATAGTTCTTTGGGAAGTAACAGCTCGATGTTTAAATTCCTTCATAATGATTTAGAATACAGCTAATTATACACATTCTGGTGAGTTTTGATTGCGCTAATGAATGTATTATCTTTCATTAGCAGGTTGACAAGAGATGTGTGGGAGCGACGACATATTCAACAAGAAAATCGCTAGTGCTTAGCACATAGCATTCTTCACACCGAATGTATCTACCTACAGTGGATGACTGCATGAATAATAAGTTTTTTGGCAAGTAACAGCTCGATGTTTTAATTTTTTTCATTATGGTTTAAGAATACAAATAAAATTACGCATTCTGGTGACTTAGGAGTGCGCTAATGACTGCATTTTCTTTCGTTAGCAGATTCGCAAGTGATGTGTGGGAGCGGCGATATATTCTACAAGAATATCGCTAGTGCTGTGCACATAGCATTCTTCACACCGAATGTATCTACGTACAGGGGCTGACTGCGTGAATAAATAGTTCTTTGGGAAGTAACAGCTCGATGTTTTAATTTTTTTCACAATGCTTTAGAATACAGCTAATTATACATATTCTGGTAAGTTTTGATTGCGCTAATGATTGTATTTTCTTTCATTAGCAGGTTGACAAGACATGTGTGGAAGCGACGACATATTCTACAAGAAAATCGCTTGTGCTGTGCACGTAGCATTCTTCACACCGAATGTATCTACCTACAGTGGATGACTGCATGAATAATAAGTTTTTTGGTAAGTAACAGCTCGATGTTTTAATTTTTTTCATTATGGATTAAGAATACAAATAAAATTACGCATTCTGGTGACTTAGGAGTGCGCTAATGATTGCATTTTCTTTCGATAGCAGATTCGCAAGTGATGTGTGGGAGCGGCGATATATTCTACAAGAATATCGCTAGTGCTGTGCACATAGCATTCTTCACACCGAATGTATCTACGTACAGGGGCTGACTGCGTGAATAAATAGTTCTTTGGGAAGTAACAGCTCGATGTTTAAATTTTTTTCACAATGCTTTAGAATACAGCTAATTATACACATTCTGGTAAGTTTTGATTGCGCTAGTGATTGTATTTTCTTTCATTAGCAGGTTGACAAGACATGTGTGGAAGCGACGACATATTCCACAAGAAAATCGCTTGTGCTGTGCACGTAGCATTCTTCACACCGAATGTATCTACCAACAGTGGATGACTGCACGAATAATAAGTTTTTTGGTAAGTAACAGCTCGATGTTTTAATTTTTTTCATTATGGATTAAGAATACAAATAAAATTACGCATTCTGGTGACTTAGGAGTGCGCTAATGATTGCATTTTCTTTCGATAGCAGATTCGCAAGTGATGTGTGGGAGCGGCGATATATTCTACAAGAATATCGCTAGTGCTGTGCACATAGCATTCTTCACACCGAATGTATCTACGTACAGGGGCTGACTGCGTGAATAAATAGTTCTTTGGGATGTAACAGCTCGATGTTTACATTTTTTTCACAATGCCTTAGAATACTGCTAATTATACACATTCTGGTAAGTTTTGATTACGCTAATGAATGTATTTTCTTTCATTAGCAGGTTGACAAGAGTTGTGTGGGAGCGACGACATATTCAACAAGAAAATCGCTAGTGCCGTGCACATAGCATTCTTCACACCGAATGTATCTACGTACAGTGGATGACTGCATGAATAATAAGATTTTTGGTAAGTAACAGCTCGATGTTTTAATTTTTTTCATTATGGTTTAAGAATACAAATAAAATTACGCATTCTGGTGACTTAGGAGTGCGCTAATGATTGCATTTTCTTTCGTTAGCAGATTCTCAAGTGATGTGTGGGAGCGGCGATATATTCTACAAGAATATCGCTAGTGCTGTGCACATAGCATTCTTCACACCGAATGTATCTACGTACAGGGGCTGACTGCGTGAATAAATAGTTCTTTGGGAAGTAACAGCTCGATATTTAAATTTTTTTCATAATACTTTAGAATACAGCTAATTATACACATTCTGGTGAGTTTTGATTGCGCTAATGATTGTATTTTCTTTCATTAGCAGAATGACAAGAGATGTGTGGGAGCGACGACATATTCTACAAGAAAATCGCTAGTGCTGTGCACATAGCATTCTTCACACCGAATGTATCTACCTACAGTGGATGACTGCATGAATAATAAGTTTTTTGGTAAGTAACAGCTCGATGTTTTAATTTTTTTCATTATGGTTTAAGAATACAAATAAAATTACATATTCTGGTGACTTAGAAGTGCGCTAATGACTGCATTTTCTTTCGTTAGCAGATTCGCAAGTGATGTGTGGGAGCGGCGATATATTCTACAAGAATATCGCTAGTGCTGTGCACATAGCATTCTTCACACAGAATGTATCTACGTACAGGGGCTGACTGCGTGAATAAATAGTTCTTTGGGAAGTAACAGCTCGATGTTTAAATTTTTTTCATAATGCTTTGGAATACAGCTAATTATACACATTCTGGTGAGTTTTGATTGCGCTAATGATTGTATTTTCTTTCATTAGCAGGTTGACAAGAGATGTGTGGGAGCGACGACATATTCTACAAGAAATTCGCTAGTGCTATGCACATAGCATTCTTCACATCGAATGTATCTACCTACAGTGGATGACTGCATGAATAATAAGTTTTTTGGTAAGTAACAGCTCGATGTTTTAATTTTTTTCATTATGCTTTAAGAATACAAATAAAATTACGCATTCTGGTGACTTAGGAGTGCGCTAATGATTGCATTTTCTTTCGTTAGCAGATTCGCAAGTGATGTGTGGTAGCGGCGATATATTCTACAAGAATATCGCTAGTGCTGTGCACATAGCATTCTTCACTCCCAATGTATCTACGTACAGGGGCTGACTGCGTGAATAAATAGTTCTTTGGGAAGTAACAGCTCGATGTTTAAATTTTTTTCATAACGCTTTGGAATACAGCTAATTATACACATTACGGTGAGTTTTGATTGCGCTAATGATAGTATTTGCTTTCATTAGCAGGTTGACAAAAGATGTGTGGGAGAGACGACATATTCTACAAGAAAATCGCTAGTGCTTTGCACATAGCATTCTTCACACCGAATGTATCTACCTACAGTGGATGACTGCATGAATATTAAGTTTTTTTGGTAAGTAACAGCTCGATGTTTTAATTTTTTTCATTATGGTTTAAGAATACAAATAAAATTACGCGTTCTGGTGACTTAGGAAAGCGCTAATGTTTGCATTTTCTTTCGTTAGCAGATTCGCAAGTGATGTGTGGGGGGGCGATATATTCTACAAGAATATCGCTAGTGCTGTGCACAGAGCATTCTTCACACCGAATGTATCTACGTACAGGGGCTGACTGCGTGAATAAATAGTTCTTTGGGAAGTAACAGCTCGATGTTTAAATTTCTTCATAATGCTTTAGAATACAGCTAATTATACACATTCTGGTGAGTTTTGATTGCGCTAATGAATGTATTTTCTTTCATTAGCAGGTTGACAAGAGATGTGTGGGAGCGACGACATATTCAACAAGAAAATCGCTAGTGCTTAGCACATAGCATTCTTCACACCGAATGTATCTACCTACAGTGGATGACTGCATGAATAATAAGTTTTTTGGTAAGTAACAGCTCGATGTTTTAATTTTTTTCATTATGCTTTAAGAATACAAATAAAATTACGCATTCTGGTGACTTAGGAGTGCGCTAATGACTGCATTTTCTTTCGTTAGCAGATTCGCAAGTTATGTGTGGGAGCGGCGATATATTCTACAAGAATATCGCTAGTGCTGTGCACATAGCATTCTTCACACCGAATGTATCTACGTACAGGGGCTGACTGCGTGAATAAATAGTTGTTTGGGAAGTAACAGCTCGATAATTAAATTTTTTTCATAATGCTTTGGAATACAGCTAATTATACACATTCTGGTGAGTTTTGATTGCGCTAATGATTGTATTTTCTTTCATTAGCAAGTTGACAAGAGATGTGTGGGAGCGACGACATATTCTACAAGAAATTCGCTAGTGCTGTGCACGTAGCATTCTTCACACCGAATGTATCTACCTACAGTGGATGACTGCATGAATAATAAGTTTTCTGGTAAGTAACAGCTCGATGTTTTAATTTTTTTCATTATGGATTAAGAATACAAATAAAATTACGCATTCTGGTGACTTAGGAGTGCGCTAATGATTGCATTTTCTTTCGTTAGCAGATTCGCAAGTGATGTGTGGGAGCGGCGATATATTCTACAAGAATATCGCTAGTGCTGTGCACATAGCATTCTTCACTCCCAATGTATCTACGTACGCGGGCTGACTGCGTGAATAAATAGTTCTTTGGGAAGTAACAGCTCGATGTTTAAATTTTTTTCACAACGCTTTAGAATACAGCTAATTATACACATTCTGGTAAGTTTTGATTGCGCTAATGATTGTATTTTCTTTCATTAGCAGGTTGACAAGACATGTGTGGAAGCGACGACATATTCCACAAGAAAATCGCTTGTGCTGTGCACGTAGCATTCTTCACACCGAATGTATCTACCTACAGTGGATGACTGCATGAATAATAAGTTTTTTGGTAAGTAACAGCTCGATGTTTTAATTTTTTTCATTATGGTTTAAGAATACAAATAAAATTACGCATTCTGGTGACTTAGGAGTGCGATAATGATTGCATTTTCTTTCGTTAGCAGATTCGCAAGTGATGTGTGGGAGCGGCGATATATTCTACAAGAATATCGCTAGTGCTGTGCACATAGCATTCTTCACACCGAATGTATCTACGTACAGGGGCTGACTGCGTGAATAAATAGTTCTTTGGGAAGTAACAGCTCGATGTTTAAATTTTTTTCATAATGCTTTGGAATACAGCTAATTATACACATTCTGGTGCGTTTTGATTGCGCTAATGATTGTATTTCCTTTCATTAGCAGGTTGACAAGAGATGTGTGGGAGCGACGACATATTCTACAAGAAATTCGCTAATGCTATGCACATAGCATTCTTCACACCGAATGTATCTACCTACAGTGGATGACTGCATGAATAATAAGTTTTTTGGTAAGTAACAGCTCGATGTTTTAATTTTTTTCATTATGCTTTAAGAATACAAATAAAATTACGCATTCTGGTGACTTAGGAGTGCGCTAATGATTGCATTATCTTTCGTTAGCAGATTCGCAAGTGATGTGTGGGAGCGGCGATATATTCTACAAGAATATCGCTAGTGCTGTGCACATAGCATTCTTCACTCCCAATGTATCTACGTACAGGGGCTGACTGCGTGAATAAATAGTTCTTTGGGAAGTAACAGCTCGATGTTTAAATTTTTTTCACAATGCTTTAGAATACAGCTAATTATACACATTCTGGTAAGTTTTGATTGCGCTAATGATTGTATTTTCTTTCATTAGCAGGTTGACAAGACATGTGTGGAAGCGACGACATATTCTACAAGAAAATCACTAGTGCTGTGCACGTAGCATTCTTCACACCGAATGTATCTACCTACAGTGGATGACTGCATGAATAATAAGTTTTTTGGTAAGTAACAGCTCGATGTTTTAATTTTTTCATTATGGATTAAGAATACAAATAAAATTACGCATTCTGGTGACTTAGGAGTGCGCTAATGATTGCATTTTCTGTCGATAGCAGATTCGCAAGTGATGTGTGGGAGCGGCGATATATTCTACAAGAATATCGCTAGTGCTGTGCACATAGCATTCTTCACACCGAATGTATCTACGTACAGGTGCTGACTGCGTAAATAAACAGTTCTTTGGGAAGTATCAGCTTGATGTTTAAATTTTTTTCATAACGCTTTAGAATACAGCTAATTATACACATTCTGGTGAGTTTTGATTGCGCTAATGATAGTATTTTCTTTCATTAGCAGGTTGACAAAAGATGTGTGGGAGAGACGACATATTCTACAAGAAAATCGCTAGTGCTTTGCACATAGCATTCTTCACACCGAATGTATCTACCTACAGTGGATGACTGCATGAATATTAAGTTTTTTGGTAAGTAACAGCTCGATGTTTTAATTTTTTTCATTATGGTTTAAGAATACAAATAAAATTACGCGTTCTGGTGACTTAGGAATGCGCTAATGATTGCATTTTCTTTCGTTAGCAGATTCGCAAGTGATGTGTGGGGGGGCGATATATTCTACAAGAATATCGCTAGTGCTGTGCACAGAGCATTCTTCACACCGAATGTATCTACGTACAGGGGCTGACTGCGTGAATAAATAGTTCTTTGGGAAGTAACAGCTCGATGTTTAAATTTCTTCATAATGATTTAGAATACAGCTAATTATACACATTCTGGTGAGTTTTGATTGCGCTAATGAATGTATTATCTTTCATTAGCAGGTTGACAAGAGATGTGTGGGAGCGACGACATATTCAACAAGAAAATCGCTAGTGCTTAGCACATAGCATTCTTCACACCGAATGTATCTACCTACAGTGGATGACTGCATGAATAATAAGTTTTTTGGCAAGTAACAGCTCGATGTTTTAATTTTTTTCATTATGGTTTAAGAATACAAATAAAATTACGCATTCTGGTGACTTAGGAGTGCGCTAATGACTGCATTTTCTTTCGTTAGCAGATTCGCAAGTGATGTGTGGGAGCGGCGATATATTCTACAAGAATATCGCTAGTGCTGTGCACATAGCATTCTTCACACCGAATGTATCTACGTACAGGGGCTGACTGCGTGAATAAATAGTTCTTTGGGAAGTAACAGCTCGATGTTTTAATTTTTTTCACAATGCTTTAGAATACAGCTAATTATACATATTCTGGTAAGTTTTGATTGCGCTAATGATTGTATTTTCTTTCATTAGCAGGTTGACAAGACATGTGTGGAAGCGACGACATATTCTACAAGAAAATCGCTTGTGCTGTGCACGTAGCATTCTTCACACCGAATGTATCTACCTACAGTGGATGACTGCATGAATAATAAGTTTTTTGGTAAGTAACAGCTCGATGTTTTAATTTTTTTCATTATGGATTAAGAATACAAATAAAATTACGCATTCTGGTGACTTAGGAGTGCGCTAATGATTGCATTTTCTTTCGATAGCAGATTCGCAAGTGATGTGTGGGAGCGGCGATATATTCTACAAGAATATCGCTAGTGCTGTGCACATAGCATTCTTCACACCGAATGTATCTACGTACAGGGGCTGACTGCGTGAATAAATAGTTCTTTGGGAAGTAACAGCTCGATGTTTAAATTTTTTTCACAATGCTTTAGAATACAGCTAATTATACACATTCTGGTAAGTTTTGATTGCGCTAGTGATTGTATTTTCTTTCATTAGCAGGTTGACAAGACATGTGTGGAAGCGACGACATATTCCACAAGAAAATCGCTTGTGCTGTGCACGTAGCATTCTTCACACCGAATGTATCTACCAACAGTGGATGACTGCACGAATAATAAGTTTTTTGGTAAGTAACAGCTCGATGTTTTAATTTTTTTCATTATGGATTAAGAATACAAATAAAATTACGCATTCTGGTGACTTAGGAGTGCGCTAATGATTGCATTTTCTTTCGATAGCAGATTCGCAAGTGATGTGTGGGAGCGGCGATATATTCTACAAGAATATCGCTAGTGCTGTGCACATAGCATTCTTCACACCGAATGTATCTACGTACAGGGGCTGACTGCGTGAATAAATAGTTCTTTGGGATGTAACAGCTCGATGTTTACATTTTTTTCACAATGCCTTAGAATACTGCTAATTATACACATTCTGGTAAGTTTTGATTACGCTAATGAATGTATTTTCTTTCATTAGCAGGTTGACAAGAGTTGTGTGGGAGCGACGACATATTCAACAAGAAAATCGCTAGTGCCGTGCACATAGCATTCTTCACACCGAATGTATCTACGTACAGTGGATGACTGCATGAATAATAAGATTTTTGGTAAGTAACAGCTCGATGTTTTAATTTTTTTCATTATGGTTTAAGAATACAAATAAAATTACGCATTCTGGTGACTTAGGAGTGCGCTAATGATTGCATTTTCTTTCGTTAGCAGATTCTCAAGTGATGTGTGGGAGCGGCGATATATTCTACAAGAATATCGCTAGTGCTGTGCACATAGCATTCTTCACACCGAATGTATCTACGTACAGGGGCTGACTGCGTGAATAAATAGTTCTTTGGGAAGTAACAGCTCGATATTTAAATTTTTTTCATAATACTTTAGAATACAGCTAATTATACACATTCTGGTGAGTTTTGATTGCGCTAATGATTGTATTTTCTTTCATTAGCAGAATGACAAGAGATGTGTGGGAGCGACGACATATTCTACAAGAAAATCGCTAGTGCTGTGCACATAGCATTCTTCACACCGAATGTATCTACCTACAGTGGATGACTGCATGAATAATAAGTTTTTTGGTAAGTAACAGCTCGATGTTTTAATTTTTTTCATTATGGATTAAGAATACAAATAAAATTACGCATTCTGGTGACTTAGGAGTGCGCTAATGATTGCATTTTCTTTCGATAGCAGATTCGCAAGTGATGTGTGATAGCGGCGATATATTCTACAAGAATATCGCTAGTGCTGTGCACATAGCATTCTTCACACCGAATGTATCTACGTACAGGGGCTGACTGCGTAAATAAACAGTTCTTTGGGAAGTATCAGCTTGATGTTTAAATTTTTTTCATAACGCTTTAGAATACAGCTAATTATACACATTACGGTGAGTTTTGATTGCGCTAATGATTGTATTTTCTTTCATTAGCAAGTTGACAAAAGATGTGTGGGAGAGACGACATATTCTACAAGAAAATCGCTAGTGCTTTGCACATAGCATTCTTCACACCGAATGTATCTACCTACAGTGGATGACTGCATGAATATTAAGTTTTTTGGTAAGTAACAGCTCGATGTTTTAATTTTTTTCATTATGGTTTAAGAATACAAATAAAATTACGCGTTCTGGTGACTTAGGAATGCGCTAATGATTGCATTTTCTTTCGTTAGCAGATTCGCAAGTGATGTGTGGGGGGGCGATATATTCTACAAGAATATCGCTAGTGCTGTGCACAGAGCATTCTTCACACCGAATGTATCTACGTACAGGGGCTGACTGCGTGAATAAATAGTTCTTTGGGAAGTAACAGCTCGATGTTTAAATTTCTTCATAATGCTTTAGAATACAGATAATTATACACATTCTGGTGAGTTTTGATTGCGCTAATGAATGTATTTTCTTTCATTAGCAGGTTGACAAGAGATGTGTGGGAGCGACGACATATTCAACAAGAAAATCGCTAGTGCTTTGCACATAGCATTCTTCACACCGAATGTATCTACCTACAGTGGATGACTGCATGAATAATAAGTTTGTTGGTAAGTAACAGCTCGATGTTTTAATTTTTTTCATTATGGTTTAAGAATACAAATAAAATTACGCATTCTGGTGACTTAGGAGTGCGCTAATGACTGCATTTTCTTTCGTTAGCAGATTCGCAAGTGATGTGTGGGAGCGGCGATATATTCTACAAGAATATCGCTAGTGCTGTGCACATAGCATTCTTCACACCGAATGTATCTACGTACAGGGGCTGACTGCGTGAATAAATAGTTCTTTGGGAAGTAACAGCTCGATGTTTAAATTTTTTTCATAATGCTTTGGAATACAGCTAATTATACACATTGTGGTGAGTTTTGATTGAGCTAATGATTGTATTTTCTTTCATTAGCAGGTTGACAAGAGATGTGTGGGAGCGACGACATATTCTACAAGAAATTCGCTAGTGCTATGCACATAGCATTCTTCACACCGAATGTATCTACCTACAGTGGATGACTGCATGAATAATAAGTTTTCTGGTAACTAACAGCTCGATGTTTTAATTTTTTTCATTATGGTTTAAGAATACAAATAACATTACGCATTCTGGTGACTTAGGAGTGCGTTAATGATTGCATTTTCTTTCGTTTGCAGATTCGCAAGTGATGTGTGGGAGCGGCGATTTATTCTACAAGAATATCGCTAGTGCTGTGCACATAGCATTCTGCACTCCCAATGTATCTACGTACAGGGGCTGACTGCGTGAATAAATAGTTCTTTGGGAAGTAACAGCTCGATGTTTAAATTTTTTCACAATGCTTTAGAATACAGCTAATTATACACATTCTGGTAAGTTCTGATTGCGCTAATGATTGTATTTTCTTTCATTAGCAGGTTGACATGACATGTGTGGAAGCGACGACATATTCTACAAGAAAATCGCTTGTGCTTTGCACATAGCATTCTTCACACCGAATGTATCTACCTACTGTGGATGACTGCATGAATAATAAGTTTTTTGGTAAGTAACAGCTCGATGTTTTAATTTTTTTCATTATGGTTTAAGAATACAAATAAAATTACGCATTGTGGTGACTTAGGAGTGCGCTAATGATTGCATTTTCTTTCGTTAGCAGATTCGCAAGTGATGTGTGGGAGCGGCGATATGTTCTACAAGAATATCGCTAGTGCTGTGCACATAGCATTCTTCACACCGAATGTATCTACGTACAGGGGCTGACTGCGTGAATAAATAGTTCTTTGGGAAGTAACAGCTCGATGTTTAAAGTTTTTTCATAATGCTTTAGAATACAGCTAATTATACACATTCTGGTGAGTTTTGATTGCGCTAATGATTGTATTTTCTTTCATTAGCAGGTTGACAAGAGATGTGTGGGAGCGACGACATATTCTACAAGAAAGTCGCTAGTGCTTTGCACATAGCATTCTTCACACCGAATGTATCTACCTACTGTGGATGACTGCATGAATAATAAGTTTTTTGGTAAGTAACAGCTCGATGTTTTAATTTTTTTCATTATGGTTTAAGAATACAAATAAAATTACGCATTGTGGTGACTTAGGAGTGCGCTAATGATTGCATTATCTTTCGTTAGCAGATTCGCAAGTGATGTGTGGGAGCGGCGATATATTCTACAAGAATATCGCTAGTGCTGTGCACATAGCATTCTTCACACCGAATGTATCTACGTACAGGGGCTGACTGCGTGAATAAATAGTTCTTTGGGAAGTAACAGCTAGATGTTTAAATTTTTTCATAATGCTTTAGAATACAGTTAATTATACACATTCTGGTGAGTTTTGATTGCGCTAATGATTGTATTTTCTTTCATTAGCAGGTTGACAAGAGGTGTGTGGGAGCGACGACATATTCTACAAGAAAATCGCTAGTGCTTTGCACATAGCATTCTTCACACCGAATGTATCTACCTACAGTGGATGACTGCATGAATAATAAGTTTTTTGGTAAGTAACAGCTCGATGTTCTAATTTTTTTCATTATGGTTTAAGAATACAAATAAAATTACGCATTCTGGTGTCTTAGGAGTGCGCTAATGATTGCATTTTCTTTCGTTAGCAGATTCGCAAGTGATGTGTGGGAGCGGCGATATATTCTACAAGAATATCGCTAGTGCTGTGCACATAGCATTCTTCACACCGAATGTATCTACGTACAGGGGCTGACTGCGTGAATAAATAGTTCTTTGGGAAGTAACAGCTCGATGTTTAAATTTTTTCATAATGATTTAGAATACAGCTAATTATACTCATTCTGGTGAGTTTTGATTGCGCTAATGATTGTATTTCCTTTCATTAGCAGGTTGACAGATGTGTGGGAGCGACGACATATTCTACAAGAAATTCGCTAGTGCTATGCACATAGCATTCTTCACACCGAATGTATCTACCTACAGTGGATGACTGCATGAATAATAAGTTTTTTGGTAAGTAACAGCTCGATGTTTTAATTTTTTTCATTATGCTTTAAGAATACAAATAAAGTTACATATTCTGGTGACTTAGGAGTGCGCTAATGATTGCATTTTCTTTCGTTAGCAGATTCGCAAGTGATGTGTGGGAGCGGCGATATATTCTAGAAGAATATCGCTAGTGCTGTGCACATAGCATTCTTCACTCCCAATGTATCTACGTACAGGGGCTGACTGCGTGAATAAATAGTTCTTTGGGAAGTAACAGCTCGATGTTTAAATTTTTTTCACAATGCTTTAGAATACAGCTAATTATACACATTCTGGTAAGTTTTGATTGCGCTAATGATAGTATTTTCTTTCATTAGCAGGTTGACAAGACATGTGTGGAAGCGACGACATATTCTACAAGAAAATCGCTAGTGCTGTGCACGTAGCATTCTTCACACCGAATGTATCTACCTACAGTGGATGACTGCATGAATAATAAGTTTTCTGGTAAGTAACAGCTCGATGTTTTAATTTTTTTCATTATGGATTAAGAATACAAATAAAATTACGCATTCTGGTGACTTAGGAGTGCGCTAATGATTGCATTTTCTTTCGATAGCAGATTCGCAAGTGATGTGTGGGAGCGGCGATATATTCTACAAGAATATCGCTAGTGCTGTGCACATAGCATTCTTCACACCGAATGTATCTACGTACAGGGGCTGACTGCGTAAATAAACAGTTCTTTGGGAAGTATCAGCTTGATGTTTAAATTTTTTTCATAACGCTTTAGAATACAGCTAATTATACACATTACGGTGAGTTTTGATTGCGCTAATGATAGTATTTTCTTTCATTAGCTGGTTGACAAAAGATGTGTGGGAGAGACGACATATTCTACAAGAAATTCGCTAGTGCTTTGCACATAGCATTCTTCACACCGAATGTATCTACGTACAGGGGCTGACTGCGTGAATAAATAGTTCTTTGGGAAGTAACAGCTCGATGTTTAAATTTCTTCATAATGCCTTAGAATACAGCTAATTATACACATTCTGGTGAGTTTTGATTGCGCTAATGAATGTATTTTCTTTCATTAGCAGGTTGACAAGAGATGTGTGGGAGCGACGACATATTCAACAATAAAGTCGCTAGTGCTTTGCACATAGCATTCTTCACACCGAATGTATCTACCTACAGTGGATGACTGCATGAATAATAAGTTTTTTGGTAAGTAACAGCTCGATGTTTTAATTTTTTTCATTATGGTTTAAGAATACAAATAAAATTACGCATTCTGGTGACTTAGGAGTGCGCTAATGACTGCATTTTCTTTCGTTAGCAGATTCGCAAGTGATGTGTGGGAGCGGCGATATATTCTACAAGAATATCGCTAGTGCTGTGCACATAGCATTCTTCACACCGAATGTATCTACGTTCAGGGGCTGACTGCGTGAATAAATAGTTCTTTGGGAAGTAACAGCTCGATGTTTAAATTTTTTTCATAATGCTTTGGAATACAGCTAATTATACACATTCTGGTGAGTTTTGATTGCGCTAATGATTGTATTTTCTTTCATTAGCAGGTTGACAAGAGATGTGTGGGAGCGACGACATATTCTACAAGAAATTCGCTAGTTCTATGCACATAGCATTCTTCACACCGAATGTATCTACCTACAGTGGATGACTGCATGAATTATAAGTTTTTTGGTAACTAACAGCTCGATGTTTTAATTTTTTTCATTATGGTTTAAGAATACAAATAACATTACGCATTCTGGTGACTTAGGAGTGCGTTAATGATTGCATTTTCTTTCGTTAGCAGATTCGCAAGTGATGTGTGGGAGCGGCGATATATTCTACAAGAATATCGCTAGTGCTGTGCACATAGCATTCTTCACTCCCAATGTATCTACGTACAGGGGCTGACTGCGTGAATAAATAGTTCTTTGGGAAGTAACAGCTCGATGTTTACATTTTTTTCACAATGCTTTAGAATACTGCTAATTATACACATTCTGGTAAGTTTTGATTACGCTAATGATTGTATTTTCTTTCATTAGCAGGTTGACAAGACATGTGTGGGAGCGACGACATATTCTACAAGAAAATCGCTAGTGCTGTGCACATAGCATTCTTCACACCGAATGTATCTACCTACAGTGAATGACTGCATGAATAATAAGTTTTTTGGTAAGTAACAGCTCGATGTTTAAATTTTTTTCATTATGGTTTAAGAATACAAATAAAATTACGCATTCTGGTGACTTAGGAGTGCGCTAATGATTGCATTTTCTTTCGTTAGCAGATTCGCAAGTGATGTGTGGGAGCGGCGATATTTTCTACAAGAATATCGCTAGTGCTGTGCACATAGCATTCTTCACACCGAATGTATCTACGTACAGGGGCTGACTGCGTGAATAAATAGTTCTTTGGGAAGTAACAACTCGATATTTAAATTTTTTCATAATGCTTTAGAATACAGCTAATTATACACATTCTGGTGAGTTTTGATTGCGCTAATGATTGTATTTTCTTTCATTAGCAGGTTGACAAGAGATGTGTGGGAGCGACGACATATTCTACAAGAAAATCGCTAGTGCTTTGCACATAGCATTCTTCACACCGAATGTATCTACCTACAGTGGATGTCTGCATGAATAATAAGTTTTTTGGTAAGTAGCAGCTCGATGTTCTAATATATTTCATTATGGTTTAAGAATACAAATAAAATTACGCATTCTGGTGACTTAGGAGTGCGCTAATGATTGCATTTTCTTTCGTTAGCAGATTCGCAAGTGATGTGTGGGAGCGGCGATATATTCTACAAGAATATCGCTAGTGGTGTGCACATAGCATTCTTCACACCGAATGTATCTACGTACAGGGGCTGACTGCGTGAATAAATAGTTCTTTGGGAAGTAAAAGCTCGATGTTTAAAGTTTTTTCATAATGCTTTAGAATACAGCTAATTATACACATTCTGGTGAGTTTTGATTGCGCTAATGATTGTATTTTCTTTCATTAGCAGGTTGACAAGAGATGTGTTGGAGCGACGACATATTCTACAAGAAAATCGCTAGTGCTTTGCACATAGCATTCTTCACACCGAATGTATCTACCTACTGTGGATGACTGCATGAATAATAAGTTTTTTGGTAAGTAACAGCTCGATGTTTTAATTTTTTTCATTATGGTTTAAGAATACAAATAAAATTACGCATTCTGGTGACTTAGGAGTGCGCTAATGATTGCATTATCTTTCGTTAGCAGATTCGCAAGTGATGTGTGGGAGCGGCGATATATTCTACAAGAATATCGCTAGTGCTGTGCACATAGCATTCTTCACACCGAATGTATCTACGTACAGGGGCTGACTGCGTGAATAAATAGTTCTTTGGGAAGTAACAGCTAGATGTTTAAATTTTTTCATAATGCTTTAGAATACAGTTAATTATACACATTCTGGTGTGTTTTGATTGCGCTAATGATTGTATTTTCTTTCATTAGCAGGTTGACAAGAGATGTGTGGGAGCGACGACATATTCTACAAGAAAATGCTAGTGCTTTGCACATAGCATTCTTCACACCGAATGTATCTACCTACAGTGGATGATTGCATGAATAATAAAATTTTTGGTAAGTAACAGCTCGATGTTTTAATTTTTTTCATTATGGATTAAGAATACAAATAAAATTACGCATTCTGGTGACTTAGGAGTGCGCTAATGATTGCATTTTCTTTCGATAGCAGATTCGCAAGTGATGTGTGGGAGCAGCGATATATTCTACAAGAATATCGCTAGTGCTGTGCACATAGCATTCTTCACACCGAATGTATCTACGTACAGGGGCTGACTGCGTAAATAAACAGTTCTTTGGGAAGTATCAGCTTGATGTTTAAATTTTTTTCATAACGCTTTAGAATACAGCTAATTATACACATTCTGGTGAGTTTTGATTGCGCTAATGATAGTATTTTCTTTCATTAGCTGGTTGACAAAAGATGTGTGGGAGAGACGACATATTCTACAAGAAATTCGCTAGTGCTTTGCACATAGCATTCTTCACACCGAATGTATCTACCTACAGTGGATGACTGCATGAATATTAAGTTTTTTGGTAAGTAACAGCTCGATGTTTTAATTTTTTTCATTATGGTTTAAGAATACAAATAAAATTACGCGTTCTGGTGACTTAGGAATGCGCTAATGATTGCATTTTCTTTCGTTAGCAGATTCGCAAGTGATGTGTGGGGGGGCGATATATTCTACAAGAATATCGCTAGTGCTGTGCACAGAGCATTCTTCACACCGAATGTATCTACGTACAGGGGCTGACTGCGTGAATAAATAGTTCTTTGGGAAGTAACAGCTCGATGTTTAAATTTCTTCATAACGCTTTAGAATACAGCTAATTATACACATTACGGTGAGTTTTGATTGCGCTAATGATAGTATTTTCTTTCATTAGCTGGTTGACAAAAGATGTGTGGGAGCGGCGATATATTCTACAAGAATATCGCTAGTGCTGTGCACATAGCATTCTTCACTCCCAATGTATCTACGTACAGGGGCTGACTGCGTGAATAAATAGTTCTTTGGGAAGTAACAACTCGATATTTAAATTTTTTCATAATGCTTTAGAATACAGCTAATTATACACATTCTGGTGAGTTTTTATTGCGCTAATGATTGTATTTTCTTTCATTAGCAGGTTGACAAGAGATGTGTGGGAGCGACGACATATTCTACAAGAAAATCGCTAGTGCTTTGCACATAGCATTCTTCACACCGAATGTATCTACCTACAGTGGATGTCTGCATGAATAATAAGTTTTTTGGTAAGTAGCAGCTCGATGTTCTAATTTTTTTCATTATGGTTTAAGAATACAAATAAAATTACGCATTATGGTGACTTAGGAGTGCGCTAATGATTGCATTTTCTTTCGTTAGCAGATTCGCAAGTGATGTGTGGGAGCGGCGATATATTCTACAAGAATATCGCTAGTGGTGTGCACAGAGCATTCTTCACACCGAATGTATCTACGTACAGGGGCTGACTGCGTGAATAAATAGTTCTTTGGGAAGTAACAGCTCGATGTTTAAAGTTTTTTCATAATGCTTTAGAATACAGCTAATTATACACATTCTGGTGAGTTTTGATTGCGCTAATGATTGTATTTTCTTTCATTAGCAGGTTGACAAGAGATGTGTGGGAGCGACGACATATTCTACAAGAAAATCGCTAGTGCTTTGCACATAGCATTCTTCACACCGAATGTATCTACCTACTGTGGATGACTGCATGAATAATAAGTTTTTTGGTAAGTAACAGCTCGATGTTTTAATTTTTTTCATTATGGTTTAAGAATACAAATAAAATTACGCATTGTGGTGACTTAGGAGTGCGCTAATGATTGCATTATCTTTCGTTAGCAGATTCGCAAGTGATGTGTGGGAGCGGCGATATATTCTACAAGAATATCGCTAGTGCTGTGCACATAGCATTCTTCACACCGAATGTATCTACGTACAGGGGCTGACTGCGTGAATAAATAGTTCTTTGGGAAGTAACAGCTAGATGTTTAAATTTTTTCATAATGCTTTAGAATACAGTTAATTATACACATTCTGGTGAGTTTTGATTGCGCTAATGATTGTATTTTCTTTCATTAGCAGGTTGACAAGAGATGTGTGGGAGCGACGACATATTCTACAAGAAAATGCTAGTGCTTTGCACATAGCATTCTTCACACCGAATGTATCTACCTACAGTGGATGATTGCATGAATAATAAAATTTTTGGTAAGTAACAGCTCGATGTTTTAATTTTTTTCATTATGGTTTAAGAATACAAATAAAATTACGCATTCTGGTGACTTAGGAGTGCGCTAATGATTGCATTTTCTTTCGTTAGCAGATTTGCAAGTGATGTGTGGGAGCGGCGATATATTCTACAAGAATATCGCTAGTGCTGTGCACATAGCATTCTTCACACCGAATGTATCTACGTACAGGGGCTGACTGCGTGAATAAATAGTTCTTTGGGAAGTAACAGCTCGATGTTTAAATTTTTTCATAATGATTTAGAATACAGCTAATTATACACATTCTGGTGAGTTTTGATTGCGCTAATGATAGTATTTTATTTCATTAGCAGGTTGACAAGACATGTGTGGGAGCGACGACATATTCTACAAGAAAATCGCTAGTGCTTTGCACATAGCATTCTTCACACAGAATGTATCTACCTACAGTGGATGACTGCATGAATAATAAGTTTTTTGGTAAGTAACAGCTCGATGTTTTAATTTTTTTCATTATGGTTTAAGAATACAAATAAAATTACGCATTCTGGTGACTTAGGAGTGCGCTAATGATTGCATTTTCTTTCGTTAGCAGATTCGCAAGTGATGTGTGGGAGCGGCGGTATATTCTACAAGAATATCGCTAGAGCTGGGCACATAGCATTCTTCACACCGAATGTATCTACGTACAGGGGCTGACTGCGTGAATAAATAGTTCTTTGGGAAGTAACAGCTAGATGTTTAAATTTTTTCATAATGCTTTAGAATACAGTTAATTATACACATTCTGGTGAGTTTTGATTGCGCTAATGATTGTATTTTCTTTCATTAGCAGGTTGACAAGAGATGTGTTGGAGCGACGACATATTCTACAAGAAATTCGCTAGTGCTATGCACATAGCATTCTTCACACCGAATGTATCTACCTACAGTGGATGACTGCATGAATTATAAGTTTTTTGGTAACTAACAGCTCGATGTTTTAATTTTTTTCATTATGGTTAAAGAATACAAATAACATTACGCATTCTGGTGACTTAGGAGTGCGTTAATGATTGCATTTTCTTTCGTTAGCAGTTTCGCAAGTGATGTGTGGGAGCGGCGATATATTCTACAAGAATATCGCTAGTGCTGTGCACATAGCATTCTTCACTCCCAATGTATCTACGTACAGGGGCAGACTGCGTGAATAAATAGTTCTTTGGGAAGTAACAGCTCGATGTTTACATTTTTTTCACAATGCTTTAGAATACAGCTAATTATACACATTCTGGTGAGTTTTGATTGCGCTAATGATTGTATTTTCTTTCATTAGCAGGTTGACAAGAGATGTGTGGGAGCGACGACATATTCAACAAGAAAATCGCTAGTGCTTTGCACATAGCATTCTTCACACCGAATGTATCTACCTACAGTGGATGATTGCATGAATAATAAAATTTTTGGTAAGTAACAGCTCGATGTTTTAATTTTTTTCATTACGGTTTAAGAATACAAATAAAATTACGCATTCTGGTGACTTAGGAGTGCGCTAATGATTGCATTTTCTTTCGTTAGCAGATTCGCAAGTGATGTGTGGGAGCGGCGATATATTCTACAAGAATATCGCTAGTGCTGTGCACATAGCATTCTTCACACCGAATGTATCTACGTACAGGGGCTGACTGCGTGAATAAATAGTTCTTTGGGAAGTAACAGCTCGATGTTTAAATTTTTTCATAATGATTTGGAATACAGCTAATTATACACATTCTGGTGAGTTTTGATTGCGCTAATGATAGTATTTTATTTCATTAGCAGGTTGACAAGACATGTGTGGGAGCGACGACATATTCTACAAGAAAATCGCTAGTGCTTTGCACATAGTATTCTTCACACCGAATGTATCTACCTACAGTGGATGACTGCATGAATAATAAGTTTTTTGGTAAGTAACAGCTCGATGTTTTAATTTTTTTCATTATGGTTTAAGAATACAAATAAAATTACGCATTCTGGTGACTTAGGAGTGCGCTAATGATTGCATTTTCTTGCGTTAGCAGATTCGCAAGTGATGTGTGGGAGCGGCGATATATTCTACAAGAATATCGCTAGTGCTTTGCACACAGCATTCTTCACTCCCAATGTATCTACGTACAGGGGCTGACTGCGTGAATAAATAGTTCTTTGGGAAGTAGCAGCTCGATGTTTAAATTTTTTTCATAATGCTTCAGAATACAGCTAATTATACACATTCTGGTGAGTTTTGATTGCGCTAATGATTGTATTTTCTTTCATTAGCAGGTTGACAGGAGATGTGTGGGAGCGACGACATATTCAACAAGAAAATCGCTAGTGCTGTGCACATAGCATTCTTCACACCGAATGTATCTACCTACAGTGGATGACTGCATGAATAATAAGTTTTTTGGTAAGTAACAGCTTGATGTTTTAATTTTTTTCATTATGGTATAAGAATACAAATAAAATTACGCATTCTGGTGACTTAGGAGTGCGCTAATGATTGTATTTTCTTTCGTTAGCAGATTCGCAAGTGATGTGTGGGAGCGGCGATATATTCTACAAGAATATCGCTAGTGCTGTGCACATAGCATTCTTCACACCGAATGTATCTACGTACAGGGGCTGACTGCGTGAATAAACAGATCTTTGGGAAGTAACAGCTTGGTGTTTAAATTTTTTTCATAATGCTTTAGAATACAGCTAATTATACACATTCTGGTGAGTTTTGATTGCGCTAATGATTGTATTTTCTTTCATTAGCAGGTTGACAAGAGATGTGTGGGAGCGACGACATATTCTACAAGAAAATCGCTAGTGCTTTGCACATAGCATTCTTCACACAGAATGTATCTACCTACAGTGGATGACTGCATGAATAATAAGTTTTTTGGTAAGTAACAGCTCGATGATTTAATTTTTTTCATTATGGTTTAAGAATACAAATAAAATTACGCATTCTGGTGACTTAGGAGTGCGCTAATGATTGCATTTTCTTTCGTTAGCAGATTCGCAAGTGATGTGTGGGAGCGGCGATATATTCTACAAGAATATCGCTAGTGCTGTGCACATAGCATTCTTCACACCGAATGTATCTACGTACAGGGGCTGACTGCGTGAATAAATAGTTCTTTGGGAAGTAACAGCTCGATATTTAAATTTTTTTCATAATACTTTAGAATACAGCTAATTATACACATTCTGGTGTGTTTTGATTGCGCTAATGATTGTATTTTCTTTCATTAGCAGAATGACAAGAGATGTGTGGGAGCGACGACATATTCTACAAGAAAATCGCTAGTGCTGTGCACATAGCATTCTTCACACCGAATGTATCTACCTACAGTGGATGACTGCATGAATAATAAGTTTTTTGGTAAGTAACAGCTCGATGTTTTAATTTTTTTAATTATGGTTTAAGAATACAAATAAAATTACGCATTCTGGTGACTTAGGAGAGCGCTAATGATTGCATTTTCTTTCGTTAGCAGATTCGCAAGTGATGTGTGGGAGCGGCGATATATTCTACAAGAATATCGCTAGTGCCGTGGACATAGCATTCTTCACACCGAATGTATATACGTACAGGGGCTGACTGCGTGAATAAATAGTTCTTTGGGAAGTAACAGCTCGATGTTTAAATTTTTTTCATAATGCTTTAGAATACAGCTAATTATACACATTCTGGTGAGTTTTGATTGCGCTAATGATAGTATTTTCTTTCATTAGCAGGTTGACAAGAGATGTGTGGGACCGACGACATATTCTACAAGAAAATCGCTAGTGCTTTGCACATAGCATTCTTCACACCGAATGTATCTACCTACAGTGGATGACTGCATGAATAATAAGTTTTTTGGTAAGTAACAGCTCGATGTTTTAATTTTTTCATTATGGTTTAAGAATACAAATAAAATTACGCATTCTGGTGACTTAGGAGTGCGCTAATGATTGCATTTTCTTTCGTTAGCAGATTCGCAAGTGATGTGTGGGAGCGGCGATATATTCTACAAGAATATCGCTAGTGCTGTGCACATAGCATTCTTCACACCGAATGTATCTACGTACAGGGGCTGACTGCGTGAATAAATAGTTCTTTGAGAAGTAACAGCTCGATGTTTAAATTTTTTTCACAATGCTTTAGAATACAGCTAATTATACACATTCTGGTAAGTTTTGATTGCGCTAATGATTGTATTTTCTTTCATTAGCAGGTTGACAAGACATGTGTGGGACCGACGACATATTCTACAAGAAAATCGCTAGTGCTGTGCACCTAGCATTCTTCACACCGAATGTATCTACGTACAGGGGCTGACTGCGTGAATAAATAGTTCTTTGGGAAGTAACAGCTCGATGTTTAAATTTTTTCATAATGATTTAGAATACAGCTAATTATACACATTCTGGTGAGTTTTGATTGCGCTAATGATAGTATTTTCTTTCATTAGCAGGTTGACAAGAGATGTGTGGGACCGACGACATATTCTACAAGAAAATCGCTAGTGCTTCGCACATAGCATTCTTCACACCGAATGTATCTACCTACAGAGGATGATTGCATGAATTATAAGTTTTTTGGTAAGTAACAGCTCGATGTTTTAATTTTTTCATTATGGTTTAAGAATACAAATAAAATTACGCATTCTGGTGACTTAGGAGTGCGCTAATGATTGCATTTTCTTTCGTTAGCAGATTCGCAAGTGATGTGTGGGAGCGGCGATATATTCTACAAGAATATCGCTAGTGCTGTGCACATAGCATTCTTCACACCGAATGTATCTACGTACAGGGGCTGACTGCGTGAATAAATAGTTCTTTGGGAAGTAACAGCTCGATGTTTAAATTTTTTCATAATGATTTAGAATACAGCTAATTATACACATTCTGGTGAGTTTTGATTGCGCTAATGATTGTATTTTCTTTCATTAGCAGGTTGACAAGAGATGTGTGGGAGCGACGACATATTCTACAAGAAATTCGCTAGTGCTATGCACATAGCATTCTTCACACCGAATGTATCTACCTACAGTGGAATAGTGCATGTATAATACGTTTTTTGGGAAGTAACAGCTCGATGTTTTAATTTTTTTCATTATGGTTTAAGAATACAAATAAAATTACGCATTCTGGTGACTTAGGAGTGCGCTAATGATTGCATTTTCTTTCGTTAGCAGATTCGCAAGTGATGTGTGGGAGCGGCGATATATTCTACAAGAATATCGCTAGTGCTGTGCACATAGCATTCTTCACACCGAATGTATCTACGTACAGGGGCTGACTGCGTGAATAAACAGTTCTTTGGGAAGTAACAGCTTGATGTTTAAATTTTTTTCATAATGCTTTGGAATACAGCTAATTATTAACATTCTGGTGAGTTTTGATTGCGCTAATGATTGTATTTTCTTTCATTAGCAGGTTGACAAGAGATGTGTGGGAGCGACGACATATTCTACAAGAAAATCGCTAGTGCTTTGCACATAGCATTCTTCACACAGAATGTATCTACCTACAGTCGATGACTGCATGAATAATAAGTTTTTTGGTAAGTAACAGCTCGATGTTTTAATTTTTTTCATTATGGTTTAAGAATACAAATAAAATTACGCATTCTGGTGACTTAGGAGTGCGCTAATGATTGCATTTTCTTTCGTTAGCAGATTCGCAAGTGATGTGTGGGAGCGGCGATATATTCTACAAGAATATTGCTAGTGCTGTGCACATAGCATTCTTCACACCGAATGTATCTACGTACAGGGGCTGACTGCGTGAATAAATAGTTCTTTGGGAAGTAACAGCTCGATGTTTAAATTTTTTTCATAATGCTTTAGAATACAGCTAATTATACACACTGTGGTGAGGTTTGATTGCGCTAATGATAGTATTTTCTTTCATTAGCAGGTTGACAAGAGATGTGTGGGACCGACGACATATTCTACAAGAAAATCGCTAGTGCTTCGCACATAGCATTCTTCACACCGAATGTATCTACCTACAGAGGATGATTGCATTAATTATAAGTTTTTTGGTAAGTAACAGCTCGATGTTTTAATTTTTTCATTATGGTTTAAGAATACAATTAAAATTACGCATTCTGGTGACTTAGGAGTGCGCTAATGATTGCATTTTCTTTCGTTAGCAGATTCGCAAGTTATGTGTGGGAGCGGCGATATATTCTACAAGAATATCGCTAGTGCTGTGCACATAGCATTCTTCACACCGAATGTATCTACGTACAGGGGCTGACTGCGTGAATAAATAGTTCTTTGGGAAGTAACAGCTTGATGTTTTAATTTTTTTCACAATGCTTTAGAATACAGTTAATTATACACATTCTGGTGAGTTTTGATTGCGCTAATGATTGTATTTTCTTTCATTAGCAGGTTGACAAGAGATGTGTGGGAGCGACGACATATTCTACAAGAAAATCGCTAGTGCTTTACACATAGCATTCTTCACAACGAATGTATCTACCTACAGTGGATGATTGCATGAATAATAAAATTTTTGGTAAGTAACAGCTCGATGTTCTAATTTTCTTCATTATGGTTTAAGAATACAAATAAAATTACGCATTCTGGTGACTTAGGAGTGCGCTAATGATTGCATTTTCTTTCGTTAGCAGATTCGCAAGTGATGTGTGGGAGGGGCGATATATTCTACAAGAATATCGCTAGTGCTTTGCACACAGCATTCTTCACTCCCAATGTATCTACGTACAGGGGCTGACTGCGTGAATAAATAGTTCTTTGGGAAGTAGCAGCTCGATGTTTAAATTTTTTTCTTAATGCGTTAGAATACAGCTAATTATACACATTCTGGTGAGTTTTGATTGCGCTAATGATTGTATTTTCTTTCATTAGCAGGTTGACAGGAGATGTGTGGGAGCGACGACATATTCAACAAGAAAATCGCTAGTGCTGTGCACATAGCATTCTTCACACCGAATATATCTACGTACAGGGGCTGACTGCGTGAATAAACAGTTCTTTGGGAAGTAACAGCTTGATGTTTAAATTTTTTTCATAATGCTTTAGAATACAGCTAATTATACACATTCTGGTGAGTTTTGATTGCGCTAATGTTTGTATTTTCTTTCATTAGCAGGTTGACAAGAGATGTGTGGGAGCGACGACATATTCTACAAGAAAATCGCTAGTGCTTTGCACATAGCATTCTTCACACAGAATGTATCTACCTACAGTGGATGACTGCATGAATAATAAGTTTTTTGGTAAGTAACAGCTCAATGTTTTAATTTTTTCATTATGGTTTAAGAATACAAATAAAATTACGCATTCTGGTGACTTAGGAGTGCGCTAATGATTGCATTTTCTTTCGTTAGCAGATTCGCAAGTGATGTGTGGGAGCGGCGATATATTCTACAAGAATATCGCTAGTGCTGTGCACATAGCATTCTTCACACCGAATGTATCTACGTACAGGGGCTGACTGCGTGAATAAATAGTTCTTTGGGAAGTAACAGCTCGATGTTTAAATTTTTTTCATAATGCTTTAGAATACAGCTAATTATACACACTGTGGTGAGGTTTGATTGCGCTAATGATAGTATTTTCTTTCATTAGCAGGTTGACAAGAGATGTGTGGGAGCGACGACATATTCTACAAGAAAATCGCTAGTGCTTTACACATAGCATTCTTCACAACGAATGTATCTACCTACAGTGGATGATTGCATGAATAATAAAATTTTTGGTAAGTAACAGCTCGATGTTCTAATTTTCTTCATTATGGTTTAAGAATACAAATAAAATTACGCATTCTGGTGACTTAGGAGTGCGCTAATGATTGCATTTTCTTTCGTTAGCAGATTCGCAAGTTATGTGTGGGAGCGGCGATATATTCTACAAAAATATCGCTAGTGCTGGGCACATAGCATTCTTCACACCGAATGTATCTACGTACAGGGGCTGACTGCGTGAATAAATAGTTCTTTGGGAAGTAACAGCTTGATGTTTTAATTTTTTTCACAATGCTTTAGAATACAGTTAATTATACACATTCTGGTGAGTTTTGATTGCGCTAATGATTGTATTTTCTTTCATTAGCAGGTTGACAAGAGATGTGTGGGAGCGACGACATATTCTACAAGAAAATCGCTAGTGCTTTACACATAGCATTCTTCACAACGAATGTATCTACCTACAGTGGATGATTGCATGAATAATAAAATTTTTGGTAAGTAACAGCTCGATGTTCTAATTTTCTTCATTATGGTTTAAGAATACAAATAAAATTACGCATTCTGGTGACTTAGGAGTGCGCTAATTATTGCATTTTCTTTCGTTAGCAGATTCGCAAGTGATGTGTGGGAGGGGCGATATATTCTACAAGAATATCGCTAGTGCTTTGCACACAGCATTCTTCACTCCCAATGTATCTACGTACAGGGGCTGACTGCGTGAATAAATAGTTCTTTGGGAAGTAGCAGCTCGATGTTTAAATTTTTTTCATAATGCTTTAGAATACAGCTAATTATACACATTCTGGTGAGTTTTGATTGCGCTAATGATTGTATTTTCTTTCATTAGCAGGTTGACAGGAGATGTGTGGGAGCGACGACATATTCAACAAGAAAATCGCTAGTGCTGTGCACATAGCATTCTTCACACCGAATGTATCTACGTACAGGGGCTGACTGCGTGAATAAACAGTTCTTTGGGAAGTAACAGCTTGATGTTTAAATTTTTTTCATAATGCTTTAGAATACAGCTAATTATACACATTCTGGTGAGTTTTGATTGCGCTAATGTTTGTATTTTCTTTCATTAGCAGGTTGACAAGAGATGTGTGGGAGCGACGACATATTCTACAAGAAAATCGCTAGTGCTTTGCACATAGCATTCTTCACACAGAATGTATCTACCTACAGTGGATGACTGCATGAATAATAAGTTTTTTGGTAAGTAACAGCTCAATGTTTTAATTTTTTCATTATGGTTTAAGAATACAAATAAAATTACGCATTCTGGTGACTTAGGAGTGCGCAAATGATTGCATTTTCTTTCGATAGCAGATTCGCAAGTGATGTGTGGGAGCGGCGATATATTCTACAAGAATATCGCTAGTGCTGTGCACATAGCATTCTTCACACCGAATGTATCTACGTACAGGGGCTGACTGCGTGAATAAATAGTTCTTTGGGAAGTAACAGCTTGATGTTTTAATTTTTTTCACAATGCTTTAGAATACAGCTAATTATACACATTCTGGTAAGTTTTGATTGCGCTAATGATTGTATTTTCTTTCATTAGCAGGTTGACAAGAGATGTGTGGGAGCGACGACATATTCTACAAGAAAATCGCTAGTGCTGTGCACATAGCATTCTTCACACTGAATGTATCTACCTACAGTGGATGACTGCATGAATAATAAGTTTTTTGGTAAGTAACAGCTCAATGTTTTAATTTTTTTCATTATGGTTTAAGAATACAAATAAAATTACGCATTCTGGTGACTTAGGAGTGCGCTAATGATTGCATTTTCTTTCGTTAGCAGATTCGCAAGTGATGTGTGGGAGCGGCGATATATTCTACAAGAATATCGCTAGTGCTGTGCACATAGCATTCTTCACACCGAATGTATCTACGTACAGGGGCTGACTGCGTGAATAAATAGTTCTTTGGGAAGTAACAGCTCGATGTTTAAATTTTTTTCATAATGCTTTAGAATACAGCTAATAATACACATTCTGGTGAGTTTTGATTGCGCTAATGATTGTATTTTCTTTCATTAGCAGGTTGACAAGAGATGTGTGGGAGCGACGACATATTCTAGAAGAAAATCGCTAGTGATGTGCACATAGCATTCTTCACACCGAATGTATCTACCTACAGTGGATGACTGCATGAATAATAAGTTTTTTGGTAAGTAACAGCTCGATGTTTTAATTTTTTTCATTATGGTTTAAGAATACAAATAACATTACGCATTTTGGTGACTTAGGAGTGCGTTAATGATTGCATTTTCTTTCGTTAGCAGATTCGCAAGTGATGTGTGGGAGCGGCGATATATTCTACAAGAATATCGCTAGTGCTGTGCACATAGCATTCTTCACACCGAATGTATCTACGTACAGGGGTTGACTGCGTGAATAAATAGTTCCTTGGGAAGTAAGAGCTCGATCCTTAAATTTTTTTCATAATGCTTTAGAATACAGCTAATTATACACATTCTGGTGAGTTTTGATTGCGCTAATGATTGTATTTTCTTTCATTAGCAGGTTGACAAGAGATGTGTGGGAGCGACGACATATTCTACAAGAAAATCGCTAGTGCTGTGCACATAGTATTCTTCACACCGAATGTATCTACCTACAGTGGATGACTGCATGAATAATAAGTTTTTTGGTAAGTAACAGCTCGATGTTTTAATTTTTTTCATTATGGTTTAAGAATACAAATAAAATTACGCATTCTGGTGACTTAGGAGTGCGCTAATGATTGCATTTTCTTTCGTTAGCAGATTCGCAAGTTATGTGTGGGAGCGGCGATATATTCTACAAGAATATCGCTAGTGCTGGGCACATAGCATTCTTCACACCGAATGTATCTACGTACAGGGTCTGACTGCGTGAATAAACAGTTCTTTGGAAAGTAAGAGCATGATGTTTAAATTTTTTTCATAATGCTTTAGAATACAGCTAATTATACACATTCTGGTGAGTTTTGATTGCGCTAATGATTGTATTTTCTTTCATTAGCAGGTTGACAAGAGATGTGTGGGAGCGACGACATATTCTACAAGAAAATCGCTAGTGCTTTGCACATAGCATTCTTCACACCAAATGTATCTACCTAGAGTGGATGACTGCATGAATAATAAGTTTTTTGGTAAGTAACAGCTTGATGTTTTAATTTTTTTCATTATGGTTTAAGAATACAAATAAAATTACGCATTCTGGTGACTTAGGAGTGCGCTAATGATTGCATTTTCTTTCGTTAGCAGATTCGCAAGTGATGTGTGGGAGCGGCGATATATTCTACAAGAATATCGCTAGTACTGTGCACATAGCATTCTTCACACCGAATGTATCTACGTACAGGGGCTGACTGCGTGAATAAATAGTTCTTTGGGAAGTAACAGCTCGATGTTTAAATTTTTTTCATAATGCTTTAGAATACAGCTAATTATACACGTTCTGATGCGTTTTGATTGCGCTAATGATTGTATTTTCTTTCATTAGCAGGTTGACAAGAGATGTGTGGGAGCGACGACATATTCTACAAGAAAATCGCTAGTGCTTTGCACATAGCATTCTTCACACCGAATGTATCTACATACAGTGGATGACTGCATGAATAATAAGTTTTTTGGTAAGTAACAGCTCGATGTTTTAATTTTTTTCATTATGGTTTAAGAATACAAATAAAATTACGCATTCTGGTGATTTAGGAGTGCGCTAATGATTGCATTTTCTTTCGTTAGCAGATTCGCAAGTGATGTGTGGGAGCGGCGATATATTCTACAAGAATATCGCTAGTGCTGTGCACGTAGCATTCTTCACACCGAATGTATCTATGTACAGCGGCTGACTGCGTGAATAAATAGTTCTTTGGGAAGTAACAGCTCGATGTTTAAATTTTTTTCACAATGCTTTAGAATACAGCTAATTATACACATTCTGGTAAGTTTTGATTGCGCTAATGATTGTATTTTCTTTCATTAGCAGGTTGACAAGACATGTGTGGGAGCGACGACATATTCTACAAGAAAATCGCTAGTGCTGTGCACATAGCATTCTTCACACTGAATGTATCTACCTACAGTGGATGACTGCATGAATAATAAGTTTTTTGGTAAGTAACAGCTCGATGTTTTAATTTTTTTCATTATGGTTTAAGAATACAAATAAAATTACGCATTCTGGTGACTTAGGAGTGCGCTAATGATTGCATTTTCTTTCGTTAGCAGATTCGCAAGTGATGTGTGGGAGCGGCGATATATTCTACAAGAATATCGCTAGTGCTGTGCACATAGCATTCTTCACACGGAATGTATCTACGTACAGGGGCTGACTAAGTGAATAAATAGTTCTTTGGGAAGTAACAGCTCGATGTTTAAATTTTTTTCATAATGCTTTAGAATACAGCTAATTATACACATTATGGTGAGTTTTGATTGCGCTAATGATTGTATTTTCTTTCATTAGCAGGTTGACAAGAGATGTGTGGGAGCGACGACATATTCTACAAGAAAATCGCTAGTGCTGTGCACATAGCATTCTTCACACCGAATGTATCTACCTACAGTGGATGACTGCATGAATAATAAGTTTTTTGGTAAGTAACAGCTCGATGTTTTAATTTTTTTCATTATGGTTTAAGAATACAAATAAAATTACGCATTCTGGTGACTTAGGAGTGCGCTAATGATTGCATTTTCTTTCGTTAGCAGATTCGCAAGTGATGTGTGGGAGCGGCGATATATTCTACAAGAATATCGCTAGTGCTGTGCACATAGCATTCTTCACACCGAATGTATCTACGTACAGGGGCTGACTGCGTGAATAAACAGTTCTTTGGGAAGTAACAGCTTGATGTTTAAATTTTTTTCATAATGCTTTAGAATACAGCTAATTATACACATTCTGGTGAGTTTTGATTGCGCTAATGTTTGTATTTTCTTTCATTAGCAGGTTGACAAGAGATGTGTGGGAGCGACGACATATTCTACAAGAAAATCGCTAGTGCTTTGCACATAGCATTCTTCACACAGAATGTATCTACCTACAGTGGATGACTGCATGAATAATAAGTTTTTTGGTAAGTAACAGCTCAATGTTTTAATTTTTTCATTATGGTTTAAGAATACAAATAAAATTACGCATTCTGGTGACTTAGGAGTGCGCAAATGATTGCATTTTCTTTCGATAGCAGATTCGCAAGTGATGTGTGGGAACGGCGATATATTCTACAAGAATATCGCTAGTGCTGTGCACATAGCATTCTTCACACCGAATGTATCTACGTACAGGGGCTGACTGCGTGAATAAATAGTACTTTGGGAAGTAACAGCTTGATGTTTTAATTTTTTTCACAATGCATTAGAATACAGCTAATTATACATTTTCTGGTAAGTTTTGATTGCGCTAATGATTGTATTTTCTTTCATTAGCAGGTTGACAAGAGATGTGTGGGAGCGACGACATATTCTACAAGAAATTCGCTAGTGCTGTGAACATAGCATTCTTCACACCGAGTGTATCTACCTACAGTGGATGACTGCATGAATAATAAGTATTTTGGTAAGTAACAGCTCGATGTTTTAATTTTTTTCATTATGGTTTAAGAATACAAATAAAATTACGCATTCTGGTGACTTAGGAGTGCGCTAATGATTGCATTTTCTTTCGTTAGCAGATTCGCAAGTTATGTGTGGGAGCGGCGATATATTCTACAAGAATATCGCTAGTGCTGTGCACATAGCATTCTTCACCCCGAATGTATCTACGTACAGGGGCTAACTGCGTGAATAAATAGTTCTTTGGGAAGTAACAGCTCGATGTTTATATTTTTTTCACAATGCTTTAGAATACAGCTAATTATACACATTCTGGTAAGCTTTGATTGCGCTAATGATTGTATTTTCTTTCATTAGCAGGTCGACAAGGCATGTGTGGGACCGACGACATATTCTACAAGAAAATCGCTAGTGCTGTGCACATAGCATTCTTCACACTGAATGTATTTACCTACCGTGGATGACTGCATGAATAATAAGTTTTTTGGTAAGTAACAGCTCGATGTTTTAATTTTTTTCATTATGGTTTAAGAATACAAATAAAATTACGCATTCTGGTGACTTAGGAGTGCGCTAATGATTGCATTTTCTTTCGTTAGCAGATTCGCAAGTGATGTGTGGGAGCGGCGATATATTCTACAAGAATATCGCTAGTGCTGTGCACATAGCATTCTTCACACCGAATGTATCTACGTACAGGGGCTGACTGCGTGAATAAATAGTTCTTTGGGAAGTAACAGCTCGATGTTTAAATTTTTTTCACAATGCTTTAGAATACAGCTAATTATACACATTCTGGTAAGCTTTGATTGCGCTAATGATTGTATTTTCTTTCATTAGCAGGTTGACAAGGCATGTGTGGGACCGACGACATATTCTACAAGAAAATCGCTAGTGCTGTGCACATAGCATTCTTCACACTGAATGTATTCACCTACCGTGGATGACTGCATGAATAATAAGTTTTTTGGTAAGTAACAGCTCGATGTTTTAATTTTTTTCATTATGGTTTAAGAATACAAATAAAATTACGCATTCTGGTGACTTAGGAGTGCGCTAATGATTGCATTTTCTTTCGTTAGCAGATTCGCAAGTTATGTGTGGGAGCGGCGATATATTCTACAAGAATATCGCTAGTGCTGTGCACATAGCATTCTTCACACCGAATGTATCTACGTACAGGGGCTAACTGCGTGAATAAATAGTTCTTTGGGAAGTAACAGCTCGATGTTTATATTTTTTTCACAATGATTTAGAATACAGCTAATTATACACATTCTGGTGAGTTTTGATTGCGCTAATGATTGTATTTTCTTTCATTAGCAGGTTGACAAGAGATGTGTGGGAGCGACGACATATTCTACAAGAAAATCGCTAGTGCTTTGCACATAGCATTCTTCACACAGAATGTATCTACCTACAGTGGATGACTGCATGAATAATAAGTTTTTTGGTAAGTAACAGCTCAATGTTTTAATTTTTTCATTATGGTTTAAGAATACAAATAAAATTACGCATTCTGGTGACTTAGGAGTGCACAAATGATTGCATTTTCTTTCGATAGCAGATTCGCTAGTGATGTGTGGGAGCGGCGATATATTCTACAAGAATATCGCTAGTGCTGTGCACATAGCATTCTTCACACCGAATGTATCTACGTACAGGGGCTGACTGCGTGAATAAATAGTTCTTTGGGAAGTAACAGCTTGATGTTTTAATTTTTTTCACATTGCTTTAGAATACAGCTAATTATACACATTCTGGTAAGCTTTGATTGCGCTAATGATTGTATTTTCTTTCATTAGCAGGTTGACAAGGCATGTGTGGGACCGACGACATATTCTACAAGAAAATCGCTAGTGCTGTGCACATAGCATTCTTCACACTGATTGTATTTACCTACCGTGGATGACTGCATGAATAATAAGTTTTTTGGTAAGTAACAGCTCGATGTTTTAATTTTTTTCATTATGGTTTAAGAATACAAATAAAATTACGCATTATGGTGACTTAGGAGTGCGCTAATGATTGCATTTTCTTTCGTTAGCAGATTCGCAAGTGATGTGTGGGAGCGGCGATATATTCTACAAGAATATCGCTAGTGCTGTGCACATAGCATTCTTCACACCGAATGTATCTACGTACAGGGGCTGACTGCGTGAATAAATAGTTCTTTGGGAAGTAACAGCTTGATGTTTTAATTTTTTTCACATTGCTTTAGAATACAGCTAATTATACACATTCTGGTAAGCTTTGATTGCGCTAATGATTGTATTTTCTTTCATTAGCAGATTGACAAGGCATGTGTGGGACCGACGACATATTCTACAAGAAAATCGCTAGTGCTGTGCACATAGCATTCTTCACACTGAATGTATTTACCTACCGTGGATGACTGCATGAATAATAAGTTTTTTGGTAAGTAACAGCTCGATGTTTTAATTTTTTTCATTATGGTTTAAGAATACAAATAAAATTACCCATTCTGGTGACTTAGGAGTGCGCTAATGATTGCATTTTCTTTCGTTACCAGATTCGCAAGTTATGTGTGGGAGCGGCGATATATTCTACAAGAATATCGCTAGTGCTGTGCACATAGCATTCTTCACACCGAATGTATCTACGTACAGGGGCTAACTGCGTGAATAAATAGTTCTTTGGGAAGTAACAGCTCGATGTTTATATTTTTTTCACAATGCTTTGGAATACAGCTAATTATACACATTCTGGTAAGTTTTGATTGCGCTAATGATTGTATTTTCTTTCATTAGCAGGTTGACAAGGCATGTGTGGGACCGACGACATATTCTACAAGAAAATCGCTAGTGCTGTGCACATAGCATTCTTCACATTGAATGTATTTACCTACCGTGGATGACTGCATGAATAATAAGTTTTTTGGTAAGTAACAGCTCGATGTTTAAGGTTTTTTCATTATGGTTTAAGAATACAAATAAAATTACGCATTCTGGTGACTTAGGAGTGCGCTAATGATTGCATTTTCTTTCGTTAGCAGATTCGCAAGTTATGTGTGGGAGCGGCGATATATTCTACAAGAATATCGCTAGTGCTGTGCACATAGCATTCTTCACACCGAATGTATCTACGTACAGGGGCTAACTGCGTGAATAAATAGTTCTTTGGGAAGTAACAGCTCGATGTTTATATTTTTTTCACAATGCTTTAGAATACAGCTAATTATACACATTCTGGTAAGTTTTGATTGCGCTAATGATTGTATTTTCTTTCATTAGCAGGTTGACAAGAGATGTGTGGGACCGACGACATATTCTACAAGAAAATCGCTAGTGCTGTGCACATAGCATTCTTCACACTGAATGTATCTACCTACAGTGGATGACTGCATGAATAATAAGTTTTTTGGTAAGTAACAGCTCGATGTTTTAATTTTTTTCATTATGGTTTAAGAATACAAATAAAATTACGCATTCTGGTGACTTAGGAGTGCGCTAATGATTGCATTTTCTTTCGTTAGCAGATTCGCAAGTGATGTGTGGGAGCGACGATATATTCTACAAGAATATCGCTAGTGCTGTGCACATAGCATTCTTCACACCGAATGTATCTACGTACAGGGGCTGACTGCGTGAATAAATAGTTCTTTGGGAAGTAACAGCTCGATGTTAAAATTTTTTTCATAATGCTTTAGAATACAGCTAATTATACACATTCTGGTGAGTTTTGATTGCGCTAATGATTGTATTTTCTTTCATTTGCAGGTTGACAAGACATGTGTGGGACCGACGACATATTCTACAAGAAAATCGCTAGTGCTGTGCACATAGCATTCTTCACACTGAATGTATTTACCTACCGTGGATGACTGCATGAATAATAAGTTTTTTGGTAAGTAACAGCTCGATGTTTTAATTTTTTTCATTATGGTTTAAGAATACAAATAAAATTACGCATTCTGGTGACTTAGGAGTGCGCTAATGATTGCATTTTCTTTCGTTAGCAGATTCGCAAGTGATGTGTGGGAGCGGCGATATATTCTACAAGAATATCGCTAGTGCTGTGCACATAGCATTCTTCACACCGAATGTATCTACGTACAGGGGCTGACTGCGTGGATAAATAGTTCTTTGGGAAGTAACAGCTCGATGTTTAAAGATTTTTCATAATGCTTTAGAATAATGCTAATTATACACATTCTGATGAGTTTTGATTGCGCTAATGATTGTATTTTCTTTCTTTAGCAGGTTGACAAGAGATGTGTGGGAGCGACGACATATTCTACAAGAAAATCGCTAGTGCTGCGCACATAGCATTCTTCACACTGAATGTATCTACCTACAGTGGATGACTGCATGAATAATAAGTTTTTTGGTAAGTAACAGCTCAATGTTTTAATTTTTTTCATTATGGTTTAAGAATACAAATAAAATTACGCATTCTGGTGACTTAGGAGTGCGCTAATGATTGCATTTTCTTTCGTTAGCAGATTCGCAAGTGATGTGTGGGAGCGGCGATATATTCTACAAGAATATCGCTAGTGCTGTGGACATAGCATTCTTCACACCGAATGTATCTACGTACAGGGGCTGACTGCGTGAATAAATAGTTCTTTGGGAAGTAACAGCTCGATGTTTAAATTTTTTTCATAATGCTTTAGAATACAGCTAATAATACACATTCTGGTGAGTTTTGATTGCGCTAATGATTGTATTTTCTTTCATTAGCAGGTTGACAAGAGATGTGTGGGAGCGACGACATATTCTAGAAGAAAATCGCTAGTGATGTGCACATAGCATTCTTCACACCGAATGTATCTACCTACAGTGGATGACTGCATGAATAATAAGTTTTTTGGTAAGTAACAGCTCGATGTTTTAATTTTTTTGATTATGGTTTAAGAATACAAATAACATTACGCATTCTGGTGACTTAGGAGTGCGCTAATGATTGCATTTTCTTTCGTTAGCAGATTCGCAAGTGATGTGTGGGAGCGGCGATATATTCTACAAGAATATCGCTAGTGCTGTGCACATAGCATTCTCCACACCGAATGTATCTACGTACAGGGGTTGACTGCGTGAATAAATAGTTCTTTGGGAAGTAACAGCTCGATCCTTAAATTTTTTTCATAATGCTTTAGAATACAGCTAATTATACACATTCTGGTGAGTTTTGATTGCGCTAATGATTGTATTTTCTTTCATTAGCAGGTTGACAAGAGATGTGTGGGAGCGAAGACATATTCTACAAGAAAATCGCTAGTGCTTTGCACATAGTATTCTTCACACCGAATGTATCTACCTACAGTGGATGACTGCATGAATAATAAGTTTTTTGGTAAGTAACAGCTCGATGTTTTAATTTTTTTCATTATGGTTTAAGAATACAAATAAAATTACGCATTCTGGTGACTTAGGAGTGCGCTAATGATTGCATTTTCTTTCGTTAGCAGATTCGCAAGTGATGTGTGGGAGCGGCGATATATTCTACAAGAATATCGCTAGTACTGTGCACATAGCATTCTTCACACCGAATGTATCTACGTACAGGGGCTGACTGCGTGAATAAATAGTTCTTTGGGAAGTAGCAGCTCGATGTTTAAATTTTTTTCTTAATGCTTTAGAATACAGCTAATTATACACATTCTGGTGAGTTTTGATTGCGCTAATGATTGTATTTTCTTTCATTAGCAGGTTGACAGGAGATGTGTGGGAGCGACGACATATTCAACAAGAAAATCGCTAGTGCTGTGCACATAGCATTCTTCACACCGAATGTATCTACGTACAGGGGCTGACTGCGTGAATAAACAGTTCTTTGGGAAGTAACAGCTTGATGTTTAAATTTTTTTCATAATGCTTTAGAATACAGCTAATTATACACATTCTGGTGAGTTTTGATTGCGCTAATGTTAGTATTTTCTTTCATTAGCAGGTTGACAAGAGATGTGTGGGAGCGACGACATATTCTACAAGAAAATCGCTAGTGCTTTGCACATAGCATTCTTCACACAGAATGTATCTACCTACAGTGGATGACTGCATCAATAATAAGTTTTTTGGTAAGTAACAGCTCAATGTTTTAATTTTTTCATTATGGTTTAAGAATACAAATAAAATTACGCATTCTGGTGACTTAGGAGTGCGCTAATGATTGCATTTTCTTTCGTTAGCAGATTCGCAAGTGATGTGTGGGAGCGGCGATATATTCTACAAGAATATCGCTAGTGCTGTGCACATAGCATTCTTCACACCGAATGTATCTACGTACAGGGGCTGACTGCGTGAATAAATAGTTCTTTGGGAAGTAACAGCTCGATGTTTAAATTTTTTTCATAATGCTTTAGAATACAGCTAATTATACACACTGTGGTGAGGTTTGATTGCGCTAATGATAGTATTTTCTTTCATTAGCAGGTTGACAAGAGATGTGTGGGAGCGACGACATATTCTACAAGAAAATCGCTAGTGCTTTGCACATAGCATTCTTCACACAGAATGTATCTACCTACAGTGGATGACTGCATGAATAATAAGTTTTTTGGTAAGTAACAGCTCAATGTTTTAATTTTTTCATTATGGTTTAAGAATACAAATAAAATTACGCATTCTGGTGACTTAGGAGTGCGCAAATGATTGCATTTTCTTTCGATAGCAGATTCGCAAGTGATGTGTGGGAGCGGCGATATATTCTACAAGAATATCGCTAGTGCTGTGCACATAGCATTCTTCACACCGAATGTATCTACGTACAGGGGCTGACTGCGTGAATAAATAGTTCTTTGGGAAGTAACAGCTTGATGTTTTAATTTTTTTCACAATGCTTTAGAATACAGCTAATTATACACATTCTGGTAAGTTTTGATTGCGCTAATGATTGTATTTTCTTTCATTAGCAGGTTGACAAGAGATGTGTGGGAGCGACGACATATTCTACAAGAAAATCGCTAGTGCTGTGCACATAGCATTCTTCACACTGAATGTATCTACCTACAGTGGATGACTGCATGAATAATAAGTTTTTTGGTAAGTAACAGCTCAATGTTTTAATTTTTTTCATTATGGTTTAAGAATACAAATAAAATTACGCATTCTGGTGACTTAGGAGTGCGCTAATGATTGCATTTTCTTTCGTTAGCAGATTCGCAAGTGATGTGTGGGAGCGGCGATATATTCTACAAGAATATCGCTAGTGCTGTGCACATAGCATTCTTCACACCGAATGTATGTACGTACAGGGGCTGACTGCGTGAATAAATAGTTCTTTGGGAAGTAACAGCTCGATGTTTAAATTTTTTTCATAATGCTTTAGAATACAGCTAATAATACACATTCTGGTGAGTTTTGATTGCGCTAATGATTGTATTTTCTTTCATTAGCAGGTTGACAAGAGATGTGTGGGAGCGACGACATATTCTAGAAGAAAATCGCTAGTGATGTGCACATAGCATTCTTCACACCGAATGTATCTACCTACAGTGGATGACTGCATGAATAATAAGTTTTTTGGTAAGTAACAGCTCGATGTTTTAATTTTTTTCATTATGGTTTAAGAATACAAATAACATTACGCATTTTGGTGACTTAGGAGTGCGTTAATGATTGCATTTTCTTTCGTTAGCAGATTCGCAAGTGATGTGTGGGAGCGGCGATATATTCTACAAGAATATCGCTAGTGCTGTGCACATAGCATTCTTCACACCGAATGTATCTACGTACAGGGGTTGACTGCGTGAATAAATAGTTCTTTGGGAAGTAAGAGCTCGATCCTTAAATTTTTTTCATAATGCTTTAGAATACAGCTAATTATACACATTCTGGTGAGTTTTGATTGCGCTAATGATTGTATTTTCTTTCATTAGCAGGTTGACAAGAGATGTGTGGGAGCGACGACATATTCTACAAGAAAATCGCTAGTGCTGTGCACATAGTATTCTTCACACCGAATGTATCTACCTACAGTGGATGACTGCATGAATAATAAGTTTTTTGGTAAGTAACAGCTCGATGTTTTAATTTTTTTCATTATGGTTTAAGAATACAAATAAAATTACGCATTCTGGTGACTTAGGAGTGCGCTAATGATTGCATTTTCTTTCGTTAGCAGATTCGCAAGTTATGTGTGGGAGCGGCGATATATTCTACAAGAATATCGCTAGTGCTGGGCACATAGCATTCTTCACACCGAATGTATCTACGTACAGGGTCTGACTGCGTGAATAAACAGTTCTTTGGAAAGTAACAGCATGATGTTTAAATTTTTTTCATAATGCTTTAGAATGCAGCTAATTATACACATTCTGGTGAGTTTTGATTGCGCTAATGATTGTATTTTCTTTCATTAGCAGGTTGACAAGAGATGTGTGGGAGCGACGACATATTCTACAAGAAAATCGCTAGTGCTTTGCACATAGCATTCTTCACACCAAATGTATCTACCTAGAGTGGATGACTGCATGAATAATAAGTTTTTTGGTAAGTAACAGCTTGATGTTTTAATTTTTTTCATTATGGTTTAAGAATACAAATAAAATTACGCATTCTGGTGACTTAGGAGTGCGCTAATGATTGCATTTTCTTTCGTTAGCAGATTCGCAAGTGATGTGTGGGAGCGGCGATATATTCTACAAGAATATCGCTAGTACTGTGCACATAGCATTCTTCACACCGAATGTATCTACGTACAGGGGCTGACTGCGTGAATAAATAGTTCTTTGGGAAGTAACAGCTCGATGTTTAAATTTTTTTCATAATGCTTTAGAATACAGCTAATTATACACGTTCTGATGCGTTTTGATTGCGCTAATGATTGTATTTTCTTTCATTAGCAGGTTGACAAGAGATGTGTGGGAGCGACGACATATTCTACAAGAAAATCGCTAGTGCTTTGCACATAGCATTCTTCACACCGAATGTATCTACATACAGTGGATGACTGCATGAATAATAAGTTTTTTGGTAAGTAACAGCTCGATGTTTTAATTTTTTTCATTATGGTTTAAGAATACAAATAAAATTACGCATTCTGGTGATTTAGGAGTGCGCTAATGATTGCATTTTCTTTCGTTAGCAGATTCGCAAGTGATGTGTGGGAGCGGCGATATATTCTACAAGAATATCGCTAGTGCTGTGCACGTAGCATTCTTCACACCGAATGTATCTATGTACAGCGGCTGACTGCGTGAATAAATAGTTCTTTGGGAAGTAACAGCTCGATGTTTAAATTTTTTTCACAATGCTTTAGAATACAGCTAATTATACACATTCTGGTAAGTTTTGATTGCGCTAATGATTGTATTTTCTTTCATTAGCAGGTTGACAAGACATGTGTGGGAGCGACGACATATTCTACAAGAAAATCGCTAGTGCTGTGCACATAGCATTCTTCACACTGAATGTATCTACCTACAGTGGATGACTGCATGAATAATAAGTTTTTTGGTAAGTAACAGCTCGATGTTTTAATTTATTTCATTATGGTTTAAGAATACAAATAAAATTACGCATTCTGGTGACTTAGGAGTGCGCTAATGAATGCATTTTCTTTCGTTAGCAGATTCGCAAGTGATGTGTGGGAGCGGCGATATATTCTACAAGAATATCGCTAGTGCTGTGCACATAGCATTCTTCACACCGAATGTATCTACGTACTGGGGCTGACTGCGTGAATAAACAGTTCTTTGGGAAGTAACAGCTTGATGTTTAAATTTTTTTCATAATGCTTTAGAATACAGCTAATTATACACATTCTGGTGAGTTTTGATTGCGCTAATGTTTGTATTTTCTTTCATTAGCAGGTTGACAAGAGATGTGTGGGAGCGACGACATATTCTACAAGAAAATCGCTAGTGCTTTGCACATAGCATTCTTCACACAGAATGTATCTACCTACAGTGGATGACTGCATGAATAATAAGTTTTTTGGTAAGTAACAGCTCAATGTTTTAATTTTTTCATTATGGTTTAAGAATACAAATAAAATTACGCATTCTGGTGACTTAGGAGTGCGCAAATGATTGCATTTTCTTTCGATAGCAGATTCGCAAGTTATGTGTGGGAACGGCGATATATTCTACAAGAATATCGCTAGTGCTGTGCACATAGCATTCTTCACACCGAATGTATCTACGTACAGGGGCTGACTGCGTGAATAAATAGTTCTTTGGGAAGTAACAGCTTGATGTTTTAATTTTTTTCACAATGCATTAGAATACAGCTAATTATACACTTTCTGGTAAGTTTTGATTGCGCTAATGATTGTATTTTCTTTCATTAGCAGGTTGACAAGAGATGTGTGGGAGCGACGACATATTCTACAAGAAATTCGCTAGTGCTGTGAACATAGCATTCTTCACACCGAATGTATCTACCTACAGTGGATGACTGCATGAATAATAATAAGTATTTTGGTAAGTAACAGCTCGATGTTTTAATTTTTTTCATTATGGTTTAAGAATACAAATAAAATTACGCATTCTGGTGACTTAGGAGTGCGCTAATGATTGCATTTTCTTTCGTTAGCAGATTCGCAAGTTATGTGTGGGAGCGGCGATATATTCTACAAGAATATCGCTAGTGCTGTGCACATAGCATTCTTCACCCCGAATGTATCTACGTACAGGGGCTAACTGCGTGAATAAATAGTTCTTTGGGAAGTAACAGCTCGATGTTTATATTTTTTTCACAATGCTTTAGAATACAGCTAATTATACACATTCTGGTAAGCTTTGATTGCGCTAATGATTGTATTTTCTTTCATTAGCAGGTCGACAAGGAATGTGTGGGACCGACGACATATTCTACAAGAAAATCGCTAGTGCTGTGCACATAGCATTCTTCACACTGAATGTATTTACCTACCGTGGATGACTGCATGAATAATAAGTTTTTTGGTAAGTAACAGCTCGATGTTTTAATTTTTTTCATTATGGTTTAAGAATACAAATAAAATTACGCATTCTGGTGACTTAGGAGTGCGCTAATGATTGCATTTTCTTTCGTTAGCAGATTCGCAAGTGATGTGTGGGAGCGGCGATATATTCTACAAGAATATCGCTAGTGCTGTGCACATAGCATTCTTCACACCGAATGTATCTACGTACAGGGGCTGACTGCGTGAATAAATAGTTCTTTGGGAAGTAACAGCTCGATGTTTAAATTTTTTTCACAATGCTTTAGAATACAGCTAATTATACACATTCTGGTAAGCTTTGATTGCGCTAATGATTGTATTTTCTTTCATTAGCAGGTTGACAAGGCATGTGTGGGACCGACGACATATTCTACAAGAAAATCGCTAGTGCTGTGCACATAGCATTCTTCACACTGAATGTATTCACCTACCGTGGATGACTGCATGAATAATAAGTTTTTTGGTAAGTAACAGCTCGATGTTTTAATTTTTTTCATTATGGTTTAAGAATACAAATAAAATTACGCATTCTGGTGACTTAGGAGTGCGCTAATGATTGCATTTTCTTTCGTTAGCAGATTCGCAAGTTATGTGTGGGAGCGGCGATATATTCTACAAGAATATCGCTAGTGCTGTGCACATAGCATTCTTCACACCGAATGTATCTACGTACAGGGGCTAACTGCGTGAATAAATAGTTCTTTGGGAAGTAACAGCTCGATGTTTATATTTTTTTCACAATGCTTTAGAATACAGCTAATTATACACATTCTGGTGAGTTTTGATTGCGCTAATGATTGTATTTTCTTTCATTAGCAGGTTGACAAGAGATGTGTGGGAGCGACGACATATTCTACAAGAAAATCGCTAGTGCTTTGCACATAGCATTCTTCACACAGAATGTATCTACCTACAGTGGATGACTGCATGAATAATAAGTATTTTGGTAAGTAACAGCTCAATGTTTTAATTTTTTCATTATGGTTTAAGAATACAAATAAAATTACGCATTCTGGTGACTTAGGAGTGCACAAATGATTGCATTTTCTTTCGATAGCAGATTCGCAAGTGATGTGTGGGAGCGGCGATATATTCTACAAGAATATCGCTAGTGCTGTGCACATAGCATTCTTCACACCGAATGTATCTACGTACAGGGGCTGACTGCGTGAATAAATAGTTCTTTGGGAAGTAACAGCTTGATGTTTTAATTTTTTTCACAATGCTTTAGAATACAGCTAATTATACACATTCTGGTAAGCTTTGATTGCGCTAATGATTGTATTTTCTTTCATTAGCAGGTTGACAAGGCATGTGTGGGACCGACGACATATTCTACAAGAAAATCGCTAGTGCTGTGCACATAGCATTCTTCACACTGATTGTATTTACCTACCGTGGATGACTGCATGAATAATAAGTTTTTTGGTAAGTAACAGCTCGATGTTTTAATTTTTTTCATTATGGTTTAAGAATGCAAATAAAATTACGCATTCTGGTGACTTAGGAGTGCGCTAATGATTGCATTTTCTTTCGTTAGCAGATTCGCAAGTGATGTGTGGGAGCGGCGATATATTCTACAAGAATATCGCTAGTGCTGTGCACATAGCATTCTTCACACCGAATGTATCTACGTACAGGGGCTGACTGCGTGAATAAATAGTTCTTTGGGAAGTAACAGCTCGATGTTTAAATTTTTTTCACAATGCTTTAGAATACAGCTAATTATACACATTCTGGTAAGCTTTGATTGCGCTAATGATTGTATTTTCTTTCATTAGCAGGTTGACAAGGCATGTGTGGGACCGACGACATATTCTACAAGAAAATCGCTAGTGCTGTGCACATAGCATTCTTCACACTGAATGTATTTACCTACCGTGGATGACTGCATGAATAATAAGTTTTTTGGTAAGTAACAGCTCGATGTTTTAATTTTTTTCATTATGGTTTAAGAATACAAATAAAATTACGCATTCTGGTGACTTAGGAGTGCGCTAATGATTGCATTTTCTTTCGTTAGCAGATTCGCAAGTGATGTGTGGGAGCGACGATATATTCTACAAGAATATCGCTAGTGCTGTGCACATAGCATTCTTCACACCGAATGTATCTACGTACAGGGGCTGACTGCGTGAATAAATAGTTCTTTGGGAAGTAACAGCTCGATGTTAAAATTTTTTTCATAATGCTTTAGAATACAGCTAATTATACACATTCTGGTGAGTTTTGATTGCGCTAATGATTGTATTTTCTTTCATTTGCAGGTTGACAAGACATGTGTGGGACCGACGACATATTCTACAAGAAAATCGCTAGTGCTGTGCACATAGCATTCTTCACACTGAATGTATTTACCTACCGTGGATGACTGCATGAATAATAAGTTTTTTGGTAAGTAACAGCTCGATGTTTTAATTTTTTTCATTATGGTTTAAGAATACAAATAAAATTACGCATTCTGGTGACTTAGGAGTGCGCTAATGATTGCATTTTCTTTCGTTAGCAGATTCGCAAGTGATGTGTGGGAGCGGCGATATATTCTACAAGAATATCGCTAGTGCTGTGCACATAGCATTCTTCACACCGAATGTATCTACGTACAGGGGCTGACTGCGTGGATAAATAGTTCTTTGGGAAGTAACAGCTCGATGTTTAAAGATTTTTCATAATGCTTTAGAATAATGCTAATTATACACATTCTGATGAGTTTTGATTGCGCTAATGATTGTATTTTCTTTCTTTAGCAGGTTGACAAGAGATGTGTGGGAGCGACGACATATTCTACAAGAAAATCGCTAGTGCTGCGCACATAGCATTCTTCACACTGAATGTATTTACCTACAGTGGATGACTGCATGAATAATAAGTTTTTTGGTAAGTAATAGCTCAATGTTTTAATTTTTTTCATTATGGTTTAAGAATACAAATAAAATTACGCATTCTGGTGACTTAGGAGTGCGCTAATGATTGCATTTTCTTTCGTTAGCAGATTCGCAAGTGATGTGTGGGAGCGGCGATATATTCTACAAGAATATCGCTAGTGCTGTGCACATAGCATTCTTCACACCGAATGTATCTACGTACAGGGGCTGACTGCGTGAATAAATAGTTCTTTGGGAAGTAACAGCCCGATGTTTAAATTTTTTTCATAATGCTTTAGAATACAGCTAATAATACACATTCTGGTGAGTTTTGATTGCGCTAATGATTGTATTTTCTTTCATTAGCAGGTTGACAAGAGATGTGTGGGAGCGACGACATATTCTAGAAGAAAATCGCTAGTGATGTGCACATAGCATTCTTCACACCGAATGTATCTACCTACAGTGGATGACTGCATGAATAATAAGTTTTTTGGTAAGTAACAGCTCGATGTTTCAATTTTTTTGATTATGGTTTAAGAATACAAATAACGTTACGCATTCTGGTGACTTAGGAGTGCGCTAATGATTGCATTTTCTTTCGTTAGCAGATTCGCAAGTGATGTGTGGGAGCGGCGATATATTCTACAAGAATATCGCTAGTGCTGTGCACATAGCATTCTCCACACCGAATGTATCTACGTACAGGGGTTGACTGCGTGAATAAATAGTTCTTTGGGAAGTAACAGCTCGATCCTTAAATTTTTTTCATAATGCTTTAGAATACAGCTAATTATACACATTCTGGTGAGTTTTGATTGCGCTAATGATTGTATTTTCTTTCATTAGCAGGTTGACAAGGCATGTGTGGGACCGACGACATATTCTACAAGAAAATCGCTAGTGCTGTGCACATAGCATTCTTCACACTGAATGTATTTACCTACCGTGGATGACTGCATGAATAATAAGTTTTTTGGTAAGTAACAGCTCGATGTTTTAATTTTTTTCATTATGGTTTAAGAATACAAATAAAATTACGCATTCTGGTGACTTAGGAGTGCGCTAATGATTGCATTTTCTTTCGTTAGCAGATTCGCAAGTGATGTGTGGGAGCGGCGATATATTCTACAAGAATATCGCTAGTGCTGTGCACATAGCATTCTTCACACCGAATGTATCTACGTACAGGGGCTGACTGCGTGGATAAATAGTTCTTTGGGAAGTAACAGCTCGATGTTTAAATTTTTTTCACAATGCTTTAGAATACAGCTAATTATACACATTCTGGTAAGCTTTGATTGCGCTAATGATTGTATTTTCTTTCATTAGCAGGTTGACAAGGCATGTGTGGGACCGACGACATATTCTACAAGAAAATCGCTAGTGCTGTGCACATAGCATTCTTCACACTGAATGTATTCACCTACCGTGGATGACTGCATGAATAATAAGTTTTTTGGTAAGTAACAGCTCGATGTTTTAATTTTTTTCATTATGGTTTAAGAATACAAATAAAATTACGCATTCTGGTGACTTAGGAGTGCGCTAATGATTGCATTTTCTTTCGTTAGCAGATTCGCAAGTTATGTGTGGGAGCGGCGATATATTCTACAAGAATATCGCTAGTGCTGTGCACATAGCATTCTTCACACCGAATGTATCTACGTACAGGGGCTAACTGCGTGAATAAATAGTTCTTTGGGAAGTAACAGCTCGATGTTTATATTTTTTTCACAATGCTTTAGAATACAGCTAATTATACACATTCTGGTGAGTTTTGATTGCGCTAATGATTGTATTTTCTTTCATTAGCAGGTTGACAAGAGATGTGTGGGAGCGACGACATATTCTACAAGAAAATCGCTAGTGCTTTGCACATAGCATTCTTCACACAGAATGTATCTACCTACAGTGGATGACTGCATGAATAATAAGTTTTTTGGTAAGTAACAGCTCAATGTTTTAATTTTTTCATTATGGTTTAAGAATACAAATAAAATTACGCATTCTGGTGACTTAGGAGTGCACAAATGATTGCATTTTCTTTCGATAGCAGATTCGCAAGTGATGTGTGGGAGCGGCGATATATTCTACAAGAATATCGCTAGTGCTGTGCACATAGCATTCTTCACACCGAATGTATCTACGTACAGGGGCTGACTGCGTGAATAAATAGTTCTTTGGGAAGTAACAGCTTGATGTTTTAATTTTTTTCACAATGCTTTAGAATACAGCTAATTATACACATTCTGGTAAGCTTTGATTGCGCTAATGATTGTATTTTCTTTCATTAGCAGGTTGACAAGGCATGTGTGGGACCGACGACATATTCTACAAGAAAATCGCTAGTGCTGTGCACATAGCATTCTTCACACTGATTGTATTTACCTACCGTGGATGACTGCATGAATAATAAGTTTTTTGGTAAGTAACAGCTCGATGTTTTAATTTTTTTCATTATGGTTTAAGAATACAAATAAAATTACGCATTCTGGTGACTTAGGAGTGCGCTAATGATTGCATTTTCTTTCGTTAGCAGATTCGCAAGTGATGTGTGGGAGCGGCGATATATTCTACAAGAATATCGCTAGTGCTGTGCACATAGCATTCTTCACACCGAATGTATCTACGTACAGGGGCTGACTGCGTGAATAAATAGTTCTTTGGGAAGTAACAGCTCGATGTTTAAATTTTTTTCACAATGCTTTAGAATACAGCTAATTATACACATTCTGGTAAGCTTTGATTGCGCTAATGATTGTATTTTCTTTCATTAGCAGGTTGACAAGGCATGTGTGGGACCGACGACATATTCTACAAGAAAATCGCTAGTGCTGTGCACATAGCATTCTTCACACTGAATGTATTTACCTACCGTGGATGACTGCATGAATAATAAGTTTTTTGGTAAGTAACAGCTCGATGTTTTAATTTTTTTCATTATGGTTTAAGAATACAAATAAAATTACGCATTCTGGTGACTTAGGAGTGCGCTAATGATTGCATTTTCTTTCGTTAGCAGATTCGCAAGTGATGTGTGGGAGCGACGATATATTCTACAAGAATATCGCTAGTGCTGTGCACATAGCATTCTTCACACCGAATGTATCTACGTACAGGGGCTGACTGCGTGAATAAATAGTTCTTTGGGAAGTAACAGCTCGATGTTAAAATTTTTTTCATAATGCTTTAGAATACAGCTAATTATACACATTCTGGTGAGTTTTGATTGCGCTAATGATTGTATTTTCTTTCATTTGCAGGTTGACAAGACATGTGTGGGACCGACGACATATTCTACAAGAAAATCGCTAGTGCTGTGCACATAGCATTCTTCACACTGAATGTATTTACCTACCGTGGATGACTGCATGAATAATAAGTTTTTTGGTAAGTAACAGCTCGATGTTTTAATTTTTTTCATTATGGTTTAAGAATACAAATAAAATTACGCATTCTGGTGACTTAGGAGTGCGCTAATGATTGCATTTTCTTTCGTTAGCAGATTCGCAAGTGATGTGTGGGAGCGGCGATATATTCTACAAGAATATCGCTAGTGCTGTGCACATAGCATTCTTCACACCGAATGTATCTACGTACAGGGGCTGACTGCGTGGATAAATAGTTCTTTGGGAAGTAACAGCTCGATGTTTAAAGATTTTTCATAATGCTTTAGAATAATGCTAATTATACACATTCTGATGAGTTTTGATTGCGCTAATGATTGTATTTTCTTTCTTTAGCAGGTTGACAAGAGATGTGTGGGAGCGACGACATATTCTACAAGAAAATCGCTAGTGCTGCGCACATAGCATTCTTCACACTGAATGTATTTACCTACAGTGGATGACTGCATGAATAATAAGTTTTTTGGTAAGTAATAGCTCAATGTTTTAATTTTTTTCATTATGGTTTAAGAATACAAATAAAATTACGCATTCTGGTGACTTAGGAGTGCGCTAATGATTGCATTTTCTTTCGTTAGCAGATTCGCAAGTGATGTGTGGGAGCGGCGATATATTCTACAAGAATATCGCTAGTGCTGTGCACATAGCATTCTTCACACCGAATGTATCTACGTACAGGGGCTGACTGCGTGAATAAATAGTTCTTTGGGAAGTAACAGCCCGATGTTTAAATTTTTTTCATAATGCTTTAGAATACAGCTAATAATACACATTCTGGTGAGTTTTGATTGCGCTAATGATTGTATTTTCTTTCATTAGCAGGTTGACAAGAGATGTGTGGGAGCGACGACATATTCTAGAAGAAAATCGCTAGTGATGTGCACATAGCATTCTTCACACCGAATGTATCTACCTACAGTGGATGACTGCATGAATAATAAGTTTTTTGGTAAGTAACAGCTCGATGTTTCAATTTTTTTGATTATGGTTTAAGAATACAAATAACGTTACGCATTCTGGTGACTTAGGAGTGCGCTAATGATTGCATTTTCTTTCGTTAGCAGATTCGCAAGTGATGTGTGGGAGCGGCGATATATTCTACAAGAATATCGCTAGTGCTGTGCACATAGCATTCTCCACACCGAATGTATCTACGTACAGGGGTTGACTGCGTGAATAAATAGTTCTTTGGGAAGTAACAGCTCGATCCTTAAATTTTTTTCATAATGCTTTAGAATACAGCTAATTATACACATTCTGGTGAGTTTTGATTGCGCTAATGATTGTATTTTCTTTCATTAGCAGGTTGACAAGAGATGTGTGGGAGCGAAGACATATTCTACAAGAAAATCGCTAGTGCTTTGCACATAGTATTCTTCACACCGAATGTATCTACCTACAGTGGATGACTGCATGAATAATAAGTTTTTTGGTAAGTAACAGCTCGATGTTTTAATTTTTTTCATTATGGTTTAAGAATACAAATAAAATTACGCATTCTGGTGACTTAGGAGTGCGCTAATGATTGCATTTTCTTTCGTTAGCAGATTCGCAAGTGATGTGTGGGAGCGGCGATATATTCTACAAGAATATCGCTAGTACTGTGCACATAGCATTCTTCACACCGAATGTATCTACGTACAGGGGCTGACTGCGTGAATAAATAGTTCTTTGGGAAGTAACAGCTCGATGTTTAAATTTTTTTCATAATGCTTTAGAATACAGCTAATTATACACGTTCTGATGAGTTTTGATTGCGCTAATGATTGTATTTTCTTTCATTAGCAGGTTGACAAGAGATGTGTGGGAGCGACGTCATATTCTACAAGAAAATCGCTAGTGCTTTGCACATAGCATTCTTCACACCGAATGTATCTACATACAGTGGATGACTGCATGAATAATACGTTTTTTGGTAAGTAACAGCTCGATGTTTAAATTTTTTTCATTATGGTTTAAGAATACAGCTAATTATACACATTCTGGTGAGTTTTGATTGCGCTAATGATTGTATTTTCTTTCATTAGCAGGTTGACAAGAGATGTGTGGGAGCGACGACATATTCTACAAGAAAATCGCTAGTGCTGTGCACATAGCATTCTTCACACCGAATGTATCTACCTACAGTGGATGACTGCATGAATAATACGTTTTTTGGTAAGTATCAGCTCGATGTTTTAATTTTTTTCATTATGGTTTAAGAATACAAATAAAATTACGCATTTTGGTGACTTAGGAGTGCGCTAATGATTGCATTTTCTTTCGTTAGCAGATTCGCAAGTGATGTGTGGGAGCGGCGATATATTCTACAAGAATATCGCTAGTGCCGTGCACATAGCATTCTTCACACCGAATGTATCTACGTACAGGGGCTGACTGCGTGAATAAATAGTTCTTTTTGAAGTAACAGCTCGATGTTTAAATTTTTTTCATAATGCTTTAGAATACAGCTAATTATACACATTCTGGTGAGTTTTGATTGCGCTAATGATTGTATTTTCTTTCATTAGCAGGTTGACAAGAAATGTGTGGGAGCGACGACATATTCAACAAGAAAATCGCTAGTGCTTTGCACATAGCATTCTTCACACCGAATGTATCTACCTACAGTGGATGACTGCATGAATAATAAGTTTTTTGGTAAGTAACAGCTCGATGTTTAAAATTTTTTTCATTATGGTATAAGAATACAAATAAAATTACGCATTCTGGTGTCTTAGGAGTGCACTAATGATTGCATTTTCTTTCGTTAGCAGATTCGCAAGTGATGTGTGGGAGCGACGACATATTCTACAAGAAAATCGCTAGTGCTTTGCACATAGCATTCTTCACACCGAATGTATCTACCTATAGTGGATGACTGCATGAATAATAAGTTTTTTGGTAAGTAACAGCTCGATGTTCTAATTTTTTTCATTACGGTTCAAGAATACAAATAAAATTACGCATTCTGGTGACTTAGGAGTGCGCTAATGATTGCATTTTCTTTCGTTAGCAGATTCGCAAGTTATGTGTGGGAGCGGCGATATATTCTACAAGAATATCGCTAGTGCTGTGCACATAGCATTCTTCACTCCCAATGTATCTACGTACAGGGGCTGACTGCGTGAATAAATAATTCTATGGGAAGTAACTGTTCGATGTTTAAATTTCTTTCATAATGCTTTAGAAAACAGCTAATTATACACATTCTGGTGAGTTATGATTGCGCTAATGATTGTATTTTCTTTCATTAGCACGTTGACAAGAGATGTGTGGGAGCGACGACATATTCTACAAGAAAATCGCAAGTGCTGTGCACATAGCATTCTTCACACCGAATGTATCTACCTACAGTGGATGACTGCATGAATAATAAGTTTTTTGGTAAGTAACAGCTCGATGTTTTAATTTTTTTCATTTTGGTTTAAGAATACAAATAAAATTACGCATTCTGGTGACTTAGGAGTGCGCTAATGATTGCATTTTCTTTCGTTAGCAGATTCGCAAGTGATGTGTGGGAGCGGCGATATATTCTACAAGAATATCGCTAGTGATGTGCACATAGCATTCTTCACACCGAATGTATCTATGTACAGCGGCTGACTGCGTGAATAAATAGTTCTTTGGGTAGTAACAGCTCGATGTTTAAATTTTTTTCACAATGCTTTAGAATACAGCTAATTATACACATTCTGGTAAGTTTTGCTTGCGCAAATGATTGTATTTTCTTTCATTAGCAGGTTGACAAGATATGTGTGGGAGCGACGACATATTCTACAAGAAAATCGCTAGTGCTGTGCACATAGCATTCTTCACACTGAATGTATCTACCTACAGTGGATGACTGCATGAATAATAAGTTTTTTGGTAAGTAACAGCTCGATGTTTTAATTTTTTTCATTATGGTTTAAGAATACAAATAAAATTACGCATTCTGGTGACTTAGGAGTGCGCTAATGATTGCATTTTCTTTCGTTAGCAGATTCGCAAGTTATGTGTGGGAGCGGCGATATATTCTACAAGAATATCGCTAGTGCTGTGCACATAGCATTCTTCACACCGAATGTATCTACGTACAGGAGCTGACTGCGTGAATAAATAGTTCTTTTTGAAGTAACAGCTCGGTGTTTAAATTTTTTTCATAATGCTTTAGAATACAGCTAATTATACACATTCTGGTGAGTTTTGATTGCGCTAATGATTGTATTTTCTTTCATTAGCAGGTTGACAAGAAATGTGTGGGAGCGACGACATATTCAACAAGAAAATCGCTAGTGCTATGCACATAGCATTCTTCACACCGAATGTATCTACCTACAGTGGATGACTGCATGAATAATAAGTTTTTTGGTAAGTAACAGCTCGATGTTTTAATTTTTTTTAATTATGGTTTAAGAATACAAATAAAATTACGCATTCTGGTGACTTAGGAGTGCGCTAATGATTGCATTTTCTTTCGTTAGCAGATTCGCAAGTGATGTGTGGGAGCGACGACATATTCTACAAGAAAATCGCTAGTGCTTTGCACATAGCTTTCTTCACACCGAATGTATCTACCTATAGTGGATGACTGCATGAATAATAAGTTTTTTGGTAAGTAACAGCTCGATGTTTTAATTTTTTTCATTACGGTTCAAGAATACAAATAGAATTACGCATTCTGGTGACTTAGGAGTGCGCTAACGATTGCATTTTCTTTCGTTAGCAGATTCGCAAGTGATGTGTGGGAGCGGCGATATATTCTACAAGAATATCGCTAGTGCTGTGCACATAGCATTCTTCACTCCCAATGTATCTACGTACAGGGGCTGAGTGCGTGAATAAATAGTTCTATGGGAAGTAACTGTTCGATGTTTAAATTTCTTTCATAATGCTATAGAAAACCGCTAATTATACACATTCTGGTGAGTTTTGATTGCGCTAATGATTGTATTTCCTTTCATTAGAAGGTTAACAAGAGATGTGTGGGAGCGACGACATATTCTACAAGAAAATCGTAAGTGCTGTGCACATAGCATTCTTCACACCGAATGTATCTACCTACAGTGGATGACTGCATGAATAATAAGTTTTTTGGTAAGTAACAGCTCGATGTTTTAATTTTTTTCATTTTAGTTTAAGAATACAAATAAAATTACGCATTCTGATGACTTAGGAGTGCGCTAATGATTGCATTTTCTTTCGTTAGCAGATTCGCAAGTGATGTGTGGGAGCGGCGATATATTCTACAAGAATATCGCTAGTGCTGTGCACATAGCTTTCTTCACACCGAATGTATCTACGTACAGGGGCTGACTGCGTGAATAAATAGTTCTTTGGGAAGTAACAGCTCGATGTTTAAATTTTTTTCATAATGCTTTAGAATACAGCAAATTATACACATTCTGGTGAGTTTTGATAGCGCTAATGATTGTATTTTCTTTCATTAGCAGGTTGACAAGAGATGTGTGGGAGCGACGACATATTCTACAAGAAAATCGCTAGTGCTTAGCACATAGCATTCTTCACACCGAATGTATCTACCTACAGTGGATGACTGCATGAATAATAAGTTTTTTGGTAAGTAACAACTCGATGTTTTAATTTTTTTCATTATGGTTTAAGAATACAAATAAAATTACGCATTCTGGTGACTTAGGAGTGCGCTAATGATTGTATTTTCTTTCGTTAGCAGATTCGCAAGTGATGTGTGGGACCGGCGATATATTCTACAAGAATATCGCTAGTGCTGTGCACATAGCATTCTTCACTCCCAATGTATCTACGTACAGGGGCTGACTGCGTGAATAAATAGTTCTTTGGGAAGTAACAGCTCGATGTTTAAATTTTTTTCATAATGCTTTAGAATACAGCTAATTATACACATTCTGGTGAGTTTTAATTGCGCTAATGATTGTATTTTCTTTCATTAGCAGGTAGACAAGAGATGTGTGGGAGCGACGACATATTCTACAAGAAAATCGCTAGTGCTTTGCACATAGCATTCTTCACACAAAATGTATCTACCTACAGTGGATGACTGCATGAATAATAAGTTTTTTGGTAAGTAACAGCTCGATGTTTTAATTTTTTTCATTATGGTTTAAGAATAAAAATAAAGTTACGCATTCTGGTGACTCAGGAGTGCGCTAATGATTGCATTTTCTTTCGTTAGCAGATTCGCAAGTGATGTGTGGGAGCGGCGATATATTCTACAAGAATATCGCTACTGCTGTGCACATAGCAATCTTCACTCCCAATGTATCTACGTACAGGGGCTGACTGCGTGAATAAATAGTTCTTTGGGAAGTAACAGCTCGATGTTTTAATTTTTTTCATAATGGTTTAGAATACAGCTAATTATACACATTTGGCGAGTTTTGATTGCGCTAATGATTGTATTTTCTTTCTTTAGCAGGTAGACAAGAGATGTGTGGGAGCGACGACGTATTCAACAAGAAAATCGCTAGTGCTTTGCACATAGCATTCTTCACACCGAATGTATCTACCAACAGTGGATGACTGCATGAATAATAATTTTTTTGGTAAGTAACAGCTCGATGTTTTAATTTTTTTCATTATGGTTTAAGAATAAAAATAAAATTACGCATTCTGGTGACTTAGGAGTACGCTAATGATTGCATTTTCTTTCGTTAGCAGATTCGCAAGTGATGTGTGGAGCGGCGATATATTCTACAAGAATATCGCTAGTGCTGTGCACCTAGTATCCTTCACACCGAATGTATCTACGTATAGGGGCTGACTGCGTGAATAAATAGTTCTTTCGGAAGTAACAGCTCGATGTTTAAATTTTTTTCATAATGCTTTAGAATACAGCTAATTATACACATTCTGGTGATTTTTGATTGCGCTAGTGATTGTATTTTCTTTCATTAGCAGGTTGACAAGAGATGTGTGGGAGCGACGACATATTCTACAAGAAAATGCTAGTGCTTTGCACATAGCATTCTTCACACCGAATGTATCTACCTACAGTGGATGACTGCATGAACAATAAGTTTTTTGGTAAGTAACAGCTCGATGTTTTAGGTTTTTTCATTATGGTTTAAGAATACAAATAAAATTACGCATTCTGGTGACTTAGGAGTGCGCTAATGATTGCATTTTCTTTCGTTAGCAGATTCGCAAGTGATGTGTGGGAGCGACGATATATTCTACAAGAATATCGCTAGTGCTGTGCACATAGCGTTCTTCACACCGAATGTATCTACGTACAGGGGCTGACTGCGTGAATAAATAGTTCTTAGGTAAGTAACAGGTCGATGTTTAAATATTTTTCATAATGCTTTAGAATACAGCTAATTATACACATTCTGGTAAGTTTTGATTGCGCTAATGATTGTATTTTCTTTCATTAGCAGTTTGACAAGACATGTGTGGGAGCGACGACATATTCTACAAGGAAATCGCTAGTGCTGTGCACATAGCATTCTTCACACCGAATGTATCTACCTACAGTGGATGACTGCATGAATAATAAGTTTTTTGGTAAGTAACAGCTCGATGTTTTAATTTTTTTCATTATGGTTTAAGAATAAAAATAAAGTTACGCATTCTGGTGACTCAGGAGTGCGCTAATGATTGCATTTTCTTTCGTTAGCAGATTCGCAAGTGATGTGTGGGAGCGGCGATATATTCTACAAGAATATCGCTAGTGCTGTGCACATAGCAATCTTCACTCCCAATGTATCTACGTACAGGGGCTGACTGCGTGAATAAATATTTCTTTGGGAAGTAACAGCTCGATGTTTTAATTTTTTTCATAATGGTTTAGAATACAGCTAATTATACACATTTGGCGAGTTTTGATTGCGCTAATGATTGTATTTTCTTTCTTTAGCAGGTAGACAAGAGATGTGTGGGAGCGACGACATATTCAACAAGAAAATCGCTAGTGCTTTGCACATAGCATTCTTCACACCGAATGTATCTACCAACAGTGGATGACTGCATGAATAATAAGTTTTTTGGTAAGTAACAGCTCGATGTTTTAATTTTTTTCATTATGGTTTAAGAATAAAAATAAAATTACGCATTCTGGTGACTTAGGAGTGCGCTAATGATTGCATTTTCTTTCGTTAGCAGATTCGCAAGTGATGTGTGGAGCGGCGATATATTCTACAAGAATATCGCTAGTGCTGTGCACCTAGTATCCTTCACACAGAATGTATCTACGTACAGAGGCTGACTGCGTGAAAAAATAGTTCTTTGGGAAGTAACAGCTCGATGTTTAAATTTTTTTCATAATGCTTTAGAATACAGCTAATTATACACATTCTGGTGAGTTTTGATTGCGCTAATGATTGTATTTTCTTTCATTAGCAGGTTGACAAGAAATGTGTGGGAGCGACAACATATTCAACAAGAAAATCGCTAGTGCTATGCACATAGCATTCTTCACACCGAATGTATCTACCTACAGTGGATGACTGCATGAATAATAAGTTTTTTGGTAAGTAACAGCTCGATGTTTTAATTTTTTTCATTATTGTTTAAGAATACAAATAAAATTACGCATTCTGGTGACTTAGGAGTGCGCTAGTGATTGCATTTTCTTTCGTTAGCAGATTCGCAAGTGATGTGTGGGTGCGACGACATATTCTACAAGAAAATCGCTAGTGCTTTGCACATAGCATTCTTCACACCGAATGTATCTACCTATAGTGGATGACTGCATGAATAATAAGTTTTTTGGTAAGTAACAGCTCGATGTTTTAATTTTTTCATTACGGTTCAAGAATACAAATAAAATTACGCATTCTGGTGACTGAGGAGTGCGCTAATGATTGCATTTTCTTTCGTTAGCAGATTCGCAAGTGATGTGTGGGAGCGGCGATATATTCTACAAGAATATCGCTAGTGCTGTGCACATAGCATTCTTCACTCCCAATGTATCTACGTACAGGGGCTGACTGCGTGAATAAATAGTTCTATGGGAAGTAACTGTTCGATGTTTAAATTTCTTTCATAATGCTTTAGAAAACAGCTAATTATACACATTCTGGTGAGTTTTGATTGCGCTAATGATTGTATTTTCTTTCATTAGCAGGTTGACAAGAGATGTGTGGGAGCGACGACATATTCTACAAGAAAATCGCTAGTGCTGTGCACATAGCATTCTTCACACCGAATGTATCTACCTACAGTGGATGACTGCATGAATAATAAGTTTTTTGGTAAGTAACAACTCGATGTTTTAATTTTTTTCATTATGGTTTAAGAATAAAAATAAAGTTACGCATTCTGGTGACTCAGGAGTGCGCTAATGATAGTATTTTCTTTCGTTAGCAGATTCGCAAGTGATGTGTGGGAGCGGCGATATATTCTACAAGAATATCGCTAGTGCTGTGCACATAGCATTCTTCACTCCCAATGTATCTACGTACAGGGGCTGACTGCGTGAATAAATAGTTCTTTGGGAAGTAACAGCTCGATGCTTAAATTTTTTTCATAATGCTTTAGAATACAGCTAATTATACACATTCTGGTGAGTTTTAATTGCGCTAATGATTGTATTTTCTTTCATTAGCAGGTAGACAAGAGATGTGTGGGAGCGACGACATATACTACAAGAAAATCGCTAGTGCTTTGCACATAGCATTCTTCACACAAAATGTATCTACCTACAGTGGATGACTGCATGAATAATAAGTTTTTTGGTAAGTAACAGCTCGATGTTCTAATTTTTTTCATTATGGTTTAAGAATAAAAATAAAGTTACGCATTCTGGTGACTCAGGAGTGCGCTAATGATTGCATTTTCTTTTGTTAGCAGATTCGCAAGTGATGTGTGGGACCGGCGATATATTCTACAAGAATATCGCTAGTACAGTGCACATAGCAATCTTCACTCCCAATGTATCTACGTACAGGGGCTGACTGCGTGAATAAATAGTTCTTTCGGAAGTAACAGCTCGATGTTTAAATTTTTTTCATAATGCTTTAGAATACAGCTAATTATACACATTCTGGTGATTTTTGATTGCGCTAATGATTGTATTTTCTTTCATTAGCAGGTTGACAAGAGATGTGTGGGAGCGACGACATATTCTACAAGAAAATGCTAGTGCTTTGCACATAGCATTCTTCACACCGAATGTATCTACCTACAGTGGATGACTGCATGAATAATAAGTTTTTTGGTAAGTAACAGCTCGATGATTTAATTTTTTTCATTATGGTTTAAGAATACAAATAAAGTTACGCATTCTGGTGACTTAGGAGTGCGCTAATGATTGCATTTTCTTTCGTTAGCAGATTCGCAAGTGATGTGTGGGAGCGGCGATATATTCTACAAGAATATCGCTAGTGCTGTGCACATAGCGTTCTTCACACCGAATGTATCTACGTACAGGGGCTGACTGCGTGAATAAATAGTTCTTAGGTAAGTAACAGGTCGATGTTTAAATTTTTTTTATAATGCTTTAGAATACAGCTAATTATACACATTCTGGTAAGTTTTGATTGCGCTAATGATTGTATTTTCTTTCATTAGCAGTTTGACAAGACATATGTGGGAGCGACGACATATTCTACAAGGAAATCGCTAGTGCTGTGCACATAGCATTCTTCACACCGAATGTATCTACCTACAGTGGATGACTGCATGAATAATAAGTTTTTTGGTAAGTAACAGCTCGATGTTTTAATTTTTTTCATTATGGTTTAAGAATACAAATAAAATTACGCATTCTGGTGACTTAGGAGTGCGCTAATGATTGCATTTTCTTTCGTTAGCAGATTCGCAAGTGATGTGTGGGAGCGGCGATATATTCTACAAGAATATCGCTAGTGCTGTGCATATAGCATTCTTCACTCCCAATGTATATACGTACAGGGGCTGACTGCGTGAATAAATAGTTCTTTGGGAAGTAACAGCTCGATGCTTAAATTTTTTTCATAATGCTTTAGAATACAGCTAATTATACACATTCTGGTGAGTTTTGATTGCGCTAATGATTGTATTTTCTTTCATTAGCAGGTAGACAAGAGATGTGTGGGAGCGACGACATATTCTACAAGAAAATCGCTAGTGCTTTGCACATAGCATTCTTCACACCGAATGTATCTACCTACAGTGGATGACTGCGTGAATAATAAGTTTTTTGGTAAGTAACAGCTCGATGTTTTAATTTTTTTCATTATGGTTTAAGAATAAAAATAAAGTTACGCATTCTGGTGACTCAGGAGTGCGCTAATGATTGCATCTTCTTTCGTTAGCAGATTCGCAAGTGATGTGTGGGAGCGACGATATATTCTACAAGAATATCGCTACTGCTGTGCACATAGCATTCTTCACTCCCAATGTATCTACGTACAGAGGCTGACTGCGTGAATAAATAGTTCTTTGGGAAGTAACAGCTCGATGTTTAAATTTTTTTCATAATGCTATAGAATACAGCTAATTATACACATTCTGGTGAGTTTTGATTGCGCTAATGATTGTATTTTCTTTCATTAGCAGGTTGACAAGAAATGTGTTGGAGCGACGACATATTCAACAAGAAAATCGCTAGTGCTATGCACATAGCATTCTTCACACCAAATGTATCTACCTACAGTGGATGACTGCATGAATAATAAGTTTTTTGGTAAGTAACAGCTCGATGTTTTAATTTTTTTCATTATGGTTTAAGAATACAAATAAAATTACGCATTCTGGTGACTTAGGAGTGCGCTAATGATTGTATTTTCTTTCGTTAGCAGATTCGCAAGTGATGTGTGGGAGCGACGACATATTCTACAAGAAAATCGCTAGTGCTTTGCACATAGCATTCTTCACACCGAATGTATCTACCTGTAGTGGATGACTGCATGAATAATAAGTTTTTTGGTAAGTAACACCTCGATGTTTTAATTTTTTTCGTTACGGTTCAAGAATACAAATAAAATTACGCATTCTGGTGACTTAGGAGTGCGCTAACGATTGCATTTTCTTTCGTTAGCAGATTCGCAAGTGATGTGTGGGAGCGGCGATATATTCTACAAGAATATCGCTAGTGCTGTGCACATAGCATTCTTCACTCCCAATGTATCTACGTACAGGGGCTGACTGCGTGAATAAATAGTTCTACGGGAAGTAACTGTTCGATGTTTAAATTTCTTTCATAATGCTTTAGAAAACAGCTAATTATACACATTCTGGTGAGTTTTGATTGCGCTAATGATTGTATTTTCTTTCATTAGCAGGTTGACAAGAGATGTGTGGGAGCGACGACATATTCTACAAGAAAATCGTAAGTGCTGTGCACATAGCATTCTTCACACCGAATGTATCTACCTACAGTGGATGACTGCATGAATAATAAGTTTTTTGGTAAGTAACAGCTCGATGTTTTATTTTTTTCATTTTAGTTTAAGAATACAAATAAAATTACGCATTCTGGTGACTCAGGAGTGCGCTAATGATAGTATTTTCTTTCGTTAGCAGATTCGCAAGTGATGTGTGGGAGCGGCGATATATTCTACAAGAATATCGCTAGTGCTGTGCACATAGCATTCTTCACTCCCAATGTATCTACGTACAGGGGCTGACTGCGTGAATAAATAGTTCTTTGGGAAGTAACAGCTCGATGCTTAAATTTTTTTCATAATGCTTTAGAATACAGCTAATTATACACATTCTGGTGAGTTTTAATTGCGCTAATGATTGTATTTTCTTTCATTAGCAGGTAGACAAGAGATGTGTGGGAGCGACGACATATACTACAAGAAAATCGCTAGTGCTTTGCACATAGCATTCTTCACACAAAATGTATCAACCTACAGTGGATGACTGCATGAATAATAAGTTTTTTGGTAAGTAACAGCTCGATGTTCTAATTTTTTTCATTATGGTTTAAGAATAAAAATAAAGTTACGCATTCTGGCGACTCAGGAGTGCGCTAATGATTGCATTTTCTTTTGTTAGCAGATTCGCAAGTGATGTGTGGGACCGGCGATATATTCTACAAGAATATCGCTAGTGCTGTGCACATAGCAATCTTCACTCCCAATGTATCTACGTACAGGGGCTGACTGCGTGAATAAATAGTTCTTTCGGAAGTAACAGCTCGATGTTTAAATTTTTTTCATAATGCTTTAGAATACATCTAATTATACATATTCTGGTGATTTTTGATTGCGCTAATGATTGTATTTTCTTTCATTAGCAGGTTGACAAGAGATGTGTGGGAGCGACGACATATTCTACAAGAAAATGCTAGTGCTTTGCACATAGCATTCTTCACACCGAATGTATCTACCTACAGTGGACGACTGCATGAACAATAAGTTTTTTGGTAAGTAACAGCTCGATGTTTAAGGTTTTTTCATTATGGTTTAAGAATACAAATAAAATTACGCATTCTGGTGACTTAGGAGTGCGCTAATGATTGCATTTTCTTTTGTTAGCAGATTCGCAAGTGATGAGTGGGAGCGACGATATATTCTACAAGAATATCGCTACTGCTGTGCACATAGCATTCTTCACTCCCAATGTATCTACGTACAGAGGCTGACTGGGTGAATAAATAGTTCTTTGGGAAGTAACAGCTCGATGTTTAAATTTTTTTCATAATGCTTTAGAATACAGCTAATTATACACATTCTGGTGAGTTTTGATTGCGCTAATGATTGTATTTTCTTTCTTTAGTAGGTTGACAAGAGATATGTGGGAGCGACGACATATTCTACAAGAAAATCGCTAGTGCTTTGCACATAGCATTCTTCACACCGAATGTATCTACCTGCAGTGGATGACTGCATGAATAATAAGTTTTTTGGTAAGTAACAGCTCGATGATTTAATTTTTTTCATTATGGTTTAAGAATACAAATAAAGTTACGCATTCTGGTGACTTAGGAGTGCGCTAATGATTGCATTTTCTTTCGTTAGCAGATTCGCAAGTGATGTGTGGGAGCGGCGATATATTCTACAAGAATTTCGCTAGTGCTGTGCACATAGCGTTCTTCACACCGAATGTATCTACGTACAGGGGCTGACTGCGTGAATAAATAGTTCTTAGGTAAGTAACAGGTCGATGTTTAAATTTTTTTCATAATGCTTTAGAATACAGCTAATTATACAAATTCTGGTAAGTTTTGATTGCGCTAATGATTGTATTTTCTTTCATTAGCAGTTTGACAAGACATGTGTGGGAGCGACGACATATTCTACAAGGAAATCGCTAGTGCTGTGCACATAGCATTCTTCACACCGAATGTATCTACCTACAGTGGATGACTGCATGAATAATAAGTTTTTTGGTAAGTAACAGCTCGATGTTTTAATTTTTTTCATTATGGTTTAAGAATACAAATAAAACTACGCATTCTGGTGACTTAGGAGTGCGCTAATGATTGCATTTTCTTTCGTTAGCAGATTCGCAAGTGATGTGTGGGAGCGGCGATATATTCTACAAGAATATCGCTAGTGCTGTGCACATAGCTTTCTTCACACCGAATGTATCTACGTACAGGGGCTGACTGCGTGAATAAATAGTTCTTTGGGAAGTAACAGCTCGATGTTTAAATTTTTTTCATAATGCTTTGGAATACAGCTAATTATACACATTCTGGTGAGTTTTGATTGCGCTAATGATTGTATTTTCTTTCATTAGCAGGTAGACAAGAGATGTGTGGGAGCGACGACATATTCTACAAGAAAATCGCTAGTGCTTTGCACATAGCATTCTTCACACAAAATGTATCTACCTACAGTGGATGACTGCGTGAATAATAAGTTTTTTGGTAAGTAACAGCTCGATGTTTTAATTTTTTTCATTATGGTTTAAGAATAAAAATAAAGTTACGCATTCTGGTGACTCAGGAGTGCGCTAATGATTGCATTTTCTTTCGTTAGCAGATTCGCAAGTGATGTGTGGGAGCGGCGATATATTCTACAAGCATATCACTAGTGCTGTGCACATAGCAATCTTCACTCCCAATGTATCTACGTACAGGGGCTGACTGCGTGAATAAATAGTTCTTTCGGAAGTAACAGCTCGTGTTTAAATTTTTTTCATAATGCTTTAGAATACAGCTAATTATACACATTCTGGTGATTTTTGATTGCGCTAATGATTGTATTTTCTTTCATTAGCAGGTTGACAAGAGATGTGTGTGAGCGACGACATATTCTACAAGAAAATGCTAGTGCTTTGCACATAGCATTCTTCACACCGAATGTATCTACCTACAGTGGACGACTGCATGAACAATAAGTTTTTTGGTAAGTAAGAGCTCGATGTTTAAGGTTTTTTCATTATGGTTTAAGAATACAAATAAAATTACGCATTCTGGTGACTTAGGAGTGCGCTAATGATTGCATTTTCTTTCGTTAGCAGATTCGCAAGTGATGTGTGGGAGCGACGATATATTCTACAAGAATATCGCTAGTGCTGTGCACATAGCGTTCTTCACACCGAATGTATCTACGTACAGGGGCTGACTGCGTGAATAAATAGTTCTTAGGTAAGTAACAGGTCGATGTTTAAATTTTTTTCATAATCCTTTAGAATACAGCTAATTATACACATTCTGGTAAGTTTTGATTGCGCTAATGATTGTATTTTCTTTCATTAGCAGTTTGACAAGACATGTGTGGGAGCGACGACATATTCTACAAGGAAATCGCTAGTGCTGTGCACATAGCATTCTTCACACCGAATGTATCTACCTACAGTGGATGACTGCATGAATAATAAGTTTTTTGGTAAGTAACAGCTCGATGTTTTAATTTTTTTCATTATGGTTTAAGAATACAAATAAAGTTACGCATTCTGGTGACTTAGGAGTGCGCTAATGATTGCATTTTCTTTCGTTAGCAGATTCGCAAGTGATGTGTGGAGCGGCGATATATTCTACAAGAATATCGCTAGTGCTGTGCACCTAGTATCCTTCACACCGAATGTATCTACGTATAGGGGCTGACTGCGTGAATAAATAGTTCTTTGGGAAGTAACAGCTCGATGTTTAAATTTTTTTCATAATGCTTTAGAATACAGCTAATTATACACATTCTGGTGAGTTTTGATTGCGCTAATGATTGTATTTTCTTTCATTAGCAGGTTGACAAGAGATGTGTGGGAGCGACGACATATTCTACAAGAAAATGCTAGTGCTTTGCACATAGCATTCTTCACACCGGATGTATCTACCTACAGTGGATGACTGCATAAACAATAAGTTTTTTGGTAAGTAACAGCTCGATGTTTAAGGTTTATTCATTATGGTTTAAGAATACAAATAAAATTACGCATTCTGGTGACTTAGGAGTGCGCTAATGATTGCATTTTCTTTCGTTAGCAGATTCGCAAGTGATGTGTGGGAGCGACGATATATTCTACAAGAATATCGCTACTGCTGTGCACATAGCATTCTTCACTCCCAATGTATCTACGTACAGAGGCTGACTGCGTGAATAAATAGTTCTTTGGGAAGTAACAGCTCGATGTTTAAATTTTTTCCTAATGCTTTAGAATACAGCTAATTATACACATTCTGGTGAGTTTTGATTGCGCTAATGATTGTATTTTCTTTCATTAGCAGGTTGACAAGAGGTATGTGGGAGCGACGACATATTCTACAAGACAATCGCTAGTGCTTTGCACATAGCATTCTTCACACCGAATGTATCTACCTACAGTGGATGACTGCATGAATAATAAGTTTTTTGGTAAGTAACAGCTCGATGATTTAATTTTTTTCATTATGGTTTAAGAATACAAATAAAGTTACGCATTCTGGTGACTTAGGAGTGCGCTAATGATTGCATTTTCTTTCGTTAGCAGATTCGCAAGTGATGTGTGGGAGCGGCGATATATTCTACAAGAATATCGCTAGTGCTGTGCACATAGCATTCTTCACACCGAACGTATCTACCTACAGTGGATGACTGCATGAATAATAAGTTTTTTGGTAAGTAACAGCTCGATGTTTTAATTTTTCTCATTATGGTTTAAGAATACAAATAAAATTACGCATTCTGGTGACTTAGGAGTGCGCTAATGATTGCATTTTCTTTCGTTAGCAGATTCGCAAGTGATGTGTGGGAGCGGCGACATATTCTACAAGAATATCGCTAGTGCTGTGCACATAGCATTCTTCACTCCCAATGTATCTACGTACAGGGGCTGATTGCGTGAATAAATAGTTCTTTGGGAAGTAACAGCTCGATGCTTAAATTTTTTTCATAATGCTATAGAATACAGCTAATTATACACATTCTGGTGAGTTTTGATTGAGCTAATGATTGTATTTTCTATCTTTAGCAGGTTGACAAGGGATGTGTGGGTGCGACGACATATTCAACAAGAAAATCGCTAGTGCTTTGCACGTAGCATTCTTCACATCGAATGTATCTACCTATAGTGGATGACTGCATGAATAATAAGTTTTTTGGTAAGTAACAACTCGATGTTTTAATTTTTTTCATTATGCTTTAAGAATACAAATAAAGTTACGCATTCTGGTGACTTAGGAGTGCGGCAATGATTGCATTTTCTTTCGTTAGCAGATTCGCAAGTGATGTGTGGGAGCGGCGATATATTCTACAAGAATATGCTAGTGCTGTGCACATAGCATTCTTCACACCGAATGTATCTACGTACAGGGGCTGACTGCGTGAATAAATAGTTCTTTGGGAAGTAACAGCTCGATGTTTAAATTTTTTTCATAATGCTTTAGAATACAGCTAATTATTCAAATTCTGGTGAGTTTTGATTGTGCTAATGATTGTATTTTCTTTCATTAGCAGGTAGACATGAGATGTGTGGGAGCGACGACATATTCTACAAGAAAATCGCTAGTGCTTTGCACATAGCATTCTTCACACAAAATGTATCTACCTACAGTGGATGACTGCGTGAATAATAAGTTTTTTGGTAAGTAACAGCTCGATGTTTTAATTTTTTTCATTATGGTTTAAGAATAAAAATAAAGTTACGCATTCCGGTGACTTAGGAGTGCGCTAATGATTGCATTTTCTTTCGTTAGCAGATTCGCAAGTGATGTGTGGGAGCGACGATATATTCTACAAGAATATCGCTAGTGCTGTGCACATAGCATTCTTCACTCCCAATGTATCTACGTACAGAGGCTGACTGCGTGAATAAATAGTTCTTTGGGAAGTAACAGCTCGATGTTTAAATTTTTTTCATAATGCTTTAGAATACAGCTAATTATACACATTCTGGTGAGTTTTGATTGCGCTAATGATTGTATTTTCTTTCATTAGCAGGTTGACAAGAGATATGTGGGAGCGACGACATATTCTACAAGAAAATCGCTAGTGCTTTGCACATAGCATTCTTCACACCGAATGTATCTACCTACAGTGGATGACTGCATGAATAATAAGTTTTTTGGTAAGTAACAGCTCGATGTTTTAATTTTTTTCATTATGGTTTAATAATACAAATAAAGTTACGCATTCTGGTGACTTAGGAGTGCGCTAATGATTGCATTTTCTTTCGTTAGCAGATTCGCAAGTGATGTGTGGGAGCGGCGATATATTCTACAAGAATATCGCTAGTGCTGTGGACATAGCATTCTTCACACCGAATGTATCTACGTACAGGGGCTGACTGCGTGAATAAATAGTTCTTTGGGAAGTAACAGCTCGATGTTTATATTTTTTTCATAATGCTCTAGAATACAGCTAGTTATACACATTCTGGTAAGTTTTGATTGCGCTAATGATTGTATTTTCTTTCATTAGCAGTTTGACAAGAGATGTGTGGGAGCGACGACATATTCTACAAGAAAATCGCTAGTGCTGTGCACATAGCATTCTTCACACCGAATGTATCTACGTACAGTGGATGACTGCATGAATAATAAGTTTTTTGGTAAGTAACAGCTCGATGTTTTAATTTTTTTCATTATGGTTTAAGAATAAAAATAAAGTTACGCATTCTGGTGACTCAGGAGTGCGCTAATGATTGCATTTTCTTTTGTTAGCAGATTCGCAAGTGATGTGTGGGACCGGCGATATATTCTACAAGAATATCGCTAGTGCTGTGCACATAGCAATCTTCACTCCCAATGTATCTACATACAGAGGCTGACTGGGTGAATAAACAGTTCTTTGGGAAGTAACAGCTCGATGTTTAAATTTTTTTCATAATGCTTTAGAATACAGCTAATTATACACATTCTGGTGAGTTTTGATTGCGCTAATGATTGTATTTTCTTTCATTAGTAGGTTGACAAGAGATATGTGGGAGCGACGACATATTCTACAAGAAAATCGCTAGTGCTTTGCACATAGCATTCTTCACACCGAATGTATCTGCCTGCAGTGGATGACTGCATGAATAATAAGTTTTTTGGTAAGTAACAGCTCGATGATTTAATTTTTTTCATTATGGTTTAAGAATACAAATAAAGTTACGCATTCTGGTGACTTAGGAGTGCGCTAATGATTGCATTTTCTTTCGTTAGCAGATTCGCAAGTGATGTGTGGGAGCGGCGATATATTCTACAAGAATATCGCTAGTGCTGTGCACATAGCGTTCTTCACACCGAATGTATCTACATACAGGGGCTGACTGCGTGAATAAATAGTTCCTAGGTAAGTAACAGGTCGATGTTTAAATTTTTTTCATAATGCTTTAGAATACAGCTAATTATACAAATTCTGGTAAGCTTTGATTGCGCTAATGATTGTATTTTCTTTCATTAGCAGTTTGACAAGACATGTGTGGGAGCGACGACATATTCTACAAGGAAATCGCTAGTGCTGTGCACATAGCATTCTTCACACCGAATGTATCTACCTACAGTGGATGACTGCATGAATAATAAGTTTTTTGGTAAGTAACAGCTCGATGTTTTAATTTTTTTCATTATGGTTTAAGAATACAAATAAAATTACGCATTCTGGTGACTTAGGAGTGCGCTAATGATTGCATTTTCTTTCGTTAGCAGATTCGCAAGTGATGTGTGGGAGCGGCGATATATTCTACAAGAATATCGCTAGTGCTGTGCACATAGCTTTCTTCACACCGAATGTATCTACGTACAGGGGCTGACTGCGTGAATAAATAGTTCTTTGGGAAGTAACAGCTCGATGTTTAAAGTTTTTTCATAATGCTTTGGAATACAGCTAATTATACACATTCTGGTGAGTTTTGATTGCGCTAATGATTGTATTTTCTTTCATTAGCAGGTAGACAAGAGATGTGTGGGAGCGACGACATATTGTACAAGAAAATCGCTAGTGCTTTGCACATAGCATTCTTCACACAAAATGTATCTACCTACAGTGGATGACTGCGTGAATAATAAGTTTTTTGGTAAGTTACAGCTCGATGTTTTAATTTTTTTCATTATGGTTTAAGAATAAAAATAAAGTTACGCATTCTGGTGACTCAGGAGTGCGCTAATGATTGCATTTTCTTTCGTTAGCAGATTCGCAAGTGATGTGTGGGAGCGGCGATATATTCTACAAGCATATCACTAGTGCTGTGCACATAGCAATCTTCACTCCCAATGTATCTACGTACAGGGGCTGACTGCGTGAATAAATAGTTCTTTCGGAAGTAACAGCTCGATGTTTAAATTTTTTTCATAATGCTTTAGAATACAGCTAATTATACACATTCTGGTGATTTTTGATTGCGCTAATGATTGTATTTTCTTTCATTAGCAGGTTGACAAGAGATGTGTGGGAGCGACGACATATTCTACAAGAAAATGCTAGTGCTTTGCACATAGCATTCTTCACACCGAATGTATCTACCTACAGTGGACGACTGCATGAACAATAAGTTTTTTGGTAAGTAAGAGCTCGATGTTTAAGGTTTTTTCATTATGGTTTAAGAATACAAATAAAATTACGCATTCTGGTGACTTAGGAGTGCGCTAATGATTGCATTTTCTTTCGTTAGCAGATTCGCAAGTGATGTGTGGGAGCGACGATATATTCTACAAGAATATCGCTAGTGCTGTGCACATAGCGTTCTTCACACCGAATGTATCTACGTACAGGGGCTGACTGCGTGAATAAATAGTTCTTAGGTAAGTAACAGGTCGATGTTTAAATTTTTTTCATAATCCTTTAGAATACAGCTAATTATACACATTCTGGTAAGTTTTGATTGCGCTAATGATTGTATTTTCTTTCATTAGCAGTTTGACAAGACATGTGTGGGAGCGACGACATATTCTACAAGGAAATCGCTAGTGCTGTGCACATAGCATTCTTCACACCGAATGTATCTACCTACAGTGGATGACTGCATGAATAATAAGTTTTTTGGTAAGTAACAGCTCGATGTTTTAATTTTTTTCATTATGGTTTAAGAATACAAATAAAGTTACGCATTCTGGTGACTTAGGAGTGCGCTAATGATTGCATTTTCTTTCGTTAGCAGATTCGCAAATGATGTGTGGGAGCGACGATATATTCTACAAGAATATCGCTACTGCTGTGCACATAGCATTCTTCACTCCCAATGTATCTACGTACAGAGGCTAACTGCGTGAATAAATAGTTCTTTGGGAAGTAACAGCTCGATGTTTAAATTTTTTCCTAATGCTTTAGAATACAGCTAATTGTACACATTCTGGTGAGTTTTGATTGCGCTAATGATTGTATTTTCTTTCATTAGCAGGTTGACAAGAGATATGTGGAAGCGACGACATATTCTACAAGACAATCGCTAGTGCTTTGCACATAGCATTCTTCACACCGAATGTATCTACCTACAGTGGATGACTGCATGAATAATAAGTTTTTTGGTAAGTAACAGCTCGATGATTTAATTTTATTCATTATGGTTTAAGAATACAAATAAAGTTACGCATTCTGGTGACTTAGGAGTGCGCTAATGATTGCATTTTCTTTCGTTAGCAGATTCGCAAGTGATGTGTGGGAGCGGCGATATATTCTACAAGAATATCGCTAGTGCTGTGCACATAGCATTCTTCACACCGAACGTATCTACCTACAGTGGATGACTGCATGAATAATAAGTTTTTTGGTAAGTAACAGCTCGATGTTTTAATTTTTCTCATTATGGTTTAAGAATACAAATAAAATTACGCATTCTGGTGACTTAGGAGTGCGCTAATGATTGCATTTTCTTTCGTTAGCAGATTCGCAAGTGATGTGTGGGAGCGGCGACATATTCTACAAGAATATCGCTAGTGCTGTGCACATAGCATTCTTCACTCCCAATGTATCTACGTACAGGGGCTGATTGCGTGAATAAATAGTTCTTTGGGAAGTAACAGCTCGATGCTTAAATTTTTTTCATAATGCTATAGAATACAGCTAATTATACACATTCTGGTGAGTTTTGATTGAGCTAATGATTGTATTTTCTATCTTTAGCAGGTTGACAAGGGATGTGTGGGTGCGACGACATATTCAACAAGAAAATCGCTAGTGCTTTGCACGTAGCATTCTTCACACCGAATGTATCTACCTACAGTGGATGACTGCATGAATAATAAGTTTTTTGGTAAGTAACAACTCGATGTTTTAATTTTTTTCATTATGCTTTAAGAATACAAATAAAGTTACGCATTCTGGTGACTTAGGAGTGCGCCAATGATTGCATTTTCTTTCGTTAGCAGATTCGCAAGTGATGTGTGGGAGCGGCGATATATTCTACAAGAATATGCTAGTGCTGTGCACATAGCATTCTTCACACCGAATGTATCTACGTACAGGGGCTGACTGAGTGAATAAATAGTTCTTTGGGAAGTAACAGCTCGATGTTTAAATTTTTTTCATAATGCTTTAGAATACAGCTAATTATACAAATTCTTGTGAGTTTTGATTGTGCTAATGATTGTATTTTCTTTCATTAGCAGGTAGACATGAGATGTGTGGGAGCGACGACATATTCTACAAGAAAATCGCTAGTGCTTTGCACATAGCATTCTTCACACAAAATGCATCTACCTACAGTGGATGACTGCGTGAATAATAAGTTTTTTGGTAAGTAACAGCTCGATGTTTTAATTTTTTTCATTATGGTTTAAGAATAAAAATAAAGTTACGCATTCCGGTGATTTAGGAGTGCGCTAATGATTGCATTTTCTTTCGTTAGCAGATTCGCAAGTGATGTGTGGGAGCGACGATATATTCTACAAGAATATCGCTAGTGCTGTGCACATAGCATTCTTCACTCCCAATGTATCTACGTACAGAGGCTGGCAGCGTGAATAAATAGTTCTTTGGGAAGTAACAGCTCGATGTTTAAATTTTTTTCATAATGCTTTAGAATACAGCTAATTATACACATTCTGGTGAGTTTTGATTGCGCTAATGATTGTATTTTCTTTCATTAGCAGGTTGACAAGAGATATGTGGGAGCGACGACATATTCTACAAGAAAATCGCTAGTGCTTTGCACATAGCATTCTTCACACCGAATGTATCTACCTACAGTGGATGACTGCATGAATAATAAGTTTTTTGGTAAGTAACAGCTCGATGTTTTAATTTTTTTCATTATGGTTTAATAATACAAATAAAGTTACGCATTCTGGTGACTTAGGAGTGCGCTAATGATTGCATTTTCTTTCGTTAGCAGATTCGCAAGTGATGTGTGGGAGCGGCGATATATTCTACAAGAATATCGCTAGTGGTGTGGACATAGCATTCTTCACACCGAATGTATCTACGTACAGGGGCTGACTGCGTGAATAAATAGTTCTTTGGGAAGTAACAGCTCGATGTTTATATTTTTTTCATAATGCTCTAGAATACAGCTAATTATACACATTCTGGTAAGTTTTGATTGCGCTAATGATTGTATTTTCTTTCATTAGCAGTTTGAGAAGAGATGTGTGGGAGCGACGACATATTCTACAAGAAAATCGCTAGTGCTGTGCACATAGCATTCTTCACACCGAATGTATCTACCTACAGTGGATGACTGCATGAATAATAAGTTTTTTGGTAAGTAACAGCTCGATGTTTTAATTTTTTTCATTATGGTTTAAGAATACAAATAAAGTTACGCATTCTGGTGACTTAGGAGAGCGCCAATGATTGCATTTTCTTTCGTTAGCATATTCGTAAGTGATGTGTGGGAGCGGCGATATATTCTACAAGAATATCGCTAGTGCTGTGCACATAGCATTCTGCACACCGAATGTATCTACGTACAGGGGCTGACTGCGTGAATAAATAGTTCTTTGGGAGGTAACAGCTCGATGTTTAAATTTTTTTCATAATGCTTTAGAATACAGCTAATTACACACATTCTGGTGAGTTTTGATTGCGCTAATGATTGTATTTTCTTTCTTTAGCAGGTAGACAAGAGATGTGTGGGAGCGACGACATATTCTACAAGAAAATGCTAGTGCTTTGCACATAGCATTCTTCACACCGAATGTATCTACCTACAGTGGATGACTGCATGAATAATAAGTTTTTTGGTAAGTAACAGCTCGATGTTTTAATTTTTTTCATTATGGTTTAAGAATAAAAATAAAATTACGCATTCTGGTGACTTAGGAGTGCGCTAATGATTGCATTTTCTTTCGTTAGCAGATTCGCAAGTGATGTGTGGAGCGGCGATATATTCTACAAGAATATCGCTAGTGCTGTGCACATAGCATCCTTCACACCGAATGTATCCACGTACAGGGGCTGACTGCGTGAATAAATAGTTCGTTGGGAAGTAACAGCTCGATGTTTAAATTTTTTTCATAATGCTTTAGAATACAGCTAATTATACACATTCTGGTGAGTTTTGATTGCGCTAATGATTGTATTTTCTTTCATTAGCAGGTTGACAAGAGATGTGTGGGAGCGACGACATATTCTACAAGAAAATGCTAGTGCTTTGTACATAGCATTCTTCACACCGAATGTATCTACCTACAGTGGATGACTGCATGAATAATAAGTTTTCTGGTAAGTAACAGCTCGATGTTTAAGGTTTTTTCATTATGGTTTAAGAATACAAATAAAATTACGCATTCTGGTGACTTAGGAGTGCGCTAATGATTGCATTTTCTTTCGTTAGCAGATTCGCAAGTGATGTGTGGGAGCGGCGATATATTCTACAAGAATATCGCTAGTGCTGTGCACATAGCAATCTTCACTCCCAATGTATCTACGTACCCGGGCTGACTGCGTGAATAAATAGTTCTTTGGGAAGTAACAGCTCGATGTTTAAATTTTTTTCATAATGCTTTAGAATACAGCTAATAATACACATTCTGGTGAGTTTTGATTGCGCTAATGATTGTATTTTCTTTGTTTAGCAGGTTGACAAGAGATGTGTGGGAGCGACGACATATTCTACAAGAAAATGCTAGTGCTTTGCACATAGCATTCTTCACACCGAATGTATCTACCTACAGTGGATGACTGAATGAATAATAAGTTTTTTGGTAAGTAACAGCTCGATGTTTAAGGTTTTTTCATTATGGTTTAAGAATACAAATAAAATTACGCATTCTGGTGACTTAGGAGTGCGCTAATGATTGCATTTTCTTTCGTTAGCAGATTCGCAAGTGATGTGTAGGAGCGGCGATATATTCTACAAGAATATCGCTAGTATTGTGCACATAGCATTCTTCACTCCCAATGTATCTACGTACAGAGGCTGACTGCGTGAATAAATAGTTCTTTGGGAAGTAACAGCTCGATGTTTAAATTTTTTTCATAATGCTTTAGAATACAGCTAATTATACACATTCTGGTGAGTTTTGATTGCGCTAATGATTGTATTTTCTTTCACTAGCAGGTTGACAAGAGATATGTGGGAGCGACGACATATTCTACAAGAAAATCGCTAGTGCTTTGCACATAGCATTCTTCACACCGAATGTATCTACCTACAGTGGATGACTGCATGAATAATAAGTTTTTTGGTAAGTAACAGCTCGATGTTTCAATTTTTTTCATTATGGTTTAAGAATACAAATAAAGTTACGCATTCTGGTGACTTAGGAGTGCGCTAATGATTGCATTTTCTTTCGTTAGCAGATTCGCAAGTGATGTGTGGGAGCGGCGATATATTCTACAAGAATATCGCTAGTGCTGTGGACATAGCATTCTTCACACCGAATGTATCTACGTACAGGGGCTGACTGCGTGAATAAATAGTTCTTTGGGAAGTAACAGGTCGATGTTTATATTTTTTTCATAATGCTCTAGAATACAGCTAATTATACACATTCTGGTAAGTTTTGATTGCGCTAATGATTGTAATTTCTTTCATTAGCAGTTTGACAAGAGATGTGTGGGAGCGACGACATATTCTACAAGAAAATCGCTAGTGCTGTGCACATAGCATTCTTCACACCGAATGTATCTACCTACAGTGGATGACTGCATGAATAATAAGTTTTTTGGTAAGTAACAGCTCGATGTTTTAATTTTTTTCATTATGGTTTCAGAATACAAATAAAGTTACGCATTATGGTGACTTAGGAGAGCGCCAATGATTGCATTTTCTTTCGTTAGCATATTCGCAAGTGATGTGTGGGAGCGGCGATATATTCTACAAGAATATCGCTAGTGCTGTGCACATAGCATTCTGCACACCGAATGTATCTACGTACAGGGGCTGACTGCGTGAATAAATAGTTCTTTGGGAAGTAACAGCTCGATGTTTAAATTTTTTTCATAATGCTTTAGAATACAGCTAATTATACACATTCTGGTGTGTTTTGATTGCGCTAATGATTGTATTTTCTTTCTTTAGCAGGTAGACAAGAGATGTGTGGGAGCGACGACATATTCTACAAGAAAATCGCTAGTGCTTTGCACATAGCATTCTTCACACCGAATGTATCTACCTACAGTGGATGACTGCATGAATAATAAGTTTTTTGGTAAGTAACAGCTCGATGTTTTAAGTTTTTTCATTATGGTTTAAGAATACAAATAAAATTACGCATTCTGGTGACTTAGGAGTGCGCTAATGATTGCATTTTCTTTCGTTAGCAGATTCGCAAGTGATGTGTGGGAGCGGCGATATATTCTACAAGAATATCGCTAGTGCTGTGCACATAGCATTCTTCACTCCCAATGTATCTACGTTCAGGGGCTGACTGCGTGAATAAATAGTTCTTTGGGAAGTAACAGCTCGATGTTTAAATTTTTTTCATATTGCTTTAGAATACAGCTAATTATACACATTCTGGTGAGTTTTTGATTGCGCTAATGATTGTATTTTCTTTCATTAAGAGGTTGACAAGAGATGTGTGGGAGCGGCGATATATTCTACAAGAATATCGCTAGTGCTGTGCACATAGCATTCTTCACACCGAATGTATCTACCTACAGTGGATGACTGCATGAATAATAAGTTTTTTGGTAAGTAACAGCTCGATGTTTTAATTTTTTTCATTATGGTTTAAGAATACCAATAAAATTACGCATTCTGGTGACTTAGGAGTGCGCTAGTGATTGCATTTTCTTACGTTAGCAGATTCGCAAGTGATGTGTGGGAGCGGCGATATATACTACAAGAATATCGCTAGTGCTGTGCACATAGCATTCTTCACACCGAATGTATCTACGTACAGGGGCTGACTGCGTGAATAAATAGTTCTTTGGGAAGTAACAGTTCGATGTTTAAATTTTTTTCATGATGCTTTAGAATACAGCTTATTGTACACATACTGGTGAGTTTTGATTGCGCTAATGATTGTATTTTCTTTCATTAGCAGGTGGACAAGAGATGTGTGGGAGCGACGACATATTCTACAAGAAAATCGCTAGTGCTTTGCACATAGCATTCTTCACACCGAATGTATCTACCTACAGTGGATGACTGCATGAATAATATGTTTTTTGGTAAGTGACAGCTCGATGTTTTAATTTTTTTCATTATGGTTTAAGAATACAAATAAAATTACGCATTCTGGTGACTTAGGAGTGCGCTAATGATTGCATTTTCTTTCGTTAATAGATTCGCAAGTGATGTGTGGGACCGGCGATATATTCTACAACAATATCGCTAGTGCTTTGCACATAGCATTCCTCTCACCGAATGTATCTACCTATAGTGGATGACTGCGTGAAAAAATAGTTCTTTGGGAAGTAACAGCTCGATGTTTAAATATTTTTCATAATGCTTCAGAATACAGCTAATTAACATATTCTGGTGAGTTTTGATTGCGCTAATGATTGTATTTTCTTTCATTAGCAGGTTGACAAGAGATGTGTGGGAGCGGCGATATATTCTACAAGAATATCGCTAGTGCTGTGCACATAACATTCTTCACACCGAATGTATGTACGAACAGGGGCTGACTGCGTGAATAAATAGTTCTTTTGGAAGTAACAGCTCGATGTTTAAATTTTTTTCATAATGCTTTAGAATACAGCTATTTATACACATTCTGGTGAGTTTTGATTGCGCTAATGATTGTATTTTCTTTCATTAGCAGGTTGACAAGAGATGTGTGGGAGCGACGACATATTCTACAAGAAAATCGCAAGTGCTTTGCACATAGCATTCTTCACACCGAATGTATCTACCTACAGTGGATGACTGCATGCATAATAAGTTTTTTGGTAAGTAACAGCTCGATGATTTAATTTCTTTCATTATGGTTTAAGAATACAAATAAAATTACGAATTCTGGTGACTTAGGAGTGCGCTAATGATTGCATTTTCTTTCGTTAATAGATTCGCAAGTGATGTGTGGGAGCGGCGATATATTCTACAAAAATATCGCTAGTGCTTTGCACATAGCATTCTTCACACCGAATGTATCTACCTATAGTGGATGACTGCGTGAAAAAATAGTTCTTTGGGAAGTAACAGCTCGATGTTTAAATTTTTTTCATAATGCTTTAGAATACAGCTAATTAACACATTCTGGTGAGTTTTGATTGCGCTAATGATTGTATTTTCTTTCATTAGCAGGTTGACAAGAGATGTGTGGGAGCGGCGATATATTCTACAAGAATATCGCTAGTGCTGTGCACTTAGGATTCTTCACACCGAATGTTATCTACGTACAGGGGCTGACTGCGTGAATAAATAGTTCTTTGGGAATTAACAGCTCGATGTTTAAATTTTTTTCATAATGCTTTAGAATATAGCTAATTATACACATTCTGTTGAGTTTTGTGTGCGCTAATGATTGTATTTTCTTTCATTAGCAGGTTGACAAGAGGTGTGTGGGAGCGACGACATATTCGACAAGAAAATCGCTAGTGCTTTGCACATAGCATTCTTCACACCGAATGTATCTACCTACAGTGGATGACTGCATGAATAATAAATTTTTTGGTAAGTAACAGCTCGATGTTTTAATGTTTTTCTTTATGGTTTAAGAATACCAAAAAAATTACGCATTCTGGTGACTTAGGAGTGCGCTAGTGATTTCATTTTCTTTCGTTAGCAGATTCGCAAGTGATGTGTGGGAGCGGCGATATATTCTACAAGAATATCGCTAGTGCTGTGCACATAGCATTCTTCACACCGAATGTATGTACGAACAGGGGCTGACTGCGTGAATAAATAGTTCTTTTGGAAGTAACAGCTCGATGTTTAAATTTTTTTCATAATGCTTTAGAATACAGCTAATTATACACATTCTGGTAAGTTTTGATTGCGCTAATGATTGTATTTTCTTTCATTAGCAGGTTGACAAGAGATGTGTGGGAGCGACGACATATTCTACAAGAAAATCGCAAGTGCTTTGCACATAGCATTCTTCACACCGAATGTATCTACCTACAGTGGATGACTGCATGCATAATAAGTTTTTTGGTAAGTAACAGCTCGATGTTTTAATTTCTTTCATTATGGTTTAAGAATACAAATAAAATTACGCATTCTGGTGACTTAGGAGTGCGCTAGTGATTGCATTTTCTTACGTTAGCAGATTCGCAAGTGATGTGTGGGAGCGGCGATATTTTCTACAAGAATATCGCTAGTGCTGTGCACTTAGGATTCTTCACACCGAATGTTATCTACGTACAGGGGCTGACTGCGTGAATAAATAGTTCTTTGGGAATTAACAGCTCGATGTTTAAATTTTTTTCATAATGCTTTAGAATATAGCTAATTATACACATTCTGGTGAGTTTTGTGTGCGCTAATGATTGTATTTTCTTTCATTAGCAGGTTGACAAGAGATGTGTGGGAGCGACGACATATTCGACAAGGAAATCGCTAGTGCTTTGCACATAGCATTCTTCACACCAAATGAATCTACCTACAGTGGATGACTGCATGAATAATAAGTTTTTTGGTAAGTAACAGCTCGATGTTTTAATTTTTTCTTCATTATGGTTTAAGAATACAAATAAAATTACGCATTCTGGTGACTTAGGAGTGCGCTAATGATTGCATTTTCTTTCGTTAGCAGATTCGCAAGTGATGTGTGGGAGCGGCGATATATTCTACAAGAAAATCGCTAGTGCTGTGCACATAGCATTCTTCACTCCCAATGTATCTACGTTCAGGGGCTGACTGCGTGAATAAATAGTTCTTTGGGAAGTAACAGCTCGATGTTTAAATTTTTTTCATAATGCTTTAGAATACAGCTAATTATACACATTCTGGTGAGTTTTGATTGCGGTAATGATTGTATTTTCTTTCATTAGCAGGTTGACAAGAGATGTGTGAGAGCGACGACATATTCTACAAGAAAATCGCAAGTGCTTTGCACATAGCATTATTCACACCGAATGTATCTACCTACAGTGGATGACTGCATGAATAATAAGTTTTTTGGTAAGTAACAGCTCGATGTTTTAATTTCTTTCATTATGGTTTAAGAATACAAATAAAATTACGCATTCTGGTGACTTAGGAGTGCGCTAATTATTGCATTTTCTTTCGTTAGCAGATTCGCAAGTGATGTGTGGGAGCGGCGATATATTCTACAAGAATATCGCTAGTGCTTTGCACATAGTATTCTTCACACCGAATGTATCTACCTATAGTGGATGACTGCGTGAATAAATAGTTCTTTGGGAAGAAACAGCTCGATGTTTAAATTTTTTTCAAAATGCTTTAGAATACAGCTAATTAACACATTCTGGTGAGTTTTGATTGCGCTAATGATTGTATTTTCTTTCATTAGCAGGTTGACTAGAGATGTGTGGGAGCGGCGATATATTCTACAAGAATATCGCTAGTGCTGTGCACTTAGGATTCTTCACACCGAATGTTATCTACGTACAGGGGCTAACTGCGTGAATAAATAGTTCTTTGGGATGTAACAGCTCGATGTTTAAATTTTTTTCATAATGCTTTAGAATACAGCTAATTATACACATTCTGGTGAGTTTTGATTGCGCTAATGATTGTATTTTCTTTCATTAGCAGGTTGACAAGAGATGTGTGGGAGCGACGACATATTCTACAAGAAAATCGCTAGTGCTTTGCACATAGCATTCTTCACACCGAATGTATCTACCTACAGTGGATGACTGCATGAATAATAAGTTTTTTGGTAAGTAACAGCTCGATGTTTTAAGTTTTTTCATTATGGGTTAAGAATACAAATAAAATTACGCATTCTGGTGACTTAGGAGTGCGCTAACAATTGCATTTTCTTTCGTTGGCAGATTCGCAAGTGATGTGTGGGAGCGGCGATATATTCTTCAAGATTATCGCTAGTGCTATTCTTCACACCGAATGTATCTACGTACAGGGGCTGACTGCGTGAATAAATAGTTCTTTGGGATGTAACAGCTCGATGTTTAAATCTTTTTCATAATGCTTTAGAATACAGCTAATTATACACATTCTGGTGAGTTTTGATTGCGCTAATGATTGTATTTTCTTACATTAGCAGGTTGACAAGAGATGCGTGGGAGCGACGACATATTCTACAAGAAAATCGCTAGTGCTTTGCACATAGCATTCTTCACACCGAATGTATCTACCTACAGTGGATGACTGCATGAATAATAAGTTTTTTGGTAAGTAACAGCTCGATGTTTTAATTTTTTTCATTATGGTTTAAGAATACAAATAAAATTACGCATTCTGGTGACTTAGGAGTGCGCTAATGATTGCATTTTCTTTCGTTAGCAGATTCGAAAGTGATGTGTGGGAGCGGCGATATATTCTACAAGAATATCGCTAGTGCTGTGCACATAGCATTCTTCACTCCCAATGTATCTACGTTCAGGTCCTGACTGCTTGAATAAATAGTTCTTTGGGAAGTAACAGCTCGATGTTTAAATTTTTTTCATAATGCTTTAGAATACAGCTAATTATACACATTCTAGTGAGTTTTTGATTGCGCTAATGATTGTTTTTTCTTTCATTAGCAGGTTGACAAGAGATGTGTGGGAGCGGCGATTTATTCTACAAGAGTATCGCTAGTGCTGTGTACATAGCATTCTTCACACCGAATGTATCTACCTACAGTGGATGACTGCATGAATAATAAGTTTTTTGGTAAGTAACAGCTCGATGTTTTAATTTTTTTCATTATGGTTTAAGAATACAAATAAAATTACGCATTCTGGTGACTTAGGAGTGCGCTAACAATTGCAATTTCTTTCGTTAGCAGATTCGCAAGGGATGTGTGGGAGCGGCGATATATTCTACAAGAATATCGCTAGTGCTGTGCACATAGCATTCTTCACACCGAATGTATCTACGTACAGGGGCTGACTGCGTGAATAAATAGTTCTTTCGGAAGTAACAGTTCGATGTTTAAAATTTTTTCATAATGCTTTAGAATACAGCTTATTGTACACATTCTGGTGAGTTTTGATTGCGCTAATGATTGTATTTTCTTTCATTAGCAGGTGGACAAGAGATGTGTGGGAGCGACGACATATTCTACAAGAAAATCGCTAGTGCTTTGCACATAGCATTCTTCACACCGAATGTATCTACCTACAGTGGATGACTGCATGAATAATAAGTTTTTTGGTAAGTAACAGCTCGATGTTTTAATTTTTTCATTATGGTTTAAGAATACAAATAAAATTACGCATTCTGGTGACTTAGGAGTGCGCTAATGATTACATTTTCTTTCGTTAGCAGATTCGCAAGTGGTGTGTGGGAGCGGCGATATATTGTACAAGAATATCGCTAGTGCTGTGCACATAGCATTCTTCACACCGAATGTATCTACGTACAGGGGCTGACTGCGTGAATAAATAGTTCTTTGGGAAGTAACAGCTCGATGTTTAAATTTTTTTCATAATGCTTTGGAATACAGCTAATTATACACATTCTGGTGAGTTTTGATTGCGCTAATGATTGTATTTTCTTTCATTTGCAGGTTGACAAGAGATGTGTGGGAGCGACGACATATTCTACAAGAAAATCGCTAGTGCTTTGCACATACCATTCTTCACACCGAATGTATCTACCTACAGTGGATGACTGCATGAATAATAAGTTTTTTGGTAAGTAACAGCTCGATGTTTTAATTTTTTTCATTATGGTTTAAGAATACTAATAAAATTACGCATTCTGGTGACTTAGGAGTGCGCTAACTATTGCATTTTCTTTCGTTAGCAGCTTCGCAAGTGATGTGTGGGAGCGGCGATATATTCTACAAGAATATCGCTAGTGCTGTGCACATAGCATTCTTCACACTGAATGTATCTACGTACAGGGGCTGACTGCGTGAATAAATAGTTTTTGGAAAGTAACAGCTCGAAGTTTAAATTTTTTTCATAATGCTTTAAAGATACAGATAAATTTTCACATTCTGGTGACTTTTGATTGCGCTAATGATTCCATTTTCTTTCGTTACCAGGTTGACAAGAGATGTGTGGGAGCGACGACATATTCTACAAGAAAATCGCTAGTGCTTTGCACATAGCATTCTTCACACCGAATGAATCTACCTACAGTGGATGACTGCATGAGTAATAAGTTTTTTTGGTAAGTAACTGCTCGATGTTTTAATTTTTTTTTCATTATGGTTTAAGAATACAGATAAAATTTGACAATCTGGTGACTTAGGAGTGCGCTAATGATTGCATTTACTTTTGTTAGCAGGTGGACAAGAGATGTGTGGGAGCGGCGATATATTCTACAAGAAAATCGCTAGTGCTGTGCACATAGCATTCTTCACACCGAATGTATGTACGTACAGGGGCTGACTGCGTGAATAAATAGTTCTTTGGGAAGTAACAGCTCGATGTTTAAATTTTTTTCATAATGCTTTAGAATACAGCTAATTATACACATTCTGGTGAGTTTTGATTGCGCTAATGATTGTATTTTGTTTCATTTGCAGGTTGACAAGAGATGTGTGGGAGCGACGACATATTCTAGAAGAAAATCGCTAGTGCTTTGCACATAGCATTCTTCACACCGAATGTATCTACCTACAGTGGATGACTGCATGAATAATAAGTTTTTTGGTAAGTGACAGCTCGATGTTTTAATTTTTTTCATTATGGTTTAAGAATACAAATAAAATTACGCATTCTGGTGACTTAGGAGTGCGCTAACAATTGCATTTTCTTTCGTTAGCAGATTCGCAAGTGATGTGTGGGAGCGGCGATATATTCTACAAGAATATCGCTTGTGCTATTCTTCACACCGAATGTATCTACGTACAGGGGCTGACTGCGTGAATAAATAGTTCTTTGGGATGTAACAGCTCGATGTTTAAATTTTTTTCATAATGCTTTAGAATACAGCTAATTATACACATTCTGGTGAGTTTTGATTGCGCTAATGATTGTATTTTCTTTCATTAGCAGGTTGACAAGAGATGTGTGGGAGCGACGACATATTCTACAAGAAAATCGCTAGTGCTTTGCACATAGCATTCTTCACACCTAATGTATCTACCTACAGTGGATGACTGCATGAATAATAAGTTTTTTGGTAAGTAACAGCTCGATGTTTTAATTTTTTTCATTATGGTTTAAGAATACAAATAAAATTACGCATTCTGGTGACTTAGGAGTGCGCTAATGATTGCATTTACTTTCGTTAGCAGATTCGCAAGTGATGTGTGGGAGCGGCGATATATTCTACAAGAATATCGCTAGTGCTGTGCACATAGCATTCTTCACTCCCAATGTATCTACGTTCAGGGGCTGACTGCGTGAATAAATAGTTCTTTGGGAAGTAACAGCTCGATGTTTAAATTTTTTTCATAATGCTTTAGAATACAGCTAATTATACACATTCTGGTGAGTTTTTGATTGCGCTAATGATTGTATTTTCTTTCATTAGCAGGTTGACAAGAGATGTGTGGGAGCGGCGATATATTCTACAAGAGTATCGCTAGTGCTGTGCACATAGCATTGTTCACACCGAATGTATCTACCTACAGTGGATGACTGCATGAATAATAAGTTTTTTGGTAAGTAACAGCTCGATGTTTTAATTTTTTCATTATGGTTTAAGAATACAAATAAAATTACGCATTCTGGTGACTTAGGAGTGCGCTAATTATTGCAATTTCTTTCGTTAGCAGATTCGCAAGTGATGTGTGGGAGCGGCGATATATTCTACAAGAATATCGCTAGTGCTGTGCACATAGCATTCTTCACACCGAATGTATCTACTTACAGGGGCTGACTGCGTGAATAAATAGTTCATTGGGAAGTAACAGCTCGATGTTTAAATTTTTTTCATAATGCTTTAGAATACAGCTAATTATACACATTCTGGTGAGTTTTGATTGCGCTAATGATTGTATTTTCTTTCATTAGCAGGTTGACAAGAGATGTGTGGGAGCGACGACATATTCTAGAAGAAAATCGCTAGTGCTTTGCACATAGCATTCTTCACACCGAATGTATCTACCTACAGTGGATGACTGCAAGAATAATAAGTTTTTTGGTAAGTAACAGCTCGATGTTTTAAGTTTTTTCATTATGGTTTAAGAATACAAATAAAATTACGCATTCTGGTGACTTAGGAGTGCGCTAATGATTGCATTTTCTTTCGTTAGCAGATTCGCAAGTGATGTGTGGGAGCGGCGATATATTCTACAAGAATATCGCTAGTGCTGTGCACATAGCATTCTTCACACCGAATGTATCTACGTACAGGGTCTGACTGCGTGAATAAATAGTTCTTTGGGAAGTAACAGCTCGATGTTTAAATTTTTTTCATAATGCTTTAGAATACAGCTAATTATACATATTCTGGTGAGTTTTCATTGCGCTAATGATTGTATTTTCTTTCATTAGCAGGTTGACAAGCGATGTGTGGGAGCGACGACATATTCTACAAGAAAATCGCTAGTGCTTTGCATATAGCATTCTTCAATTCGAATGTATCTACGTACAGTGGATGCCTGCATGGATAATAAGTTTTTTGGTAAGTAACAGCTCGATGTTTTAATTTTTTTCATTATGGTTTAAGAATACAAATAAAATTACGCATTCTGGTGACTTAGGAGTGCGCTAATGATTGCATTTTCTGTCGTTAGCAGATTCGCAAGTGATGTGTGGGAGCGGCGATATATTCTGCAAGAATATCACTAGTGCTGTGCACATAGCATTCTTCACACCGAATGTATCTACGTACAGGGGATGACTGCGTGAATAAATAGTTCTTTGGGAAGTAACAGCAATTTGATTAATTTTTTTAATTATGCTTTAAAGATACACATAAATTTACACATTTGGTGAACTTTGGAGTGCGTTCATGTTTACATTTTCTGTCGTTAGCAGGTCGACAAGAGGTGTGTGGGAGTGGCGACATATTCTACAAGAAAATCGCTAGTGCTGTGCACATAGCATTCTTAACACTGAATGTATCTACGTACAGGGGCTGACTGCGTGAATAAATAGTTTTTGGAAAGTAACAGCTCGATGTTTTAATTTTTTTCATTATGGTTTAAGAATACTATAAAATTACGCATTCTGGTGACTTAGGAGTGCGCTAACTATTGCATTTTCTTTCGTTAGCAGCTTCGCAAGTGATGTGTGGGAGCGGCGATATATTCTACAAGAATATCGCTAGTGCTGTGCACATAGCATTCTTCACACCGAATGTATCTACGTACAGGGGCTGACTGCGTGAATAAATAGTTCTTTGGGAAGTAACAGCTCGATGTTTAAATTTATTTCATAATGCTTTAGAATACAGCTAATTATACACATTCTGGTGAGTTTTGATTGCCCTAATGATTGTATTTTCTTTCATTAGCAGGTTGACAAGAGATGTGTGGGAGAGACGACATATTCTACAAGAAAATCGCTAGTGCTGTGCACATAGCATTCTTCACACCGAATGTATGTACGTACAGGGGATGACTGCGTGAATAATTAGTTCTTTGGGAAGTAACAGCTCGATGTTTAAATTTTTTTCATAATGCTTTAAAGATACAGATAAATTTACACATTCTGGTGACTTTTGATTGCGCTAATGACTGCATTTTCTTTCGTTACCAGGTTGAAAAGATATGTGTGGGAGCGACGACATATTCTACAAGAAAATCGCTAGTGCTTTGCACATAGCATTCATCACACCGCATGTATCTACGTACAGTGTATGACTACATGAATAATAAGTTTTTTTGGTAAGTAACTGCTCGATGTTTTAATTTTTTTTTCATTATGGTTTAAGAATACAGATAAAATTACACATTCTGGTGACTTAGGATTGCGCTAATGATTGCATTTTCTTTTGTTAGCAGGTTGACAAGAGATGTGTGGGAGCGGCGATATATTCTACAAGAAAATCGCTAGTGATGTGCACATAGCATTCTTCACACCGAATGTGTCTACGTACAGGGGCTGACTGGGAGAGTAAATAGTTTTTTGGGAAGTAACAGCTCGATGTTTAAATTTTTTTCATAATGCTTTACAGATACAGATAAATTTACACATTCTGGTGACTTTTGATTGCGCTAATGATTGCATTTTCTTTCGTTACCAGGTTGAAAAGATATGTGTGGGAGCGACGACATATTCTACAAGAAAATCGCTAGTGCTTTGCACATAGCATTCATCACACCGCATGTAGCTACGTACAGTGTATGACTACATGAATAATAAGTTTTTTTGGTAAGTAACTGCTCGATGTTTTAATTTTTTTTTCATTATGGTTTAAGAATACAGATAAAATTACACATTCTGGTGACTTAGGATTGCGCTAATGATTGCATTTTCTTTTGTTAGCAGGTTGACAAGAGATGTGTGGGAGCGGCGATATATTCTACAAGAAAATCGCTAGTGCTGTGCACATAGCATTCTTCACACCGAATGTGTCTACGTACAGGGGCTGACTGGGAGAGTAAATAGTTTTTTGGGAAGTAACAGCTCGATGTTTAAATTTTTTTCATAATGCTTTACAGATACAGATAAATTTACACATTCTGGTGACTTTTGATTGCGCTAATGATTGCATTTTCTTTCGTTACCAGGTTGAAAAGATATGTGTGGGAGCGACGACATATTCTACAAGAAAATCGCTAGTGCTTTGCACATAGCATTCTTCACATCGAATGTATCTACCTACAGTGGATGACAGCATGAATAATAAGTTTTTTGGTAAGTAACAGCTCGATGTTTTAATTTTTTTCATTATGGTTTAAGAATACAAATAAAATTACGCATTTTGGTGATTTAGCAGTGCGCTAATTATTGCATTTTCTTTCGTTAGCAGATTCGCAAGTGATATGTGGGAGCGGCGATATATTCTACAAGAGAATCGCTAGTGCTGTGCACATAGCATTCTTCACACCGAAAATATCTACGTACAGAGGATGACTGCATGAATAATTAGTTTTTTGGGAAGTAACAGCAATTTGATTAATTTTTTGTACTATGCTTTAAAGATACACATAAATTTTCACATTTGGTGAACTTTGGAGTGCGCTAATGTTTACATTTTCTTTCGTTAGCAGGTTGACAAGAGGCGTGTGGGAGTGGCGACATATTCTACAAGAAAATCGCTAGTGCTTTGCACATAGCATTCTTCACACTGAATGTATTTACGTACAGTGTATGACTGCATGACTAATAAGTTTTTTTGGTAAGTAACAGCTCGATGATTTAGTTGTTTTTCATCATGGTTTAAAAATACAGATAAAAGTACACAATCTGGTGATTTAGGAGTGTTCTAATGATTGCATTTTCTTTTGTTAGCAGGTTGACAAGAGATGTGTGGGTGCGGCGATATATTCTACAAGAAAATCGCTAGTGCTGTGCACATAGCATTCTTCACACCGAATGTATCTACGTACAGGGGATGACTGCGTGAATAATTAGTTTTTTGGGAAGTAGCAGCAATTTGATTAAATTTTTTTTATTATGCTTTGAAGACACACATAAATTTATTTATTTATTTATTTATTATGCATTTATTTTACCTGGCAAGATTAGGGCCTTCAGGCCCTCTCTTACACCTAACCAGGCATACTCAGATTCAACAAATTTCAGTTTCTACAGAACATTAAGGACATATTACATGTTATACAGTATTAATGTTAAGAAAAAAATAGAGATTATAAACGTAGTACAATGATAATTATAACAATCAAAAATTAATTATAACAATCAAGAATAATAATAATAGTAATAATAATAATAATAATGACTATGTATATGAAAGTAAACATATTTTTCTTTTATGAATGTCAGTCCTATTGCTAGGTGGGAATTTTCTCGTTATATTCTTGCAGCTTGTGAGTTATTCTCATCAAGCAGAGACATAAGACGATAGAATGGGGTGAAAGAGATATAGAAGAGGTAGATAGGTTATAGGAAGAGAAATAGAATGGTAAAATTCGAAGCTATGATGGAGAGGAGAAAGAAAGAGATGAGAGGCGCCCAACAATGGTGGCTATACCGTCCCTAATATGTAAGTCTTGAGTTCACTCTTGAATGTTGAGTGGTTCCGGATAAGACGCAGATCACAGGGGAGCGCGTTCCATAGTCGTATGGCTGAGATGGAGAATGACATGGAGAAAGATTTTGTGTTATGTAAAGGTACAGCCAAGATGCTAGACGTATCCGATCTGGTATTGCGGTTGTGGAATGATGATAGGTGTTTAATGTGAGAAGATAAGTATTGGGGGCATCAGTGGCTAAGAAATCGATGAAGTAAGCACATCGTGTGGAGATCGCGTGCCTTATGTGGGCGTATCCAACCTAGCTGGGAGTATGAAGGACTGATATGATCATACAACCGTATATTGCATACGTATCTAACGCAAGCGTTCATCACTAGCTCGAGGCGTCTCGAATTTTCACTATTTGTGCCGTGTTGAACTACATCACAGTAGTAAAGATTAGGCAAGACTAGTGTTTGGACTAATTTTTGTTTAACATGGGTTGGAAATATTTTTCTAAATTTCTGAATTGCATGTAGGGAGGAGAGCGATTTCCGGCAAGCTGTAACTGTTTGTTCTTCCCAGCTTAGGTGTTCATCCAAGATTATTCCAAGGTCTTTTACTGTTTTTTGGTATGGTAGTTGGGTACCATTGAGGTGTATTTGAGGGACTGTTTCGTGAAAGTACCGACTGATTAACTTTGGATGAGATATAAGTATGACCTGGGATTTCTTGGGGTTTAGTTTCAGACCTAGGTTCTGTGCCCATCGAGAAACAGAGCAAAGATCTGCGTTCATACTCGCTACTGCGTCAGCAATGTTCTTGGGGCTTGCACTTATGTACAGTTGGATGCTGTCGGCATATAGATGGTAGTTGCAGGAGTGAATCACTGAAGAAATATCATTAATGTATAGTGAGAAGAGTAATGGACCAAGGACGGAGCCTTGGGGAACTCCAGAGCGCACGTTTTTCCATGATGACTTTTCCGACCCACAAATGACTTGTTGACTTCCGTTTTTGAGGTAGCTGTCGAACCAGTGTATTGCGCTGTTTGAGAAATTCAGCTGCTTCATTTTAATTAGTAATATATCAAAGTCAACTGTATCAAAAGCCTTGCTAAAGTCAAGCAGTGTTAGGATGGTAGCTTCACGTCTGTCCATAGCATGTTTAATGTCATCAGTTACTTTGATTAATGCAGTTGCTGTACTATGGTGCTTTCGAAAGCCTGACTGATATTTGTCATGGATGTTATGAGTTTTGAGGTAATCCGTCAGCTGTTCATGGACGATGTATTCTAGGGCTTTAGATATTGCAGGTAGTATGCTGATCGGCCTGTAGTCACCTGGCGACTTAGGGTTGTCAGTCTTGGGTATAGGTTGAATTAAACTTTGCTTCCACTCAGTAGGATATGTACTACTGACAAGAGACAGGTTGAAGATGTCTGTGATAACTGGAGTAATAGTGTCTACGACGTTCTTGATCATGCCAATGCTCACTCCATCATTTCCTACTGCCTCGGAAGAGATTCTCGTAATTGCCTTGTGTACTGTGCCGGTAGTGACATGTTTTAGGAAAAACTTGTCTCTCGAGAGATTGATATCTTGGGGCTGGTAATTTGTCGCTGCGTGGCAGTTTACAGCTGTTGAGAAGAAATCGTTTAATTCTTCTGCAGACGCTTGATAAACAGCGTCAGATCTTCGCTTCCCTATACCGAAACTGCGCAGCTTTTTCCACAGTGCAGCAGGTTTTGATATGCCGCATACGACAGAGCGGGCATGTCTGATTTTGGCATTCCTCACGCTCTGCTTGGTTCTATTTCGGAGTTTCCTATAAGCTTCGTACGCCTCGGGAGTTGGGTTACGCTTGAAGGACCTATGTGCAGCATCACGTTTATTCATTAACTGGCGTAATGCAGTGGTGAGCCACGGAGCGGGAGCTCTCTTTACCTTGACAGTGCGTTGAGGAGCATGTTTATCATACAGTGCAATGATTTTGCGACATAATTCCCGAATTTTTCCGTCTAAAGTCGGTTCATTGCTTATATCATACCAAGGGATGTCTGAGCAATCCTTTTGAAGAGCGTCATGGTTAACATTTTTTAGGTTTCTGTAGGTTACCAGGTGAGATTTTTCTTTGGTAGTATGCACTGAGTAATTTAAGAATATCACGTCATGAGCAGAGAGTCCTGGAGCGGATGTCTGATTGGCGCGAATTATTTTATCTGGTCGCTTTGTTGCCATTATATCTATGAGTGTATGGCTGTGTGGCGTGTGATGAGTTGGGTCCAGCGGTGTTAAACTCATATCATTGGAGTGGAACAGTCTCCTTAGTTTTTCTGCAGAGGGAGATTTTAACTGTAAGTCGATGTTTGTGTCGCCCATAATGATTATGTGTTCATACAGTGTCACGAGCGAGGACAGGGCAGACTGAAAGGAGGACATAGCACCGACGTTTGGAGGGTTATAGATTACTCCAATTAGCAGTTTCTGATTTGATGTATTTATTTCGAAAAACAAGAACTCTGCTTCTCCTTCGCACTTTGCATCCGATGTGCATAGTATAGTAGGTCTCAGATCAGAGCGAACATAGGCACCCACACCACCCCCGCGTCGTGTTTCACGATCTGCCCTTAGGAGAGTGTAACCAGTGATTCGGATAGCGTCGGAAGAGATGTTTGGTTTCAACCAAGTTTCAGAGACGAGGATAATATGGAACAGCGATTGGCAGAAAAGGTTACAGAACTCGTCGAAGTGAGCCGTTAGCGACTGAGCGTTCGCGTGGGCCACAAAGAGCCCGCCGCCGGAACCGGTCCGTCCCATTGTGGCCGCTTGTAGGACCGAGCGCGCTCCGTTTACCTGCTGGCCGGAAGAGGGACAAAAGCTGGATTTCGCGGGGGAAGACATATTTACAGGTGTGTCCAAGGTCGTGACTGACTCAAGCGTCTGTGGGCTAAAGGTGAAAGACAAGCTGGAGGTATCGGAGAAGGGAGCGAAAAGAAAGATGGAAAGTGGCAGTGGTGCTTACGAAAAAGATAATAGTAGTAGTTGTGGTAGTGACGAGGATGAAAATAACAGATATAGAAAGGCGGTTTTAAGGAGATTCCTGTTAATGGTGAATGTTAATTCCCGTTTGACTGACAATATGAATATACATGAGCACTTATGATACACAAATAAGGAAGCAATATCTATGTGAAACAATTGACTGATTTTAAATAGAGTACTTATGGTACTTATAGAATTAACGAAGCAATATTTACGTAAAAAATGAAAAGAAAGAATACTAATTAACTTATATTAGACAGAGTACAATATGAGACTTTGTGTCTCGCGAGATTTCGCTCAGTCTTTCAGTTCGGACATGTTCGTCACCGTTTTCTTCCCTCCTTCCATCTTGACTACGATCCTGCCATCCTGGGTCCATACATTTTGAAGGCCGAACTGTGTGATCGCAGTGTTCAAAATTTTTAGTCTTTCGCGCGTCAGATCTTCCCTCAGGGTAACCCCACTCTTGGCGAGTTTTTTTTCTGAGCAAACACTTCAGCTCTTTTCCGATATGACACAAATTTAATTATTATGGGCCTGGGTTTCATGGCACCTGGTATCGTGCGCCCAACACGGTGGCTTCTGTCAATATCGGCCACGTCGATTCGCACGCCAAGTTTTTCACGCACGAGGCTAATGACCAGGTCGTCGGTGTTTTCGCGATCGTTTTCAGCTACCCCGAACAAGCGCAAGCTGTTCCTTCGCTGATACTGCTCAATTCATCGGTGGCCGCAGACAGTTTAGCTTCTAGGTCGGCGGCTTTTTTCTCTTGTGCGGCCAGGGACTTTTTAAGAGACTGGATTTCGGTGCTGTTGCGCCCGACAGACTCTTGCAGTTTGTCCATGACCGCGGCCGTCACAGAATCCGTGATGGATTGCACGATTACGTCTAGCGTGTCTTTGCTGTGCAGCGCCGCACTCACCTGGAACCGGACGAGCTCCCCGATGTCGGGAAGCGAGGCCTCACCTGCCGCCGGAGACCGGGCGCCCGCGCCGCCTGCGCCCCTGTAGCCTCTCCTGCTGCCGCTTACTCGTGCTCTTCCCATTTTTCACTCACTTATCACTTATCACTTGTGGTAATCAACGGAGAACAACACACCACGGCAAGTAACACTTGTTTAGTCGGATGCACACGTTGTGGACTGCCGCACTTCTTTGTAACACCTTCAATGAGCGGAAACACTCGCGAGCCAAAGAAACGCGCGTCACTCAGTGGCCGCCATCTCATCACATTTGGTGAACTTTGGAGTGCGTTCATGTTTACATTTTGTTTCGTTAGCAGGTTGACAAGAGGTGTGTGGGAGTGGCGACATATTCTACAACAAAATCGCTAGTGCTTTGCACATAGCATTCTTCACACCGCATGTATCTACGTAAAGTGTATGACTGCATGAATAATAAGATTTTTTGGTAAGTAACTGCTCGATGTTTTAATTTTTTTTCATTATGGTTTAAGAATACAGATAAAATTACACATTCTGGTGACTTAGGAGTGCGCTAATGATTGCATTTTCTTTTGTTAGCAGGTTGACAAGAGATGTGTGGGAGCGGCGATATATTCTACAAGAAAATCGCTAGTGCTGTGCACATAGCATTCTTCTCACCGAATGTATTTACGTACAGGGGATGACTGCGTGAATAATTAGTTCTTTGGGAAGTAACAGCTCGATGTTTAAATTTTTTTCATAATGCTTTAGAATACAGCTAATTATACACATTCTAGTGAGTTTTGATTTCGCTAATGATTGTATTTTCTTTCATTAGCAGGTTGACAAGAGATGTGTGGGAGCGACGACATACTCTACAAGAAAATCGCTAGTGCTTTGCACGTAGCATTCTTCACACCGAATGTATCTACGTAAAGTGTATGACTGCATGAATAATAAGTATTTTTGGTAAGTAACAGCTCGATGTTTTAATTTTTTTTCATTATGGTTTAAGAATACAGATAAAATTACACATTCTGGTGACTTAGGAGTGCGCTAATGATTGCATTTTCTTTTGTTAGCAGGTTGACAAGAGATGTGTGGGAGCGGCGATATATTCTACAAGAAAATCGCTAGTGCTGTGCACATAGCATTCTTCACACCGAATGTATCTACGTACAGGTGATGACTGCGTGTATAATTAGTTCTTTGGGAAGTAACAGCTCGATGTTTAAATTTTTTTCATAATGCTTTTGAATACAGCTAATTATACACATTCTGGTGAGTTTTGATTGCGCTAATGATTGTATTTTCTTTCATTAGCAGGTTGACAAGAGATGTGTGGGAGCGGCGACGTATTCTACAAGAATATCGCTAGTGCTTTGCACATAGCATTCTTCACACCGAATGTATCTACGTACAGTGTATGACTGCATGAATAATAAGTTTTTTTGGTAAGTAACAGCTCGATGTTTAAATTTTTTTTCATTATGGTTTAAGAATACAGATAAAATTACACATTCTGGTGACTTAGGAGTGCGCTAATGATTGCATTTTCTTTTGTTAGCAGGTTGACAAGAGATGTGTGGGAGCGGCGATATATTCTACAAAAAAATCGCTAGTGCTGTGCGCATAGCATTCTTCACACGGAATGTATCTACGTACAGGGGATGACTGCGTGAATAATTAGTTTTTTGGGAAGTAACAGCAATTTGATTAAATTTTTTTTATAATGCTTTAAAGATACACATAAATTTACACATTTGGTGAATTTTGGAGTGCGCTAATGTTTACATTTTCTTTCGTTAGCAGGTTGACAAGAGGCGTGTGGGAGTGGCGACATATTATCCAAGAAAATCGCTAGTGCTTTGCACATAGCATTCATCACACCGCATGTATCTACGTGCAGTGTATGACTGCATGAATAATAAGTTTTTTTGGTAAGTAACTGCTCGATGTTTTAATTTTTTTTCATTATGGTTTAAGAATACAGATAAAATTACACATTCTGGTGACTTAGGGTAGCGCTAATGATTGCATTTTCTTTTGTTGGCAGGTTGACAAGAGATGTGTGGGAGCGGCGATATATTCTACAAGAAAATCGCTAGTGCTGTGCACATAGCATTCTTCACACCGAATGTATCTACGTACAGGGGATAACTGCGTGAATAATTAGTTTTTTGGGAAGTACAGCAATTTGATTAAATTTTTTTTTATTATGCTTTAAAGATACACATAAATTTACACATTTGGTGAACTTTGAGTGCGGTAATGTTTACATTTTCTTTCGTTAGCAGGTTGACAAGATGTGTGTGGGAGTGGCGACATATTCTACAAGAAAATCGCTAGTGCTTTGCACATAGCATTCATCACACCGAATGTATCTACCTACAGTGGATGACTGCATGAATAAAAAATTTTATTGGTAAGTAACAGATCGATGTTTTAATTTTTTTTTCATTATGGTTTAAGAATACAGATAAAATTACACATTCTGGTGACTTAGGAGTGCGCTAATGATTGCATTTTCTTTTGTTAGCAGGTTGACAAGAGATGTGTGGGAGCGGCGATATATTCTACAAGAAAATCGCTAGTGCTGTGCACATAGCATTCTTCACACCGAATGTATCTACGTACAGGGGATGACTGCGTGAATAATTAGTTCTTTGGGAAGTAACAGCTCAATGTTTAAATTTTTTTCATAATGCTTTAGAATACAGCTAATTATACACATTCTGGTGAGTTTTGATTTCGCTAATGATTGCATTTTCTTTCATTAGCAGGTTGACAAGAGGTGTGTGGGAGCGACTACATACTCTACAAGAAAATCGCTAGTGCTTTGCACATAGCATTCTTCACACCGAATGTATCAACGTAAAGTATATGACTGCATGAATAATAAGTTTTTTTGGTAAGTAACAGCTCGAAGTTTTAATTTTTATTCATTATGGTTTAAGAATACAGATAAAATTACACATTCTGGTGACTTAGGAGTGCGCTAATGATTGCATTTTCTTTTGTTAGCAGGTTGACAAGAGATGTGTGGGAGCGGCGATATATTCTACAAGAAAATCGCTAGTGCTGTGCACATAGCATTCTTCACACCGAATGTATCTACGTACAGGGGATGACTGCGTGAATAATTAGTTCTTTGGGAAGTAACAGCTCGATGTTTAAATTTTTTTCATAATGCTTTAGAATACAGCTAATTATACACATTCTGGTGAGTTTTGATTTCGCTAATGATTGTATTTTCTTTCATTAGCAGGTTGACAAGAGGTGTGTGGGAGCGACGACATACTCTACAAGAAAATCGCTAGTGCTTTGCACATAGCATTCTTCACACCGAATGTATCTACGTAAAGTATATGACTGCATGAATAATAAGTTTTTTTGGTAAGTAACAGCTCGATGTTTTAATTTTTTTTCATTATGGTTTAAGAATACAGATAAAATTACACATTCTGGTGACTTAGGAGTGCGCTAATGATTGCATTTTCTTTTGTTAGCAAGTTGACAAGAGATGTGTGGGAGCGGCGATATATTCTACAAGAAAATCGCTAGTGCTGTGCACATAGCATTCTTCACACCGAATGTATCTACGTTCAGGTGATGACTGCGTGTATAATTAGTACTTTGGGAAGTAACAGCTCGATGTTTAAATTTTTTTCATAATGCTTTAGAATACAGCTAATTATACACATTCTGGTGAGTTTTGATTGCGCTAATGACTGTATTTTCTTTCATTAGCAGGTTGACAAGAGATGTGTGGGAGCGGTGACATATTCTACAAGAATATCGCTAGTGCTTTGCACATAGCATTCTTCACACCGAATGTATCTACGTACAGTGTATGACTGCATGAACAATAAGTTTTTTTGGTAAGTAACAGCTCGATGTTTTAATTGTTTTTCATTATGGTTTAAGAATACAGATAAAATTACACATTCTTTTGACTTAGGAGTGCGCTAATGATTGCATTTTCTTTTGTTAGCAGGTTGACAAGAGATGTGTGGGAGCGGCGATATATTCTACAAAAAAATCGCTAGTGCTGTGCGCATATCATTCTTCACACCGAATGTATCTACGTACAGGGGATGACTGCGTGAATAATTACTTTTCCGGGAAGTAACAGCAATTTGATTAAATTTCTTTTATAATGCTTTAAAGATACACATAAATTTACACATTTGGTGAACTTTGGAGTGCGCTAATGTTTACATTTTCTTTCGTTAGCAGGTTGACAAGAGGTGTGTGGGAGTGGCGACATATTCTACAAGAAAATCGCTAGTGCTTTGCACATAGCATTCATCACACCGCATGTATCTACGTACAGTGTATGACTACATGAATAATAAGTTTTTTTGGTAAGTAACTGCTCGATGTTTTAATTTTTTTTTCATTATGGTTTAAGAATACAGATAAAATTACACATTCTGGTGACTTAGGGTAGCGCTAATGATTGCATTTTCTTTTGTTGGCAGGTTGACAAGAGGTGTGTGGGAGCGGCGATATATTCTACAAGAAAATCGCTAGTGCTGTGCACATAGCATTCTTCACACCGAATGTATCTACGTACAGGGGATGACTGCGTGAATAATTAGTTCTTTGGGAAGTAACAGCTCGATGTTTACATTTTTTTCATTTTGTTTTAGAATACAGCTAATTATACACATTCTGGTGAGTTTTGATTGCGCTAATGATTGTATTTTCTTTCATTAGCAGGTTGACAAGAGATGTGTCGGAGCGACGACATATTCTACAAGAAAATCGCTAGTGCTTTGCACATAGCATTCATCACACCGCATGTATCTACGTACAGTGTATGACTGTATGAATAATAAGTTTTTTTGGTAAGTAACTGCTCGATGTTTTATTTTTTTTTTCATGATGGTTTAAGAATACAGATAAAATTACACATTCTGGTGGCTTAGTGTGCGCTAATGATTGCATTTTCTTTTGTTAGCAGGTTGACAAGAGATGTGTGGGAGCGGCGATATATTCTACAAGAAAATCGCTAGTGCTGTGCACATAGCATTCTTCACACCGAATGTATCTACGTACAGGGGATGACTGCGTGAATAATTAGTTCTTTGGGAAGTAACAGCTCGATGTTTAAATTTTTTTCATAATGCTTTAGAATACAGCTAATTATACACATTCTGGTGAGTTCTGATTGCGCTAATGATTGTATTTTCTTTCATTAGCAGGTTGACAAGAGATGTGTGGGAGCGACGACATACTCTACAAGAAAATCGCTAGTGCTTTGCACATAGCATTCTTCACACCGAATGTATCTACGTACAGTGTATGACTGCATGAATAATAAGTTTTTTTGGTAAGTAACTGCTCGATGTTTTAATTTTTTTTCATTATGGTTTAAGAATACAGATAAAATTACACATTCTGGTGACTTAGGGTAGCGCTAATGATTGCATTTTCTTTTGTTGGCAGGTTGACAAGAGATGTGTGGGAGCGGCGATATATTCTACAAGAAAATCGCTAGTGCTGTGCACATAGCATTCTTCACACCGAATGTATCTACGTACAGGGGATAACTGCGTGAATAATTAGTTTTTTGGGAAGTAACAGCAATTTGATTAAATTTTTTTTTATTATGCTTTAAAGATACACATAAATTTACACATTTGATGAACTTTGAGTGCGGTAATGTTTACATTTTCTTTCGTTAGCAGGTTGACAAGATGTGTGTGGGAGTGGCGACATATTCTACAAGAAAATCGCTAGTGCTTTGCACATAGCATTCATCACACCGAATGTATCTACCTACGGTGGATGCCTGCATGAATAATAAGTTTTTTTGGTAAGTAACTGCTCGATGTTTTAATTTTTTTTTCATTATGTTTTAAGAATACAGATAAAATTACACATTCTGGTGACTTAGGAGTGCGCTAATGATTGCATTTTCTTTTGTTAGCAGGTTGACAAGAGATATGTGGAAGCGGCGATATATTCTACAAGAAAATCGCTAGTGCTGTGCACATAGCATCCTTCACACCGAATGTATCTACGTACAGGGGATGACTGCGTGAATAATTAGTTCTTTGGGAAGTAAAAGCTCGATGTTTAAATTTTTTTCATAATGCTTTAGATTACAGCTAATTATACACATTCTGGTGAGTTTTGATTGCGCTAATAATTGTATTTTCTTTGATTAGCAGGTTGACAAGAGATGTGTGGGAGCGACGACATATTCTACAAGAAAATCGCTAGTGCTTTGCACATAGCATTCTTCACACCGAATGTATCTGCCTACAGTGGATGACTGCATGAATAATAAGTTTTATTGGTAAGTAACAGATCGATGTTTTAATTTTTTTTTCATTATGGTTTAAGAATACAGATAAAATTACACATTCTGGTGACTTAGGAGTGCACTAATGATTGCATTTTCTTTTTTTAGCAGGTTGACAAGAGATGTGTGGGAGCGGCGATATATTCTACAAGAAAATCGCTAGTGCTGTGCACATAGCATTCTTCACACCGAATGTATCTACGTACAGGGGATGACTGCGAGAATAATTAGTTCTTTGGGAAGTAACAGCTCAATGTTTAAATTTTTTTCATAATGCTTTAGAATACAGCTAATTATACACATTCTGGTGAGTTTTGATTTCGCTAATGATTGTATTTTCTTTCATTAGCAGGTTGACAAGAGGTGTGTGGGAGCGACTACATACTCTACAAGAAAATCGCTAGTGCTTTGCACATAGCATTCTTCACACCGAATGTATTAACGTAAAGTATATGACTGCATGAATAATAAGTTTTTTTGGTAAGTAACAGCTCGAAGTTTTAATTTTTATTCATTATGGTTTAAGAATACAGATAAAATTACACATTCTGGTGACTTAGGAGTGCGCTAATGATTGCATTTTCTTTTGTTAGCAGGTTGACAAGAGATGTGTGGGAGCGGCGATATATTCTACAAGAAAATCGCTAGTGCTGTGCACATAGCATTCTTCACACCGAATGTATCTACGTACAGGGGATGACTGCGTGAATAATTAGTTCTTTGGGAAGTAACAGCTCGATGTTTAAATTTTTTTCATAATGCTTTAGAATACAGCTAATTATACACATTCTGGTGAGTTTTGATTTCGCTAATGATTGTATTTTCTTTCATTAGCAGGTTGACAAGAGGTGTGTGGGAGCGACGACATACTCTACAAGAAAATCGCTAGTGCTTTGCACATAGCATTCTTCACACCGAATGTATCAACGTAAAGTATATGACTGCATGAATAATAAGTTTTTTTGGTAAGTAACAGCTCGATGTTTTAATTTTTTTTCATTATGGTTTAAGAATACAGATAAAATTACACATTTTGGTGACTTAGGAGTGCGCTAATGATTGCATTTTCTTTTGTTAGCAAGTTGACAAGAGATGTGTGGGAGCGGCGATATATTCTACAAGAAAATCGCTAGTGCTGTGCACATAGCATTCTTCACACCGAATGTATCTACGTACAGGTGATGACTGCGTGTATAATTAGTTCTTTGGGAAGTAACAGCTCGATGTTTAAATTTTTTTCATAATGCTTTAGAATACAGCTAATTATACACATTCTGGTGAGTTTTGATTGCGCTAATGACTGTATTTTCTTTCATTAGCAGGTTGACAAGAGATGTGTGGGAGCGGCGACATATTCTACAAGAATATCGCTAGTGCTTTGCACATAGCATTCTTCACACCGAATGTATCTACCTACAGTGGATGACTGCATGAATAATATGTTTTTTGGTAAGTAACAGCTCGATGTTTTAATTTTTTTCATTATGGTTTAAGAATACAAATAAAATTACGCATTCTGGTTAGTTAGGAGTGCTCCAATTATTGCATTTTCTTTCGTTAGCAGATTCGTAAGTGATGTGTGGGAGCGGCGATATATTCTACAAAAAAATCGCTAGTGCTGTGCGCATATCATTCTTCACACCGAATGTATCTACGTACAGGGGATGACTGCGTGAATAATTACTTTTCCGGGAAGTAAACGCAATTTGATTAAATTTCTTTTATAATGCTTTAAAGATACACATAAATTTACACATTTGGTGAACTTTGGAGTGCGCTAATGTTTACATTTTCTTTCGTTAGCAGGTTGACAAGAGGTGCGTGGGAGTGGCGACATATTCTACAAGAAAATCGCTAGTGCTTTGCACATAGCATTCATCACACCGCATGTATCTACGTACAGTGTATGACTGCATGAATAATAAGTTTTTTTGGTAAGTAACTGCTCGATGTTTTAATTTTTTTTTCATTATGGTTTAAGAATACAGATAAAATTACACATTCTGGTGACTTAGGGTAGCGCTAATGATTGCATTTTCTTTTGTTGGCAGGTTGACAAGAGGTGTGTGGGAGCGGCGATATACTCTACAAGAAAATCGCTAGTGCTGTGCACATAGGATTCTTCACACCGAATGTATCTACGTACAGGGGATGACTGCGTGAATAATTAGTTCTTTGGGAAGTAACAGCTCGATGTTTAAATTTTTTTCATAATGCTTTAGAATACAGCTAATTATACACATTCTGGTGAGTTTTGATTGCGCTAATGATCGTATTTTCTTTCATTAGCAGGTTGACAAGAGATGTGTGGGAGCGGCGACATATTCTACAAGAATATCGCTAGTGCTTTGCACATAGCATTCTTCTTACCGAATGTATCTACGTATAGGGAATGACTGCGTGAATAATTAGTTCTTTGGGAAGTAACAGCAATTTGATTAAATTTTTTTTATAATGCTTTAAAGATACACATAAATTAACACATTTGGTGAACTTTGGAGTGCGCTAATGTTTACATTTTCTTTCGGTAGCTGGTTGACAAGAGGTGTGTGGGAGTGGCGACATATTCCACAAGAAAATCGCTAGTGCTTTGCAGATAGCATTCATCACACCGCATGTATCTACGTACAGTGTATGACTGTATGAATAATAAGTTTTTTTGGTAAGTAACTGCTCGATGTTTTATTTTTTTTTCATGATGGTTTAAGAATACAGATAAAATTACACATTCTGGTGGCTTAGGAGTGCGCTAATGATTGCATTTTCTTTTGTTAGCAGGTTGACAAGAGATGTGTGGGAGCGGCGATATATTCTACAAGAAAATCGCTAGTGCTGTGCACATAGCATTCTTCACACCGAATGTATCTACGTACAGGGGATGACTGCGTGAATAATTAGTTCTTTGGGAAGTAACAGCTCGATGTTTAAATTTTTTTTCATAATGCTTTAGAATACAGCTAATTATACACATTCTGGTGAGTTCTGATTGCGCTAATGATTGTATTTTCTTTCATTAGCAGGTTGACAAGAGATGTGTGGGAGCGACGACATACTCTACAAGAAAATCGCTAGTGCTTTGCACATAGCATTCTTCACACCGAATGTATCTACGTACAGTGTATGACTGCATGAATAATAAGTTTTTTTGATGAGTAACAGCTCGATGTTTTAATTTTTTTTCATTATGGTTAAAGAATACAGATAAAATTACACATTCTGGTGACTTAGGAGTGCGCTAATGATTGCATTTTCTTTTGTTAGCAGGTTGACAAGAGATGTGTGGGAGCGGCGATATATTCTACAAGAAAATCGCTAGTGCTGTGCACATAGCATTCTTCACACCGAATGTATCTACGTACAGGGGATGCCTGCGTGAATAGTTAGTTTTTTGGGAAGTAACAGCAATTTGATTAAATTTTTTTTATTATTCTTTAAAGATACACATAAATTTACACATTTGGTGAACTTTGGAGTGCGGTAATGTTTACATTTTCTTTCGTTAGCAGGTTGACGAGATGTGTGTGGGAGTGGCGACATATTCTACAAGAAAATCGCTAATGCTTTGCACATAGCATTCATCACACCGCACGTATCTACGTAAAGTGTATGACTGCATGAATAATAAGATTTTTTGGTAAGTAACTGCTCGATGTTTTAATTTTTTTTCATTATGGTTTAACAATACAGATAAAATTACACATTCTGGTGACTTAGGAGTGCGCTAATGATTGCATTTTCTTTTGTTAGCAGGTTGACAAGAGATGTGTGGGAGCGGCGATATATTCTACAAGAAAATCGCTAGTGCTGTGCACATAGCATTCTTCACACCGAATGTATCTACGTACTGGGGATGACTGCATGAATAATTAGTTCTTTGGGAAGTAACAGCTCGATGTTAAAATTTTTTCATAATGCTTTAGAATAAAGCCAATTATACACATTCTGGTGAGTTTTGATTGCGCTAATGATTGTATTTGCTTTCATTAGGAGGTTGACAAGAGATGTGTGGGAGCGGCGACATATTCCACAAGAATATCGCTAGTGCTTTGCACATAGCATTCTTCACACCGAATGTATCTACGTACAGTGTATGACTGCATGAATAATAAGTTTTTTTGGTAAGTAACAGCTCGATGTTTTAATTTTTTTTCATTGTGGTTTAAGAATACAGATAAAATTACACATTCTGGGGACTTTTGAGTGCGCTAATGATTGCATTTTCTTTTGTTAGGAGGTTGACAAGAGATATGTAGGAGCGGCGATATATTCTACAAGAAAATCGCTAGTGCTGTGCACATAGCATTCTTCACACCGAATGAATCTACGTACAGGGGATGACTGCGTGAATAATTAGTTCTTTGGGAAGTAAGAGCTCGATGTTTAAATTTTTTTCATAATGCTTTAGAATACAGCTAATTATACACATTCTGGTGTGTTTTGATTGCGCTAATGATTGTATTTTCTTTCATTAGTAGGTTGATAAGAGATGTGTGGGAGCGGCGACATATTCTACAAGAATATCGCTAGTGCTTTGCACATAGCATTCTTCACACCGAATGTATCTACGTACAGTGTATGACTGCATGAATATTAAGTTTTTTTGGTAAGTAACAGCTCGATGTTTTAATTTTTTCTCATTATGGTTTGAGAATACAGATAAAATTACACATTCTTGTGACTTAGGAGTGCGCTAATAATTGCATTTTCTTTTGTTAGCAGGTTGACAAGGGATGTGTGGGAGCGGCGATATATTCTACAAGAAAATCGCTAGTGCTGTGCACATAGCATTCTTCACACCGAATGTATCTACGTACAGGGGATGACTGCGTGAATAATTAGTTTCTTGGGAAGTAACAGCAATTTGATAAATTTTTTTTATAATGCTTTAAAGATACACATTAATTTACTCATTTGGTGAATATTGGAGTGCGCTAATGTTTACATTTTCTTTCGTTAGCAGGTTGACAAGAGGTGTGTGGTAGTGGCGACATATTCCACAAGAAAATCGCTAGTGCTTTGCACATAGCATTCATCACACGGGATGTATCTACGTACAGTGTATGACTGTATGAATAATAAGTTGTTTGGTAAGTAATTGCTCGATGTTTTAATTTTTTTTTTGTTGAAGAATACAGATAAAATTACACATTCTGGTGACTTGGGAGTGCGCTAATGATTGCATTTTCTTTTGTTAGCAGGTTGACAAGAGATGTGTGGGAACGGCGATATATTCTACAAGAAAATCGCTAGTGCTGTGCACATAGCATTCTTCACACCGAATGTATCTACGTACAGTAGATGACTGCATGAATAATAAGTTTTTTGGTAAGTAACAGCTCGATGTTTGAATTTTTTTTGTTATTGTTTATGAATACAGATAAAATTACACATTCTGGTGAGTGCGCTAATGATTGCATTTTCTTTCGTTAGGAGGTTGAGAAGAGATGTGTGGGAGAGGCGACATATTCTAGAAAGTAATCGCCAGTGCTGTGCACATAGCATTCTTCACACCGAATGTATCTACGTACAGGGGATGACTGCGTGAATAATTAGTATTTTGGGAAGTAACAGCGATTTGTTTAAATTTTTTTCATTATGCTTTAAAGATACAGATAAATTTACACATTTGGTGAACTTTGGAGTGCGCTAATGTTTACATTTTCTTTCGTTAGCAGGTTGACAAGAGGTGTGTGGGAGTGGCGACATATTCCACAAGAAAATCGCTAGTGCTTTGCTCATAGCATTCTTCACACTGAATGTATCTACCTACGGTGGATGACTGCATGAATAATAAGTTATTTTGGTAAGTAACAGCTCGATGTTTTAATTTTTTTCATTATGGTTTAAGAATACAGATAAAATTACACATTCTGGTGACTTAGGAGTGCGCTAATGATTGCATTTTCCTTTGTGTAGCAAGTTGACAAGAGATGTGTGGGGATTGCGACATATTCTACAAGAAAATCACTACTACTTTGCACATAGCATTCTTCACACTGAATGTATATACGTACAGGGGATGACTGCGTGAATAATTAGTTTTTTGGGAAGTAACTGCTCGATGTTTAAATTTGTTTCATGAAGCTTTAAGAATATAGATAAAATTACACATTCTGGTGACTTTGGATTGCGCTAATGATTGCATTTTCTTTCGTTAGCAGGTTGACAAGAGATGTGTGGGGATTGCGACATATTCTACAAGAAAATCGCTACTACTTTGCACATAGCATTCTTCACACCGAATGTATCTACGTACATTAGATGACTGCATGAATAATAAGTTTTTTGGTAAGTAACAGCTCGATGTTTTAATTTGTTTCATTATGGTTTAAGAATATAATTTGTTTTTTGGGAAGTAACAGCACGATGTTTAAATTATTTTCATTACAGATGAAATTAAACGTTCTGGTGGCTTTGGATTGCGCTAATGATTGCATTTTCTTTCGTTCGCAGGTTGACAAGAGATGTATGGGAGCGGCGACATATTCTAGAAGAAAATCGCTAGTGCTGTGCACATAGCATTCTTCACACCGAATGTATCTACGTAAAGGGGATGACTGCGTGAAAAATTATTTTTTTGGGAAGAACAGCACTAAGTTTAAATTTTTTTCATTATGTTTTAGAATACAGATAGGATTACACATTCTGGGTATTTAGGAGTGCGCTAATGACTGCATTTTCTTTCGTTAGCAGGTAGACAAGAGAAGTGTGGGAGCGACGACATAATCTATAAGAAAATCGCTAGTGCTTTGCATATAGCATTCTTCACACCGAATGTATCTACGTACAGTAGATGACTGCATGAATAATAAGTTTTTTGGTAAGAAACAGCTAGACGTTTTAATTTGTTTCATTATGCTTTAAGAATATAATTTGTTTTTTGGGAAGTAACAGCACGATGTTTAAATTATTTTCATTACAGATAGAATTAAACGTTCTGGTGGCTTTGGACTGCGCTAATGATTGCATTTTCTTTCGTTCGCAGGTTGACAAGAGATGTGTAGGAGCGGCGATATATTCTACAACAAAAACGCTAGTGTAGTGCACATAGAATTCCTCACACCGAATGTATCTACGTACAGGGGATGACTACGTGAATAATTAGTTTTTTGGGAAGTAACAGCTCGATGTTTAAATTTGTTTCATGAAGCTTTAAGAATACATATAAAATTACACATTCTGTCGACTTTGGATTGCGCTAATGATTGCATTTTCTTTCGTTAGCAGGATGACAAGAGATGTGTGGTAGCGGTGACATATTCTACAAGGAAATCGCTGGTACTTTGCTAATAGCATTCTTCACACCGAATGTATCTACGTACAGGGGATGACTGCGTGAAAAATTATTTTTTTGGGAAGAACAGCGCTAAGCTTAAATTTTTTTCGTTATGTTTTAGAATACAGATAGGATTACACATTCTAGGTATTTAGGAGTGCGCTAATGACTGCATTTTCTTTCGTTAGCAGGTAGACAAGAGAAGTGTGGGAGCGACGACATAATCTATAAGAAAATCGCTAGTGCTTTGCACATAGCATTCTTCACACCGAATGTATCTACGTACAGTGGATGACTGAATGAATAATAAGTTTTTTTGGTAAGTAACAGCTCGATGTTTTAATTTTTATTCATTATTGTTTAAGAATACAGATAAAATTACACATTCTGGTGACTTAGGAGTGCGCTAATGATTGCATTTTCTTTTGTTAGCAGGTTGACAAGAGATGTGTGGGAGCGGCGATATATTCTACAAGAAAATCGCTAGTGCTGTGCACATAGCATTCTTCACACCGAATGTATCTACGTACAGGGGATGACTGCGTGAATAATTAGTTTTCTGGGAAGTAACAGCAATTTGATTAAATTTTTTTTATAATGCTTTAAAGATACACATAAATTTACACATTTGGTGAACTTTGGAGTGCGCTAATGTTTACATTTTCTTTCGTTAGCAGGTTGACAAGAGGTGTGTGGGAGTGGCGACATATTCTACAAGAATATCGCTAGTGCTTTGCACATAGCATGATTCACACCGAATGTATCTACGTACAGTGTATGACTGCATGAATTATAAGTTTTTTTGGTAAGTAACAGCTCGATGTTTTATTTTTTTTTCATTATGGTTTAAGAATACAGATAAAGTTACACATTCTTGTGACTTAGGAGTGCGCTAATGATTGCATTTTCTTTTGTTAGCAGGTTGACAAGAGATGTGTGGGAGCGGCGATATATTCTATAAGAAAATCGCTAGTGCTGTGCACATAGCATTCTTCACACCGAATGTATCTACGTACAGTGTATGACTGCATGAATAATAAGTTTTTTTGGTAAGTAACTGCTCGATGTTTTAATTTTTTTTCATTATGGTTTAAGAATACAGATAAAATTACACATTATGGTGACTTAGGAGTGCGTTAATGTTTGGATTTTCTTTTGTTAGCAGGTTGACAAGAGATGTGTGGGAGCGGCGATATATTCTAGAAGAAAATCGCTAGTGCTGTGCAAATAGCATTCTTCGCAACGAATGTATCTACGTACAGGGAATGACTGCGTGAATAATTAGTTTTTTGGGAAGTAACAGCTCGATGTTTAAATTTGTTTCACGAAGCTTTAAGAATACAGATAAAATTACACATTCTGGTGACTTTGGATTGCGCTAATGATTGCATTTTCTTTCGTTAGCAGGTTGACAAGAGATGTTTGGGAGCGGCGACATATTCTACAAGAAAATCGCTAGTGCTTTGCACATAGCATTCTTCACACCGAATGTATCTACGAACAGTGGAATACTGCATAAATAATAAGTTTTTTGGTAAGTAACATCTCGATGTTTTAATTTGTTTCATTATGGATTAATAATATAATTAGTTTTTTGGGAAGTAGCAGAACGATGTCTATATTTTCTTCATTACAGATATAATTAAACATTCTGGTGACTTTCAATCGCGCTAAAGATTGCATTTTCTTTCGTTCGCAGGTTGACAAGAGATGTGTGGGAGCGGCGATATGTTCTACAAGAAAATCGCTAGTGCTGTGCACATAGCATTCTTCACACCGAAGACAGGGGATGACTGCGTGAATAATTAGTTCTTTGGGAAGTAACAGCTCGATTTTTAAATTTTTTCATAATGCTTTAGAATACAGCTAATTATACACATTCTGGTGAGTTTTGATTGCGCTAATGATTGTATTTTCTTTCATTAGCAGGTTGACAAGAGATGTGTGGGAGCGGCGACATATTCTGCAAGAAAATCGCTAGTGCTTTGCATATAGCATTCTTCACACCGAATGTATCTACGTACAGTGTATGACTGCATGAATAATAAATTTTTTTGGTAAGTAACAGCTCGATGTTTTAATTTTTATTCATTATTGTTTAAGAATACAGATAAAATTACACATTCTGGTGACTTAGGAGTGCGCTAATGATTGCATTTTCTTTTGTTAGCAGGTTGACAAGAGATGTGTGGGAGCGGCGATATATTCTACAAGAAAATCGCTAGTGCTGTGCACATAGCATTCTTCACACCGAATGTATCTACGTACAGGGGATGACTGCGTGAATAATAAGTTTTTTGGGAAGTAACAGCAATTTGATTAAATTTTTTATAATGCTTTAAAGATACACATAAATTTACACATTTGGTGAACTTTGGAGTGCGCTAATGTTTACATTTTCTTTCGTTAGCAGGTTGACAAGAGGTGTGTGCGAGTGACGACATATTCTACAAGCATATCGCTAGTGCTTTGCACATAGCATTCTTCACACCGAATGTATCTACGTACAGTGTATGACTGAATGAATTATAAGTTTTTTTGGTAAGTAACAGCTCGATGTTTTAATTTTTTTTCAATATGGTTTAAGAATACAGATAAAATTACACATTCTGGTGACTTAGGAGTGCGCTAATGATTGCATTTTCTTTTGTTAGCAGGTTGACAAGAGATGAGTGGGAGCGGCGATATATTCTACAAGAAAATCGCTAGTGCTGTGCACATAGCATTCTTCACACCGAATGTATCTACGTACAGGGGATGACTGCGTGAATAATTAGTTCTTTGGGAAGTAACAGCTCGATGTTTAAATTTTTTTCATAATGCTTTAGAATACAGCTAATTATACACATTCTGGTGAGTTTTGATTGCGCTAATGATTGTATTTTCTTTCATTAGGAGGTTGACAAGAGATGTGTGGGAGCGACGAAATATTCTACAAGAAAATCGCTAGTGCTTTGCACATAGCATTCTTCAGACCGAATGTATCTACGTACAGTGTATGACTGCATGAATAATAAGTTTTTTTGGTAAGTAACAGCTCGATGTTTTAATTTTTTTTCATTATGGTTTAAGAATACAGATAAAATTTCACATTCTGGTGACTTAGGAGTGCGCTAAATATTGCATTTTCTTTTGTTAGCAGGTTGACAAGAGATGTGTGGGAGCGGCGATATATTCTACAAGAAAATCGCTAGTGCTTTGCACATAGCATTCTTCAGACCGAATGTATCTACGTACAGGGGATGACTGCGTGAATAATTAGTTCTTTGGGAAGTAACAGATCGATGTTTAAATTTTTTTCATAATGCTTTAGAATACAGCTAATTATACACATTCTGGTGAGTTTTGAATGCGCTAATGATTGTATTTTCTTTCATTAGCAGGTTGACAAGAGAAGTGTGGGAGCGGCGACATATTCTACAAGAATATCGCTAGTGCTTTGCACATAGCATTCTTCACACCGAATGTATCTACGTACAGTGTATGACTGCATGAATAATAAGTTTTTTTGGTAAGTAACAGCTCGATGTTTTAATTTTTTTTCATTATGGTTTAAGAATACAGATAAAATTACACATTCTGGTGACTTAGGAGTGCGCTAATGATAGCATTTTCTTTTGTTAGCAGGTTGACAAGAGATGTGTGGGAGCGGGGATATATTCTACAAGAAAATCGCTAGTGCTGTGAACATAGCATTCTTCACACCGAATGTATCTACGTACAGGGGATGACTGCGTGAGTAATTAGTTTTTTTGGGAAGTAACAGCAATTTGAATAATTTTTTTTTATTATGCTTTAAAGATACACATAAATATACACATTTGGTGAACTTTGGAGTCCGCTAATGTTTACATTTTCTTTCGTTAGCAGGTTGACAAGAGGTGTGTGGGAGTGGCGACATATTCTACAAGAAAATCGCTAGTGCTTTGCACATAGAATTAATCACACCGAATGTATCTACGTACAGTGTATGACTGCATGGATAATAAGTTTTTTTTGTAAGTAACTGCTCGATGTTATAATTTTTTTTCATTATGGTTTAAGAATACAGATAAAATTACACATTCTGGTGACCTAGGAGTGCGCTAATGATTGCATTTTCTTTTGTTAACAGGTTGACAAGAGATGTGTGGGAGCGGCGATATATTCTACAAGAAAATCGCTAGTGCTGTGCACATAGCATTCTTCAGACCGAATGTATCTACGTACAGGGGATGACTGCATGAATAATTAGTTCCTTGGGAAGTAACAGCTCGATGTATAAAATTCTTTCATAATGCTTTAGAATACAGCTAATTATACACATTCTGGTGAGTTTTGATTGCGCAAATGATTGTATTTTCTTTCATTAGCAGTTTGACAAGGCATGTGTGGCAGCGGCGATATATTGTAAAAGAAAATCGCTAGTGCTGTGAACATAGCATTCTTCACACCGAATGTATCTACGTACAGGGGATGACTGCGTGAATAATTAGTTTTTTGGGAAGTAACAGCAATTTGATTAAAATTTTTTTATTATGCTTTAAAGATACACATTATTTTACACATTTGGTGAACTTTGGAGTGCGCTAATGTTTACTTTTTCTTTCGTTAGCAGGTTGACAAGAGGTGTGTGGGAGTGGCGACATATTCTACAAGAAAATCGCTAGTGCTTTGCACATATCATTCTTCACACCGAATGTATCTACCTACAGTGGATGACTGCATGAATAATAAGTTTTTTGGAAAGTAACAGCTCGATGTTTTAATTTTTTTCATTATGGTTTAAGAATACAAATAAAATTACGCATTCTGGTGACTTAGGAGTGCTCTAATGATTGCATTCTCTTTCGTTAGCAGATTCGCAAGTGATGTGTGAGAGCGGCGATATATTCTACAAGAAAATCGCTAGTGTTGTGCACATAGCATTCTTCACACCGAATGTATCTACGTACAGGGGATGACTGCGTGAATAATTTGTTCTTTGGGAAGTAACAGCTCGATGTTTAAATTTTTTTCATAATGCTTTAGAATACAGCTAATTATACACATTCTGGTGAGTTTTGATTGCGCTAATGATTGTATTTTCTTTCATTAGCAGGTTGACAAGAGGTGTGTGGGAGCGACGACATATTCTGCAAGAGAATCGCTAGTGCTTTGCACATAGCATTCTTCACACCGAATGTATCTACCTACAGTGGATGACTGCACGAATAATAAGTTTTTTGGTAAGTAACAGCTCGATGTTTTAATTTTTTTCATTATGGTTTAAGAATACAAATAAAATTACGCATGCTGGTGACTTAGGAGTGCGCTAATGGTTGCATTTTCTTTCGTTAGCATATTCGCAAGTGATGTGTGGGAGCGGCGATATATTCTACAAGAAAATCGCTAGTGCTGTGCATATAGCATTCTTCACACCAAATGTATCTACGTACAGGGGCTGTCGGCGTGAATAAATAGTTTTTTGGGAAGTAACAGCTCGATGTTCAAATTCTTTCATAATGATTTAAAGATACAGATAAATTTACACATTCTGGTGACTTTTGATTGCGCTAATGTTTTCATTTTCTTTCGTTACCAGGTTGATAAGGGATGTGTGGGAGCGACGATATATTTTACAAGTAAATCGCTAGTGCTTTACACATAGCATTCTTCACACCGAATGTATCCACCTACAGTGGATGACTGCATGAATAATAAGTTTTTTGGTAAGTAACAGCTCGATGTTTAAATTTTTTTCATTATGGTTTAAGAATACAAATAAAATTACGCATTCTGGTGACTTAGGAGTGCGCTAATTATTGCATTTTCTTTCGTTAGCAGATTCGCAAGTGATGTGTGGGAGCGACGATATATTCTGCAAGAAAATCGCTAGTGCTGTGCACATAGCATTCTTCACACCGAATGTATCTACGTACAGGGGCTGAATGCGTGAATAATTAGTTTCTTGGGAAGTAACAGCTCGATGTTTAAAATTTTTTCATAATGCTTTAAAGATACAGATTAATTTTCACATTCTGGTGACTTTTGATTGCGCTAATGATTGCATTTTCTTTCGTTACCAGGTTGGCAAGAGATGTGTGGGAGTGGCGGCACCATTTAAAAGAATATCGCTAGTGCTTTGCTCATAGCATTCTTCACACCGAATGTATCTACGTGCAGTGTATTACTGCATGAATAATAAGATTTTTTGGTGAGTAACAGCTCGATGTTTTAATTTTTTTTTCATTATGGTTTAAGAATACAGATAAAATTACACATTCTGGTGACTTAGGAGTGCGCTAATAATAGCATTTTCTTTTGTTAGCAGGTTGACAAGTGATGTGTGGGTGCGGCGATATATTCTACAAGAAAATCGCTAGTGCTGTGCATATAGCATTCTTCACACCGAATGTATCTACGTACAGGGGATGACTGCGTGAATAATTAGTTTTTTGGGAAGTAACAGCAATTTGTTTAAATTTTTTTTTCCTCTTTAAAGATACACATAAATTTACACATTTGGTGACTTTGGAGTGCGCTAATGTTTACATTTTCTTTTGTTAGCAGGTTGACAAGAGGTGTGTGGGAGTGGCGACATATTCTACAAGAAAATCGCTAGTGCTTTGCACATAGCATTCATCACACCAATTGTATCTACGTACAGTGTATGACTGCATGAATAATAAGTTTTTTTGGTAAGTAACTGCTCGAAGTTTTAATTTTTTTTCATTATGGTTTAAGAATACAGATAAAATTACACATTATGGTGACTTAGGAGTGCCCTAATGATTGCATTTTCTTTTGTTAGCAGGTTAACAAGAGATGTGTGGGAGCGGCAATATATTCTACAAGAAAATCGCTAGTGCTGTGCAAATAGCATTCTTCGCAACGAATGTATCTACGTACAGGGGATGACTGCGTGAATAATTAGTTTTTTGGGACGTAACAGCACTAAGTTTAAATTTTTTTCATAATGCTTTAGAATACAGATAATATTACACACTCTGGTGAGCTTTGATTGCGCTAATGATTGCATTTTCTTTCATTAGTAGGTTGACAAGAGATGTGTGGGAGCGGCGACATATTCTACAAGAAAATCGCTAGTGCTGTGCACATAGAATTCCTCACTCCGAATGTATCTACGTACAGGGTATGACTGCGTGAATAATTAGTTTTTTGGTAAGCAACAGCTCGATGTATTAATTTGTTTCATTATGGATTAATAACATAATTAGTTTTTTGGGAAGTAACAGCACGAGGTCTGTATTTTCTTCATTACAGATGTAATTAAACATTCTGGTGACTTTCAATTGCGCTAATGATTGCATTTTCTTTCGTTCGCAGGTTGACAAGAGATGTGTGGGAGCGGCGATATATTCTACAAGAAAATCGCTTGTGCTGTGCACATAGCATTCTTCACACCGAATGTATCTACGTACAGGGGATGACTGCGTGAATAATTAGTACTTTGGGAAGTAACAGCTCGATGTTTAAATTTTTTTCATAGTGCTTTAGAATACAGCTAATTATACACATTCTGGTGAGTTTTGATTGCGCTAATGATTGTATTTTCTTTCATTAGCAGGTTGACAAGAGATGTGTGGGAGCGGCGACATATTCTACAAGAATATCGCTAGTGCTTTGCACATAGCATTTTTCACACCGAATGTATCTACGTACAGTGTATGACTGCAGGAATAACAAGTTTTTTTGGTAAGTAACAGCTCGATGTTTTAATATTTTTCATTATGGTTTAAGAATACAGACAAAATTAAACATTCTTGTGACTTAGGATTGCGCTAATGATTGCATTCTCTATCGTTAGCTGGTTGACAAGAGATGTGTGGGAGCGGCGATATATTCTACAAGAAAATCGCTAGTGCTGTGCACATAGGATTCTTCACACCGAATGTATCTACGTACAGGGGATGACTGCGTGAATAATTAGTTCTTTGGGAAGTAACAGCTCGATGTTTAAATTTTTTTCATAGTGCTTTAGAATACAGCTAATTATACACATTCTGGTGAGTTTTGATTGCGCTAATGATTGTATTTTCTTTCATTAGCAGGTTGACAAGAGATGTGTGGGAGCGGCGACATATTCTACAAGAATATCGCTAGTGCTTTGCAGATAGCATTTTTCACACCGAATGTATCTACGTACAGTGTATGACTGCAGGAATAACAAGTTTTTTTGGTAAGTAACAGCTCGATGTTTTAATTTTTTTCATTATGGTTTAAGAATACAGACAAAATTATACATTCTTGTGACTTAGGATTGCGCTAATGATTGCATTCTCTTTTGTTAGCTGGTTGACAAGAGATGTGTGGGAGCGGCGATATATTCTACAAGAAAATCGCTAGTGCTGTGCACATAGCATTCTCCACACCGAATGTGTCTACGTACAGGGGATGACTGCGTGAATAATTAGTTTTTTGGGAAGTAACAGCAATTTGATTAAATTTTTTTTAATGCTTTAAAGATACACATAAATTTACACATGTGGTGAACTTTGCAGTGCGCTAATGTTTACATTTTCTTTCGTTAGCAGGTTGATAAGAGGTGTGTGGGAGTGACGACATATTCTTCAAGAAAATCGCTAGTGCTTTGCACATAGCATTCATCACGCCGCATGTATCTACGTACAGTGTATGACTGCATGAATAATAAGTTTTTTTGGTAAGTGACTGCACGATGTTTTAATTTTTCTTCATTATGGTTTAAGAATACAGATAAAATTACACATTCTGGTGACTTAGGAGTGCGCTAATGATTGCATTTTCTTTTGTTAGCAGGTTGACAAGAGATGTGTGGGAGCGGCGATATGTTCTACAAGAAAATCGCTAGTGCTGTGCACATAGCATTCTTCACACCGAATGTATCTACGTATAGGGGATGACTGCGTGAATAATTAGTTCTTTGGGAAGTAACAGCTCGATGTTTAAATTTTTTCATAATGCTTTAGAATACAGCTAATTATTCACATTCTGGTGAGTTTTGATTGCGCTAGTGATTGTATTTTCTTTCATTAGCAGGTTGACAAGGGACGTGTGGGAACGGCGACATATTCTACAAGAAAATCGCTAGTGCTGTGCATATAGCATTCTTCACACCGAATGTATCTACGTACAGGGGATGACAGCGTGAATAATTAGTTTTTTGGGAAGTAACAGCAATTTGTTTAAATTTTTTTTTCTGCTTTAAAGATACACATAAATTTACACATTTGGTGACTTTGCTGTGGGCTAATGTTTACATTTTCTTTTGTTAGCAGGTTGACAAGAGCTGTGTGGGAGTGGCGACATATTCTACAAGATAATCGCTAGTGCTTTGCACATAGCATTCATCACACCAATTGTATCTACGTACACTGTATGACTGCATGAATAATAAGTTTTTTTGGTAAGTAACTGCTCGATGTTTTAGTTTTTTTTTTTCATTATGGTTTAAGACTACAGATAAAATTACACATTATGGTGACTTAGGAGTGCGCTAATGATTGCATTTTCTTTTGTTAACAGGTTGACAAGAGATGTGTGGGAGCGGCGATATATTCTACAAGAAAATCGCTAGTGCTGTGCAAATAGCATTCTTCACACCGAATGTATGTACGTACAGGGGATGACTGCGTGAATAATTAGTATTTTGGGAAGTAACAGCACTAAGTTTAAATTTTTTCATAATGCTTTAGAATACAGATAATATTACACACTCTGGTAGGCTTTGATTGCGCTAATGATTGCATTTTCTTTCATTAGCAGGTTGACAAGAGATGTGTGGGAGCGGCGACATATTCTAGAAGAAAATCGCTAGTGCTGTGCACATAGAATTCCTCACTCCGAATGTATCTACGTACAGGGTATGACTGCGAGGATAATTAGTTTTTTGGTAAGTAACACCTCGATGTTTAAATTTGTTTCACGAAGCTTTAAGAATACAGATAAAATTACACATTCTGGTGACTTTGGATTGCGCTAATGATTGCATTTTCTTTCGTTAGCAGGTTGACAGGAGGTGTTTGGGAGCGGCGACATATTCTACAAGAAAACCGCTAGTACTTTGCACATAGCATTCTTCACACTGAATGTATCTACGAACAGTGGAATACTGCATGAATAATAAGTTTTTTGGTGAGTAACATCTCGATGTTTTAATTTGTTTCATTATGGATTAATAACATAATTAGTTTTTTGGGAAGTAGCAGCACGATGTCTATATTTTCTTCATTGCAGATATAATTAAACATTCTGGTGACTTTCTGTTGCGCGAATGATTGCATTCTCTTTCGTTCGCAGGTTGACAAGAGATGTGTGGGAGCGGCGATATATTCTACAAGAAAATCGCTAGTGCTGTGCACATAGCATTCTTCACACCGAATGTATCTACGTACAGGGGATGACTGCGTGAATAATTAGTTCTTTGGGAAGTAACAGCTCGATGTTTAAATTTTTTCATAATGCTTTAGAATACAGCAAATATACACATTCTGGTGAGTTTTGATTGCGCTAATGATTGTATTTTCTTTCATTAGCAGGTTGACAAGGGATGTGTGGGAGCGGCGACATATTCTAGAAGAATATCGCTAGTGCTTTGCACATAGCATTTTTCACACCGAATGTATCTACGTACAGAGTATGACTGCAGGAATAATAAGTTTTTTTGGTAAGTAACAGCTCGATGTTGTAATTTTTTTCATTATGGTTTAAGAATACAGATAAAATTACGCATTCTTGTGACTTAGGAGTGCGCTAATGATTGCATTATCTTTTGTTGGCTGGTTGACAAGAGATGTGTGGGAGCGGCGATATATTCTACAAGAAAATCGCTAGTGCTGTGCACATAGCATTCTTCACACCGAATGTATCTACGTACAGGGGATGACTGCGTGAATAATTAGTTTTTTGGGAAGTACCAGCAATTTGATTAATTTTTTTTATAATGCTTTAAAGATACACATAAATTTACACATTTGGTGAACTTTGCAGTGCGCTAATGTTTACATTTTCTTTCGTTTGCAGGTTGACAAGAGGTGTGTGGGAGTGGCGATATATTCTACAAGAAAATCGCTAGTGCTTTGCACATAGCATTCATCACACCGCATGTATCAACGTACAGTGTACGACTGCATGAATAACAAGTTTTATTGGTAAGTAACGGCTCGATGTTTTAATTTTTTTTTCATTATGGTTTAAGAATACAGATAAAATTACACATTCTGGTGACTTAGGAGTGCGCTAATGATTGCATTTTCTTTTGTTAGCAGGTTGACAAGAGATGTGTGGGAGCGGCGATATATACTACAAGAAAATCGCTAGTGCTGTGCACATAGCATTCTTCACACCAAATGTATCTACGTACAGGGGCTGTCTGCGTGAATAAATAGTTTTTTGGGAAGTAACAGCTCGATGGTTAAATTTTTTTCATAAGGCTTCAAAGATACAGATAAATTTACACATTCCGGTGACTTTTGATTGCGCTAATGATTGCATTTTCTTTCGTTACCAGGTTGACAAGAGATGTGTGGGAGCGACGACATATTTTACAAGAAAATCGCTAGTGCTTTACACATAGCATTCTTCACACCAAATGTATCTACGTACAGGGGCTGTCTGCGTGAATAAATAGTTTTTTGGGAAGTAGCAGCACTAAGTTTAAATTTTTTTCATAATGCTTTAGAATTCAGATAATATTACACACTCTGGTGAACTTTGATTGCGCTAATGATTGCATTTTCTTTCGTTAGCAGGTTGACAAGAGATGTTTGGGAGCGGCGACATATTCTACCAGAAAATCGCTAGTGCTTTGCACATAGCATTCTTCACACCGAATGTGACTACGAACAGTGGAATACTGCATGAATAAAAAGTTTTTTGGTAAATAACATCTCGATGATTTAGTTTGTTTCATTATGGATTAATAATATAATTAGTTTTTTGGGAAGTAACAGCACGATGTCTATATTTTATTCATTACAGATATAATTAAGCATTCTGGTGACTTTGACTTGCGCTAATGATTTCATTTTCTTTCGTTCGCCGGTTGACAAGAGATGTGAGGGAGCTGCGATATATTCTACAAGAAAATCGCTAGTGCTGTGCACATAGCATTCTTCACACCGAATGTATCTACGTACAGGTGATGACTGCGTGAATAATTAGTTTTTTGGGAAGTAACAGCAATTTGATAAAATTTTTTTTTATAATGCTTTAAAGATACACATAAATTTACACACTTGGTGAACTTTGGAGTGCGCTAATGTTTACATTTTCTTTCGTTAGCAGCTTGACAAGAGGTGTGTGGGAGTGGCGACATATTCTACAAGAAAATCGCTAGTGCTTTGCACATAGCATTCATCACACCGCATGTATCTACGTACAGTGTATGACCGCATGAATAATAGGTTTTTTTGGTAAGTAACTGCTCGATGTTTTAATTTTTTTTTCATTATGGTTTAAGAATACAGATAAAATTACACATTCTGGTGACTTAGGAGTGCGCTAATGATTGCATTTTCTTTTGTTAGCAGGTTGACAAGAGATGTGTGGGAGCGGCGATATATTCTACAAGAAAATCGCTAGTGCTGTGCACATAGCATTCTTCACACCGAATGTACGAGGGGCGTTCAGAAAGTAAGCTCCGATCGGTCGCGAAATGGAAACGACTATGAAAATCCGATAAAGCTTTGCACAGATGTGTTGGGTAGTGTCTCTAGTATAACCCCAGTTAGCATCACGTCGCTCTTCTCATTTCTGAGCTCGCAGTGAGTGCGTAAAGATGTCTAGAAAATAGTGTCTGCCGCCAAGTACGAGGGCCTGGGGAGAAATTTCGCCTGAAGCTATCCAGCTAACATTACATAACTGTCGTGCTGTTTCTTCTTCAAGACAATTCTCAGCCGCATTCTGCAGGGGCAATGAAGATGCTCCTGCATCGTTTGCAAATGGAAATGTTAGATTACCCACAATACAGTCCGCAATTGTCTCCCCCTGAGTTTCATCTCTGGTCACATGAACCGCTGTCTTTGGCGACAACATTTTGACACAGACAACGAGGTGTAGGCCAACGTGGAGAATTGGCGGAAAGCACTGGCGGCTGCCTTCTATGATGAGGCTATTGAAAAGTTGGTACAACGCTATGACAAAAGTCTAAGTCAGAACGGCGACTACGTAGAGAAGTAGCTGAAAGGTGTAGCTAATTGTTACAAGTAAAACATTTCTGATGTTCACTGTGGTTTCAATTTGGCAATCAATCGGAGCTTACTTTCTGAACAGGCTTCGTATCTACGTACAGGGGATTACTGCGTGAATAATTAGTTCTTTGTGAAGTAACAGCTCGATGTTTAAATTTTTTTCATAATGCTTTGGAATACAGCTAATTATACACATTCTGGTGAGTTTTGATTGCGCTAATGATTGTATTTTCTTTCATTAGCAGGTTGACAAGAGATGTGTGGGAGCGACGACATATTCTACAAGAAAATCGCTAGTGCTTTGCACATAGCATTCTTCACACCGTATGTATCTACGTACAGTTGATGACTGCATGAATAATAAGTTTTTTTGGTAAGTAACAGCTCGATGTTTTAATTTTTTTTCATCATGGTTTAAGAATACAGATAAAATTACACATTCTAGTGACTTAGGAGTGCGCTAATGGTTGCATTTTCTTTTGTTAGCAGGTTGACAAGAGATGTGTGGGAGCGGCGATATATTCTACAAGAAAATCGCTAGTGCTGTGAACATAGCATTCTTCACACCGAATGTATCTACGTACAGGGGATGACTGCGTAAATAATTAGCTTTTTTGGGAAGTATCAGCAATTTCATTAAATTTTTTTTATTATGCTTTAAAGATACACATAAATTTACACATTTGTTGAACTTTGGAGTGCGCTAATGTTTACATTTTCTTTCGTTAGCAGGTTGACAAGAGTTGTGTGGGAGTGGCGACATATTCTACAAGAAAATCGCTAGTGCTTTGCACATAGCATTCATCACACCGAATGTATCTACGTACAGTGTATGACTGCACGAACAATAAGTTTTTTTGGTAAGTAACTGCTCGATGTTTTAATTTTTTTTTCATTATGGTTTAAGAATACAGATAAAATTACGCATTATGGTGACTTAGGAGTGCGCTAATGATTGCATTTTTTTTTTTGTTAGCAGGTTGACAAGAGATGTGTGGGAGCGGCGATATATTCTACAAGAAAATCGCTAGTGCTGTGCACATAGCATTCTTCACACCGAATGTATCTACGTACAGGGGATGACTGCGTGAATAATTAGTTCTTTGGGAAGTAACAGCTCGATGTTTAAATGTTTTCATAATGCCTTAGAATACAGCTAATTATACACATTATGGTGAGTTTTGATTGCGCTAATGATTGTATTTTCTTTCATTAGCAGGTTGACAAGAGATGTGTGGGAGCGACGACATATTCTACAAGAAAATCGCTAGTGCTTTGCACATAGCATTCTTCACTACGAATGTATCTACGTACAGTGTATGACTGCATGAATAATAAGTTTTTTTGGTAAGTAACAGCTCGATGTTTTAATTTTTTTTCATTATGGTTTAAGAATACAGATAAAATTACACATTCTGGTGACTTAGGAGTGCGCTAATGATTGCATTTTCTTTTGTTAGCAGGTTGACAAGAGATGTGTTGGAGCGGCGATATATTCTACAAGAAAATCGCTAGTGCTTTGCACATAGCATTCTTCACACCGAATGTATCTACGTACAGGGGCTGACTGCGTGAATAAATATTTTTTTGTAAAGTAACAGCACGATGTTTAAATTTTTTTCATAATGCTTTAAAGATACAGATAAATTTACACATTCTGGTGACTTTTGATTGCGCTAATGATTGCATTTTCTTTCGTTACCAGGTTGACAAGAGATGTGTGGGAGCGACGACATATTCTGCAAGAAAATCGCTAGTGCTTTGCACATAGCATTCTTCACACCGAATGTATCTACCTACAGTGGATGACTGCATGAATAATAAGTTTTTTGGTAAGTAACAGCTCGATGTTTTAATTTTTTTCATTATGGTTTAAGAATACAAATAAAATTACGCATTCTGGTTAGTTAGGAGTGCTCCAATTATTGCATTTTCTTTCGTTAGCAGATTCGTAAGTGATGTGTGGGAGCGGCGATATATTCTACAAGAAAATCGCTAGTGCTGTGCACATAGCATTCTTCACACCGAATGTATCTACGTACAGGGGCTGACTGCGTGAATAATTAGTTTCTTGGGAAGTAACAGCTCGATGTTTAAATTTTTTTCATAATGCTTTAAAGATACAGATAAATTTACATATTCTGGTGACGTTTGATTGCGCTAATGATTGCATTTTCTTTCGTTACCAGGTTTGCAAGAGATGTGTGGGAGTGGCTACACCATCTGCAAGAAAATCGCAAGTGCTTTGCTCATAGCATTCTTCACACCGAATGTATCTACGTACAGTGTATTACTGCATGAATAATAGGTTTTTTCGGTAAGTAACAGCTCGATGTTTTAATTTTTTTCATTATGGTTTAAGAATACAGATAAAATTACACATTCTGGTGACTTAGGAGTGCGCTAATGATTGCATTTTCTTTTGTTAGCAGGTCGACAAGAGATGTGTGGGAGCGGCGATATATTTTACAAGAAAATCGCTAGTGCTGTGCACGTAGCATTCTTGACACCGAGATGTATCTACGTACAGGAGATGACTGCGTGAATAATTAGTTCTTTTGAAGTAACAGCTCGATGTTTAAATTTTTTTCATAATGCTTTGGAATAAAGCTAATTATACACATTCTGGTGAGTTTTGATTGCGCTAATGATTGTATTTTCTTTCATTAGCAGGTTGACAAGAGATGTGTGGGAGCGACGACATATTCTACAAGAATATCGCTAGTGCATTGCACATAGCATTCTTCACACCGAATGTATCTAAGTACAGGGGTGAATGCGTGAATTAGTTTTTTGAGAAGTAACAGCAATTTGTTTAAATTTTTTTATTATGCTTTAAAGATACAGATAAATTTACACATTTGGTGACTTTGGAGTGCGCTAATGTTTACATTTTCTTTCGTTAGCAGGTTTACAAGAGATGTGTCGGAGTGGCGACACCATCTACAAGAAAATCGCTTTGCATATAGCGTTCTTCACACCGAATGTATCTACGTACAGTGTATGACTGCATGAATTATAAGTTTTTTTGGTAAGTAACAGCTCGATGTTTTAATTTTTTTTCATTATGGTTTAAGAATACAGATAAAATTACACATACTGGTGACTTAGGAGTGCGCTAATAATTGCAATTTCTTTCGTTAGCAGATTCGCAAGAGATGTGTGGGAGCGGCGGTATATTCTATAAGAAAATCGCTAGTGCTTTGCTCATAGCATTCTCCACAACGAATGTATCTACCTACGGGGGATGACTGCATGAATAAATAGTTTTTTGGGAAGTAACAGCTCGATGTTTTAATTTTTTTCATTATGGTTTAAGAATACAGATAAAATTACACATTCTGGTGACTTAGGAGTGCGCAAATGATTGCATTTTCTTTCGTTCGCAGGTTGACAAGAGATGTATGGGAGCTGCGACATATTCTAGAAGAAAATCGCTAGTGCGTGCACATAGAATTCCTCACTCCCAATGAATCTACGTACAGGTAATGACTGCGTGAATAATTAGTTTTTTGGGAAGTAACAGCTCGATGTTTGAATTTTTTTTATTATTGTTTATGAATACAGATAAAATTACACATTCTGGTGAGTGCGCTAATGATTGTATTTTCTTTCGTTCGGAGGTTGACAAGAGATGTGTGGGAGCGGCGACATATTCTAGAAAGTAATCGCTAGTGCTGTGCACATAGCATTCTTCACACCGAATGTATCTACGTACAGGGGATGATTGCGTGAATAATTAGTATTTTGGGAAGTAACATCAATTTGTTTAAATTTTTTTCATTATGCTTTAAAGATACAGATAAATTTACACATTTGGTGACTTTGGAGTGCACTAATGTTTACATATTCTTTCGTTAGCAGGTTGACAAGGGATGTGTGGGAACGACGACATATTCTACAAGAAAATCGCTACTACTTTGCACATAGCATTCTTCACACCGAATGTATCTACGTACAGGGGATGACTGCATGAATAATAAGTTTTTTTGGTAAGTAACATCTCGATGTTTTAATTTGTTTCATTATGGTTTAAGAATATAATTTGTTTTTTGGGAAGTAACAGCACGATGTTTAAATTATTTTCATTACAGATAGAATTAAACGTTCTGGTGGCTTTGGATTGCGCTAATGATTGCATTATCTTTCGTTCGCAGGTTGACAAGAGATGTGTGGGAGCGACGACATATTCTACAAGAAAATCGCTAGTGCTTTGCACATAGCATTCTTCACACCGAATGTATCTACGTACAGTGTATGACTGCATGAATAATAAGTTTTTTTGGTAAGTAACAGCTCGATGTTTTAATTTTTTTTCATTATGGTTTAAGAATACAGATAAAATTACACATTCCGGTGACTTAGGAGTGCGCTAATGATTGCATTTTCTTTTGTTAGCAGGTTGACAAGAGATGTGTGGGAGCGGCGATATATTCTACAAGCAAATCGCTAGTGCTGTGCACATAGCATTCTTCACACCGAATGTATCTACGTACAGGGGCTGACTGCGTGAATAAATACTTTTTGTAAAGTAACAGCTCGAGGTTTAAATTTTTTTCATAATGCTTTAAAGATATAGATAAATTTACACATTCTGGTGACTTTTGATTGCACTAATGATTGTATTTTCTTTCGTTACCAGGTTGACAAGAGATGTGTGGGAGCGACGACATATTCTGCAAGAAAATCGCTAGTGCTTTGCACATAGCATTCTTCACACCGAATGTATCTACCTACAGTGGATGACTGCATGAATAATAAGTTTTTTGGTAAGTAACAGCTCGATGTTTTAATTTTTTTCATTATGGTTTAAGAATACTAATAAAATTACGCATTCTGGTTAGTTAGGAGTGCTCTAATTATTGCATTTTCTTTCGTTAGCAGATTCGCAAGTGATGTGTGGGAGCGGCGATATATTCTACAAGAAAATCGCTAGTGCTGTGCACATAGCATTCTTCACACCGAATGTATCTATGTACAGGGGCTGACTGCGTGAATAATTAGTTTCTTGGGAAGTAACAGCACGATGTTTAAATTTTTTTCATAATGCTTTAGAATACAGCTAATTATACACATTCTGGTGAGTTTTTATTGCACTAATGATTGTATTTTCTTTCATTAGCAGGTTGACAAGAGATGTGTGGGAGCGACGACATATTCTACAAGAAAATCGCTAGTGCTTTGCCCATAGCATTCTTCACACCGAATGTATCTACGTACAGTGGATGACTGCATGAATAATAAGTTTCTTTGGTAAGTAACAGCTCGATGTTTTAATTTTTTTTCATTATGGTTTAAGAATACAGATAAAATTACACATTCTGGTGACATAGGAGTGCGGTAATGATTGCATTTTCTTTTGTTAGCAGTTTGACAAGAGATGTGTGGGAGCAGCAATATATTCTACAAGAAAATCGCTAGTGCTCTGCACATAGCATTCTTCACACCGAATGTATCTACGTACAGGGGCCGACTGCGAGAATAAAAATTTTTTTGTAAAGTAACAGCTCGATGTGTAAATTTTTTTCATAATGCTTTAAAGATACAGATAAATTTACACATTCTGGTGACTTTTGATTGCGCTAATGATTGCATTTTCTTTCGTTACTAGGTTGGCAAGAGATGTGTGGGAGTTGCTACACCATCTGCAAGAAAATCGCTAGTGCTTTGCTCATAGCATTCTTCACACCGAATGTATCTACGTACAGTGTATGACTGCATGAATAATAAGTTTTTTTGGTAAGTAACAGCTCGATGTTTTAATTTTTTTCATTATGGTTTAAGAATACAGATAAAATTACACATTCTGGTGACTTAGGAGTGCGCTAATGATTGCATTTTCTTTTGTTAGCAGGTTGACAAGAGATGTGTGAAGCGGCGATATATTTTACAAGAAAATCGCTAGTGCTGTGCACATAGCATTCTTCACACCGAGATGTATCTACGTACAGGAGATGACTGCGTGAATAATTAGTTCTTTGATAAGTAACAGCTCGATGTTTAAATTTTTTTCATAATGCTTTGGAATAAAGCTAATTATACACATTCTGGTGAGTTTTGATTGCGCTAATGATTGTATTTTCTTTCATTAGCAGGTTGACAAGAGATGTGTGGGAGCGACGACATATTCTACAAGAATATCGCTAGTGCTTTGCACATAGCATTCTTCACACCGAATGTATCTAAGTACAGGGGTGAATGCGTGAATTAGTTTTTTGGTAATTAACTGCAATTTGTTTAAATTTTTTTAGTATGCTTTAAAGATACAGATAAATTTACACATTTGGTGACTTTGGAGTGCGCTAATGTTTACATTTTCTTTCGTTAGCAGGTTTACAAGAGATGTGTCGGAGTGGCGACACCATCTACAAGAAAATCGCTAGTGCTTTGCATATAGCGTTCTTCACACCGAATGTATCTACGTACAGTGTATGACTGCATGAATTATAAGTTTTTTTGGTAAGTAACAGCTCGATGTTTTAATTTTTTTTCATTGTGGCTTAAGAATACAGATAAAATTACACATTCTGTTGACTTAGGAGTGCGCAAAAGATTCATTTTCTTTTGTTTAGCAAGTTGACAAGAGAAGTGTGGGAGCGGCGATATATTCTACAAGAAAATCGCTAGTGCTGTGCACATAGCATTCTTCACACCGATTGTACCTACGCACAGGGGATGACTGCGTGAATAATTAGTTTTTTGGGAAGTAACAGCTCGATGTTTAAATTACTTTCATAATAGTTTAGAATACAGATAATATTACACATTCTGGTGAGTTCTGACTGCGCTAATGATTGCATTTTCTTTTGTTAGCAGGTTGACAAGAGATGTGTAAGAGCGGCGATATATTCTACAAGAAAATCGCTAGTGCTGTGCACATAGCATTCTTTACACCGAATGTATCTACGTACAGTAGATGACTGCATGAATAATAAGTTTTTTGGTAAGTAACAGCTCGATGTTTTAATTTGTGTCATTATGGTTTAAGAATATAATTTGTTTTTTGGGAAGTAACAGCACGATGTTTAAATTATCTTCATTACAGATAGAATTAAACGTTCTGGTGGCTTTGGATTGCGCTAATGATTGCATTTTCTTTCGTTCGCAGGTTGACAAGAGATGTGTGGGAGCAGCGACATATTCTAGAAGAAAATCGCTAGTGCTGTGCACATAGAATTCCTCACTCCCAATGAATCTACGTACAGGTAATGACTGCGTGAATAATTAGTTTTTTGGGAAGTAACAGTTCGATGTTTGAATTTTTTTTTATTATTGTTTATGAATACAGATAAAATTACACATTCTGGTGAGTGCGCTAATGATTGTATCTCCTTCGTTAGGAGATTGGCAAGAGATGTGTGGGAGCGGCGACATATTCTAGAAAGTAATCGCTAGTGCTGTGCACATAGCATTCTTCACACCGAATGTATCTACGTCCAGGGGATGATTGCGTGAATAATTAGTATTTTGGGAAGTAACAGCAATTTGTTTAAATTTTTTTCATTATGCTTTAAAGATACAGATAAATTTACACATTTGGTGACTTTGGAGTGCACTAATGTTTACATTTTCTTTCGTTAGCAGGTTGACAAGGGATGTGTGGGAACGGCGACATATTCTACAAGAAAATCGCTACTACTTTGCACATAGCATTCTTCACACCGAATGTATCTACGTACAGGGGATGACTGCATGAATAATAAGTTTTTTGGTAAGTAACAGCTCGATGTTTTAATTTGTTTCATTATGGTTTAAGAATATAATTTGTCTTTTGGGAAGTAACAGCACGATGTTTAAATTATTTTCATTACAGATAGAATTAAACGTTCTGGTGGCTTTGGATTGCGCTAATGATTGCATTTTCTTTCGTTCGCAGGTTGACAAGAGATGTGTGGGAGCGACGACATATTCTACAAGAAAATCGCTAGTGCTGTGCACATAGCATTCTTCACACCGAATGTATCTACGTACAGGGGCTGACTGCGTGAATAAATATTTTTTTGTAAAGTAACAGCTCAATGTTTAAATTTTTTTCATAATGCTTTAAAGATACAGATAAATTTACACATTCTGGTGACTTTTGATTGCGCTAATGATTGCATTTTCTTTCGTTACCAGGTTGACAAGAGATGTGTGGGAGCGACTACGTATTCTACAAGAAAATCGCTAGTGCTTTGCACATAGCATTCTTCACACAGAATGTATCTACCTACAGTGGATGACTGCATGAATAATAAGTTTTTTGGTATGTAACAGCTCGATGTTTTAATTTTTTTCATTATGGTTTAAGAATACAAATAAAATTACGCATTCTGGTTAGTTAGGAGTGATCAAATTATTGCATTTTCTTTCGTTAGCAGATTCGCAAGTGATGTGTGGGAGCGGCGATATATTCTACAAGAAAATCGCTAGTGCTGTGCACATAGCATTCTTCACACCGAAAGTATCTACGTACAGGGGCTGACTGCGTGAATAATTAGTTTCTTGGGAAGTAACAGCTCGATGTTTAAATTTTTTTCATAATGCTTTAAAGATACAGATAAATTTACACATTCTGGTGACGTTTGATTGCGCTAATGATTGCATTTTCTTTCGTTACCAGGTTGGCAAGAGATGTATGGGAGTGGCGACGCCATCTGCAAGAAAATCGCTAGTGCTTTGCTCATAGCATTCTTCACACCGAATGTATCTACGTACCGTGTATTACTGCATGAATAATAAGTTTTTCGGTGAGTAACAGCTCGATGTTATAATTTTTTTCATTATGGTTTAAGAATACAATTAAAATTACACATTCTGGTGACTTAGGAGTGCGCTAATGATAGCATTTTCTTTTGTTAGCAGGTTGACAAGAGATGTGTGGGAGCGGCGATATATTCTACAAGAAAATCGCTAGTGCTGTGCACATAGCATTCTTCAGACCGAATGTATCTACGTACAGAGGATGACTGCGTGAATAATTAGTTCTTTGGGAAGTAACAGCTCGATGTTTAAATTTTGTCATAATGTTTTAGAATATAGCTAATTATACACATTCTGGTGAGTTTTGATTGCACTAATGATTGTATTTTCTTTCATTAGCAGGTTGACAAGAGATGTGTGGGAGCGACGACATATTCTACAAGAAAATCGCTAGTGCTTTGCACATAGCATTCTTCACACCGAATGTATCTACGTACAGTGGATGACTGCATGAATAATAAGTTTTTTTGGTAAGTAACAGTTCGATGTTTTAATTTTTTTTCATTATGGTTTAAGAATACAGATAAAATTACACATTCTGGTGACTTAGGAGTGCGCTAATGATTGCATTTTCTTTTGTTAGCAGGTTGACAAGAGATGTGTGGGAGCGGCGATATATTCTACAAGAAAATCGCTAGTGCTTTGCTCATAGCATTCTTCACACCGAATGTATCCACGTACAGGGGATGATTGCGTGAATAATTAGTATTTTGGGAAGTAACAGCAATTTGTTTAAATTTTTTTTCATTATGCTTCAAAGATACAGATAATTTTACACATTTGGTGACTTTGGAGTGCACTAATGTTTACATTTTCTTTCGTTAGCAGGTTGACAAGGGATGTGTGGGAACGGCGACATATTCTACAAGAAAATCGCTGGTGCTTTGCACATAGCATTCTTCACACCGAATGTATCTATGTACAGGGGATGACGGCGTGAAAAATTATTTTTTTGGGAAGAACAGCACTAAGTTTAAATTTTTTTCATTATGTTTTAGAATACAGATAGGATTACACATTCTGGGTATTTAGGAGTGCGCCAATGACTGCATTTTCTTTCGTTAGCAGGTAGACAAGAGAAGTGTGGGAGCGACGATATAATCTATAAGAAAATCGCTAGTGCTTTGCACATAGCATTCTTCACACCGAATGTATCTACGTACAGTGGATAACTGCATGAGTATTAAGTTTTTTGGGAAGTTACAGCTCGATGTTTTAATTTTTTTCATTATGGTTTCAGAATACAAATAAAGTTACACATTCTGGGGACTTAGGAGTGCGCTAATAATTGCATTTTCTTTCGTTAGCAGATTCGCAAGAGATGTGAGGGAGCGGCGATATATTCTACAAGAAAATCGCTAGTGCTTTGCACATAGCATTCTTCACACCGAATGTATCTACCTACGGTGGATGACTGCATGAATAATAAGTTTTTTTGGTAAGTAACAGCTCGATGTTTTAATGTTTTTTCATCATGGTTTAAGAATACAGATAAAATTGCACATTCGGGTGACTAAGGAGTGCGCTAATAATTGCATTTTCTTTCGTTAGCAGATTCGCAAGAGATGTGTGGGAGCGGCGATATATTCTACAAGAAAATCGCTAGTGCTTTGCACATAGCATTCTTCACACCGAATGTATGTACCTGCGGTGGATGACTGCATGAATAATAAGTTTTTTTGGTAAGTAACAGCTCGATGTTTTAATTTTTTTTCATTATGGTTTAAGAATACAGATAAAATTACACATTCTGGTGACTTAGGAGTGCGCTAATGATTGCATTTTCTTTTGTTTAGCAAGTTGACAAGACAAGTGTGGGAGCGGCGATATACTCTACTAGAAATTCGCTAGTGCTGTGCACATAGCATTCTTCACACAGAATGTATCTACGTACAGGGGATGACTGCGTGAATAAATAGTTTTTTGACTAGTAACATCCCGATGTTTTAATTTTTTTCATTATGGTTTAAGAATACAAATAAAATTACACATTCCGGTGACTTAGGAGTGCGCTAATGATTGCATTTTCTTTCGTTACCAGATTCGCAAGAGATGTGTGGGAGCGGCGATATATTCTACAAGAAAATCGCTTGTGCTCTGCACATAGCATTCTTCACACCGAATGTATCTACCTACGGGGGATGACTGCATGAATAATAAGTTTTTTTGGTAAGTAACAGCTCGATGTTTTAATGTTTTTTCATCATGGTTTAAGAATACAGATAAAATTGCACATTCGGGTGACTAAGGAGTGCGCTAATAATTGCATTTTCTTTCGTTAGCAGATTCGCAAGAGATGTGTGGGAGCGGCGATATATTCTACAAGAAACTTGCTAGTGCTTTGCACATAGCATTCTTCACACCGAATGTATCTACCTGCGGTGGATGACTGCATGAATAATAAGTTTTTTTGGTAAGTAACAGCTCGATGTTTTAATGTTTATTCATCATGGTTTAAGAATACAGATAAAATTGCACATTCGGGTGACTAAGGAGTGCGCTAATAATTGTATTTTCTTTCGTTAGCAGATTCGCAAGAGATGTGTGGGAGCGGCGACATATTCTACAAGAAGTTCGCTAGTGCTTTGCACATAGCATTCTTCACACCGAATGTATCTACCTACAGTGGATGACTGCTTGAATAATAAGTTTTTTGGTAAGTAACAGCTCGATGTTTTAATTTTTTTCATTATTGTTTAAGAATACTAATAAAATTACGCATTCTGGTGACTTAGGAGTGCGCTAATGATTGCATTTTCTTTCGTTAGTAGCTTCGCAAGTGATGTGTGGGAGCGGCGATATATTCTACAAGAAATTCGCTAGTGCTGTGCACATAGCATTCTTCACACCGAATGTATCTACGTACAGGGGCTGACTGCGTGAATAAATACTTTTTGTAAAGTAACAGCTCGAGGTTTAAATTTTTTTCATAATGCTTTAAAGATATAGATAAATTTACACATTCTGGTGACTTTTGATTGCACTAATGATTGTATTTTCTTTCGTTACCAGGTTGACAAGAGATGTGTGGGAGCGACGACATATTCTGCAAGAAAATCGCTAGTGCTTTGCACATAGCATTCTTCACACCGAATGTATCTACCTACAGTGGATGACTGCATGAATAATAAGTTTTTTGGTAAGTAACAGCTCGATGTTTTAATTTTTTTCATTATGGTTTAAGAATACTAATAAAATTACGCATTCTGGTTAGTTAGGAGTGCTCTAATTATTGCATTTTCTTTCGTTAGCAGATTCGCAAGTGATGTGTGGGAGCGGCGATATATTTTACAAGAAAATCGCTAGTGCTGTGCACATAGCATTCTTCACACCGAGATGTATCTACGTACAGGAGATGACTGCGTGAATAATTAGTTCTTTGATAAGTAACAGCTCGATGTTTAAATTTTTTTCATAACGCTTTGGAATAAAGCTAATTATACACATTCTGGTGAGTTTTGATTGCGCTAATGATTGTATTTTCTTTCATTAGCAGGTTGACAAGAGATGTGTGGGAGCGACGACATATTCTACAAGAATATCGCTAGTGCTTTGCACATAGCATTCTTCACACCGAATGTATCTAAGTACAGGGGTGAATGCGTGAATTAGTTTTTTGGTAATTAACTGCAATTTGTTTAAATTTTTTTAGTATGCTTTAAAGATACAGATAAATTTACACATTTGGTGACTTTGGAGTGCGCTAATGTTTACATTTTCTTTCGTTAGCAGGTTTACAAGAGATGTGTCGGAGTGGCGACACCATCTACAAGAAAATCGCTAGTGCTTTGCATATAGCGTTCTTCACACCGAATGTATCTACGTACAGTGTATGACTGCATGAATTATAAGTTTTTTTGGTAAGTAACAGCTCGATGTTTTAATTTTTTTTCATTGTGGCTTAAGAATACAGATAAAATTACACATTCTGTTGACTTAGGAGTGCGCAAAAGATTGCATTTTCTTTTGTTTAGCAAGTTGACAAGAGAAGTGTGGGAGCGGCGATATATTCTACAAGAAAATCGCTAGTGCTGTGCACATAGCATTCTTCACACCGATTGTACCTACGCACAGGGGATGACTGCGTGAATAATTAGTTTTTTGGGAAGTAACAGCTCGATGTTTAAATTACTTTCATAATAGTTTAGAATACAGATAATATTACACATTCTGGTGAGTTCTGACTGCGCTAATGATTGCATTTTCTTTTGTTAGCAGGTTGACAAGAGATGTGTGGGAGCGGCGATATATTCTACAAGAAAATCGCTAGTGCTGTGCACATAGCATTCTTTACACCGAATGTATCTACGTACAGTAGATGACTGCATGAATAATAAGTTTTTTGGTAAGTAACAGCTCGATGTTTTAATTTGTGTCATTATAGTTTAAGAATATAATTTGTTTTTTGGGAAGTAACAGCACGATGTTTAAATTATCTTCATTACAGATAGAATTAAACGTTCTGGTGGCTTTGGATTGCGCTAATGATTGCATTTTCTTTCGTTCGCAGGTTGACAAGAGATGTGTGGGAGCAGCGACATATTCTAGAAGAAAATCGCTAGTGCTGTGCACATAGAATTCCTCACTCCCAATGAATCTACGTACAGGTAATGACTGCGTGAATAATTAGTTTTTTGGGAAGTAACAGTTCGATGTTTGAATTTTTTTTTATTATTGTTTATGAATACAGATAAAATTACACATTCTGGTGAGTGCGCTAATGATTGTATCTCCTTCGTTAGGAGATTGGCAAGAGATGTGTGGGAGCGGCGACATATTCTAGAAAGTAATCGCTAGTGCTGTGCACATAGCATTCTTCACACCGAATGTATCTACGTCCAGGGGATGATTGCGTGAATAATTCGTATTTTGGGAAGTAACAGAAATTTGTTTAAATTTTTTTCATTATGCTTTAAAGATACAGATAAATTTACACATTTGGTGACTTTGGAGTGCACTAATGTTTACATTTTCTTTCGTTAGCAGGTTGACAAGGGATGTGTGGGAACGGCGACATATTCTACAAGAAAATCGCTACTACTTTGCACATAGCATTCTTCACACCGAATGTATCTACGTACAGGGGATGACTGCATGAATAATAAGTTTTTTGGTAAGTAACAGCTCGATGTTTTAATTTGTTTCATTATGGTTTAAGAATATAATTTGTCTTTTGGGAAGTAACAGCACGATGTTTAAATTATTTTCATTACAGATAGAATTAAACGTTGTGGTGGCTTTGGATTGCGCTAATGATTGCATTTTCTTTCGTTCGCAGGTTGACAAGAGATGTGTGGGAGCGACGACATATTCTACAAGAAAATCGCTAGTGCTGTGCACATAGCATTCTTCACACCGAATGTATCTACGTACAGGGGCTGACTGCGTGAATAAATATTTTTTTGTAAAGTAACAGCTCGATGTTTAAATTTTTTTCATAATGCTTTAAAGATACAGATAAATTTACACATTCTGGTGACTTTTGATTGCGCTAATGATTGCATTTTCTTTCGTTACCAGGTTGACAAGAGATGTGTGGGAGCGACTACGTATTCTACAAGAAAATCGCTAGTGCTTTGCACATAGCATTCTTCACACAGAATGTATCTACCTACAGTGGATGACTGCATGAATAATAAGTTTTTTGGTATGTAACAGCTCGATGTTTTAATTTTTTTCATTATGGTTTAAGAATACAAATAAAATTACGCATTCTGGTTAGTTAGGAGTGATCAAATTATTGCATTTTCTTTCGTTAGCAGATTCGCAAGTGATGTGTGGGAGCGGCGATATATTCTACAAGAAAATCGCTAGTGCTGTGCACATAGCATTCTTCACACCGAATGTATCTACGTACAGGGGCTGACTGCGTGAATAATTAGTTTCTTGGGAAGTAACAGCTCGATGTTTAAATTTTTTTCATAATGCTTTAAAGATACAGATAAATTTACACATTCTGGTGACGTTTGATTGCGCTAATGATTGCATTTTCTTTCGTTACCAGGTTGGCAAGAGATGTATGGGAGTGGCGACGCCATCTGCAAGAAAATCGCTAGTGCTTTGCTCATAGCATTCTTCACACCGAATGTATCTACGTACCGTGTATTACTGCATGAATAATAAGTTTTTCGGTGAGTAACAGCTCGATGTTATAATTTTTTTCATTATGGTTTAAGAATACAATTAAAATTACACATTCTGGTGACTTAGGAGTGCGCTAATGATAGCATTTTCTTTTGTTAGCAGGTTGACAAGAGATGTGTGGGAGCGGCGATATATTCTACAAGAAACTCGCTAGTGCTGTGCACATAGCATTCTTCAGACCGAATGTATCTACGTACAGGGGATGACTGCGTGAATAATTAGTTCTTTGGGAAGTAACAGCTCGATGTTTAAATTTTGTCATAATGTTTTAGAATACAGCTAATTATACACATTCTGGTGAGTTTTGATTGCACTAATGATTGTATTTTCTTTCATTAGCAGGTTGACAAGAGATGTGTGGGAGCGACGACATATTCTACAAGAAAATCGCTGGTGCTTTGCACATAGCATTCTTCACACCGAATGTATCTATGTACAGGGGATGACGGCGTGAAAAATTATTTTTTTGGGAAGAACAGCACTAAGTTTAAATTTTTTTCATTATGTTTTAGAATACAGATAGGATTACACATTCTGGGTATTTAGGAGTGCGCCAATGACTGCATTTTCTTTCGTTAGCAGGTAGACAAGAGAAGTGTGGGAGCGACGACATAATCTATAAGAAAATCGCTAGTGCTTTGCACATAGCATTCTTCACACCGAATGTATCTACGTACAGTGGATAACTGCATGAGTATTAAGTTTTTTGGGAAGTTACAGCTCGATGTTTTAATTTTTTTCATTATGGTTTCAGAATACAAATAAAGTTACACATTCTGGGGACTTAGGAGTGCGCTAATAATTGCATTTTCTTTCGTTAGCAGATTCGCAAGAGATGTGAGGGAGCGGCGATATATTCTACAAGAAAATCGCTAGTGCTTTGCACATAGCATTCTTCACACCGAATGTATCTACCTACGGTGGATGACTGCATGAATAATAAGTTTTTTTGGTAAGTAACAGCTCGATGTTTTAATGTTTTTTCATCATGGTTTAAGAATACAGATAAAATTGCACATTCGGGTGACTAAGGAGTGCGCTAATAATTGCATTTTCTTTCGTTAGCAGATTCGCAAGAGATGTGTGGGAGCGGCGATATATTCTACAAGAAAATCGCTAGTGCTTTGCACATAGCATTCTTCACACCGAATGTATCTACCTGCGGTGGATGACTGCATGAATAATAAGTTTTTTTGGTAAGTAACAGCTCGATGTTTTAATTTTTTTTCATTATGGTTTAAGAATACAGATAAAATTACACATTCTGGTGACTTAGGAGTGCGCTAATGATTGCATTTTCTTTTGTTTAGCAAGTTGACAAGACAAGTGTGGGAGCGGCGATATACTCTACAAGAAAATCGCTAGTGCTGTGCACATAGCATTCTTCACACCGAATGTATCTACGTACAGGGGATGACTGCGTGAATAAATAGTTTTTTGACTAGTAACATCCCGATGTTTTAATTTTTTTCATTATGGTTTAAGAATACAAATAAAATTACACATTCCGGTGACTTAGGAGTGCGCTAATGATTGCATTTTCTTTCGTTACCAGATTCGCAAGAGATGTGTGGGAGCGGCGATATATTCTACAAGAAAATCGCTTGTGCTCTGCACATAGCATTCTTCACACCGAATGTATCTACCTACGGGGGATGACTGCATGAATAATAAGTTTTTTTGGTAAGTAACAGCTCGATGTTTTAATGTTTTTTCATCATGGTTTAAGAATACAGATAAAATTGCACATTCGGGTGACTAAGGAGTGCGCTAATAATTGCATTTTCTTTCGTTAGCAGATTCGCAAGAGATGTGTGGGAGCGGCGATATATTCTACAAGAAACTTGCTAGTGCTTTGCACATAGCATTCTTCACACCGAATGTATCTACCTGCGGTGGATGACTGCATGAATAATAAGTTTTTTTGGTAAGTAACAGCTCGATGTTTTAATGTTTTTTCATCATGGTTTAAGAATACAGATAAAATTGCACATTCGGGTGACTAAGGAGTGCGCTAATAATTGTATTTTCTTTCGTTAGCAGATTCGCAAGAGATGTGTGGGAGCGGCGACATATTCTACAAGAAATTCGCTAGTGCTTTGCACATAGCATTCTTCACACCGAATGTATCTACCTACAGTGGATGACTGCTTGAATAATAAGTTTTTTGGTAAGTAACAGCTCGATGTTTTAATTTTTTTCATTATTGTTTAAGAATACTAATAAAATTACGCATTCTGGTGACTTAGGAGTGCGCTAATGATTGCATTTTCTTTCGTTAGCAGCTTCGCAAGTGATGTGTGGGAGCGGCGATATATTCTACAAGAAAATCGCTAGTGCTGTGCACATAGCATTCTTCACACCGAATGTATCTACGTACAGGGGCTGACTGCGTGAATAAGTAGTTTCTTGGGAAGTAACAGCTCGATGTTTAAAATTTTTCCATAATGCTTTAAAGATACAGATAAACTTACACATTCTGGTGACTTTGATTGCGCTAATGATTGCATTTTCTTTCGTTACCACGTTGGCAAGAGATGTGTGGGAGTGGCGGCACCATTTACAAGAAAATCGCTAGTGCTTTGCTCATAGCATTCTTCACACCGAATTTATCTACGTACAGTGGATGAGTGCATGAATAATAAGTTTTTTGGTAAGTAACAGCTCGATGTTTTAATTTTTTTTCATTATGGTTTAAGAATACAGAGAAAATTACACATTCTGGTGACATAGGTGTGCGCTAATGATAGCATTTTCTTTTGTTAGCAGATTGACAAGTTATGTGTGGGAGCGGTGACATATTCTAGAAGAAAATCGCTAGTGCTGTGCACTTAGAATTCCTCACTCCAAATGTATCTACGTACAGGAGGTGACTGCGTGAATAATTAGTATTTTGGGACGTATCAGCAATTTGTTTAAATTTTTTTCATTATGCTTTAGAGATACAGATAAATTTACACATTTTGTGACTTTGGAGTGCGCTAATGTTTACATTTTCTTTCGTTAGCAGGTTGTAAAGAGATGTGTCGGAGTGGCGACACCATCTACAAGAAAATCGCTAGTGCATTGCATATAGCGTTCTTCACACCGAATGTATCTACGTACAGTGTATGACTGCATGAATAATAAGTTTTTTTGGTAAGTAACAGCTCGATGTTTTAATTTTTTTTCATTATGGTTTAAGAATACAGATAAATTTACACATACTGGTGACTTAGGAGTGTGGTAATGATTGCATTTTCTTTTGTTAGCAGGTTGACAAGAGATGTGTGATAGCGGCGATATATTCTACAAGAAAATCGCTAGTGCTGTGCACATAGAATTCTTCACACCGTATGTATCTACGTACAGGGGATGACTGCGTGAATAATTAGTTTTTCGATGTTTAAATGTTTTTCATAATGCGTCAGAATACAGATAAAGTTACACATTCTGGTGACTTTGGATTGCGCTAATGATTGCATTTTCTTTCGTTAGCAGGTTGACATGAGATGTGTGGGAGCGGCAACATATTCTACAAGAAAGTCGCTTCTGCTTTGCACATAGCATTCTTCACACCGAATGTATCTACGTACAGTAGATGACTGCATGGATAATAAGTTTCTTGGTAAGTAACGGCTCGATGTTTTAATTTGTTTCATTATGGTTTCAGAATATAATTTGTTTTTTGGGAAGTAACAGCACGATGTTTAAATTATTTTCATTACAGTTAGAACTAAACGTTCTGGTGACTTTGGATTGCGCAAATGATTGCATTTTCTTTCGTTCGCAGGTTGACAAGAGATGTGTGGGAGCGGCGACATATTCTAGAAGAAAAAGGCTAGTGCTGTGCACATAGAATTCCTCACTCCGAATGTATCTACGTACAGGGGATGACTACGTGAATAATTAGTTTTTTGGGAAGTAACAGCTCGATGTTTAAATTTGTTTCATGAAGCTTTAAGAATACAGATAAAATTACACATTCTGGTGACTTTGGATTGCGCTAATGATTGCATTTTCTTTCGCTAGCTGGTTGACAAGAGATGTCTGTGAGCGGCGAGATATTCTACAAGAAAATCGCTAGTGCTTTGCACATAGGATTCTTCACACCGAATGTATCTACGTACAGGGGATGACTGCGTGAAAAATTACTTTTTTGGGAAGAACAGCACTAAGTTTAAATTTTTTTCATTATGTTTTAGAATACAGATAGGATTACACATTCTGGGTACTTAGGAGTGCGCTAATGACTGCATTTTCTTTCGTTAGGAGGTAGACAAGAGAAGTGTGGGAGCGACGACATAATCTATAAGAAAATCGCTGGTGCTTTGCACATAGTATTCTTCACACCGAATGTATCTACGTACAGTGGATGACTGCATGAAAAATAATTTTTTTGGTAAGTAATAGCTCGATGTTCTAATTTTTTTCATTATGGTTTCAGAATACAAATAACATTACACATTCTGGTGACTTAGGAGTGCGCTAATGATTGTATTTTCTTTTGTTTTGCAAGTTGACAAAAGAAGTGTGGGAGCGGCGATATATTCTACAAGAAAATCGCTGGTGCTGTGCACATAGCATTCTTCACACCGAATGTATCTACGTACAGGGAATGACTGCGTGTATAATTAGTTTTTTGGGAACTAACAGCTCGATGTTACATTTTTTTATAATACTTTAGAATACAGATAATATTATACATTCTGGTGAGTTTTGATTGCGCTAATGATTGCAATTCCTTTCATTAGCAGGTTGACAAGAGATGTGTGGGAGCGGCGACATATTCTACAAAAAATCGCTAGTGCTTTGCACATAGCATTCTTCACACCGAATGTATCTACCTACGGTGGATGACTGCATGAATAATAAGTTTTTTGGTAAGTAACAGCTCGATGTTTTAATTTTTTTCATTATGATTTAAGAATACAAATCAAATTGCACATTCTGGTGACTTTGGAGTGCGCTATTGATTGCATTTTATTTCGTTAGCAGATTCACATGTGATGTGTTGGAGCTGCGATATATTCTACAAGAAAATCGCCAGTGCTGTCCACATAGCATTCTTCACACAGAATGTATCTACGTACAGGGGATGACTGCGTAAATAATTAGTTTTTTGGGAAGTAACAGCTCGATATTTTCATTTTTTTTCATAATGCGTCAGAACATGATAAAATTACACATTCTGGTGACTTTGGGTTGTGCTAATGATTGCATTTTCTTTCGTTAGCAGGTTGGCAAGAGATGTGTGGGAGCGGCGACATATTCTACAAGAAAGTCGCTAGTACATTGCACATTGCATTCTTCACACCGGATGTATCTACGTACAGTAGATGACTGCATGAATAATAAGTTTTTGGTAAGTAACAGCTCGATGTTTTAATTTGTTTCATTATGGTGTAAATATATAATTAGTTTTTTGGGAAGTAACAGCACGATGATTAAATTTTCTTCATTACAGATATAATTACTCATTCTGGTTACTTTGGATATCGTTAATGATGGCATCTTCTTTCGTTCGCAGGTTGACAAGAGATGTGTGGGAGCGGTGACATATTCTAGAAAAAAATCACTAGTGCTGTGCACATAGCATTCTTCACACCGTATGTATCTACGTACAGTGGATGACTGCGTGAATAATTAGTTTGTTTGGTAGTAACAGCTAGATGTTTAAATTTTTCTCATAATGATTTAGAATACAGATAAAATTACACATTCTGGTGACTTTGGAATGCGCTAATGATTGCAGTTTCTTTCGTTAGCAGGTTGACAAGAGATGTGTGGGAGCGGCGACATATTCTACAAGAAAATCGCTAGTGCTTTGCACATAGCATTCTTCATACCGAATGTATCTACGTACAGTGAATGACTGCATGAATAATAAGTTTTTTGGTAAGTAACAGCTCGATGTTTTAATTTGTTTCATTATGGTTTAGGAATGTAATTAGTTTTTTGGGAAGTACCAGCCCGATGATTAAATTTTCTTTATTACAGATAAAATTACACGTTCTGGTGACTTTGGAGTGCGCTAATGTTTATATTTTCTTTCGTTAGCAGGTTGATAAGAGTTGTGTGGGAGCGGCGATATATTCTACAAGAAAATCGCTAGTGCTGTGCACATAGCATTCTTCACACCGAATGTATCTACGTACAGGTGATGACTGCGTGAATAATTAGTTTTTTGGGAAGTAACAGCTCGATGTTTAAAGTTTTTTCATTATGCTTTAGAATACAGAAAAAATTACACATTCTGGTGACTTTGGGTTGCGCTAATGATTGCATTTTCTTTCGTTGTTGACAAGAGACGTGTGGGAGCGTCGACATATTCTACAAGAAAATCACTAGTGCTTTGCTCATAGCATTCTTCACACCGAATGTATCTACGTACAATGGATGACTGCATGTATAATAAGTTTTTGGTAAGTAACAGCTCGGTTTTATTTTTTTTCATTATGGTTTAAGAATAAAAATACAATTACACATTCTGGTGACTTAGGAGGGCGCTAATAGTTGCATTTTCATTCGTTAGCAGATTCGCAAGAGTTGTGTCGGAGCGGCGATATATTCTACAAGAAAATCGCTAGTGCTGTGCACTCAGCATTCTTCACACCGAATGTATCTACGTACAGGGGATGACTGCGTGAATAATTAGTTTTTTGGGAAGTAACAGCTCGATGTTTAAATTTGTTTCATAAAGCTTTAGAATACAGATAAAATTACACATTCTGGTGACTTTTGATTTCGCTAATGATTGCATTTTCTTTCGTTAGCACGTTGGAAAGGGATGTGTGGGAGCGGCGACATATTGTACAAGAAAATCGCTAGTGCTTTGCACATAGCATTCTTCACACCGAATGTATCCACGTACAGTGGATGACTGCATGAATAATAAGTTTTTTGGTAAGTAACAGCTCGATGTTTTAATTTGTTTCATTATGGTTTAAGAATGAAATTAGTTTTTTGGGAAGTAACAGCAAGATGATTAAATTTTCTTCTTCTTCTTCTTCTTCTTCTTTTCACCCAACTTTGGGGTACGTTGAATCATTCACTTCTGTGTGTTCTGTGCCTTTCTTTTCACCCAGTGCTGCTTCATTCTTTCTGATCTTGCTTTTCTTTCCTCATCAGAGATGACAATCGTTCTTTTCTTCCTATTTTGGAGCTGGAATCCCTCTTTTCTGTCTTTGCTTATCATTTTTGCGGTCCTGTCTGTGAGCATTTTTTCTGTGATGTGTAGTTCTCTTAAGTCTTTCTCTGTTTGGATAAACCTATTTGGTTTGGATTTTTTATTCCTGAAGTAGTCAAACATTCTTTTTGTAAGTCTGTTTGGGTTCATTCTGAGTATGTGCCCATAAAACTCAATTCTTCTTTTCCTCATTGTTTCCGAAAGTTTTTCTGTGGTTTTGTAGAGTGTTTCATTTTTGGTATGAATTAGTTTGTCGTTATGAAATTTGGGGCCTAAAATTTTTCTCAATATTTTTCTTTCTTTGATCTCTAGCCTTTCAATTGGGCCATGGTTAGTGATAGATAATGTCTCAGCTGCATATAGTGCTTCTGGTTTAATGACAGTGTTGTAATGTTTTATTTTTGAATTCCATGAGAGGGACTTTTTATTATAAGTATTTTTAGTAAGCTGAAAGGCTAGTTCAACTTTGTTTCTTCTTAATTCTATTGCTTTTTTCTCAAGGGCGTTCCAGCTAATCCATTCACCAAGATATTTGAATTCTTTAACAATTTCGATCTTTTGGTCTCTTACTTTAAGATATTTCATTGGCTTTTTTATATTTGTGATTATTTTGGTTTTTTCAAAAGAAATTTTAAGGCCTATTTTCTCTGCTTGTTTCTGTAATTCGAGGATCTGTTCTTTGGCTTCTTCCCATGTTTCAGCTAGTAGGGCCATATCATCTGCAAATGCTAGGCAATTAACCTTGATGCCTTTGTTTTTTGTTCCTAGTCGGATTCCACTATTGATTTTCTTGTTCCATTCTCTTACTATCTTTTCTAGGGCACAGTTAAATAACAATGGAGAGAGTCCATCACCTTGTCGTACTCCAGTTTTTATCTCAAATAGGTCTGAGAGTTCTCCCATAAATTTAATTTTGGAGTATGTGTTGGTGATGGTTTCTCTAATTAGGTTTGTAGTTTTATTGTCTAGGTTCAATTCTTTTAATATGGAGATTAGAGATTCCCTGTCTATGGAGTCGTACGCCTTTTGAAAGTCAATGAATGTGATGACATACGCTTTTGCTCTCGATTTTTGGTAGGCCATAAGATTTTTGAGGTTTAGAATTTGTTCTGGGCAGGATCTTCCCTTTCTGAAGCCTGCCTGGTATTCTCCAAGTTGACAATATAGCTGGGGTTCTGCTCTGTTCAAAAGGACTTTAGACAGTATTTTGTATGTTACGTCAAGGACCGAAATCCCTCTGTAATTGTTGGGGTCTGTTCTGGATCCCCTCTTATGAATTGGGTGAATGAGGGCCATCTTCCATTCATCCGGAATTCTTTCTGTTTTCCATATTTCTTCAAATATGTTTTGGAGAGATTCTATGGCATTTCTATTGACATTTTTCCACAGTTCAGCTGTAATTTGGTTCTCTCCCGAAGCCTTATAGTTTTTGAGATTCAAAATGATTGATTGTAGTTCGTCGACGGTGGGTGGTTCTGAGTTAGGACTTGTTGAAGTTGAGTTGCTGAAATCCATTTTTTCAATTGGTTCTTTACAGTTGAGAAGGTTTCTGAAATATTCCCTCAAAATTTTGCAATTATCCCTGTTGTTGTGTGCAGTATTACCATTTTTATCTTGTAATTGGAGTGTCGGTGGGCTGTACTTGGTTATTTTTTGTTTAAAAGTTCTGTAAAAGCTCCTAGTCTTGTTTTTGTTGAAGTCTTCGTTGATCTGCAAAAGGAGTTGATCTTCTTGTGCTTTTTTAATTCTTTTGAGGTTTTTACTCACTAGTTTTCTTACACTCAGGAAATTTTGCCTATTATATTCATTTTTCTGAGATTGCATCTGTTGCCATGCTTTCTTTCTTTGCTCAATAAGTTTGTCACATTCCTCTGTCCACCATGCGTGTTTTTTGATTTTGGTTATAGGTGCTATTTGTTCAGCTTTGGTTAGTAGGCTTTCCTTCATTTGATCCCAACTTTGGTTCCTTATATCTTGAGTCGCGAGGGGAAACTCCTTCGAATTCATTATCTTTTCTGGATCGTATCTTCTGCTTTTGGGTTTACTGTTTCTATCTTTCCTTTTGGGGATAATTTTGAGTTTTATTTTAGAAAGATAGTGATCAGAATCCAAGTTTGCTCCTCTGAGTACTTTGACATTTTGTATTTCTGTATGGTGTTTCCATTTTATCGCCACATGATCAAGTTGAAATTCACCCAAGTGTGGGTTTGGTGAGGTCCATGTCTTCTGTTTTCTGGGTAGTCTCTTAAAGGCTGTGGATTTCAGGATCAAGCCATGCGCTTGGCAGAGTTCTACTAATATGACTCCATTTTGGTTAGTTCTATTGTGCGCTGGGTAGTTTCCAACAATATTTTTGTAATTCTTCTCTTTTCCTACTTGAGCATTGAAGTCCCCCGTAAGTATGATGTTGTGTTTGTCTGGGATCTTTTGCACCGCGTCATCTAGATGTTCCCAAAAACGTTCCACCTTTTCCTTATTTTTCCTATTGTCTTCATTTATGGGGGCATGTGCATTCACAATTGTGTATACTCTATTAGCAGATTTAAAAGTGAGTGTGGAGAGTCTTTCCGATTGTGATTGAAAGCTGATAATGGAGTCTAAAATACTTTTATCTATTATAAAGCTCGTTCCGAGGTGGGGTGTGTTTTTCATTATTCTTTTACCTACCTTTCCTTTGTATATTCTGAAACCTCCGGAATCAAAATTGTTATCATCTATGTATCGAGTTTCTTGTAGTGATGTTATGAGTATTCTATGATGTTTGAGGGTATCAGTAAGATGTTTTAATTTTCCTGTTTTTAAAAGAGAGTTTACATTGAAAGTAGCTATGTAACTTGTTTTTTTACATTTCAATTTGCTTGATGTCTTATCATGTCCCGATTCATCTCTGTGCAATGCTGCAGACTCCCCAGAATCCGATAGTCTGCTTGCGCTCCTTGGTGCGGTGGATTGTCCACCTGGGGTAATTTGTTTCACATTACACTCTTCCATGATTGATAGTATTATGTAAGGGGTGACTCTTCGAGCCACAAATTTACAACCACGGTTGTTAGCCCTGGAGGTTTTTCCCAGCCGCCCCTGACCTGGGAAACAGACGCTGACAAAAGACCGCCCAATGTGAGACAGTCGCCTTTGGATTTCTGGTCCTGTGTTGGTCCACGGGTGGTATTTTATTTCCCACCTACCCTACATATCTGTAGAGCTTTCCCCTATCCGCCACCTGGGGACGCGCCCGGTAGGGGAACAGGTTCCCCCTCGGGTAAATTTTCTTCATTACAAATATAATAACACATTCTGGTGACTTTGGATTGCGATAATGATTGCATCTTCTTTCGTTCGCAGGTTGACAAGAGATGTGTGGGAGCGTCGACATATTCTAGAAGAAAATCGCTAGTGCTGTGCACATAGCATTCTCCACACCGAATGTATCTACGTTCAGGGGTTGTCTGCATGAATAATTAGTTTTTGGGAAGTAACAGCTCGATGTTTAAATATTTTTCATAATGCTTTAGAATACAGATAAAATTACACATTCCGGTGACTTTTGATTTCGCTAATGATTGCATTTTCTTTCGTTAGCAGTTTGACAAGAGATGTGTGGAAGCGGCGACATATTCTACAAGAAAATCGCTAGTGCTTTGCACATAGCATTCTTCACATCGAATGTATCTACGTGCAGTGGATGACTGCATGAATAATAAGTTTTTTGGTAAGTAACAGCTCGATGTTTTAATTTGTTTCATTATGGTTTAAGAATATAATTAGTTTTTTGGGAAGTAACAGACAGATGATTAAATTTTCTTCATTACAGATATAATTACACATTCTGGTGACTTTGGATTGCGTTAATGATTGCATCTTCCTTCGTTCGCAGGTTGACAAGAGATGTGTGGGAGCGACGACATATTCTAGAAGAAAATCGCTAGTGCTGTGCACATAGCATTCTTCACACCGAACGTATCTACGTTCAGGCGTTGACTGCGTGAATAATTACTTTTTTGGGAAGTACCAGCTCGATGTTTAAATTTTTTTCATAATGCTTTAGAATACAGATAAAATTACACATTCTGGTGACTTTTGATTTCGCTAATGATTGCATTTTCTTTCGTTAGCAGTTTGACAAGAGATGTGTGGGAGCGGCGACATATTCTACAAGAAAATCGCTAGTGCTCTGCACATAGCATTCTTCACACCGAATGTATCTACGTACAGTGGATGACTGCATGAATAATAAGTTTTTTGGTAAGAAACAGCTCGATGTTTTAATTTGTTTCATTATGGTTTAAGAATAAAATTAGTTTTTTGGGAAGTAACAGCAAGATGATTAAATTTTTTTCATTACAGATATAATTACACATTCTGGTGACTTTGGATTGCGTTAATGATTGCATCTTCTTTCGTTCGCAGGTTGACAAGAGGTGTGTGGGAGCGACGACATATTCTAGAAGAGAATCGCTAGTTCTGTGCACATAGCATTCTTCACACCGATTGTATCTACGTTCAGGGGATGACTGCGTGAATAATTAGTTTTTTGGGAAGTAACAGCTAGATGTTTAAATTTTTTTCATAATGCTTTAGAATACAGATAAAATTACACATTCTGCTGACTTTTGATTTCGCTAATGATTGCATTTTCTTTCGTTAGCAGGTTGACAAGAGATGTGTGGGAGCGGCGACATATTCTACAAGAAAATCGCTAGTGCTTTGCACATAGCATTCTTCGCACCGAATAAATCTACGTACAGTGGATGACTGCATGAATAATAAGTTTTTTGTTAAGTAACAGCTCGATGTTTTACATTGTTTCATTATGGTTTAAGAATATAATTAGTTTTTTGGGAAGTAAAAGCCCGATGATTAAATTTTCTTCATTTCAGATATAATTACACATTCTGGTGACTTTGGATTGCGTTAATTATTGCATTTTCCTTCGTTCGCAGGTTGACAAGAGATGTGTGGGAGCGGTGACATATTCTAGAACAAAATCACTAGTGTTGTGCACATAGCATTCTTCACACCGAATGTATCTACGTGCAGTGGATGACTGCACGAATAACAAGTTTTTTTAAGTAACAGCTCGATGTTTAAACTTGTTTCACTATGATTTAGAATACAGAAAAAGTTACACATCCTGGAGACTTTGGAATGCGCTAATGATTGCGTTTTTTTTCGTTAGCAGGTTGACAAGAGATGTGTGGGAGCGGCGACATATTCTACAAGAAAATCGCCAGTGCTTTGCACATAGCATTCTTCACACCGAATGTATTTACGTACTGGGGATGACTGCGTGAATAATTAGTTTTTTTGGTAGTAACAGCTAGATGTTTAAAAATTTTTTCATAATGCTTTAGAATATAGATAAAATTACACATTCTGGTGATTTGGGAGTGCGCTAGTGATTGCATTTTTTTCGTTCTCAGGTTGACAAGAGATGTGTGGCAGCGGCGACATAATCTAGAACAAAACTCGCTAGTGCTGTGCACATAGAATTCCTCGCTCAGAATGTATCTACGTAAAGGGGATGACTGCGTGAGTAATTAGTTTTTGGCAAGTAACAGCTCGATGTTTAAATTTTTTTCATGAAGCTTTAAGAATACAGATAAAATTACACATTCTCGTGACTCTGGAGTGCGCGAATGACTGCAATTTCTTTCGTTAGCAGGTTGACAAAAGAAGTGTGGGAGCGATGACATAATCTATAAGATATCCGCTAGTGCGTTGCAGATAGCATTCTTAACACCTAATGTATCTAAGTACAGTGGATGACTGCATGAATAATATGTTTTTTGGTAAGTAACAGCTCGATGTTTTAATTTGTTTCATTATGGTTTAAGAATATATTTAGTTTTTTGGGAAGTAAACGTCCGATGATTAAATTTTCTTCATTACAGATATAATTACACATTCTGGTGTATTTGGATTGCGTTAATGATTGCATCTTCTTTCGTTCGCAGGTTGACAAGAGATGTGTGGGAGCGGTGACATATTCTAGAAGAAAATCGCTAGTGCTGTGCACATAGCATTCTTCACACTGAATGTATCTACGTACAGGGGACGACTGCGTGAATAATTACTTTTTTGGGAAGTAACAGCTCGATGTTTAAATTTTTTTCATAATGCTTTAGAATACAGATAAAATTACACATTCTGGTGACTTTTGATTTCGCTAATGATTGCATTTTCTTTAGTTAGCAGGTGGACAAGAGATGTGTGGCAGCGGCGACATATTCTAGATAAAAATCGCTAGTGCTGTGTACATAGAATTCTTCACACAGAATGTACCTACGTACAGGTGATGACTGCGTTAATAATTAGTTTTTTGGGAAGTAACAGCTCGATGTTTAAACTTTTTTCATTATGCTTTAGTATACAGAAAAAATTATACATTCTGGTGGCTTTGGAATGCGCTAATGATTGCATTTTCTTTCGTTAGCAAGTTGCCAAGATACGTGTGGGAGCGGCGACATATTCTACAAGAAAATCACTAGTGCTTTGCACATAGCATTCTTCACACCGAATGTATCTACGTACAGTGGATGACTGCATGAGTAATAAGTTTTTGGTAAGTAACAGCTCGTGTTCTATTTTTTTTCATTATGGGTTAAGAATACAAATACAATGACACATTATGGTGACTTCGGAGTGCGGTAATAATTGCCTTTTCATTCGTTAACAGATTCACAAGAGATGTGTGGGAGCGGTGACATATTCTATAAGAAAATCGCTAGTGCTTTGCACATAGCATTCTTCACACCGAATGTATCTACGTACAGTGGATGACTTCATGAATAATAAGTTTTTTGGTAGGTAACAGCTCGATGTTTTAATTTGTTTCATTATGGTTTAAGAATATAATTAGTTTTTTGGGTAGTAACAGCCCGATGATGAAATTTTTTTCATTACGGATATAATTACACATTCTGGTGACTTTGGAATGCGTTAATGATTGCATCTTCTTTCGTTCGCAGGTTGACGAGAGATGTGTGGGAGCGGTGACATAATCTAGAAGAAAATCACTAGTGCTTTGCTCATAGCAATCTTCACACCGAATGTATCTACGTACAGTGGATGACTGGATGTATAATAAGTTTTTGGTAGGTAACAGCTCGTGTTTTATTTTTTTTCGTTATGGTTTAAAAATGCAAATACAATTACAGATTCTGGTGACTTTTGATTTCGCTAATGATTGCATTTTCTTTCGTTAGCAGGTTGCCAAGAGATGTGTGGGTGAGGCGACATATTCTACAAGAAAACGCTAGTGCTTTGCACATAGCATTCTTCACACCGAATGTATCTACGTACAGTGGATGTTTGCATGAATAATAAGTTTTTTGGTAAGTAACAGCTCGATGTTTTAATTTGTTTCATTATGGTTTAAGAATATAATTAGTTTTTTGGAAAGTAAAAGCCCGATGATTAAATTTTCTTCATTACAGATATAATTACACATTCTGGTGACTTTGGATTGCGTTAATGATTGCATCTTCTTTCGTTCGCAGGTTGACAAGAGAGGTGTGGGAGCGGTGACATATTCTAGAAGAAAATCGCTAGTGCTGTGCACATAGCATTCTTCACACCGAATGTATCTACGTACAGGGGATGACTGCGTGAATAATTACTTTTTTGGGAAGTAACAGCTCGATGTTTAAATTCTTTTCATAATGCTTTGGATTACAAATAAAATTACACGTTCTGGTGACCTTTGATTTCGCTAATGATTGCATTTTCTTTCGTTAGCAGGTTGACAAGAGATGTGTGGGAGCGGCGACATATTCTACAAGAAAATCGCTAGTGCTTTGCACATAGCATTCTTCACACCGAATGTATCTACGTACAGTGGATGACTGCATGAATAATAAGTTTTTTGGTAAGTAACAGGTCGATGTTTTAATTTGTTTCATTATGGTTTAAGAATATAATTAGTTTTTTGGAAAGTAAAATCCCGATGATTAAATTTTCTTCATTACAGATATAATTACACATTCTGGTGACTTTGGATTGCGTTAATGATTGCATCTTCTTTCGTCCGCAGGTTGACAAGAGATGTGTGGGAGCGGAGACATATTCTAGAAGAAAATCGCTAGTGCTGTGCACATAGCATTATTCACACCGAATGTATCTACGTACAGGGGTTGACTGCGTGAATAATTACTTTTTTGGGAAGTAACAGCTCGATGTTTAAATTTTTTTTCATAATGCTTTGGAATACAGATAAAATTACACATTCTGGTGACGTTCGATTGCGCTAATGATTGCATTTTCTTTCGTTAGCGGGTTGACAAGAGATGTGTGAGAGCGGCGACATATTCTACAAGAAAATCGCTAGTGCTTTGCACATAGCATTCTTCACACCGAATGTATCTACGTACAGTGGATGACTGCATGAATAATAAGTTTTTTTGGTAAGTAACAGCTCGATGTTTTAGTTTGTTTCATTATGGTTTAAGAATATAATTAGTTTTTTGGGAAGTAAAAGCCCGATGATTAAATTTTCTTCATTACAGATTTAATTACACATTCTGGTGACTTTGGATTGCGTTAATGATTGCATCTTCTTTCGTTCGCAGGGTGACAAGATATGTGTGGGAGTGGTGACATATTCTAGAAGAAAATCGCTAGTGCTGTGCACATAGCATTCTTCACACCTAATGTATCTACGTACAGCGGATGACTGCATGAATAATAAGTTTTTTGGTAAGTAACAGCTCGATGTTTTAATTTGTTTCATTATGGTTTTAGAATATAATTAGTTTTTTGGGAAGTAAAAGCCCGATGATTAAATTTTCTTCATTACAGATATAATTACACATTCTGGTGACTTTGGATTGCGTTAATGATTGCATCTTCTTTCGTTCGGAGGTTGACAAGAGATGTGTGGGAGCGGTGACATATTCTAGAAGAAAATCGCTAGTGCTGTGCACATAGCATTCTTCACACCGAATGTATCTACGTACAGGGGATGGCTGCGTGATTAATTACTTTTTTGGGAAGTAACAGCTCAATGTTTAAATTTTTTTCATAATGCTTTGGAATACAGATAAAATTACACATTCTGGTGACTTTTGATTTCGCTAATGATTGCATCTTCTTTCGTTCGCAGGTTGACAAGAGATGTGTGGGAGCGGCGACATATTCTACAAGAAAATCGCTTGTGCTTTGCACATAGCATTCTTCACACAGAATGTATCTACGTACAGTTGATGACTGCATGAATAATAAGTTTTTTGGTAAGTAACAGCTCGATGTTTTAATTTGTTTCATTATGGTTTAAGAATATAATTAGTTTTTTGGAAAGTAAAAGCCCGATGATTAAATTTTCTTCATTACAGATATAATTACACATTCTGGTGACTTTGGATTGCGTTAATGATTGCATCTTCTTTCGTTCGCGGGTTGACAAGAGATGTGTGGGAGCGGTGACATATTCTAGAATAAAATCGCTAGTGCTGTGCACATAGCATTCTTCACACCGAATGTATCTACGTACAGGGGATAACTGCGTGAATAATTACTTTTTTGGGAAGTAAACACTCGATGTTTAAATTTTTTTCATAATGCTTTTGAATACAGATAAAATTACACATTCTGGTGACTTTTGATTTCGCTAAAGATTGCATTTTCTTTCGTTAGCAGGTTGACAAGAGATGTGTGGGAGCGGCGACATATTCTACAAGAAAATCGCTAGTGCTTTGCACACAGCATTCTTCACACCGAATATACCTACGTACAGTTGATGACTGCATGAATAATAAGTTTTTTGGTAAGTAACAGCTCGATGTTTTAATTTGTTTCATTGTGGTTTAAGAATATAATTAGTTTTTTGGAAAGTAAAAGCCCGATTATTAAATTTTCTTCATTACAGATATAATTACACATTCTGGTGACTTTGGATTGCGTTAATGATTGCATCTTCTTTCGTTCGGAGGTTCACAAGAGATGTGTGGGAGCGGTGACATATTCTAGAAGAAAATCGCTAGTGCTGTGCACATAGCATTCTTCACACCGAATGTATCTACGTACAGGGGATGACTGCGTGAATAATTACTTTTTTGGGAAGTAACAGCTAGATGTTTAAATTTTTTTCATAATGCTTTGGAATACAGATAAAATTACACATTCTGGTGACTTTTGATTTCGCTAATGATTGCATTTTCTTTCGTTAGCAGGTTGACAAAAGATGTGTGGGAGCGGCGACATATTCTACAAGAAAATCGCTAGTGCTTTGCACACAGCATTCTTCACACCGAATATACCAACGTACAGTGGATGACTGCATGAATAATAAGTTTTTTGGTAAGTAACAGCTCGATGTTTTAATTTGTTTCCTTATGGTTTAAGAATATAATTAGTTTTTTGGAAAGTAAATGCCCGATGATTAAATTTTCTTCATTACAGATATAATTACACATTCTGGCGGCTTTGGATTGCGTTAATGATTGCATCTTCTTTCGTTCGCAGGTTGACAAGAGATGTGTGGGAGTGGTGACATATTCTAGAAGAAAATCGCTAGTGCTGTGCACATAGCATTCTTCACACCTAATGTATCTACGTACAGCGGATGACTGCATGAATAATAAGTTTTTTGGGAAGTAACAGCTCGATGTTTTAATTTGTTTCATTATGGTTTTAGAATATAATTAGTTTTTTGGGAAGTAAAAGCCCGATGATTAAATTTTCTTCATTACAGATATAATTACACACTCTGGTGACTTTGGATTGCGTTAATGATTGCATCTTCTTTCGTTCAGAGGTTGACAAGAGATGTGTGGGAGCAGTGACATATTCTAGAAGAAAATCGCTAGTGCTGTGCACTTAGCATTCTTCACACCGAATGTATCTACGTACAGGGGATGGCTGCGTGAGTAATTACTTTTTTGGGAAGTAACAGCTCGATGTTTAAATTTTTTTCATAATGCTTTGGAATACAGGTAAAATTACACATTCTGGTGACGTTTGATTGCGCTAATGATTGCATTTTCTTTCGTTAGCGGGTTGACAAGAGATGTGTGAGAGCGGCGACATATTCTACAAGAAAATCGCTAGTGCTTTGCACATAGCATTCTTCACACCGAATGTATCTACGTACAGTGGATGACTGCATGAATAATAAGTTTTTTTGGTAAGTAACAGCTCGATGTTTTAGTTTGTTTCATTATGGTTTAAGAATATAATTAGTTTTTTGGGAAGTAAAAGCCCGATGATTAAATTTTCTTCATTACAGATATAATTACACATTCTGGTGACTTTGGATTGCGTTAATGATTGCATCTTCTTTCGTTCGCAGGGTGACAAGATATGTGTGGGAGTGGTGACATATTCTAGAAGAAAATCGCTAGTGCTGTGCACATAGCGTTCTTCACACCTAATGTATCTACGTACAGCGGATGACTGCATGAATAATAAGTTTTTTGGTAAGTAACAGCTCGATGTTTTAATTTGTTTCATTATGGTTTTAGAATATAATTAGTTTTTTGGGAAGTAAAAGCCCGATGATTAAATTTTCTTCATTACAGATATAATTACACATTCTGGTGACTTTGGATTGCGTTAATGATTGCATCTTCTTTCGTTCGGAGGTTGACAAGAGATGTGTGGGAGCGGTGACATATTCTAGAAGAAAATCGCTAGTGCTGTGCACATAGCATTCTTCACACCGAATGTATCTACGTACAGGGGATGGCTGCGTGAATAATTACTTTTTTGGGAAGTAACAGCTCAATGTTTAAATTTTTTTCATAATGCTTTGGAATACAGATAAAATTACACATTCTGGTGACTTTTGATTTCGCTAATGATTGCATCTTCTTTCGTTCGCAGGTTGACAAGAGATGTGTGGGAGCGGCGACATATTCTACAAGAAAATCGCTTGTGCTTTGCACATAGCATTCTTCACACAGAATGTATCTACGTACAGTTGATGACTGCATGAATAATAAGTTTTTTGGTAAGTAACAGCTCGATGTTTTAATTTGTTTCATTATGGTTTAAGAATATAATTAGTTTTTTGGAAAGTAAAAGCCCGATGATTAAATTTTCTTCATTACAGATATAATTACACATTCTGGTGACTTTGGATTGCGTTAATGATTGCATCTTCTATCGTTCGCAGGTTGACAAGAGATGTGTGGGAGCGGTGACATATTCTAGAAGAAAATCGCTAGTGCTGTGCACATAGCATTCTTCACACCGAATGTATCTACGTACAGGGGATGACTGCGTGAATAATTACTTTTTTGGAAAGTAACAGCTCGATGTTTAAATGTTTTTCATAATGCTTTGGAATACAGATAAAATTACACATTCTGGTGACTTTTGATTTCGCTAATGATTGCATTTTCTTTCGTTAGCAGGTTGACAAGAGATGTGTGGGAGCGGCGACATATTCTACAAGAAAATCGCTAGTGCTTTGCACATAGCGTTCTTCACACCGAATGTATCTACGTACAGTGGATGACTGCATGAATAATAAGTTTTTTGGTAAGTAACAGCTCGATGTTTTAATTTGTTTCATTGTGGTTTAAGAATATAATTAGTTTTTTGGAAAGTAAAAGCCCGATGATTAAATTTTCTTCATTACAGATATAATTACACTTTCTGGTGACTTTGGATTGCGTTAATGATTGCATCTTCTTTCGTTCGCAGGTTGACAAGAGATGTGTGGGAGCGGCGTCATATTCTACAAGAAAATCGCTAGTGCTTTGCACATAGCATTCTTCACACCGAATGATTCTACGTACAGTGGATGACTGAATGAATAATTACTTTTTTGGAAAGTAATGGTCCGATGATTAAATTTTCTTCATTACAGATATAATTACACCTTCTGGTGACTTTGGATTTCGTTAATGATTGCATCTTCTTTCGTTCGCAGGTTGACAAGAGATGTGTGGGAGCGATGACATATTCTAGAAGAAAATCGCTAGTGCTGTGCACATAGCATTCTTCACACCGAATGTATCTACGTACAGGGGATAACTGCGTGAATAATTACTTTTTTTGAAGTAACAGCTCGATGTATAAATTTTTTTCATAATGCTTTCGAATACAGACAAAATTACACATTCTGGTGACTTTTGATTTTGCTAATGATTGCATTTTCTTTCGTTAGCAGGTTGACAAGAGATGTGTGGGAGCGGCGACATATTCTACAAGAAAATCGCTAGAGCTTTGCACATAGCATTCTTCACACCGAATGTATCTACGTACAGTGGATGACTGAATGAATAATAAGTTTTTTGGTAAGTAACAGCTCGATGTTTTAATTTGTTTCATTATGGTTTAAGAATATAATTAGTTTTTTGGGAAGTAAAAGCCCGATGATTAAATTTTCTTCATTACAGATATAATTACACATACCGGTGACTTTGGATTGCGTTAATGATTGCATCTTCTTTCGTTCGCGGGTTGACAAGAGATGTGTGGGAGCGGTGACATATTCTAGAAGAAAATCGCTAGTGCTGTGCACATAGCATTCTTCACACCGAATGTATCTACGTACAGGGGATAACTGCGTGAATAATTACTTTTTTGGGAAGTAAACACTCGATGTTTAAATTTTTTTCATAATGCTTTGGAATACAGATAAAATTACACATTCTGGTGACTTTTGATTTCGCTAAAGATTGCATTTTCTTTCGTTAGCAGGTTGACAAGAGATGTGTGGGAGCGGCGACATATTCTACAAGAAAATCGCTAGTGCTTTGCACACAGCATTCTTCACACCGAATATACCTACGTACAGTGGATGACTGCATGAATAATAAGTTTTTTGGTAAGTAACAGCTCGATGTTTTAATTTGTTTCATTGTGGTTTAAGAATATAATTAGTTTTTTGGAAAGTAAAAGCCCGATTATTAAATTTTCTTCATTACAGATATAATTACACATTCTGGTGACTTTGGATTGCGTTAATGATTGCATCTTCTTTCGTTCGGAGGTTCACAAGAGATGTGTGGGAGCGGTGACATATTCTAGAAGAAAATCGCTAGTGCTGTGCACATAGCATTCTTCACACCGAATGTATCTACGTACAGGGGATGACTGCGTGAATAATTACTTTTTTGGGAAGTAACAGCTAGATGTTTAAATTTTTTTCATAATGCTTTGGAATACAGATAAAATTACACATTCTGGTGACTTTTGATTTCGCTAATGATTGCATTTTCTTTCGTTAGCAGGTTGACAAGAGATGTGTGGGAGCGGCGACATATTCTACAAGAAAATCGCTAGTGCTTTGCACACAGCATTCTTCACACCGAATATACCTACGTACAGTGGATGACTGCATGAATAATAAGTTTTTTGGTAAGTAACAGCTCGATGTTTTAATTTGTTTCCTTATGGTTTAAGAATATAATTAGTTTTTTGGAAAGTAAATGCCCGATGATTAAATTTTCTTCATTACAGATATAATTACACATTCTGGCGACTTTGGATTGCGTTAATGATTGCATCTTCTTTCGTTCGCAGGTTGACAAGAGATGTGTGGGAGTGGTGACATATTCTAGAAGAAAATCGCTAGTGCTGTGCACATAGCATTCTTCACACCTAATGTATCTACGTACAGCGGATGACTGCATGAATAATAAGTTTTTTGGGAAGTAACAGCTCGATGTTTTAATTTGTTTCATTATGGTTTTAGAATATAATTAGTTTTTTGGGAAGTAAAAGCCCGATGATTAAATTTTCTTCATTACAGATATAATTACACACTCTGGTGACTTTGGATTGCGTTAATGATTGCATCTTCTTTCGTTCAGAGGTTGACAAGAGATGTGTGGGAGCAGTGACATATTCTAGAAGAAAATCGCTAGTGCTGTGCACTTAGCATTCTTCACACCGAATGTATCTACGTACAGGGGATGGCTGCGTGAGTAATTACTTTTTTGGGAAGTAACAGCTCAATGTTTAAATTTTTTTCATAATGCTTTGGAATACAGATAAAATTACACATTCTGGTGACTTTTGATTTCGCTAATGATTGCATCTTCTTTCGTTCGCAGGTTGACAAGAGATGTGTGGGAGCGGCGACATATTCTACAAGAAAATCGCTAGTGCTTTGCACATAGCATTCTTCACACCGAATGTATCTACGTACAGTGGATGACTGAATGAATAATAAGTTTTTTGGTAAGTAACAGCTCGATGTTTTAATTTGTTTCATTATGGTTTAAGGATATAATTAGTTTTTTGGAAAGTAAAAGCCCGATGATTAAATTTTCTTCATTACAGATATAATTACACATTCTGGCGACTTTGGATTGCGTTAATGATTGCATCTTCTTTCGTTCGCAGGTTGACAAGAGATGTGTGGGAGCTGTGACATATTCTAGAAGAAAATCGCTAGTGCTGTGCACATAGCATTCTTCACACCGAATGTATCTACGTACAGGGGATAACTGCGTGAATAATTACTTTTTTGGGCAGTAACAGCTCGATGTTTAAATGTTTTTCATAATGCTTTGGAATACAGATAAAATTACACATTCTGGTGACTTTTGATTTCGCTAATGATTGCATTTTCTTTCGTTAGCAGGTTGACAAGAGATGTGTGGGAGCGGCGACATATTCTACAAGAAAATCGCTTGTTCTTTGCACATAGCATTCTTCACACCGAATGTATCTACGTACAGTGGATGACTGAATGAATAATAAGTTTTTTGGTAAGTAACAGCTCGATGTTTTAATTTGTTTCATTATGGTTTAAGAATATAATTAGTTTTTTGGAAAGTAAAAGCCCGATGATGAAATTTTTTTCATTACGGATATAATTACACATTCTGGTGACTTTGGATTGCGTTAATGATTGCATCTCCTTTCGTTCGCAGGTTGACAAGAGATGTGTGGGAGCGGTGACATGTTCTAGAAGAAAATCGCTAGTGCTGTGCACATACCATTCTTCACACCGAATGTATCTACGTACAGGGGTTGACTAGGTGAATAATTACTTTTTTGGGAAGTAACAGCTCGATGTATAAATGTTTTTCATAATGCTTTGGAATACAGATAAAATTACACATTCTGGTGACTTTTGATTTCGCTAATGATTGCATTTTCTTTCGTTAGCAGGTTGACAAGAGATGTGTGGGAGCGGCGACATATTCTACAAGAAAATCGCTAGTGCTTTGCACACAGCATTCTTCACACCGAATGTATCTACGTGCAGTGGATGACTGCATGAATAATAAGTTTTTTGGTAAGTAACAGCTCGATGTTTTAATTTGTTTCCTTATGGCTTAAGAATATTAATAGTTTTTTGGAAAGTAAAAGCCCGATGATTAAATTTTCTTCATTACAGATATAATTACACATTCTGGTGACTTTGGATTGCGTTAATGATTGCATCTTCTTTCGTTCGCTGGTTGACATGAGATGTGTGGGAGCGGTGACATATTCTAGAAGAAAATCGCTAGTGCTGTGCACATAGCATTCTTCACACCAAATGTATCTACGTACAGGGGATGACTGCGTGAATAATTACTTTTTTGGGAAGTAACAGCTCGATGTTTAAATTTTTTTCATAATGCTTTGGCATACAGATAAAATTACACATTCTGGTGACTTTTGATTTCGCTAATGATTGCATTTTCTTTCGTTAGCAGGTTGACAAGAGATGTGTGGGAGCGGCGACATATTCTACAAGAAAATCGCTAGTGCTTTGCACACAGCATTCTTCACACTGAATGTATCTACGTACAGTGGATGACTGCATGAATAATAAGTTTTTTGGTAAGTAACAGCTCGATGTTTTAATTTGTTTCCTTATGGTTTAAGATTATAATTGGTTTTTTGGAAAGAAAAAGCCCGATGATAAAATTTTCTTCATTACAGATATAATTACACATTCTGGTGACTTTGGATTGCGTTATTGATTGCATCTTCTTTCGTTCGCAGGTTGACAAGAGATGTGGGGGAGTGGTGACATATTCTAGAAGAAAATCGCTAGTGCTGTGCACATAGCATTCTTCACACCGAATGTATCTACGTACAGTGGATGACTGCATGTATAATAAGTTTTTGGTAGGTAACAGCTCGTGTTTTATTTTTTTTCGTTATGGTTTAAAAATACAAATACAATTACACATTCTGGTGACTTTTGATTTCGCTAATGATTGCATTTTCTTTCGTTAGCAGGTTGACAAGAGATGTGTGGGAGGGGCGACATATTTTACAAGAAAACGCTAGTGCTTTGCACATAGCATTCTTCATACCGAATGTATCTACGTACAGTGGATGTTTGCATGAATAATAAGTTTTTTGGTAAGTAACAGCTCGATGTTTTAATTTGTTTCATTATGGTTTAAGAATATAATTAGTTTTTTGGGAAGTAAAAGCCCGATGATTAAATTTTCTTCATTACTGATATAATTACACATTCTGGTGACTTTGGATTGCGTTACCGATTGCATCTTCTTTCGTTCGCAGGTTGGCAAGAGATGTGTGGGAGCGGTGACATATTCTAGAAGAAAATCGCTAGTGCTGTGCACATAGCATTCTTCACACCTAATGTATCTACGTACAGGGGATGACTGCGTGAATAATTACTTTTTTGGGAAGTAACAGCTCGATGCATAAATTTTTTTCATAATCCTTTGGAATAAAGATAAAATTACACATTCTGGTGACTTTTGATTTCGCTAAACATTGCATTTTCTTTCGTTAGCAGGTTGAAAAGAGATGTGTGGGAGCGGCGACATATTCTACAAGAAAATCGCTAGTGCTGTGCACATAGCATTCTTCACACCAAATGTATCTACGTACAGGGGATGACTGCGTGAATAATTACTTTTTTGGGAAGTAACAGCTCGATGTTTAAATTTTTTTCATAATGCTTTGGCATACAGATAAAATTACACATTCTGGTGACTTTTGATTTCGCTAATGATTGCATTTTCTTTCGTTAGCAGGTTGACAAGAGATGTGTGGGAGCGGCGAGATATTCTACAAGAAAATCGCTAGTGCTTTGCACACAGCATTCTTCACACCGAATGTATCTACGTACAGTGGATGACTGCATGAATAATAAGTTTTTTAGTAAGTAACAGCTCGATGTTTTAATTTGTTTCCTTATGGTTTAAGATTATAATTGGTTTTTTCGAAAGTAAAAGCCCGATGATTAAATTTTCTTCATTACAGATATAATTACACATTCTGGTGACTTTGGATTGCGTTAATGATTGCATCTTCTTTCGTTCGCAGGTTGACAAGAGATGTGGGGGAGTGGTGACATATTCTAGAAGAAAATCGCTAGTGCTGTGCACATAGCATTCTTCACACCTAATGTATCTACGTACAGCGGATGACTGCATGAATAATAAGTTTTTTTGCTAAGTAAAACTTCGATGTTTCAATTTGTTTTATTATGGTTTTAGAATATAATTAGTTTTTTGGGAAGTAAAATCCCGATGATTAAATTTTCTTCATTACAGATATTATTACACATTCTGGTGACTTTTGATTTCGCTAATGATTGCAACTTCTTTCGTTCGCAGGTTGACAAGAGACGTGTGGGAGCGGCGACATATTCTACAAGAAAATCGCTTGTGCTTTGCACATAGCATTCTTCACACCGAATGTATCTACGTACAGTGGATGACTGAATGAATAATAAGTTTTTTGGTAAGTAACAGCTCGATGTTTTAATTTGTTTCATTATGGTTTAAGGATATAATTAGTTTTTTGGAAAGTAAAGGCCCGATGATTAAATTTTTTTCATTAGAGATATAATTACACATTCTGGTGACTTTGGATTGCGTTACCGATTGCATCTTCTTTCGTTCGCAGGTTGGCAAGAGATGTGTGGGAGCGGTGACATATTCTAGAAGAAAATCACTAGTGCTTTGCTCATAGCATTATTCACACCGAATGTATCTACGTACAGTGGATGACTGCATGTATAATAAGTTTTTGGTAGGTAACGGCTCGTGTTTTATTTTTTTTCGTTATGGTTTAAAAATACAAATACAATTACACATTCTGGTGACTTTTGATTTCGCTAATGATTGCATTTTCTTTCGTTAGCAGGTTGACAAGAGATGTGTGGGAGCGGCGACATATTTTACAAGAAAACGCTAGTGCTTTGCACATAGCATTCTTCACACCGAATGTATCTACGTACAGTGGATGTTTGCATGAATAATAAGTTTTTTGGTAAGTAACAGCTCGATGTTTTAATTTGTTTCCTTATGGTTTAAGAATATAATTAGTTTTTTGGGAAGTAAAAGCCCGATGATTAAATTTTCTTCATTACTGATATAATTACACATTCTGGTGACTTTGGATTGCGTTACCGATTGCATCTTCTTTCGTTCGCAGGTTGGCAAGAGATGTGTGGGAGCGGTGACATATTCTAGAAGAAATCGCTAGTGCTGTGCACATAGCATTCTTCACACCTAATGTATCTACGTACAGGGGATGACTGCGTGAATAATTACTTTTTTGGGAAGTAACAGCTCGATGTTTAAATGTTTTTCATAATGCTTTGGAATAAAGATAAAATTACTCATTCTGGTGACTTTTGATTTCGCTTATGATTGCATTTCTTTCGTTAGCAGGTTGACAAGAGATGTGTGGGAGCGGCGACATATTCTACAAGAAAATCGCTAGTGCTTTGCACACAGCATTCTTCACACCGAATATATCTACGTACAGTGGATGATTGCATGAATAATAAGTTTTTTGGTAAGTAACAGCTCGATGTTTTAATTTGTTTCATTATGGTTTAAGAATATAATTAGTTTTTTGGAAAGAAAAAGCCCGATGATTAAATTTTCTTCATTACAGATATAATTACACATTCTGGTGGCTTTGGATTGCGTTAATGATTGCATCTTCTTTCGTTCTCAGGTTGACAAGAGATGTGTGGGAGCGGTGACATATTCTAGAAGAGAATCGCTAGTGCTGTGCACATAGCATTCTTCACACCGAATGTATCTACGTACAGGGGTTGACTGCGTGAATAATTACTTTTTTGGGAAGTAACAGCTCGATGTTTAAATTTTTTTCATTATGCTTTGGAATACAGATAAAATTACACATTCTGGTGACTTTTGAATTCGCTAATGATTGCATTTTCTTTCGTTAGCAGGTTGACAAGAGATGTGTGGGAGCGGCGACATATTCTACAAGAAAATCGCTAGTGCTTTGCACACAGCATTCTTCACACCGAATATACCTACGTACAGTGGATGACTGCATGAATAATAAGTTTTTTGGTAAGTAACAGCTCGATGTTATAATTTGTTTCATTGTGGTTTAAGAATATAATTAGTTTTTTGGAAAGTAAAAGCCCGATTATTAAATTTTCTTCATTACAGATATAATTACACATTCTGGTGACTTTGGATTGCGTTAATGATTGCATCTTCTTTCGTTCGGAGGTTCACAAGAGATGTGTGGGAGCGGTGACATATTCTAGAAGAAAATCTCTAGTGCTGTGCACATAGCATTCTTCACACCGAATGTATCTACGTACAGGGGATGACTGCGTGAATAATTACTTTTTTGGGAAGTAACAGCTAGATGTTTAAATTTTTTTCATAATGCTTTGGAATACAGATAAAATTACACATTCTGGTGACTTTTGATTTCGCTAATGATTGCATTTTCTTTCGTTAGCAGGTTGACAAAAGATGTGTGGGAGCGGCGACATATTCTACAAGAAAATCGCTAGTGCTTTGCACACAGCATTATTCACACCGAATATACCTACGTACAGTGGATGACTGCATGAATAATAAGTTTTTTGGTAAGTAACAGCTCGATGTTTTAATTTGTTTCCTTATGGTTTAAGAATATAATTAGTTTTTTGGAAAGTAAATGCCCGATGATTAAATTTTCTTCATTACAGATATAATTACACATTCTGGCGACTTTGGATTGCGTTAATGATTGCATCTTCTTTCGTTCGCAGGTTGACAAGAGATGTGTGGGAGTGGTGACATATTCTAGAAGAAAATCGCTAGTGCTGTGCACATAGCATTCTTCACACCTAATGTATCTACGTACAGCGGATGACTGCATGAATAATAAGTTTTTTGGGAAGTAACAGCTCGATGTTTTAATTTGTTTCATTATGGTTTTAGAATATAATTAGTTTTTTGGGAAGTAAAAGCCCGATGATTAAATTTTCGTCATTACAGATATAATTACACACTCTGGTGACTTTGGATTGCGTTAATGATTGCATCTTCTTTCGTTCAGAGGTTGACAAGAGATGTGTGGGAGCAGTGACATATTCTAGAAGAAAATCGCTAGTGCTGTGCACTTAGCATTCTTCACACCGAATGTATCTACGTACAGGGGATGGCTGCGTGAGTAATTACTTTTTTGGGAAGTAACAGCTCAATGTTTAAATTTTTTTCATAATGCTTTTTAATACAGATAAAATTACACATTCTGGTGACTTTTGATTTCGCTAATGATTGCATCTTCTTTCGTTCGCAGGTTGACAAGAGATGTGTGGGAGCGGCGACATATTCTACAAGAATATCGCTAGTGCTTTGCACATAGCATTCTTCACACCGAATGTATCTACGTACAGTGGATGACTGAATGAATAATAAGTTTTTTGGTAAGTAACAGCTCGACGTTTTAATTTGTTTCATTATGGTTTAAGGATATAATTAGTTTTTTGGAAAGTAAAAGCCCGATGATTAAATTTTCTTCATTACAGATATAATTACACATTCTGGCGACTTTGGATTGCGTTAATGATTGCATCTTCTTTCGTTCGCAGGTTGACAAGAGATGTGTGGGAGCTGTGACATATTCTAGAAGAAAATCGCTAGTGCTGTGCACATAGCATTCTTCACACCGAATGTATCTACGTACAGGGGATAACTGCGTGAATAATTACTTTTTTGGGCAGTAACAGCTCGATGTTTAAATGTTTTTCATAATGCTTTGGAATACAGATAAAATTACACATTCTGGTGACTTTTGATTTCGCTAATGATTGCATTTTCTTTCGTTAGCAGGTTGACAAGAGATGTGTGGGAGCGGCGACATATTCTACAAGAAAATCGCTTGTTCTTTGCACATAGCATTCTTCACACCGAATGTATCTACGTACAGTGGATGACTGAATGAATAATAAGTTTTTTGGTAAGTAACAGCTCGATGTTTTAATTTGTTTCATTATGGTTTAAGAATATAATTAGTTTTTTGGAAAGTAAAAGCCCGATGATGAAATTTTTTTCATTACGGATATAATTACACATTCTGGTGACTTTGGATTGCGTTAATGATTGCATCTTCTTTCGTTCGCAGGTTGACAATAGATGTGTGGGAGCGGTGACATGTTCTAGAAGAAAATCGCTAGTGCTGTGCACATACCATTCTTCACACCGAATGTATCTACGTACAGGGGTTGACTACGTGAATAATTACTTTTTTGAGAAGTAACAGCTCGATGTATAAATGTTTTTCATAATGCTTTGGAATACAGATAAAATTACACATTCTGGTGACTTTTGATTTCGCTAATGATTGCATTTTCTTTCGTTAGCAGGTTGACAAGAGATGTGTGGGAGCGGCGACATATTCTACAAGAAAATCGCTAGTGCTTTGCACACAGCATTCTTCACACCGAATGTATCTACGTACAGTGGATGACTGCATGAATAATAAGTTTTTTGGTAAGTAACAGCTCGATGTTTTAATTTGTTTCCTTATGGCTTAAGAATATTAATAGTTTTTTGGAAAGTAAAAGCCCGATGATTAAATTTTCTTCATTACAGATATAATTACACATTCTGGTGACTTTGGATTGCGTTAATGATTGCATCTTCTTTCGTTCGCTGGTTGACATGAGATGTGTGGGAGCGGTGACATATTCTAGAAGAAAATCGCTAGTGCTGTGCACATAGCATTCTTCACACCAAATGTATCTACGTACAGGGGATGACTGCGTGAATAATTACTTTTTTGGGAAGTAACAGCTCGATGTTTAAATTTTTTTCATAATGCTTTGGCATACAGATAAAATTACACATTCTGGTGACTTTTGATTTCGCTAATGATTGCATTTTCTTTCGTTAGCAGGTTGACAAGAGATGTGTGGGAGCGGCGACATATTCTACAAGAAAATCGCTAGTGCTTTGCACACAGCATTCTTCACACTGAATGTATCTACGTACAGTGGATGACTGCATGAATAATAAGTTTTTTGGTAAGTAACAGCTCGATGTTTTAATTTGTTTCCTTATGGTTTAAGATTATAATTGGTTTTTGGGAAGAAAAAGCCCGATGATTAAATTTTCTTCATTACAGATATAATTACACATTCTGGTGACTTTGGATTGCGTTACTGATTGCATCTTCTTTCGTTCGCAGGTTGACAAGAGATGTGGGGGAGTGGTGACATATTCTAGAAGAAAATCGCTAGTGCTGTGCACATAGCATTCTTCACACCTAATGTATCTACGTACAGCGGATGACTGCATGAATAATAAGTTTTTTTGGTAAGTAACAGTTCGATGTTTCAATTTGTTTCATTATGGTTTTAGAATATAATTAGTTTTTTGGGAAGTAAAAGCCCGATGATTAAATTTTCTTCATTACAGATATTATTACACATTCTGGTGACTTTTGATTTCGCTAATGATTGCATCTTCTTTCGTTCGCAGGTTGACAAGAGATGTGTGGGAGCGGCGACATATTCTACAAGAAAATCGCTTGTGCTTTGCACATAGCATTCTTCACACCGAATGTATCTACGTACAGTGGATGACTGCATGTATAATAAGATTTTGGTAGGTAACAGCTCGTGTTTTATTTTTTTTCGTTATGGTTTAAAAATACAAATACAATTACACATTCTGGTGACTTTTGATTTCGCTAATGATTGCATTTTCTTTCGTTAGCAGGTTGACAAGAGATGTGTGGGAGCGGCGACATATTTTACAAGAAAACGCTAGTGCTTTGCACATAGCATTCTTCATACCGAATGTATCTACGTACAGTGGATGTTTGCATGAATAATAAGTTTTTTGGTAAGTAACAGCTCGATGTTTTAATTTGTTTCATTATGGTTTAAGAATATAATTAGTTTTTTGGGAAGTAAAAGCCCGATGATTAAATTTTCTTCATTACTGATATAATTACACATTCTGGTGACTTTGGATTGCGTTACCGATTTCATCTTCTTTCGTTCGCAGGTTGGCAAGAGATGTGTGGAAGCGGTGACATATTCTAGAAGAAAATCGCTAGTGCTGTGCACATAGCATTCTTCACACCTATTGTATCTACGTACAGGGGATGACTGCGTGAATAATTACTTTTTTGGGAAGTAACAGCTCGATGTTTAAATTTTTTTCATAATGCTTTGGAATAAAGATAAAATTACACATTCTGGTGACTTTTGATTTCGCTAAACATTGCATTTTCTTTCGTTAGCAGGTTGAAAAGAGATGTGTGGGAGCGGCGACATATTCTACAAGAAAATCGCTAGTGCTGTGCACATAGCATTCTTCACACCAAATGTATCTACGTACAGGGGATGACTGCGTGAATAATTACTTTTTTGGGAAGTAACAGCTCGATGTTTAAATTTTTTTCATAATGCTTTGGCATACAGATAAAATTACACATTCTGGTGACTTTTGATTTCGCTAATGATTGCATTTTCTTTCGTTAGCAGGTTGACAAGAGATGTGTGGGATCGGCGACATATTCTACAAGAAAATCGCTAGTGCTTTGCACACAGCATTCTTCACACCGAATGTATCTACGTACAGTGGATGACTGCATGAATAATAAGTTTTTTGGTAAGTAACAGCTCGATGTTTTAATTTGTTTCCTTATGGTTTAAGATTATAATTGGTTTTTTGGAAAGTAAAAGCCCGATGATTAAATTTTCTTCATTACAGATATAATTACACATTCTGGTGACTTTGGATTGCGTTAATGATTGCATCTTCTTTCGTTCGCAGGTTGACAAGAGATGTGGGGGAGTGGTGACATATTCTAGAAGAAAATCGCTAGTGCTGTGCACATAGCATTCTTCACACCTAATGTATCTACGTACAGCGGATGACTGCATGAATAATAAGTTTTTTTGGTAAGTAAAAGTTCGATGTTTCAATTTGTTTTATTATGGTTTTAGAATATAATTAGTTTTTTGGGAAGTAAAATCCCGATGATTAAATTTTCTTCATTACAGATATTATTACACATTCTGGTGACTTTTGATTTCGCTAATGATTGCAACTTCTTTCGTTCGCAGGTTGACAAGAGACGTGTGGGAGCGGCGACATATTCTACAAGAAAATCGCTTGTGCTTTGCACATAGCATTCTTCACACCGAATGTATCTACGTACAGTGGATGACTGAATGAATAATAAGTTTTTTGGTAAGTAACAGCTCGATGTTTTAATTTGTTTCATTATGGTTTAAGGATATAATTAGTTTTTTGGAAAGTAAAGGCCCGATGATTAAATTTTTTTCATTACAGATATAATTACACATTCTGGTGACTTTGGATTGCGTTACCGATTGCATCTTCTTTCGTTCGCAGGTTGGCAAGAGATGTGTGGGAGCGGTGACATATTCTAGAAGAAAATCACTAGTGCTTTGCTCATAGCATTATTCACACCGAATGTATCTACGTACAGTGGATGACTGCATGTATAATAAGTTTTTGGTAGGTAACGGCTCGTGTTTTATTTTTTTTCGTTATGGTTTAAAAATACAAATACAATTACACATTCTGGTGACTTTTGATTTCGCTAATGATTGCATTTTCTTTCGTTAGCAGGTTGACAAGAGATGTGTGGGAGCGGCGACATATTTTACAAGAAAACGCTAGTGCTTTGCACATAGCATTCTTCACACCGAATGTATCTACGTACAGTGGATGTTTGCATGAATAATAAGTTTTTTGGTAAGTAACAGCTCGATGTTTTAATTTGTTTCATTATGGTTTAAGAATATAATTAGTTTTTTGGGAAGTAAAAGCCCGATGATTAAATTTTCTTCATTACTGATATAATTACACATTCTGGTGACTTTGGATTGCGTTACCGATTTCATCTTCTTTCGTTCGCAGGTTGGCAAGAGATGTGTGGGAGCGGTGACATATTCTAGAAGAAAATCGCTAGTGCTGTGCACATAGCATTCTTCACACCGAATGTATCTACGTACAGGGGATGACTGCGTGAATAATTACTTTTTTGGGAAGTAACAGCTCGATGTTTAAATTTTTTCATTATGCTTTGGAATACAGATAAAATTACACATTCTGGTGACTTTTGATTTCGCTAATGATTGCATTTTCTTTCGTTTGCAGGTTGACAAGAGATGTGTGGGAGCGGCGACATATTCTACAAGAAAATCGCTAGTGCTTTGCACATAGCATTCTTCACACCGAATGTATCTACGTAGAGTGGATGACTGCATGAATAATAAGTTTTTTGGTAAGTAACAGCTCGATGTTTTTATTTGGTTCATTATGGTTTAAGAATATAATTAGTTTTTTGGAAAGTAAAAGCCCGATGATTAAATTTTCTTCATTACAGATATAATTACAGATTCTGGTGACTTTGGATTGCGTTAATGATTGCATCTTCTTTCGTTCGGAGGTTGACAAGAGATGTGTGGGAGCGGTGACATATTCTAGAAGAAAATCGCTAGTGCTGTGCACATAGCATTCTTCACACCGAATGTATCTACGTACAGGGGATGACTGCGTGAATAATTACTTTTTTGGGAAGTAAGAGCTCGATGTTTACATTTTTTTCATAATGCTTTGGAATACAGATAACATTACACATTCTGGTGACTTATGATTTCGTTAATGATTGCATTTTCTTTCGTTAGCAGGTTGACAAGAGATGTGTGGGAGCGGCGACATATTCTACAAGAAAATCGCTAGTGCTTTGCACATAGCATTCTTCACATCGAATGTATCTACGTACAGTGGATGACTGCATGAATAATAAGTTTTTTGGTAAGTAACAGCTCGATGTTTTAATTTGTTTCATTATGGTTTAAAAATATAATTAGTTTTTTGGAAGGTAAAAGCCCGATGATTAAATTTTCTTCATTACAGATGTAATTACACATTCTGGTGACTTTGGATTGCGTTAATGATTGCATCTTCTTTCGTTCGCAGGTTGACAAGAGATGTGTGGGAGCGGTGACGTATTCTAGAAGAAAATCGCTAGTGCTGTGCACATAGCATTCTTCACACCAAATATATCTACGTACAGTGGATGACTGCGTGAATAATTACTTTTTTGGGAAGTAACAGCTCGATGTTTAAATTTTTTTCATAATGCTTTGGAATACAGATAAAATTACTCATTCTGGTGACTTTTGATTTCGCTAATGATTGCATATTCTTTCGTTAGCAGGTTGACAATTGATGTGTGGGAGCGGCGACATATTCTACAAGAAAATCGCTAGTGCTTTGCACATAGCATTCTTCACACCGAATGTATCTACGTACAGCGGATGACTGCATGAATAATAAGTTTTTTGGTAAGTAACAGCTCGATGTTTTAATTTGGTTCATTATGGTTTAAGTATATAATTAGTTTTATGGGAAGTAAAAGCCCGATGATTAAATTTTCTTCATTACAGATATAATTACACATTCTGGATACTCTGAATTGCGTTAATGATTGCATCTTCTTTCGTTCGGAGGTTGACAAGAGATGTGTGGGAGCGGTGACATATTCTAGAAGAAAATCGCTAGTGCTGTGCACATAGCATTCTTCACACCGAATGTATCTACGTACAGGGGATAGCTGCGTGCATAATTACTTTTTTGGGAAGTAACAGCTCAATGTTTAAATTTTTTCATAATGCTTTGGAATACAGATAAAATTACACATTCTGGTGACTTTTGATTTCGCTAATGATTGCTTTTTCTTTCGTTAGCAGGTTGACAAGAGATGTGTGGGAGCGGCGACATATTCTACAAGAAAATCGCTAGTGCTTTGCACATAGCATTCTTCACACCGAATGTATCTACGTACAGAGGATGACTGAATGAATAATAAGTTTTTTGGTAAGTAACAGCTCGATGTTTTAATTTGTTTCATTATGGTTTAAGAATGTAATTAGTTTTTTGGAAAGTAAAAGCCCGATGATTACATTTTCTTCATTACAAATATAATTACACATTCTGGTGACTTTGGATTGCGTTAATGATTGCATCTTCTTTCGTTCGCAGGTTGACAAGAGATGTGTGGAAGCGGTGACATATTGTAGAAGAAAATCGCTTGTGCTGTGCACATAGCATTCTTCACACGGAATGTATCTACGTACAGGGGTTGACTACGTGAATAATTACTTTTTTGGGAAGTAACAACTCGATGTTTAAATTTTTTTCATAATGCTTTGGAATTCAGATAACATTACACATTCTGGTGACTTATGATTTCGCTAATGATTGCATTTTCTTTCGTTAGCAGGTTGACAAGAGATGTGTGGGAGCGGCGACATATTCTACAAGAAAATCGCTAGTGCTTTGCACATACCATTCTTCACTCCGAATGTATCTACGTACAGTGGATGACTGCATGAGTAATAAGTTTTTTGGTAAGTAACAGCTCGATGTATTAATTTGTTTCCTTATGGTTTAAGAATATGAATAGTTTTTTGGAAAGTAAAAGCCCGATGATTAAATTTTCTTCATTACAGATATAATTACACATTCTGGTGACTTTGGATTGCGTTAATGATTGCATCTTCTTTCGTTCGCAGGTTGACAAGAGATGTGTGGAAGCGGTGCCATATTCTAGAAGAAAATCACTAGTGCTGTGCACATTGCATTCTTGACACCGAATGTATCTACGTACAGGGGTTGACTACGTGAATAATTACTTTTTTGGGAAGTAACAGCTCGATGTTTAAATTTTTTTCATAATGCTTTGGAATACAGATAAAATTACACATTCTGGTGACATTTGATTTCGCTAATGATTGAATTTTCTTTCGTTAGCAGGTTGCCAAGAGATGTGTGGGTGCGGCGACATATTCTACAAGAAAACGCTAGTGCTTTGCACATAGCATTCTTCACACCGAATGTATCTACGTACAGTGGATGTTTGCATGAATAATAAGTTTTTTGGTAAGTAACAGCTCGATGTTTTAATTTGTTTCATTATGGTTTAAAAATATAATTAGTTTTTTGGAAAGTAAAAGACCGATGTTTAATATTTTTCATTACATATAAAATTACACATTCTGGTGACTTTTGATTTCGCTAATGATTGCATCTTCTTTCGTTCGCAGGTTGACAAGAGATGTGTGGGAGCGGCGACATATTCTACAAGAAAATCGCTAGTGCTTTGTACATAGCATTCTTCACACCGAATGTATCTACGTACAGTGGATGACTGATGAATAATAAGTTTTTTGGTAAGTAATAGCTCGATGTTTTAATTTGTTTCATTATGGTTTAAGAATATAATTAGTTTTTTGGAAAGTAAAAGCCCGATGATTAAATTTTCTTCATTACAGATATAATTACACATTCTGGTGACTTTGGATTGCGTTAATGATTGCATCTTCTTTCGTTCGCAGGTTGACAAGAGATGTGTGGGCGCGGTGACAATTCTAGAAGAAAATCGCTAGTGCTGTGCACATAGCATTCTTCACACCGAATGTATCTACGTACAGTGGATGACTGCGTGAATAATTACTTTTTTGGGAAGTAACAGCTCGATGTTTAAATTTTTTTCATAATGCTTTGGAATACATATAAAATTACTCATTCTGGTGACTTTTGATTTCGCTAATGATTGCATTTTCTTTCGTTAGCAGGTTGATAAGAGATGTGTGGGAGCGGCGACGTATTCTACAAGAAAATCGCTAGTGCTTTGCACATAGCTTTCTTCACATCGAATGTATCTACGTACAGTGGATGACTGCATGAATAATAAGTTTTTTGGTAAGTAACAGGTCGATGTTTTAATTTGTTTCATTATGGTTAGAGAATATAATTAGTTTTTTGGAAAGTAAAAGCCCGATGATTAAATTTTCTTCATTACAGATATAATTACACATTCTGGTGACTTTGGATTGCGTTAATGATTGCATCTTCTTTCGTTCGCAGGTTGACAAGAGATGTGTGGAAGCGGTGACATATTCTAGAAGAAAATCGCTAGTGCTGTGCACATAGCATTCTTCACACCGAATGTATCTACGTACAGTGGATGACTGCGTGAATAATTGCTTTTTTGGGAAGTAACAGCTCGATGTTTAAATGTTTTTCATAATGCTTTGGAATACAGATAAAATTACACATTCTGGTGACTTTTGATTTCGCTAATGATTGCATTTTCTTTCGTTAGAGGTTGACAAGAGATGTGTGGGAGCGGCGACATATTCTACAAGAAAATAGCTAGTGCTTTGCACATAGCATTCTTCACACCGAATGTATCTACGTACAGGGGATGACTGCGTGAATAATTACTTTTTTGGGAAGTAACAGCTCGATGTTTACATTTTTTTCATAATGCTTTGGAATACAGATAACATTACACATTCTGGTGACTTATGATTTCGTTAATGATTGCATTTTCTTTCGTTAGCAGGTTTACAAGAGATGTGTGGGAGCGGCGACATATTCTGCAAGAAAATCGCTAGTGCTTTGCACATAGCACTCTTCACATCGAATGTATCTACGTACAGTGGATGACTGCATGAATAATAAGTTTTTTGGTAAGTAACAGCTCGATGTTTCACTTTGTTTCATTATGGTTTAAAAATATAATTAGTTTTTTGAAAGGTAAAAGCCCGATTTTTAAATTTTCTTCATTACAGATGTAATTACACATTCTGGTGACTTTGGATTGCGTTAATGATTGCATCTTCTTTCGTTCGCAGGTTGACAAGAGATGTGTGGGAGCGGTGACATATTCTAGAAGAAAATCGCTAGTGCTGTGCACATAGCATTCTTCACACCGAATGTATCTACGTACAGTGGATGACTGCATGAATAATAAGTTTTTTGGTAAGAAACAGCTAAATGTTTTAATTTGTTTCATTATTGTTTAAGAATATAATTAGTTTTTTGGAAAGTAAAATCCCGATGATTAAATTTTCTTCATTACAGATATAATTACACATTCTGGTGACTTTGGATTGCGTTAATGATTTCATCTTCTTTCGTTCGCAGGTTGACAAGAGATGTGTGGAAGCGGTGACATATTCTAGAAGAAAATCGCTAGTGCTGTGCACATAGCATTCTTCACACCGAATGTATTTACGTACAGGGGTTGACTACGTGAATAATTACTTTTTTGGGAAGTAACAGTTCGATGTTTAAATTTTTTTCATAATGCTTTGGAATACAGATAAAATTACACATTCTGGTGACTTTTGATTTCGCTAATGATTGCATTTTCTTTCGTTAGCAGGTTGACAAGAGATGTGTGGGAGCGGCGACATATTCTACAAGAAAATCGCTAGTGCTTTGCACATAGCATTCTTCACACACAATGTATCTACGTACAGTGGATGACTGCATGAATAATAAGTTTTATGGTAAGTATCAGCTCGATGTTTTAATTTGTTTCATTATGGTTTAAGAACATAATTAGTTTTTTGGAAAGTAAAAGCCCGATGTTTAATATTCTTCCTTACATATATAAATACACATTCTGGTGACTTTTGATTTCGCTAATGATTGCATCTTCTTTCGTTCGCAGGTTGACAAGAGATGTGTGGGAGCGGCGACATATTCTACAAGAAAATCGCTAGTGCTTTGCACATAGCATTCTTCACACCGAATGTATCTACGTACAGTGGATGACTGATGAATAATAAGTTTTTTGGTAAGTAATAGCTCGATGTTTTAATTTGTTTCATTATGGTTTAAGAATATAATTAGTTTTTTGGAAAGTAAAACCCCGATGATTAAATTTTCTTCATTACAGATATAATTACACATTCTGGTGACTTTGGATTGCGTTAATGATTGCATCTTCTTTCGTTCGCAGGTTGACAAGAGATGTGTGGGCGCGGTGACATATTCTAGAAGAAAATCGCTAGTGCTGTGCACATAGCATACTTCACACCGAATGTATCTACGTACAGTGGATGACTGCGTGAATAATTACTTTTTTGGGAAGTAACAGCTCGATGTTCAAATTTTTTTCATAATGCTTTGGAATACAGATAAAATTACACATTCTGGTGACTTTTGATTTCGCTAATGATTGGATTTTCTTTCGTTAGCAGGTTGACAAGAGATGTGTGGGAGCGGCGACATATTCTACAGGAAAATCGCTAGTGCTTTGCACATGGCATTCTTCACACCGAATGTATCTATGTACAGTGGATGACTGCATGAATAATAAGTTTTTTGGTAAGTAACAGCTCGATGTTTTAATTTGTTTCATTATGGTTTAAGAATATAATTAGTTTTTTGGAAAGTAAAAGCCTGATAATTAAATTTTCTTCATTACAGATATAATTACACATTATGGTGACTTTGGATTGCATTAATGATTGCATCTTCTTTCGTTCGCAGGTTGACAAGAGATGTGTGGTAGCGGTGACATATTCTAGAAGAAAATCGCTAGTGCTGTGCACATAGCATTCTTCACACCGAATGTATCTACGTACAGTGGATGACTGCGTGAATAATTACATTTTTGGGAAGTAACAGCTCGATGTTTAAATTTTTTTCATAATGCTTTGGAATACAGATAAAATTACTCATTCTGGTGACTTTTGATTTCGCTAATGATTGCATTTTCTTTCGTTAGCAGGTTGATAAGAGATGTGTGGGAGCGGCGACATATTCTACAAGAAAATCGCTAGTGCTTTGCACATAGCTTTCTTCACACCGAATGTATCTACGTACAGTGGATGACTGCATGAATAATAAGTTTTTTGGTAAGTAATAGCTCGATGTTTTAATTTGTTTCATTATGGTTAGAGAATATAATTAGTTTTTTGGAAAGTAAAAGCCCGATGATTAAATTTTCTTCATTACAGATATAATTACACATTCTGGTGACTTTGGATTGCGTTAATGAATGCATCTTCTTTCGTTCGCAGGTTGACAAGAGATGTGTGGGAGCGGTGACATATTGTAGAAGAAAATCGCTAGTGCTGTGCACATAGCATTCTTCACACCGAATGTATCTACGTACAGTGGATGACTGCGTGAATAATTACATTTTTGGGAAGTAACAGCTCGATGTTTAAATTTTTTTCATAATGCTTTGGAATACAGATAAAATTACAGATTCTGGTGACTTTTGATTTCGCTAATGATTGCATTTTCTTTCGTTAGCAGGTTGACAAGAGATGTGTGGGAGCGGCGACATTTTCTACAAGAAAATCGCTAGTGCTTTGCACATAGCATTCTTCACACCGAATGTATCTACGTACAGTGGATGACTGCATGAATAATAAGTTTTTTGGTAAGTAACAGCTCGATGTTTTAATTTGTTTCATTATTGTTATGAATATAATTAGTTTTTTGGAAAGTAAAAGCCGGATGACTAAATTTTCTTCATTACAGATATAATTACACATTCTGGTGACTTTGGATTGCGTTAATGATTGCATCTTCTTTTGTTCGCAGGTTGACAAGAGATGTGTGGGAGCGGTGACATATTCTAGAAGAAAATCGCTAGTGCTGTACACATAGCATTCTTCACACCGAATGTATCTACGTATAGTGGTTGACTGCGTGAATAATTACTTTTTTGGGAAGTAACAGCTCGATGTTTAAAATTTTTTCATAATGCTTTGGAATACAGATAAAATTACTCATTCTGGTGACTTTTGATTTCGCTAATGATTGCATTTTCTTTCGTTAGCAGGTTGACAAGAGATGTGTGGGAGCGGCGACATATTCTACAAGAAAATCGCTAGTGCTTTGCACATAGCATTCTTCACACCGAATGTATCTACGTACAGTGGGTGACTGCATGAATAATAAGTTTTTTTGGTAAGTAACAGCTAGATGTTTTAATTTGTTTCATTATGGTTTAAGAATATAATTAGTTTTTTGGAAAGTAAAAACCCGATGATTAATTTTCTTCATTACAGATATTATTACACATTCTGGTGACTTTTGATTTTGCTATTGATTGCATCTTCTTTCGTTCGCAGGTTGACAAGAGATGTGTGGGAGCGGCGACATATTCTACAAGAAAATCGCTAGTGCTTTTCACATAGCATTCTTCTCACCGATTGTATCTACGTAGAGTGGATGACTGCATGAATAATAAGTTTTTTGGTAAGTAATAGCTCGATGTTTTAATTTGTTTCATTATGGTTTAAGAATATAATTAGTTTTTTGGATAGTAAAAGCCCGATGACTAAATTTTCTTCATTACAGATATAATTAAACATTCTGGTGACTTTGGATTGCGTTAATGATTGCATCTTCTTTCGTTCGCGGGTTGACAAGAGATGTGTGGGAGCAGTGACATATTCTAGAAGAAAATCGCTAGTGCTGTGCACATAGCATTCTTCACACCGAACGTATCTACGTACAGTGGATGACTGCGTGAATAATAAGTTTTTTGGTAAGTATCAGCTCGATGTTTTAATTTGTTTCATTATGGTTTAAGAATATAATTAGTTTTTTGGAAAGTAAAAGCCCGATGTTTAATATTCTTCATTACATATATAATTACTCATTCTGGTGACTTTTGATTTTGCTAATGATTGCATCTTCTTTCGTTCGCAGGTTGACAAGAGATGTGTGGGAGCGGCGACATATTCTACAAGAAAATCGCTAGTGCTTTGCACATAGCATTCTTCACACCGAATGTATCTACGAACAGTGGATGACTGCATGAATAATAAGTTTTTTGGTAAGTAACAGCTCGATCTTTTAACTTGTTTCATTATGGTTTAAGAATATAATTAGTTTTTTGGAAAGTAAAAGACCGATGATTAATTTTCTTCATTACAGATATTATTACACATTCTGGTGACTTTTGATTTTGCTAATGATTGCATCTTCTTTCGTTCGCAGGTTGACAAGAGATGTGTGGGAGCGGCGACATATTCTACAAGAAAATCGCTAGTGCTTTTCACATAGCATTCTTCACACCGAATGTATCTACGTAGAGTGGATGACTGCATGAATAATAAGTTTTTTGGTAAGTAATAGCTCGATGTTTTAATTTGTTTCATTATGGATTAAGAATATAATTAGTTTTTTGGATAGTAAAAGCCCGATGACTAAATTTTCTTCATTACAGATATAATTAAACATTCTGGTGACTTTGGATTGCGTTAATGATTGCATCTTCTTTCGTTCGCGGGTTGACAAGAGATGTGTGGGAGCAGTGACATATTCAAGAAGAAAATCGCTAGTGCTGTGCACATAGCATTCTTCACACCGAACGTATCTACGTACAGTGGATGACTGCGTGAATAATAAGTTTTTTGGTAAGTATCAGCTCGATGTTTTAATTTGTTTCATTATGGTTTAAGAATATAATTAGTTTTTTGGAAAGTAAAAGCCCGATGTTTAATATTCTTCATTACATATATAATTACACATTCTGGTGACTTTTGATTTCGCTAATGATTGCATCTTCTTTCGTTCGCAGGTTGACAAGAGATGTGTGGGAGCGGCGACATATTCTACAAGAAAATCGCTAGTGCTTTGCACATAGCATTCTTCACACCGAATGTATCTACGTACAGTGGATGACTGATGAATAATAAGTTTTTTGGTAAGTAATAGCTCGATGTTTTAATTTGTTTCATTATGGTTTAAGAATATAATTAGTTTTTTGGAAAGTAAAAGTCCAATGATTAAATTTTCTTCATTACAAATATAATTACACATTCTGGTGACTTTGGATTGCGTTAATGATTGCATCTTCTTTCGTTCGCAAGTTGACAAGAGATGTGTGGGCGCGGTGACATATTCTAGAAGAAAATCGCTAGTGCTGTGCACATAGCATACTTCACACCGAATGTATCTACGTACAGTGGATGACTGCGTGAATAATTACTTTTTTGGGAAGTAACAGCTCGATGTTCAAATTTTTTTCATAATGCTTTGGAATACAGATAAAATTACACATTCTGGTGACTTTTGATTTCGCTAATGATTGCATTTTCTTTCGTTAGCAGGTTGATAAGAGATGTGTGGGAGCGACGACATATTCTACAAGAAAATCGCTAGTGCTTTGCACATAGCTTTCTTCACACCGAATGTATCTACGTACAGTGGATGACTGCTTGAATAATAAGTTTTTTGGTAAGTAACAGCTCGATGTTTTAATTTGTTTCATTATTGTTATGAATATAATTAGTTTTTTGGAAAGTAAAATCCGGATGACTAAATTTTCTTCATTACAGATATAATTACACATTCTGGTGACTTTGGATTGCGTTAATGATTGCATCTTCTTTTGTTCGCAGGTTGACAAGAGATGTGTGGGGGCGGTGACATATTCTAGAATAAAATCGCTAGTGCTGTACACATAGCATTCTTCACACCGAATGTATCTACGTACAGTGGTTGACTGCGTGAATAATTACTTTTTTGGGAAGTAACAGCTCGATGTTTAAAATTTTTTCATAATGCTTTGGAATACAGATAAAATTACTCATTCTGGTGACTTTTGATTTCGCTAATGATTGCATTTTCTTTCGTTAGCAGGTTGACAAGAGATGTGTGGGAGCGGCGACATATTCTACAAGAAAATCGCTAGTGCTTTGCACATAGCATTCCTCACACCGAATGTATCTACGTACAGTGGGTGACTGCATGAATAATAAGTTTTTTTGGTAAGTAACAGCTAGATGTTTTAATTTGTTTCATTATGGTTTAAGAATATAATTAGTTTTTTGGAAAGTAAAAACCCGATGATTAATTTTCTTCATTACAGATATTATTACACATTCTGGTGACTTTTGATTTTGCTAATGATTGCATCTTCTTTCGTTCGCAGGTTGACAAGAGATGTGTGGGAGCGCCGACATATTCTACAAGAAAATCGCTAGTGCTTTTCACATAGCATTCTTCACACCGATTGTATCTACGTAGAAAGGATGACTGCATGAATAATAAGTTTTTTGGTAAGTAATAGCTCGATGTTTTAATTTGTTTCATTATGGTTTAAGAATATAATTAGTTATTTGGATAGTAAAAGCCCGATGACTAAATTTTCTTCGTTACAGATATAATTAAACATTCTGGTGACTTTGGATTGCGTTAATGATTGCATCTTCTTTCGTTCGCGGGTTGACAAGAGATGTGTGGGAGCAGTGACATATTCTAGAAGAAAATCGCTAGTGCTGTGCACATAGCATTCTTCACACCGAACGTATCTACGTACAGTGGATGACTGCGTGAATAATAAGTTTTTTGGTAAGTATCAGCTCGATGTTTTAATTTGTTTCATTATGGTTTAAGAATATAATTAGTTTTTTGAAAGTAAAAGACCGATGATTAATTTTCTTCATTACAGATATTATTACACATTCTGGTGATTTTTGATTTTGCTAATGATTGCATCTTCTTTCGTTCGCAGGTTGACAAGAGATGTGTGGGAGCGGTGACATATTCTACAAGAAAATCGCTAGTGCTTTGCACATAGCATTCTTCACACCGAATGTATCTACGTAGAGTGGATGACTGCATGAATAATAAGTTTTTTGGTAAGTAATAGCTCGATGTTTTAATTTGTTTCATTATGGTTTAAGAATATAATTAGTTTTTTGGATAGTAAAAGCCCGATGACTAAATTTTCTTCATTACAGATATAATTAAACATTCTGGTGACTTTGGATTGCGTTAGTGATTGCATCTTCTTTCGTTCGCGGGTTGACAAGAGATGTGTGGGAGCAGTGACATATTCTAGAAGAAAATCGCTAGTGCTGTGCACATAGCATTCTTCACACCGAACGTATCTACGTACAGTGGATGACTGCGTGAATAATTACTTTTTTGGGAAGTAACAGCTCGATGTTTAAATTTTTTTCATAATGCTTGGAATACAGATAAAATTACACATTCTGGTGACTTTTGATTTCGCTAATGATTGAATTTTCTTTCGTTAGCAGGTTGACAAGAGATGTGTGGGAGCGGCGACATATTCTACAAGAAAATCGCTAGTGCTTTGCACATAGCATTCTTCACACCGAATGTATCTACGAACAGTGGATGACTGTATGAATAATATGTTTTTTGGTAAGTAACAGCTCGATGTTTTAATTTGTTTCATTATGGTTTAAGAGTATAATTAGTTTTTTGGAAAGTAAAAGCCCGATGTTTAATATTCTTCATTACATATATAATTACACATTCTGGTGACTTTTGATTTCGCTAATGATTGCATCTTCTTTCGTTCGCAGGTTGACAAGAGATGTGTGGGAGCGGCGACATATTCTACAAGAAAATCGCTAGTGCTTTGCACATAGCATTCTTCACACCGAATGTATGTACGTACAGTGGATGACTGATGAATAATAAGTTTTTTGGTAAGTAATAGTTCGATGTTTTAATTTGTTTCATTATGGTTTAAGAATATAATTAGTTTTTTGGAAAGTAAAAGCCCGATGATTAAATTTTCTTCATTACAAATATAATTACACATTCTGGTGACTTTGGATTGCGTTAATGATTGCATCTTCTTTCGTTCGCACGTTGACAAGAGATGTGTGGGCGCGGTGACATATTCTAGAAGAAAATCGCTAGTGCTGTGCACATAGCATACTTCACACCGAATGTATCTACGTACAGTGGATGACTGCGTGAATAATTACTTTTTTGGGAAGTAACAGCTCGATGTTCAAATTTTTTCATAATGCTTTGGAATACAGATAAAATTACACATTCTGGTGACTTTTGATTTCGCTAATGTTTGGATTTTCTTTCGTTAGCAGGTTGACAAGAGATGTGTGGGAGCGGCGACATATTCTACAGGAAAATCGCTAGTGCTTTGCACATGGCATTCTTCACACCGAATGTATCTATGTACAGTGGATGACTGCATGAATAATAAGTTTTTGGTAAGTAACAGCTCGATGTTTTAATTTGTTTCATTATGGTTTAAGAATATAATTAGTTTTTTGAAAAGTAAAAGCCCGATGATTAAATTTTCTTCATTACAGATATAATTACACATTATGGTGACCTTGGATTGCATTAATGATTGCATCTTCTTTCGTTCGCAGGTTGACAAGAGATGTGTGGGAGCGGTGACATATTCTAGAAGAAAATCGCTAGTGCTGTGCACATAGCATTCTTCACACCGAACGTATCTACGTACAGTGGATGACTGCGTGAATAATTACTTTTTTGGGAAGTAACAGCTCGATGTTTAAATTTTTTTCATAATGCTTGGAATACAGATAAAATTACACATTCTGGTGACTTTTGATTTCGCTAATGATTGAATTTTCTTTCGTTAGCAGGTTGACAAGAGATGTGTGGGAGCGGCGACATATTCTACAAGAAAATCGCTAGTGCTTTGCACATAGCATTCTTCACACCGAATGTATCTACGTACAGTGGATGACTGGATGAATAATATGTTTTTTGGTAAGTAACAGCTCGATGTTTTAATTTGTTTCATTATGGTTTAAGAGTATAATTAGTTTTTTGGAAAGTAAAAGCCCGATGTTTAATATTCTTCATTACATATATAATTACACATTCTGGTGACTTTTGATTTCGCTAATGATTGCATCTTCTTTCGTTCGCAGGTTGACAAGAGATGTGTGGGAGCGGCGACATATTCTACAAGAAAATCGCTAGTGCTTTGCACATAGCATTCTTCACACCGAATGTATGTACGTACAGTGGATGACTGATGAATAATAAGTTTTTTGGTAAGTAATAGTTCGATGTTTTAATTTGTTTCATTATGGTTTAAGAATATAATTAGTTTTTTGGAAAGTAAAAGCCCGATGATTAAATTTTCTTCATTACAAATATAATTACACATTCTGGTGACTTTGGATTGCGTTAATGATTGCATCTTCTTTCGTTCGCAGGTTGACAAGAGATGTGTGGGCGCGGTGACATATTCTAGAAGAAAATCGCTAGTGCTGTGCACATAGCATACTTCACACCGAATGTATCTACGTACAGTGGATGACTGCGTGAATAATTACTTTTTTGGGAAGTAACAGCTCGATGTTCAAATTTTTTTCATAATGCTTTGGAATACAGATAAAATTACACATTCTGGTGACTTTTGATTTCGCTAATGTTTGGATTTTCTTTCGTTAGCAGGTTGACAAGAGATGTGTGGGAGCGGCGACATATTCTACAGGAAAATCGCTAGTGCTTTGCACATGGCATTCTTCACACCGAATGTATCTATGTACAGTGGATGACTGCATGAATAATAAGTTTTTGGTAAGTAACAGTTCGATGTTTTAATTTGTTTCATTATGGTTTAAGAATATAATTAGTTTTTTGAAAAGTAAAAGCCCGATGATTAAATTTTCTTCATTACAGATATAATTACACATTATGGTGACTTTGGATTGCATTAATGATTGCATCTTCTTTCGTTCGCAGGTTGACAAGAGATGTGTGGGAGCGGTGACATATTCTAGAAGAAAATCGCTAGTGCTGTGCACATAGCATTCTTCACACCGAATGTATCTACGTACAGTGGATGACTGCGTGAATAATTACTTTTTTGGGAAGTAACAGATCGATGTTTAAATTTTTCTCATAATGCTTTGGAATACAGATAAAATTACTCATTCTGGTGACTTTTGATTTCGCTAATGATTGCATTTTCTTTCGTTAGCAGGTTGATAAGAGATGTGTGGGAGCGGCGACATATTCTACAAGAAAATCGCTAGTGCTTTGCACATAGCTTTCTTCACACCGAATGTATCTACGTACAGTGGATGACTGCATGAATAATAAGTTTTTTGGTAAGTAATAGCTCGATGTTTTAATTTGTTTCATTATGGTTAGAGAATATAATTAGTTTTTTGGAAAGTAAAAGCCCGATGATTAAATTTTCTTCATTACAGATATAATTACACATTCTGGTGACTTTGGATTGCGTTAATGAATGCATCTTCTTTCGTTCGCAGGTTGACAAGAGATGTGTGGGAGCGGTGACATATTCTAGAAGAAAATCGCTAGTGCTGTGCACATAGCATTCATCACACCGAATGTATCTACGTACAGTGGTTGACTGCGTGAATAATTACTTTTTTGGGAAGTAACAGCTCGATGTTTAAATTTTTTTCATAATGCTTTGGAATACAGATAAAATTACTCATTCTGGTGACTTTTGATTTCGCTAATGATTGCATTTTCTATCGTTAGCAGGTTGACAAGAGATGTGTGGGAGCGGCGACATATTCTACAAGAAAATCGCTAGTGCATTGCACATAGCATTCTTCACACCGAATGTATCTACGTACAGTGGGTGACTGCATGAATAATAAGTTATTTTGGTAAGTAACAGCTAGATGTTTTAATTTGTTTCATTATGGTTTAAGAATATAATTAGTTTTTTGGAAAGTAAAAGCCCGATGATTAATTTTCTTCATTACAGATATTATTACACATTCTGGTGACTTTTGATTTCGCTAATGTTTGCATCTTCTTCCGTTCGCAGGTTGACAAGAGATGTGTGGGAGCGGCGACATATTCTACAAGAAAATCGCTAGTGCTTTGCACATAGCATTCTTCACACCGAATGTATCTACGTACAGTGGATGACAGCATGAATAATAAGTTTTTTGGTAAGTAACAGCTCGATCTTTTAACTTGTTTCATTATGGTTTAAGAATATAATTAGTTTTTTGGAAAGTAAAAGACCGATGATTAATTTTCTTCATTACAGATATTATTACACATTCTGGTGACTTTTGATTTTGCTAATGATTGCATCTTCTTTCGTTCGCAGGTTGACAAGAGATGTGTGGGAGCGGCGACATATTCTACAAGAAAATCGCTAGTGCTTTGCACATAGCATTCTTCACACCGAATGTATCTACGTAGAGTGGATGACTGCATGAATAATAAGTTTTTTGGTAAGTAATAGCTCGATGTTTTAATTTGTTTCATTATGGTTTAAGAATATAATTAGTTTTTTGGATAGTAAAAGCCCGATGACATAATTTTCTTCATTACAGATATAATTAAACATTCTGGTGACTTTGGATTGCGTTAGTGATTGCATCTTCTTTCGTTAGGCTGTTGACAAGAGATGTGTGGGAGCGGCGACATATTCTACAAGAAAATCGCTAGTGCTTTGCACATAGCATTCTTCACACCGAATGTATCCACGTACAGTGGATGACTGCATGAATAATAAGGTTTTTGGTAAGTAACAGCTCGATATTTAATTTGTTTCATTATGGTTTAAGAATATAATTAGTTTTTTGGGAAGTAAAAGCACGTGGATTAAATTTTCTTCATTACAGATATAATTACACATTCTGGTGTCTTTGGATTGCGTTAATGATTGCATCTTCCTTCGTTCGCAGGTTGACAAGAGATGTGTGGGAGCGGTGACATATTCTAGAAGAAAATCGCTAGTGCTGTGCACATAGCATTCTTCACACCGAATGTATCTACGTACAGTGGATGACTGCGTGAATAATGACTTTTTTGGGAAGTAACAGCTCGATGTTTAAATTTTTTTCATAATGCTTTGGAATACAGATAAAATTACACATTCTGGTGACTTTTGATTTCGCTAATGATTGCATTTTCTTTCGTTAGCAGGTTGACAAGAGATGTGTGGGAGCGGCGACATATTCTACAAGAAAATCGCTAGTGCTTTGCACATAGCATTCTTCACACCGAATGTATCTACGTACAGTGGATGACTCCATGAATAATAAGTTTTTTGGTAAGTAACAGCTCGATGTTTTAATTTGTTTCATTATGGTTTAAGAATATAATTAGTTTTTTGGAAAGTAAAAGCCCGATGATTACATTTTCTTCATTACAAATATAATTACATATTCTAGTGACTTTGGATTACGTTAATGATTGCATCTTCTTTCGTTCGTAGGTTGACAAGAGATGTGTGGAAGCGGTGACATATTCTAGAATAAAATCGCTAGTGCTGTGCACATAGCATTCTTCACACCGAATGTATCTACGTACAGGGGTTGACTACGTGAATAATTACTTTTTTGGGAAGTAACAACCCGATGTTTAAATTTTTTTCATAATGCTTTGGAATACAGATAAAATTACACATTCTGGTGACTTTTGATTTCGCTAATGATTGCATTTTCTTTCGTTAGCAGGTTGACAAGGGAAGTGTGGGAGCGGCGACATATTCTACAAGAAAATCGCTAGTTCTTTGCACACAGCATTCTTCACACCGAATGTATCTACGTACAGTGGATGACTGCATGAATAATAACTTTTTGGTAAGTAACAGCTCGATGTTTTAATTTGTTTCATTATGGTTTAAGAATATAATTAGTTTTTTGGAAAGTAAAGCCCGATGATTAAATTTTCTTCATTACAGATATAATTACACATTCTGGTGACTTTGGATTGCGTTAATGATTGCATCATCTTCATTCGTTCGGAGGTTGACAAGAGATGTGTGGGAGCGGTGACATATTCTAGAAGAAAATCGCTAGTGCTGTGCACATAGCATTCTTCACACCGAATGTATCTACGTACAGTGGATGACTACGTGAATAATTACTTTTTTGGGAAGTAACAGCTCGATGTTTACATTTTTTTCATAATGCTTTGGAATACAGATAAAATTACACATTCTGGTGACTTATGATTTCACTAATGATTGCATTTTCTTTCGTTAGCAGGTTGACAAGAGATGTGTGGGAGCGGCGACATATTCTACAAGAAAATCGCTAGTGCTTTGCACATAGCATTCTTCTCAACGAATGTATCTACGTACAGTGGATGACTGCATGAATAATAAGTTTTTTGGTAAGTATCAGCTCGATGTATTAATTTGTTTCATTATGGTTTAAGAATATAATTAGTTTTTTGGAAAGTAAAAGCCCGATGTTTAATATTCTTCATTACATATATAATTACACATTCTGGTGACTTTTGATTTCGCTAGTGATTGCATCTTCTTTCGTTCGCAGGTTGACAAGAGATGTGTGGGAGCGGCGACATATTCTAGAAGAAAATCGCTAGTGCTTGCACATAGCATTCTTCACACCGAATGTATCTACGTACAGGGGTTGACTACGTGAATAATTACTTTTTTGGGAAGTAACAACCCGATGTTTAAATTTTTTTCATAATGCTTTGGAATACAGATAAAATTACACATTCTGGTGACTTTTGATTTCGCTAATGATTGCATTTTCTTTCGTTAGCAGGTTGACAAGGGATGTGTGGGAGCGGCGACATATTCTACAAGAAAATCGCTAGTTCTTTGCACACAGCATTCTTCACACCGAATGTATCTACGTACAGTGGATGACTGCATGAATAATAAGTTTTTTGGTAAGTAACAGCTCGATGTTTTAATTTGTTTCATTATGGTTTAAGAATATAATTAGTTTTTTGGAAAGTAAAAGCCCGATGATTAAATGTTCTTCATTACAGATATAATTACACATTCTGGTGACTTTGGATTGCGTTAATGATTGCATCATCTTCATTCGTTCGGAGGTTTGCAAGAGATGTGTGGGAGCGGTGACATATTCTAGAAGAAAATCGCTAGTGCTGTGCGCATAGCATTCTTCACACCGAATGTATCTACGTACAGGGGATGACTGCGTGAATAATTAATTTTTTGGGAAGTAACAGCTCGATGTTTAGATTTTTTTCATAATGCTTTGGAATACAGTTAACATTACACATTCTGGTGACTTCTGATTTCGCTAATGATTGCATTTTCTTTCGTTAGCAGGTTGATAAGAGATGTGTGGGAGCGGCGACATATTCTACAAGAAAATCGCTAGTGCTTTGCACATAGCTTTCTTCACATCGAATGTATCTACGTACAGTGGATGACTGCATGAATAATAAGTTTTTTGGTAAGTAATAGCTCGATGTTTTAATTTGTTTCATTATGGTTAGAGAATATAATTAGTTTTTTGGAAAGTAAAAGCCCGATGATGAAATTTTCTTCATTACAGATATAATTACACATTCTGGTGACTTTGGATTGCGTTAATGAATGCATCTTCTATCGTTCGCAGGTTGACAAGAGATGTGTGGGAGCGGTGACATATTCTAGAAGAAAATCGCTAGTGCTGTGCACATAGCATTCTTCACACCGAATGTATCTACGTACAGTGGATGACTACGTGAATAATTACTTTTTTGGGAAGTAACAGCTCGATGTTTACATTTTTTTCATAATGCTTTGGAATACAGATAAAATTACACATTCTGGTGACTTATGATTTCACTAATGATTGCATTTTCTTTCGTTAGCAGGTTGACAAGAGATGTGTGGGAGCGGCGACATATTCTACAAGAAAATCGCTAGTGCTTTGCACATAGCATTCTTCTCAACGAATGTATCTACGTACAGTGGATGACTGCATGAATAATAAGTTTTTTGGTAAGTATCAGCTCGATGTTTTAATTTGTTTCATTATGGTTTAAGAATATAATTAGTTTTTTGGAAAGTAAAAGCCCGATGTTTAATATTCTTCATTACATATATAATTACACATTCTGGTGACTTTTGATTTCGCTAATGATTGCATCTTCTTTCGTTCGCAGGTTGACAAGAGATGTGTGGGAGCGGCGACATATTCTACAAGAAAATCGCTAGTGCTTTGCACATAGCATTCTTCACACCGAATGTATCTACGTACAGTGGATGACTGATGAATAATAAGTTTTTTGGTAAGTAATAGTTCGATGTTTTAATTTGTCTCATTATGGTTTAAGAATATAATTAGTTTTTTGGAAAGTAAAAGCCCGATGATTAAATTTTCTTCATTACAGATATAATTACACATTCTGGTGACTTTGGATTGCGTTAATGATTGCATCTTCTTTCGTTCACAGGTTGACAAGAGATGTGTGGGCGCGGTGATATAATCTAGAAGAAAATCGCTAGTGCTGTGCACATAGCATACTTCACACCGAATGTATCTACGTACAGTGGATGACTGCGTGAATAATTACTTTTTTGGGAAGTAACAGCTCGATGTTTAGATTTTTTTCATAATGCTTTGGAATACAGTTAACATTACACATTCTGGTGACTTCTGATTTCGCTAATGATTGCATTTTCTTTCGTTAGCAGGTTGATAAGAGATGTGTGGGAGCGGCGACATATTCTACAAGAAAATCGCTAGTGCTTTGCACATAGCTTTCTTCACATCGAATGTATCTACGTACAGTGGATGACTGCATGAATAATAAGTTTTTTGGTAAGTAATAGCTCGATGTTTTAATTTGTTTCATTATGGTTAGAGAATATAATTAGTTTTTTGGAAAGTAAAAGCCCGATGATGAAATTTTCTTCATTACAGATATAATTACACATTCTGGTGACTTTGGATTGCGTTAATGAATGCATCTTCTTTCGTTCGCAGGTTGACAAGAGATGTGTGGGAGCGGTGACATATTCTAGAAGAAAATCGCTAGTGCTGTGCACATAGCATTCTTCACACCGAATGTATCTACGTACAGTGGATGACTGCGTCATAATTACTTTTTTGGGAAGTAACAGCTCGATGTTTACATTTTTTTCATAATGCTTTGGAATACAGATAAAATTACACATTCTGGTGACTTATGATTTCACTAATGATTGCATTTTCTTTCGTTAGCAGGTTGACAAGAGATGTGTGGGAGCGGCGACATATTCTACAAGAAAATCGCTAGTGCTTTGCACATAGCATTCTTCTCAACGAATGTATCTACGTACAGTGGATGACTGCATGAATAATAAGTTTTTTGGTAAGTATCAGCTCGATGTTTTAATTTGTTTCATTATGGTTTAAGAATATAATTAGTTTTTTGGAAAGTAAAAGCCCGATGTTTAATATTCTTCATTACATATATAATTACACATTCTGGTGACTTTTGATTTCGCTAATGATTGCATCTTCTTTCGTTCGCAGGTTGACAAGAGATGTGTGGGAGCGGCGACATATTCTACAAGAAAATCGCTAGTGCTTTGCACATAGCATTCCTCACACCGAATGTATCTACGTACAGTGGGTGACTGCATGAATAATAAGTTTTTTTGGTAAGTAACAGCTAGATGTTTTAATTTGTTTCATTATGGTTTAAGAATATAATTAGTTTTTTGGAAAGTAAAAACCCGATGATTAATTTTCTTCATTACAGATATTATTACACATTCTGGTGACTTTTGATTTTGCTAATGATTGCATCTTCTTTCGTTCGCAGGTTGACAAGAGATGTGTGGGAGCGCCGACATATTCTACAAGAAAATCGCTAGTGCTTTTCACATAGCATTCTTCACACCGATTGTATCTACGTAGAAAGGATGACTGCATGAATAATAAGTTTTTTGGTAAGTAATAGCTCGATGTTTTAATTTGTTTCATTATGGTTTAAGAATATAATTAGTTTTTTGGATAGTAAAATCCCGATGACTAAATTTTCTTCGTTACAGATATAATTAAACATTCTGGTGACTTTGGATTGCGTTAATGATTGCATCTTCTTTCGTTCGCGGGTTGACAAGAGATGTGTGGGAGCAGTGACATATTCTAGAAGAAAATCGCTAGTGCTGTGCACATAGCATTCTTCACACCGAACGTATCTACGTACAGTGGATGACTGCGTGAATAATAAGTTTTTTGGTAAGTATCAGCTCGATGTTTTAATTTGTTTCATTATGGTTTAAGAATATAATTAGTTTTTTGAAAGTAAAAGACCGATGATTAATTTTCTTCATTACAGATATTATTACACATTCTGGTGATTTTTGATTTTGCTAATGATTGCATCTTCTTTCGTTCGCAGGTTGACAAGAGATGTGTGGGAGCGGTGACATATTCTACAAGAAAATCGCTAGTGCTTTGCACATAGCATTCTTCACACCGAATGTATCTACGTAGAGTGGATGACTGCATGAATAATAAGTTTTTTGGTAAGTAATAGCTCGATGTTTTAATTTGTTTCATTATGGTTTAAGAATATAATTAGTTTTTTGGATAGTAAAAGCCCGATGACTAAATTTTCTTCATTACAGATATAATTAAACATTCTGGTGACTTTGGATTGCGTTAGTGATTGCATCTTCTTTCGTTCGCGGGTTGACAAGAGATGTGTGGGAGCAGTGACATATTCTAGAAGAAAATCGCTAGTGCTGTGCACATAGCATTCTTCACACCGAACGTATCTACGTACAGTGGATGACTGCGTGAATAATTACTTTTTTGGGAAGTAACAGCTCGATGTTTAAATTTTTTTCATAATGCTTGGAATACAGATAAAATTACACATTCTGGTGACTTTTGATTTCGCTAATGATTGAATTTTCTTTCGTTAGCAGGTTGACAAGAGATGTGTGGGAGCGGCGACATATTCTACAAGAAAATCGCTAGTGCTTTGCACATAGCATTCTTCACACCGAATGTATCTACGTACAGTGGATGACTGTATGAATAATATGTTTTTTGGTAAGTAACAGCTCGATGTTTTAATTTGTTTCATTATGGTTTAAGAGTATAATTAGTTTTTTGGAAAGTAAAAGCCCGATGTTTAATATTCTTCATTACATATATAATTACACATTCTGGTGACTTTTGATTTCGCTAATGATTGCATCTTCTTTCGTTCGCAGGTTGACAAGAGATGTGTGGGAGCGGCGACATATTCTACAAGAAAATCGCTAGTGCTTTGCACATAGCATTCTTCACACCGAATGTATGTACGTACAGTGGATGACTGATGAATAATAAGTTTTTTGGTAAGTAATAGTTCGATGTTTTAATTTGTTTCATTATGGTTTAAGAATATAATTAGTTTTTTGGAAAGTAAAAGCCCGATGATTAAATTTTCTTCATTACAAATATAATTACACATTCTGGTGACTTTGGATTGCGTTAATGATTGCATCTTCTTTCGTTCGCACGTTGACAAGAGATGTGTGGGCGCGGTGACATATTCTAGAAGAAAATCGCTAGTGCTGTGCACATAGCATACTTCACACCGAATGTATCTACGTACAGTGGATGACTGCGTGAATAATTACTTTTTTGGGAAGTAACAGCTCGATGTTCAAATTTTTTCATAATGCTTTGGAATACAGATAAAATTACACATTCTGGTGACTTTTGATTTCGCTAATGTTTGGATTTTCTTTCGTTAGCAGGTTGACAAGAGATGTGTGGGAGCGGCGACATATTCTACAGGAAAATCGCTAGTGCTTTGCACATGGCATTCTTCACACCGAATGTATCTATGTACAGTGGATGACTGCATGAATAATAAGTTTTTGGTAAGTAACAGCTCGATGTTTTAATTTGTTTCATTATGGTTTAAGAATATAATTAGTTTTTTGAAAAGTAAAAGCCCGATGATTAAATTTTCTTCATTACAGATATAATTACACATTATGGTGACTTTGGATTGCATTAATGATTGCATCTTCTTTCGTTCGCAGGTTGACAAGAGATGTGTGGGAGCGGTGACATATTCTAGAAGAAAATCGCTAGTGCTGTGCACATAGCATTCTTCACACCGAACGTATCTACGTACAGTGGATGACTGCGTGAATAATTACTTTTTTGGGAAGTAACAGCTCGATGTTTAAATTTTTTTCATAATGCTTGGAATACAGATAAAATTACACATTCTGGTGACTTTTGATTTCGCTAATGATTGAATTTTCTTTCGTTAGCAGGTTGACAAGAGATGTGTGGGAGCGGCGACATATTCTACAAGAAAATCGCTAGTGCTTTGCACATAGCATTCTTCACACCGAATGTATCTACGTACAGTGGATGACTGTATGAATAATATGTTTTTTGGTAAGTAACAGCTCGATGTTTTAATTTGTTTCATTATGGTTTAAGAGTATAATTAGTTTTTTGGAAAGTAAAAGCCCGATGTTTAATATTCTTCATTACATATATAATTACACATTCTGGTGACTTTTGATTTCGCTAATGATTGCATCTTCTTTCGTTCGCAGGTTGACAAGAGATGTGTGGGAGCGGCGACATATTCTACAAGAAAATCGCTAGTGCTTTGCACATAGCATTCTTCACACCGAATGTATGTACGTACAGTGGATGACTGATGAATAATAAGTTTTTTGGTAAGTAATAGTTCGATGTTTTAATTTGTTTCATTATGGTTTAAGAATATAATTAGTTTTTTGGAAAGTAAAAGCCCGATGATTAAATTTTCTTCATTACAAATATAATTACACATTCTGGTGACTTTGGATTGCGTTAATGATTGCATCTTCTTTCGTTCGCAGGTTGACAAGAGATGTGTGGGCGCGGTGACATATTCTAGAAGAAAATCGCTAGTGCTGTGCACATAGCATACTTCACACCGAATGTATCTACGTACAGTGGATGACTGCGTGAATAATTACTTTTTTGGGAAGTAACAGCTCGATGTTCAAATTTTTTTCATAATGCTTTGGAATACAGATAAAATTACACATTCTGGTGACTTTTGATTTCGCTAATGTTTGGATTTTCTTTCGTTAGCAGGTTGACAAGAGATGTGTGGGAGCGGCGACATATTCTACAGGAAAATCGCTAGTGCTTTGCACATGGCATTCTTCACACCGAATGTATCTATGTACAGTGGATGACTGCATGAATAATAAGTTTTTGGTAAGTAACAGCTCGATGTTTTAATTTGTTTCATTATGGTTTAAGAATATAATTAGTTTTTTGAAAAGTAAAAGCCCGATGATTAAATTTTCTTCATTACAGATATAATTACACATTATGGTGACTTTGGATTGCATTAATGATTGCATCTTCTTTCGTTCGCAGGTTGACAAGAGATGTGTGGGAGCGGTGACATATTCTAGAAGAAAATCGCTAGTGCTGTGCACATAGCATTCTTCACACCGAATGTATCTACGTACAGTGGATGACTGCGTGAATAATTACTTTTTTGGGAAGTAACAGATCGATGTTTAAATTTTTCTCATAATGCTTTGGAATACAGATAAAATTACTCATTCTGGTGACTTTTGATTTCGCTAATGATTGCATTTTCTTTCGTTAGCAGGTTGATAAGAGATGTGTGGGAGCGGCGACATATTCTACAAGAAAATCGCTAGTGCTTTGCACATAGCTTTCTTCACACCGAATGTATCTACGTACAGTGGATGACTGCATGAATAATAAGTTTTTTGGTAAGTAATAGCTCGATGTTTTAATTTGTTTCATTATGGTTAGAGAATATAATTAGTTTTTTGGAAAGTAAAAGCCCGATGATTAAATTTTCTTCATTACAGATATAATTACACATTCTGGTGACTTTGGATTGCGTTAATGAATGCATCTTCTTTCGTTCGCAGGTTGACAAGAGATGTGTGGGAGCGGTGACATATTCTAGAAGAAAATCGCTAGTGCTGTGCACATAGCATTCATCACACCGAATGTATCTACGTACAGTGGTTGACTGCGTGAATAATTACTTTTTTGGGAAGTAACAGCTCGATGTTTAAATTTTTTTCATAATGCTTTGGAATACAGATAAAATTACTCATTCTGGTGACTTTTGATTTCGCTAATGATTGCATTTTCTATCGTTAGCAGGTTGACAAGAGATGTGTGGGAGCGGCGACATATTCTACAAGAAAATCGCTAGTGCATTGCACATAGCATTCTTCACACCGAATGTATCTACGTACAGTGGGTGACTGCATGAATAATAAGTTATTTTGGTAAGTAACAGCTAGATGTTTTAATTTGTTTCATTATGGTTTAAGAATATAATTAGTTTTTTGGAAAGTAAAAGCCCGATGATTAATTTTCTTCATTACAGATATTATTACACATTCTGGTGACTTTTGATTTCGCTAATGTTTGCATCTTCTTCCGTTCGCAGGTTGACAAGAGATGTGTGGGAGCGGCGACATATTCTACAAGAAAATCGCTAGTGCTTTGCACATAGCATTCTTCACACCGAATGTATCTACGTACAGTGGATGACAGCATGAATAATAAGTTTTTTGGTAAGTAACAGCTCGATCTTTTAACTTGTTTCATTATGGTTTAAGAATATAATTAGTTTTTTGGAAAGTAAAAGACCGATGATTAATTTTCTTCATTACAGATATTATTACACATTCTGGTGACTTTTGATTTTGCTAATGATTGCATCTTCTTTCGTTCGCAGGTTGACAAGAGATGTGTGGGAGCGGCGACATATTCTACAAGAAAATCGCTAGTGCTTTGCACATAGCATTCTTCACACCGAATGTATCTACGTAGAGTGGATGACTGCATGAATAATAAGTTTTTTGGTAATTAATAGCTCGATGTTTTAATTTGTTTCATTATGGTTTAAGAATATAATTAGTTTTTTGGATAGTAAAAGCCCGATGACATAATTTTCTTCATTACAGATATAATTAAACATTCTGGTGACTTTGGATTGCGTTAGTGATTGCATCTTCTTTCGTTAGGCTGTTGACAAGAGATGTGTGGGAGCGGCGACATATTCTACAAGAAAATCGCTAGTGCTTTGCACATAGCATTCTTCACACCGAATGTATCCACGTACAGTGGATGACTGCATGAATAATAAGGTTTTTGGTAAGTAACAGCTCGATATTTAATTTGTTTCATTATGGTTTAAGAATATAATTAGTTTTTTGGGAAGTAAAAGCACGTGGATTAAATTTTCTTCATTACAGATATAATTACACATTCTGGTGTCTTTGGATTGCGTTAATGATTGCATCTTCCTTCGTTCGCAGGTTGACAAGAGATGTGTGGGAGCGGTGACATATTCTAGAAGAAAATCGCTAGTGCTGTGCACATAGCATTCTTCACACCGAATGTATCTACGTACAGTGGATGACTGCGTGAATAATGACTTTTTTGGGAAGTAACAGCTCGATGTTTAAATTTTTTTCATAATGCTTTGGAATACAGATAAAATTACACATTCTGGTGACTTTTGATTTCGCTAATGATTGCATTTTCTTTCGTTAGCAGGTTGACAAGAGATGTGTGGGAGCGGCGACATATTCTACAAGAAAATCGCTAGTGCTTTGCACATAGCATTCTTCACACCGAATGTATCTACGTACAGTGGATGACTCCATGAATAATAAGTTTTTTGGTAAGTAACAGCTCGATGTTTTAATTTGTTTCATTATGGTTTAAGAATATAATTAGTTTTTTGGAAAGTAAAAGCCCGATGATTACATTTTCTTCATTACAAATATAATTACATATTCTAGTGACTTTGGATTACGTTAATGATTGCATCTTCTTTCGTTCGTAGGTTGACAAGAGATGTGTGGAAGCGGTGACATATTCTAGAATAAAATCGCTAGTGCTGTGCACATAGCATTCTTCACACCGAATGTATCTACGTACAGGGGTTGACTACGTGAATAATTACTTTTTTGGGAAGTAACAACCCGATGTTTAAATTTTTTTCATAATGCTTTGGAATACAGATAAAATTACACATTCTGGTGACTTTTGATTTCGCTAATGATTGCATTTTCTTTCGTTAGCAGGTTGACAAGGGAAGTGTGGGAGCGGCGACATATTCTACAAGAAAATCGCTAGTTCTTTGCACACAGCATTCTTCACACCGAATGTATCTACGTACAGTGGATGACTGCATGAATAATAACTTTTTGGTAAGTAACAGCTCGATGTTTTAATTTGTTTCATTATGGTTTAAGAATATAATTAGTTTTTTGGAAAGTAAAGCCCGATGATTAAATTTTCTTCATTACAGATATAATTACACATTCTGGTGACTTTGGATTGCGTTAATGATTGCATCATCTTCATTCGTTCGGAGGTTGACAAGAGATGTGTGGGAGCGGTGACATATTCTAGAAGAAAATCGCTAGTGCTGTGCACATAGCATTCTTCACACCGAATGTATCTACGTACAGTGGATGACTACGTGAATAATTACTTTTTTGGGAAGTAACAGCTCGATGTTTACATTTTTTTCATAATGCTTTGGAATACAGATAAAATTACACATTCTGGTGACTTATGATTTCACTAATGATTGCATTTTCTTTCGTTAGCAGGTTGACAAGAGATGTGTGGGAGCGGCGACATATTCTACAAGAAAATCGCTAGTGCTTTGCACATAGCATTCTTCTCAACGAATGTATCTACGTACAGTGGATGACTGCATGAATAATAAGTTTTTTGGTAAGTATCAGCTCGATGTATTAATTTGTTTCATTATGGTTTAAGAATATAATTAGTTTTTTGGAAAGTAAAAGCCCGATGTTTAATATTCTTCATTACATATATAATTACACATTCTGGTGACTTTTGATTTCGCTAGTGATTGCATCTTCTTTCGTTCGCAGGTTGACAAGAGATGTGTGGGAGCGGCGACATATTCTACAAGAAAATCGCTGGTGCTTTGCACATAGCATTCTTCTCAACGAATGTATCTACGTACAGTGGATGACTGCATGAATAATAAGTTTTTTGGTAAGTATCAGCTCGATGTTTTAATTTGTTTCATTATGGTTTAAGAATATAATTAGTTTTTTGGAAAGTAAAAGCCCGATGTTTAATATTCTTCATTACATATATAATTACACATTCTGGTGACTTTTGATTTCGCTAGTGATTGCATCTTCTTTCGTTCGCAGGTTGACAAGAGATGTGTGGGAGCGGCGACATATTCTACAAGAAAATCGCTAGTGCTTTGCACATAGCATTCTTCACACCGAATGTATCTACGTACAGTGGATGACTGCATGAATAATAAGTTTTTTGGTAAGTAACAGCTCGATGTTTTAATTTGTTTCACTATGGTTTAAGAATATAATTAGTTTTTTGGGAAGTAAAAGCCCGTGGATTAAATTTTTTTCATTGGAGATATAATTACACATTCTGGTGACTTTGGATTGCGTTAATGATTGCATCTTCTTTCGTTCGCAGGTTGACAAGAGATGTGTGGGAGCGGTGACATATTCTAGAAGAAAATCGCTAGTGCTTGCACATAGCATTCTTCACACCGAATGTATCTACGTACAGGGGTTGACTACGTGAATAATTACTTTTTTGGGAAGTAACAACCCGATGTTTAAATTTTTTTCATAATGCTTTGGAATACAGATAAAATTACACATTCTGGTGACTTTTGATTTCGCTAATGATTGCATTTTCTTTCGTTAGCAGGTTGACAAGGGATGTGTGGGAGCGGCGACATATTCTACAAGAAAATCGCTAGTTCTTTGCACACAGCATTCTTCACACCGAATGTATCTACGTACAGTGGATGACTGCATGAATAATAAGTTTTTTGGTAAGTAACAGCTCGATGTTTTAATTTCTTTCATTATGGTTTAAGAATATAATTAGTTTTTTGGAAAGTAAAAGCCCGATGATTAAATGTTCTTCATTACAGATATAATTACACATTCTGGTGACTTTGGATTGCGTTAATGATTGCATCATCTTCATTCGTTCGGAGGTTTGCAAGAGATGTGTGGGAGCGGTGACATATTCTAGAAGAAAATCGCTAGTGCTGTGCGCATAGCATTCTTCACACCGAATGTATCTACGTACAGGGGATGACTGCGTGAATAATTAATTTTTTGGGAAGTAACAGCTCGATGTTTAGATTTTTTTCATAATGCTTTGGAATACAGTTAACATTACACATTCTGGTGACTTCTGATTTCGCTAATGATTGCATTTTCTTTCGTTAGCAGGTTGATAAGAGATGTGTGGGAGCGGCGACATATTCTACAAGAAAATCGCTAGTGCTTTGCACATAGCTTTCTTCACATCGAATGTATCTACGTACAGTGGATGACTGCATGAATAATAAGTTTTTTGGTAAGTAATAGCTCGATGTTTTAATTTGTTTCATTATGGTTAGAGAATATAATTAGTTTTTTGGAAAGTAAAAGCCCGATGATGAAATTTTCTTCATTACAGATATAATTACACATTCTGGTGACTTTGGATTGCGTTAATGAATGCATCTTCTTTCGTTCGCAGGTTGACAAGAGATGTGTGGGAGCGGTGACATATTCTAGAAGAAAATCGCTAGTGCTGTGCACATAGCATTCTTCACACCGAATGTATCTACGTACAGTGGATGACTACGTGAATAATTACTTTTTTGGGAAGTAACAGCTCGATGTTTACATTTTTTTCATAATGCTTTGGAATACAGATAAAATTACACATTCTGGTGACTTATGATTTCACTAATGATTGCATTTTCTTTCGTTAGCAGGTTGACAAGAGATGTGTGGGAGCGGCGACATATTCTACAAGAAAATCGCTAGTGCTTTGCACATAGCATTCTTCTCAACGAATGTATCTACGTACAGTGGATGACTGCATGAATAATAAGTTTTTTGGTAAGTATCAGCTCGATGTTTTAATTTGTTTCATTATGGTTTAAGAATATAATTAGTTTTTTGGAAAGTAAAAGCCCGATGTTTAATATTCTTCATTACATATATAATTACACATTCTGGTGACTTTTGATTTCGCTAATGATTGCATCTTCTTTCGTTCGCAGGTTGACAAGAGATGTGTGGGAGCGGCGACATATTCTACAAGAAAATCGCTAGTGCTTTGCACATAGCATTCTTCACACCGAATGTATCTACGTACAGTGGATGACTGATGAATAATAAGTTTTTTGGTAAGTAATAGTTCGATGTTTTAATTTGTCTCATTATGGTTTAAGAATATAATTAGTTTTTTGGAAAGTAAAAGCCCGATGATTAAATTTTCTTCATTACAGATATAATTACACATTCTGGTGAATTTGGATTGCGTTAATGATTGCATCTTCTTTCGTTCACAGGTTGACAAGAGATGTGTGGGCGCGGTGATATAATCTAGAAGAAAATCGCTAGTGCTGTGCACATAGCATACTTCACACCGAATGTATCTACGTACAGTGGATGACTGCGTGAATAATTACTTTTTTGGGAAGTAACAGCTCGATGTTCAAATTTTTTTCATAATGCTTCGGAATACAGATAAAATTACACATTCTGGTGACTTTTGATTTGGCTAATGATTGGATTTTCTTTCGTTAGCAGGTTGACAAGAGATGTGTGGGAGCCGCGACATATTCTACAAGAAAATCGCTAGTGCTTTGCACATAGCATTCTTCACACCGAATGTATCTACGTACAGTGGATGACTGCATGAATAATAAGGTTTTTGGTAAGTAACAGCTCGATGTTTTAATTTGTTTCATTATGGTTTAAGAATATAATTAGTTTTTTGGAAAGTAAAAGCCCTATGATTAATTTTCTTCATTACAGATATTATTACACATTCTGGTGACTTTTGATTTCGTTAATTATTGCATCTTCTTTCGTTAGGCTGTGGACAAGAGATGTGTGGGAGCGGCGACATATTCTACAAGAAAATCGCTAGTGCTTTGCACATAGCATTCTTCACACCGAATGTATCCACGTACAGGGGTTGACTACGTGAATAATTACTTTTTTGGGAAGTAACAACCCGATGTTTAAATTTTTTCATAATGCTTTGGAATACAGATAAAATTACACATTCTGGTGACTTTTGATTTTGCTAATGATTGCATTTTCTTTCGTTAGCAGGTTGACAAGGGATGTGTGGGAGCGGCGACATATTCTACAAGAAAATCGCTAGTTCTTTGCACACAGCATTCTTCACACCGAATGTATCTACGTACAGTGGATGACTGCATGAATAATAAGTTTTTTGGTAAGTAACAGCTCGATGTTTTAATTTGTTTCATTATGGTTTAAGAATATAATTAGTTTTTTGGAAAGTAAAAGCACGATGATTAAATGTTCTTCATTACAGATATAATTACACATTCTGGTGACTTTGGATTGCGTTAATGATTGCATCATCTTCATTCGTTCGGAGGTTGACAAGAGATGTGTGGGAGCGGTGACATATTCTAGAAGAAAATCGCTAGTGCTGTGCGCATAGCATTCTTCACACCGAATGTATCTACGTACAGGGGATGACTGCGTGAATAATTAATTTTTTGGGAAGTAACAGCTCGATGTTTAGATTTTTTTCATAATGCTTTGGAATACAGTTAACATTACACATTCTGGTGACTTCTGATTTCGCTAATGATTGCATTTTCTTTCGTTAGCAGGTTGATAAGAGATGTGTGGGAGCGGCGACATATTCTACAAGAAAATCGCTAGTGCTTTGCACATAGCTTTCTTCACATCGAATGTATCTACGTACAGTGGATGACTGCATGAATAATAAGTTTTTTGGTAAGTAATAGCTCGATGTTTTAATTCGTTTCATTATGGTTAGAGAATATAATTAGTTTTTTGGAAAGTAAAAGCCCGATGATTAAATTTTCTTCATTACAGATATAATTACACATTCTGGTGACTTTGGATTGCGTTAATGAATGCATCTTCTTTCGTTCGCAGGTTGACAAGAGATGTGTGGGAGCGGTGACATATTCTAGAAGAAAATCGCTAGTGCTGTGCACATAGCATTCTTCACACCGAATGTATCTACGTACAGTGGATGACTACGTGAATAATTACTTTTTTGGGAAGTAACAGCTCGATGTTTACATTTTTTTCGTAATGCTTTGGAATACAGATAAAATTACACATTCTGGTGACTTATGATTTCACTAATGATTGCATTTTCTTTCGTTAGCAGGTTGACAAGAGATGTGTGGGAGCGGCGACATATTCTACAAGAAAATCGCTAGTGCTTTGCACATAGCATTCTTCTCAACGAATGTATCTACGTACAGTGGATGACTGCATGAATAATAAGTTTTTTGGTAAGTATCAGCTCGATGTTTTAATTTGTTTCATTATGGTTTAAGAATATAATTAGTTTTTTGGAAAGTAAAAGCCCGATGTTTAATATTTTTCATTACATATATAATTACACATTCTGGTGACTTTTGATTTCGCTAATGATTGCATCTTCTTTCGTTCGCAGGTTGACAAGAGATGTGTGGGAGCGGCGACATATTCTACAAGAAAATCGCTAGTGCTTTGCACATAGCATTCTTCACACCGAATGTATCTACGTACAGTGGATGACTGATGAATAATAAGTTTTTTGGTAAGTAATAGTTCGATGTTTTAATTTGTCTCATTATGGTTTAAGAATATAATTAGTTTTTTGGAAAGTAAAAGCCCGATGATTAAATTTTCTTCATTACAGATATAATTACACATTCTGGTGACTTTTGATTGCGTTAATGATTGCATCTTCTTTCGTTCGCAGGTTGACAAGAGATGTGTGGGCGCGGTGACATAATCTAGAAGAAAATCGCTAGTGTTGTGCACATAGCATACTTCACACCGAATGTATCTACGAACAGTGGATGACTGCGTGAATAATTACTTTTTTGGGAAGTAACAGCTCGATGTTCAAATTTTTTTCATAATGCTTTGGAATACAGATAAAATTACACATTCTGGTGACTTTTGATTTCGCTAATGATTGGATTTTCTTTCGTTAGCAGGTTGACAAGAGATGTGTGGGAGCCGCGACATATTCTACAAGAAAATCGCTAGTGCTTTGCACATAGCATTCTTCACACCGAATGTATCTACGTACAGTGGATGACTGCATGAATAATAAGTTTTTTGGTAAGTAACAGCTCGATGTTTTAATTTGTTTCATTATGGTTTAAGAATATAATTAGTTTTTTGGAAAGTAAAAGCCGTATGATTAATTTTCTTCATTACAGATATTATTACACATTCTGGTGACTTTTGATTTCGTTAATTATTGCATCTTCTTTCGTTAGGCTGTTGACAAGAGATGTGTGGGGGCGGCGACATATTCTACAAGAAAATCGCTAGTGCTTTGCACATAGCATTCTTCACACCGAATGTATCCACGTACAGGGGTTGACTACGTGAATAATTACTTTTTTGGGAAGTAACAACCCGATGTTTAAATTTTTTTCATAATGCTTTGGAATACAGATAAAATTACTCATTCTGGTGACTTTTGATTTCGCTAATGATTGCATTTTCTTTCGTTAGCAGGTTGACAAGCGATGTGTGGGAGCGGCGACAATTTCTACAAGAAAATCGCTAGTTCTTTGCACACAGCATTCTTCACACCGAATGTATCTACGCACAGTGGATGACTGCATGAATAATAAGTTTTTTGGTAAGTAACATCTCGATGTTTTAATTTGTTTCGTTATGGTTTAAGAATATAAATAGTTTTTTGGTAAGTAAAAGCCCGATGATTAAATTTTCTTCATTACAGATATAATTACACATTCTGGTGACTTTGTATTGCGTTAATGATTGCATCATATTCATTCGTTCGGAGGTTGACAAGAGATGTGTGGGAGCGGTGACATATTCTAGAAGAAAATCGCTAGTGCTGTGCGCATAGCATTCTTCACACCGAATGTATCTACGTACAAGGGATGAATGCGTGAATAATTAATTTTTTGGGAAGTAACAGCTCGATGTTTAGATTTTTTTCATAATGCTTTGGAATACAGTTAACATTACACATTCTGGTGACTTCTGATTTCGCTAATGATTGCATTTTCTTTCGTTAGCAGGTTGATAAGAGATGTATGGGAGCGGCGACATATTCTACAAGAAAATCGCTAGTGCTTTGCACATAGCTTTCTTCACACCGAATGTATCTACGTACAGTGGATGACTGCATGAATAATAAGTTTTTTGGTAAGTAATAGCTCGATGTTTTAATTTGTTTCATTATGGTTAGAGAATATAATTAGTTTTTTGGAAAGTAAAAGCCCGATGATTAAATTTTCTTCATTACAGATATAATTACACATTCTGGTGACTTTGGATTGCGTTAATGAATGCATCTTCTTTCGTTCGCAGGTTGACAAGAGATGTGTGGGAGCGGTGACATATTCTAGAAGAAAATCGCTAGTGCTGTGCACATAGCATTCTTCACACCGAATGTATCTACGTACAGTGGATGACTACGTGAATAATTACTTTTTTGGGAAGTAACAGCTCGATGTTTACATTTTTTTCATAATGCTTTGGAATACAGATAAAATTACACATTCTGGTGACTTATGATTTCACTAATGATAGCATTTTCTTTCGTTAGCAGGTTGACAAGAGATGTGTGGGAGCGGCGCATATTCTACAAGAAAATCGCTAGTGCTTTGCACATAGCATTCTTCTCAACGAATGTATCTACGTACAGTGGATGACTGCATGAATAATAAGTTTTTTGGTAAGTATCAGCTCGATGTTTTAATTTGTTTCATTATGGTTTAAGAATATAATTAGTTTTTTGGAAAGTAAAAGCCCGATGTTTAATATTCTTCATTACATATATAATTACACATTATGGTGACTTTTGATTTCGCTAATGATTGCATCTTCTTTCGTTCGCAGGTTGACAAGAGATGTGTGGGAGCGGCGACATATTCTACAAGAAAATCGCTAGTGCTGTGCACATAGCATTCTTCACACCGAATGTAACTACGTACAGTGGATGACTGCATGAATAATAAGTTTTTTGGTAAGTAATAGCTCGATGTTTTAATTTGTTTCATTATGGTTAGAGAATATAATTAGTTTTTTGGAAAGTAAAAGCCCGATGATTAAATTTTCTTCATTACAGATATAATTACACATTCTGGTGACTTTGGATTGCGTTAATGAATGCATCTTCTTTCGTTCGCAGGTTGACAAGAGATGTGTGGGAGCGGTGACATATTCTAGGAGAAAATCGCTAGTGCTGTGCACATAGCATTCTTCACACCGAATGTATCTACGTACAGTGGATGACTGCGTGAATAATTACATTTTTGGGAAGTAACAGCTCGATGTTTAAATTTTCTTCATAATGCTTTGGAATACAGATAAAATTACACATTCTGGTGACTTTTGATTTCGCTAATGATTGCATTTTCTTTCGTTAGCAGGTTGACAAGAGATGTGTGGGAGCGGCGACATTTTCTACACTATAATCGCTAGTGCTTTGCACATAGCATTCTTCATATCGAATGTATCTACGTACAGTGGATGACTGCTTGAATAATAAGTTTTTTGGTAAGTAACAGCTCGATGTTTTAATTTGTTTCATTATGGTTATGAATATAATTAGTTTTTTGGAAAGTAAAAGCCGGATGACTAAATTTTCTTCATTACAGATATAATTACACATTCTGGTTACTTTGGATTGCGTTAATGATTGCATCTTCTTTTGTTCGCAGGTTGACAAGAGATGTGTGGGAGCGGTGACATATTCTAGAAGAAAAGCGCTAGTGCTGTACACATAGCATTCTTCCCACCGAATGTATCTACGTACAGTGGTTGACTGCGTGAATAATTACTTTTTTGGGAAGTAACAGCTCGATGTTTAAATTTTTTTCATAATGCTTTGGAATACAGATAAAATTACTCATTCTGGTGACTTTTGATTTCGCTAATGATTGCATTTTCTTTCGTTAGCAGGTTGACAAGAGATGTGTGGGAGCGGCGACATATTCTACAAGAAAATCGCTAGTGCTTTGCACATAGCATTCTTCACACCGAATGTATCTACGTACAGTGGGTGACTGCATGAATAATAAGTATTTTTGGTAAGTAACAGCTAGATGTTTTAATTTGTTTCATTATGGTTTAAGAATATAATTAGTTTTTTGGAAAGTAAAAGCCCGATGATTAATTTTCTTCATTACAGATATTATTACACATTCTGGTGACTTTTGATTTCGCTAATGATTGCATCTTCTTCCGTTCGCAGGTTGACAAGAGATGTGTGGGAGCGGCGACACATTCTACAAGAAAATCGCTAGTGCTTTGCACATAGCATTCTTCACACCGAATGTATCTACTTACAGTGGATGACTGCATGAATAATAAGTTTTTTGGTAAGTAACAGCTCGATCTTTTAACTTGTTTCATTATGGTTTATGAATATATGTAGTTTTTTGGAAAGTAAAAGACCGATGATTAAATTTTCTTCATTACAGATATTATTACACATTCTGGTGACTTTTGATTTTGCTAATGATTGCATCTTCTTTCGTTCGCAGGTTGACAAGAGATGTGTGGGAGCGGCGACATATTCTACAAGAAAATCGCTAGTGCTTTGCACATAGCATTCTTCACACCGAATGTATCTACGTAGAGTGGATGACTGCATGAATAATAAGTTTTTTGGTAAGTAATAGCTCGATGTTTTAATTTGTTTCGTTATGGTTTAAGAATATAATTAGTTTTTGGTTAGTAAAAGCCCGATGACTAAATTTTCTTCATTACAGATATAATTAAACATTCTGGTGACTTTGGATTGCGTTAATGATTGCATCTTCTTTCGTTCGCGGGTTGACAAGAGATGTGTGGGAGCAGTGACATATTCTAGAAGAAAATCGCTAGTGCTGTGCACATAGCATTCTTCACACCGAATGTATCTACGTACAGTGGATGACTGCGTGAATAATTACTTTTTTGGGAAGTAACAGCTCGATGTTTAAATTTTTTTCATAATGCTTGGAATACAGATAAAATTACACATTCTGGTGACTTTTGATTTCGCTAATGATTGAATTTTCTTTCGTTAGCAGGTTGACAAGAGATGTGTGGGAGCGGCGACATATTCTACAAGAAAATCGCTAGTGCTTTGCACATAGCATTCTTCACACCGAATGTATCTACGTACAGTGGATGACTGCATGAGTAATAAGTTTTTTGGTAAGTAACAGCTCGATGTTTTAATTTGTTTCATTATGGTTTAAGAGTATAATTAGTTTTTTGGAAAGTAAAAGGCCGATGTTTAATTTTCTTCATTACAGATATTATTACACATTCTGGTGACTTTTGATTTCGCCAATGATTGCATCTTCTTTCGTTCGCAGGTTGACAAGAGATGTGTGGGAGCCGCGACATATTCTACACGAAAATCGCTAGTGCTTTGCACATAGCATTCTTCACACCGAATGTATCTACGTACAGTGGATGACTGCATGAATAATAAGTTTTTTGGTAAGTAAGAGCTCGATGTTTTAATTTGTTTCATTATGGTTTAAGAATATAATTAGTTTTTTGGAAAGTAAAAGCCCTATGATTAATTTTCTTCTTTACAGATATTATTACACATTCTGGTGACTTTTGATTTCGTTAATGATTGCATCTTCTTTCGTTAGGCTGTTGACAATAGATGTGTGGGAGCGGCGACATATTCTACAAGAAAATCGCTAGTGCTTTGCACATAGCATTCTTCACACCGAATGTATCCACGTACAGTGGATGACTGCATGAATAATAAGTTTTTTGGTAAGTAACAGCTCGATGTTTTAATTTGTTTCATTATGGTTTAAGAATATAATTAGTTTTTTGGGAAGTAAAAGCCCGTGGATTAAATTTTCTTCATTACAGATATAATTACACATTCTGGTGACTTTGGATTGCGTTAATGAATGCATCTTCTTTCGTTCGCAGGTTGACAAGAGATGTGTGGGAGCGGTGACATATTCTAGAAGAAAATCGCTAGTGCTGTGCACATAGCATTCTTCACACCGAATGTATCTACGTACAGTGGATGACTGCGTGAATAATTACATTTTTGGGAAGTAACAGCTCGATGTTTAAATTTTCTTCATAATGCTTTGGAATACAGATAAAATTACACATTCTGGTGACTTTTGATTTCGCTAATGATTCCATTTTCTTTCGTTAGCAGGTTGACAAGAGATGTGTGGGAGCGGCGACATTTTCTACAAGAAAATCGCTAGTGCTTTGCACATAGCATTCTTCACACCGAATGTATCTACGTACAGTGTGGATGACTGCTTGAATAATAAGTTTTTTGGTAAGTAACAGCTCGATGTTTTAATTTGTTTCATTATGGTTATGAATATAATTAGTTTTTTGGAAAGTAAAAGCCGGATGACTAAATTTTCTTCATTACAGATATAATTACACATTCTGGTGACTTTGGATTGCGTTAATGATTGCATCTTCTTTTGTTCGCAGGTTGACAAGAGATGTGTGGGAGCGGCGACATATTCTACAAGAAAATCGCTAGTGCTTTGCACATAGCATTCTTCCCACCGAATGTATCTACGTACAGTGGTTGACTCCGTGAATAATTACTTTTTTGTGAAGTAACAGCTCGATGTTTAAATTTTTTTCATAATGCTTTGGAATACAGATAAAATTACTCATTCTGGTGACTTTTGATATCGCTAATGATTGCATTTTCTTTCGTTAGCAGGTTGACAAGAGATGTGTGGGAGCGGCGACATATTCTACAAGAAAATCGCTAGTGCTTTGCACATAGCATTTTTCACACCGAATGTATCTACGTACAGTGGGTGACTGCATGAATAATAAGTTATTTTGGTAAGTTACAGCTAGATGTTTTAATTTGTTTCATTATGGTTTAAGAATATAATTAGTTTTTTGGAAAGTAAAAGCCCGATGATTAATTTTCTTCATTACAGATATTATTACACATTCTGGTGACTTTTGATTTCGCTAATGATTGCATCTTCTTCCGTTCGCAGGTTGACAAGAGATGTGTGGGAGCGGCGACACATTCTACAAGAAAATCGCTAGTGCTTTGCACATAGCATTCTTCACACCGAATGTATCTACTTACAGTGGATGACTGCATGAATAATAAGTTTTTTGGTAAGTAACAGCTCGATCTTTTAACTTGTTTCATTATGGTTTATGAATATAAGTAGTTTTTTGGAAAGTAAAAGACCGATGATTAATTTTCTTCATTACAGATATTATTACACATTCTGGTGACTTTTGATTTTGCTAATGATTGCATCTTCTTTCGTTCGCAGGTTGACAAGAGATGTGTGGGAGCGGCGACATATTCTACAAGAAAATCGCTAGTGCTTTGCACATAGCATTCTTCACACCGAATGTATCTACGTAGAGTGGATGACTGCATGAATAATAAGTATTTTGGTAAGTAATAGCTCGATGTTTTAATTTGTTTCATTATGGTTTAAGAATATAATTAGTTTTTTGGATAGTAAAAGCCCGATGACTAAATTTTCTTCATTACAGATATAATTAAACATTCTGGTGACTTTGGATTGCGTTAATGATTGCATCTTCTTTCGTTCGCGGGTTGACAAGGGATGTGTGGGAGCAGTGACATATTCTAGAAGAAAATCGCTAGTGCTGTGCACATAGCATTCTTCACTCCGAATGTATCTACGTACAGTGGATGACTGCATGAATAATAAGTTTTTTGGTAAGTAACAGCTCGATGTTTTAATTTGTTTCATTATGGTTTAAGAGTATAATTAGTTTTTTGGAAAGTAAAAGGCCGATGTTTAATTTTCTTCATTACAGATATTATTACACATTCTGGTGACTTTTGATTTCGCCAATGATTGCATCTTCTTTCGTTCGCAGGTTGACAAGAGATGTGTGGGAGCCGCGACATATTCTACACGAAAATCGCTAGTGCTTTGCACGTAGCATTCTTCACACCGAATGAATCTACGTACTGTGGATGACTGTATGAATAATAAGTTTTTTGGTAAGTAACAGCTCGATGTTTTAATTTGTTTCATTATGGTTTAAGAATATAATTAGTTTTTTGGAAAGTAAAAGCCCTATGATTAATTTTCTTCATTACAGATATTATTACACATTCTGGTGACTTTTGATTTCGTTAATGATTGCATCTTCTTTCGTTAGGCTGTTGACAATAGATGTGTGGGAGCGGCGACATATTCTACAAGAAAATCGCTAGTGCTTTGCACATAGCATTCTTCACACCGAATGTATCCACGTACAGTGGATGACTGCATGAATAATAAGTTTTTTGGTAAGTAACAGCTCGATGTTTTAATTTGTTTCATTATGGTTTAAGAATATAATTAGTTTTTTGGGAAGTAAAAGCCCGTGGATTAAATTTTCTTCATTACAGATATAATTACACATTCTGGTGACTTTGGATTGCGTTAATGATTGCATCTTCTTTCGTTCGCAGGTTGACAAGAGATGTGTGGGAGCGGTGACATATTCTAGAAGAAAATCGCTAGTGCTGTGCACATAGCATTCTTCACACCGAATGTATCTACGTACAGTGGATGACAGCGTGAATAATGACTTTTTTGGGAAGTAACAGCTCGATGTTTAAATTTTTTTCATAATGCCTTGGAATACAGATAAAATTACACATTCTGGTGACTTTTGATTTCGCTAATGATTGCATTTTCTTTCGTTAGCAGGTTGACAAGAGGTGTGTGGGAGCGGCGACATATTCTACAAGAAAATCGCTAATGCTTTGCACATAGCATTCTTCACACCGAATGTATCTACGTACAGTGGATGACTGCATGAATAATAAGTTTTTTGGTAAGTAACAGCTCGATGTTTTAATTTGTTTCATTATGGTTATGAATATAATTAGTTTTTTGGAAAGTAAAAGCCGGATGACTAAATTTTCTTCATTACAGATATAATTACACATTCCGGTGACTTTGGATTGCGTTAATGATTGCATCTTCTTTCGTTCGCAAGTTGACAAGAGATGTGTGGGAGCGGTGACATATTCTAGAAGAAAATCGCTAGTGCTGTACACATAGCATTCTTCACACCGAATGTATCTACGTACAGTGGTTGACTGCGTGAATAATTACTTTTTTGGGAAGTAACAGCTCGATGTTTAAATTTTTTTCATAATGCTTTGGAATACAGATAAAATTATTCATTCTGGTGACTTTTGATTTCGCTAATGATTGCATTTTCTTTCGTTAGCAGGTTGACAAGAGATGTGTGGGAGCGGCGACATATTCTACAAGAAAAACGCTAGTGCTTTGCACATAGCACTCTTCACACCGAATGTATCTACGTACAGTGGGTGACTGCATGAATAATAGGTTTTTTTGGTAAGTAACAGTTAGATGTTTTAATTTGTTTCATTATGGTTTAAGAATATAATTAGTTTTTTTGAAAGTAAAAGCCCGATGATTAATTTATTCATTACAGATATTATTACACATTCTGGTGACTTTTGATTTCGCTAATGATTGCATCTTCTTCCGTTCGCAGGTTGACAAGAGATGTGTTGGAGCGGCGACATATTCTACAAGAAAAGCACTAGTGCTTTGCACATAGCATTCTTCACACCGAATGTATCTACGTACAGTGGATGACTGCATGAATAATAAGTTTTTTGGTAAGTAACAGCTCGATCTTTTAACTTGTTTCATTATGGTTTAAGAATATAATTATTTTTTTGGATAGTAAAAGACCGATGATTAATTTTCTTCATTACAGATATTATTACACATTCTGGTGACTTTTTATTTTGCTAATGATTGCATCTTCTTTCGTTCGCAGGTTGACAAGAGATGTGTGGGAGCGGCGAATATTCTACAAGAAAATCGCTAGTGCTGTGCACATAGCATTCTTCACACCGAATGTATCTACGTACAGTGGATGACTGCATGAATAATAAGTTTTTTGGTAAGTAACAGCTCGATGTTCTAATTTGTTTCATTATGGTTTATGAAAATAATAAGTTTTTTGGAAAGTAAAAGCCCGATGATTAATTTTCTTCATTACAGATATTATTACACATTCTGGTGACTTTTGATTTCGCTAATGATTGCATCTTCTTTCGTTCGCAGGTTGACAAGAGATGTGTGGGAGCGACGACATATTCTACAAGAAAATCGCTAGTGCTTTGCACATAGCATTCTTCACACCGAATGTATCTACGTACAGTGGATGACTGCATGAATAATAAGTTTTTTGGTAAGTAACAGCTCGATGTTTTAATTAGTTTCATTTTGGTTTAAGAATATAATTAGTTTTTTGGAAGGTAAAAGCCCGATGATTAAATTTTCTGCATTAGAGATGTAATTACACATTCTGGTGACTTTGGATTGCGTTAATGATTGCATCTTCTTTCGTTTGCAGGTTGACAAGAGATGTGTGGGAGCGGTGACATATTCTAGAAGAAAATCGCTAGTGCTGTGCACATAGCATTCTTCACACCGAATGTATCTACGTACAGTGGATGACTGCGTGTATAATTACTTTTTTGGGAAGTAACAGCTCGATGTTTAAATTTTTTTCATAATGCTTTGGAATACAGATAAAATTACACATTCTGGTGACTTTTGATTTCGCTAATGATTGCTTTTTCTTTCGTTAGCAGTTTGACAAGAGATGTGTGGGAGCGGCGACATTTTCTACAAGAAAATCGCTAGTGCTTTGCACATAGCATTCTTCACACCGAATGTATCTACGTACAGTGGATGACTGCATGAATAATAAATTTTTTGGTAAGTAACAGCTAGATGTTTTAATTTGTTTCATTTTGGTTATGAATATAATTAGTTTTTTGGAAAGTAAAATCCGGATGACAAAATTTTCTTCATTACAGATATAATTACACATTCTGGTGAATTTGGATTGCGTTAATGATTGCATCTTCTTTCGTTCGAAAGTTGACAAGAGATGTGTGGGAGCGGTGACATATTCTAGAAGAAAATCGCTAGTGCTGTACACATAGCATTCTTCACACCGAATGTATCTACGTACAGTGGTTGACTGCGTGAATAATTACTTTTTTGGGAAGTAACAGCTCGATGTTTAAATTTTTTTCATAATGCTTTGGAATACAGATAAAATTACTCATTCTGGTGACTTTTGATTTCGCTAATGATTACATTTTCTTTCGTTAGCAGGTTGACAAGAGATGTGTGGGAGCGGCGACATATTCTAGAAGAAAATCGCTAGTGCTTTGCACATAGCATTCTCCACACCGAATGTATCTACGTACAGTGGGTGACTGCATGAATAATAAGTTTTTTTGGTAAGTAACAGCTAGATGTTTTAATTTGTTTCATTATGGTTTAAGAATATAATTAGTTTTTTGGAAAGTAAATGCCCGATGATTAATTTTCTTCATTACAGATATTATTACACATTCTGGTGATTTTTGATTTCGCTAATGATTGCATCTTCTTCCGTTCGCAGGTTGACAAGAGATGTGTGGGAGCGGCGACATATTCTACAGGAAAATCGCTAGTGCTTTGCACATAGCATTCTTCACACCGTATGTATCTACGTACAGTGGATGACTGCATGAATAATAAGTTTTTTGGTAAGTAACTGCTCGATCTTTTAACTTGTTTCATTATGGTTTAAGAATATAATTAGTTTTTTGGATAGTAAAAGACCGATGATTAATTTTCTTCATTACAGATATTATTACACATTCTGGTGACTTTTGATTTTGCTAATGATTGCATCTTCTTTCGTTCGCAGGTTGACAAGAGATGTTTGGGAGCGGCGACATATTCTACAAGAAAATCGCTAGTGCTTTGCACATAGCATTCTTCACACCGAATGTATCTACGTACAGTGGATGACTGCATGAAGAATAAGTTTTTTGGTAAGTAATAGCTCGATGTTTTAATTTGTTTCATTATGGTTTAAGAATATAATTACTTTTTTGGAAAGTAAAAACCCGATGATTAAATATTTTTCATTACAGATATAATTACACATTCTGGTGACTTTGGATTGCGTTAATGATTGCATCTTCCTTCGTTCGCAGGTTGACAAGAGATGTGTGGGCGCGGCGACATATTCTAGAAGAAAATCGCTAGTGCTGTGCACATAGCATTCTTCACTCCGAATGTATCTACGTACAGTGGATGCCTGCGTGAATAATTACTTTTTTGGGAAGTAACAGCTCTATGTTCAATTTTTTTTCATAATGCTTTGGAATACAGATAAAATTACTCATTCTTGTGACTTTTGATTTCGCTAATGATTGCATTTTCTTTCGTTAGCAGGTTGACAAGAGATGTGTGGGAGCGGCGACATATTCTACAAGAAAATCGCTAGTGCTTTGCACATAGCATTCTTCACACCGAATGTATCTACGTACAGTGGATGACTGCATGAATAATAAGTTTTTCTGGTAAGTAACAGCTAGATGTTTTAATTTGTTTCATTATGGTTTAAGAATAAAATTAGTTTTTTTGGAAAGTAAAAGCCCGATGATTAATTTTCTTCATTACAGATATTATTACACATTCTGGTGATTTTTAATTTCGCTAATGATTGCATCTTCTTCCTTTCGCAGGTTGACAAGAGATGTGTGGGAGCGGCGACATATTCTACAGGAAAATCGCTAGTGCTTTGCACATAGCATTCTTCACACCGAATGTATCTACGTACAGTGGATGACTGCATGAATAATAAGTTTTTTGGTAAGTAACAGCTCGAATTTTTAACTTGTTTCATTATGGTTTAAGAATATAATTAGTTTTTTGGATAGTAAAAGACCGATGATTAATTTTCTTCATTACAGATATTATTACACATTCTGGTGACTTTTGATTTTGCTAATGATTGCATCTTCTTTCGTTCGCAGGTTGACAAGAGATGTGTGGGAGCGGCGACATATTCTACAAGAAAATCGCTAGTGCTTTGCACATAGCATTCTTCACACCGAATGTATCTACGTACAGTGGATGACTGCATGAATAATAAGTTTTTTGGTAAGTAATAGCTCGATGTTTTAATTTGTTTCATTATGGTTTACGAATATAATTACTTTTTTGGAAAGTAAAAATCCGATGATTAAATATTTTTCATTACAGATATAATTACACATTCTGGTGACTTTGGATTGCGTTAATGATTGCATCTCTTTTCGTTCGCAGGTTGACAAGAGATGTGTGGGCGCGGCGACATATTCTAGAAGAAAATCGCTAGTGCTGTGCACATAGCATTCTTCACTCCGAATGTATCTACGTACAGTGGATGCCTGCGTGAATAATTACTTTTTTAGGAAGTAACAGCTCTATGTTCAAATTTTTTTCATAATGCTTTGGAATACAGATAAAATTACTCATTCTTGTGACTTTTGATTTCGCTAATGATTGCATTTTCTTTCGTTAGCAGGTTGACAAGAGATGTGTGGGAGCGGCGACATATTCTACAAGAAAATCGCTAGTGCTTTGCACATAGCATTCTTCACACCGAATGTATCAACGTACAGTGGATGACTGCATGAATAATAAGTTTTTTGGTAAGTAACAGCTCGATGTTTTAATTTGTTTCATTATGGTTTAAGAGTATAATTAGTTTTTTGGAAAGTAAAAGGCCGATGTTTAATTTTCATCATTACAGATAATATTACACATTCTGGTGACTTTTGATTTCGCTAATGATCGCATCTTCTTTCGTTCGCAGGTTGACAAGAGATGTGTGGGAGCCGCGACATATTCTACAAGAAAATCGCTAGTGCTTTGCACATATAATTCTTCACACCGAATGTATCTACGTACAGTGGATGACTGCATGAATAATAAGTTTTTTGGTAAGTAACAGCTCGATGTTTTAATTTGTTTCATTATGGTTTAAGAATGTAATTAGTTTTTTGGATAGTAAAAGCACGATGATTAAATTTTCTTCATTACAGATATAATTACACATTCTGGTGACTTTGGATTGCGTTAATGATTCCATCTTCTTTCGTTCGGAGGTTGACAAGAGATGTGTGGGAGCAGTGACATATTCTAGAAGAAAATCGCTAGTGCTTTGCACATAGCATTCTTCACACCGAATGTATCTACGTACAGTGGATGACTGCATGAATAATAGGTTTTTTGGTAAGTAACATCTCGATCTTTTAACTTGTTTCATTTTGGTTTAAGAATATAATTAGTTTTTTGGAAAGTAAAAGCCCGATGATTAATTTTCTTCATTACAGATATTATTACACGTTCTGGTGACTTTTGATTTCGCAAATGATTGCATCTTCTTTCGTTCGCAGGTTGACAAGAGATGTGTGGGAGATGCGACATATTCTACAAGAAAATCGCTAGTGCTTTGCACATGGCATTCTTCACACCGAATGTATCTACGTACAGTGGATGACTGCATGATTAATAAGTTTTTTGGTAAGTAACAGCTCGATGTTTTAATTTGTTTCATTATGGTTTAAGAAGATAATTAGTTTTTTGGAAAGTAAAAGCCCTATGATTAATTTTCTTCATTACAGATATTATTACACATTCTGGTGACTTTTGATTTCGCTAATGATTGCATCTTCTTCCGTTCGCAGGTTGACAAGAGATGTATGGGTGCGGTGACATATTCTACAAGAAAATCGCTAGTGCTTTGCACATAGCATTCTTCACACCGAATGTATCTACGTACAGTGGATGACTGCATGAATAATAAGTTTTTTGGTAAGTAACAGCTTGATGTTTTAATTTGTTTCATTATGGTTTAAGAATATAATTAGTTTTTTGGGAAGTAACAGCCCGATGAAGAAATTTTTTCATTACAGATATAATTACACATTCTGGTGACTTTGGACTGCGTTAATGAATACATCTTCTTTCGTTCGCAGGTTGACAAGAGATGTGTGGGAGCGGTGACATATTCTAGAAGAAAATCGCTAGTGCTGTGCACATAGCATTCTTCACACCGAATGTATCTACGTAAAGGGGATGACTGCGTGAATAATTACTTTTTTGAGAAGTAACAGCTCGATGTTCTAATTTTTTTCATAATGCTTTGGAATACAGATAAAATTACACATTCTGGTGACTTTTGATTTCGCTAACGATTGCGTTTTCTTTCGTTAGCAGGTTGACAAGAGATGTGTGGGAGCGGCGACATATTCTACAAGAAAATCGCTAGTGCTTTGCACATAGCATTCTTCACACCGAATGTATCTACGTACAGTGGATGACTGCATGAATAACAAGTTTTTTGGTAAGTAACAGCTCGATGTTTTAATTTGTTTCATTATGGTTTAAGAATATAATTAGTGTTTTGGAAAGTAAAAGCCAGATGATTAAACTTTCTTCGTTACAGATATAATTACACATTCTGGTGACTTTGGATTGCGTTAATGATTGCATCTTCTTTAGTTCGCAGGTTGACAAGAGATGTGTGGGAGCGGTGACATATTCTAGAAGAAAATCGCTAGTGCTGTGCACATAGCATTCTTCACACCGAATGTATCTACGTACAGTGGATAACTGCGTGAATAATTACTTTTTTGGGAAGTAACAGCTCGATGTTTAAAATTTTTTCATAATGCTTTGGAATACAGATAAAATTACACATTCTGGTGACTTTTGATTTCGCTAATGATTGCATTTTCTTTCGTTAGCAGGTTGACAAGAGATGTGTGGGAGCGGCGACATATTCTAGAAGAAAATCGCTAGTGCTATGCACATAGCATTCTTCACACCGAATGTATCTACGTACAGTGGATGACTGCATGAATAATAAGTTTTTTGGTAAGTAACAGTTCGATGTTTTAATTTGTTTCATTATGGTTTAAGAATATAATTAGTTTTTTGGGAAGTAACAGCCCGATGATGAAATTTTTTTCATTACAGATATAATTACACATTCTGGTGACTTTGGAATGCGTTAATGAATGCATCTTCTTTCGTTCGCAGGTTGACAAGAGATGTGTGGGAGCGGTGACATATTCTAGAAGAAAATCGCTAGTGCTGTACACATAGCATTCTTCACACCGAATGTATCTACGTACAGTGGTTGACTGCGTGAATAATTACTTTTTTGGGAAGTAACAGCTCGATGTTTAAATTTTTTTCATAATGCTTTGGAATACAGATAAAATTACTCATTCTGGTGACTTTTGATTTCGCTAATGATTACATTTTCTTTCGTTAGCAGGTTGACAAGAGATGTGTGGGAGCGGCGACATATTCTACAAGAAAATCGCTAGTGCTTTGCACATAGCATTCTTCACACCGAATGTATCTACGTACAGTGGGTGACTGCATGAATAATAAGTTTTTTTGGTAAGTAACAGCTAGATGTTTTAATTTGTTTCATTATGGTTTAAGAATATAATTAGTTTTTTGGAAAGTAAAAGCCCGATGATTAATTTTCATCATTACAGATATTATTACACATTCTGGTGACTTTTGATTTTGCTAATGATTGCATCTTCTTTCGTTCGCAGGTTGACAAGAGATGTGTGGGAGCGGCGACATATTCTACAAGAAAATCGCTAGTGCTTTGCACATAGCATTCTTCACACCGAATGTATCTACGTACAGTGGATGACTGCATGAATAATAAGTTTTTTGGTAAGTAATAGCTCGATGTTTTAATTTGTTTCATTATGGTTTAAGAATATAATTACTTTTTTGGAAAGTAAAAACCCGATGATTAAATATTTTTCATTACAGATATAATTACACATTCTGGTGACTTTGGATTGCGTTAATGATTGCATCTTCTTTCGTTCGCAGGTTGACAAGAGATGTGTGGGCGCGGCGACATATTCTAGAAGAAAATCGCTAGTGCTGTGCACATAGCATTCTTCACTCCGAATGTATCTACGTACAGTGGATGCCTGCGTGAATAATTACTTTTTTGGGAAGTAACAGCTCTATGTTCAAATTTTTTTCATAATGCTTTGGAATACAGATAAAATTACTCATTCTTGTGACTTTTGATTTCGCTAATGATTGCATTTTCTTTCGTTAGCAGGTTGACAAGAGATGTGTGGGAGCGGCGACATATTCTACAAGAAAATCGCTAGTGCTTTGCACATAGCATTCTTCACACCGAATGTATCAACGTACAGTGGATGACTGCACGAATAATAAGTTTTTTGGTAAGTAACAGCTCGATGTTTTAATTTGTTTCTTTATGGTTTAAGAGTATAATTAGTTTTTGGAAAGTAAAAGGCCGATGTTTAATTTTCTTCATTACAGATAATATTACACATTCTGGTAACTTTTGATTTCGCTAATGATTGCATCTTCTTTCGTTCGCAGGTTGACAAGAGATGTGTGGGAGCCGCGACATGTTCTACAAGAAAATCGCTAGTGCTTTGCACATATAATTCTTCACACCGAATGTATCTACGTACAGTGGATGACTGCATGAATAATAAGTTTTTTGGTAAGTAACAGCTCGATGTTTTAATTTGTTTCATTATGGTTTAAGAATGTAATTAGTTTTTTGGATAGTAAAAGCACGATGATTAAATTTTCTTCATTACAGATATAATTACACATTCTGGTGACTTTGGATTGCGTTAATGATTCCATCTTCTTTCGTTCGGAGGTTGACAAGAGATGTGTGGGAGCAGTGACATATTCTAGAAGAAAATCGCTAGTGCTTTGCACATAGCATTCTTCACACCGAATGTATCTACGTACAGTGGATGACTGCATGAATAATAAGTTTTTTGGTAAGTAACAGCTCGATCTTTTAACATGTTTCATTTTGGTTTAAGAATATAATTAGTTTTTTGGAAAGTAAAAGCCCGATGATTAATTTTCTTCATTACAGATATTATTACACATTCTGGTGACTTTTGATTTCGCAAATGATTGCATCTTCTTTCGTTCGCAGGTTGACAAGACATGTGTGGGAGATGCGACATATTCTACAAGAAAATCGCTAGTGCTTTGCACATGGCATTCTTCACACCGAATGTATCTACGTACAGTGGATGACTGCATGATTAATAAATTTTTTGGTAAGTAACAGCTCGATGTTTTAATTTGTTTCATTATGGTTTAAGAAGATAATTAGTTTTTTGGAAAGTAAAAGCCCTATGATTAATTATCTTCATTACAGATATTATTACACATTCTGGTGACTTTTGATTTCGCTAATGATTGCATCTTCTTCCGTTCGCAGGTTGACAAGAGATGTATGGGAGAGGTGACATATTCTACAAGAAAATCGCTAGTGCTTTGCACATAGCATTCTTCACACCGAATGTATCTACGTACAGTGGATGACTGCATGAATAATAAGTTTTTTGGTAAGTAACAGCTCGATGTTTTAATTTGTTTCATTATGGTTTAAGAATATAATTAGTGTTTTGGAAAGTAAAATCCCGATGATTACACTTTCTTCGTTACAGATATAATTACACATTCTGGTGACTTTGGATTGCGTTAATGATTGCATCTTCTTTAGTTCGCAGGTTGAAAAGAGATGTGTGGGAGCGGTGACATATTCTAGAAGAAATTCGCTAGTGCTGTGCACATAGCATTCATTACACCGAATGTATCTACGTACAGTGGATGACTGTGTGAATAATTACTTTTTTGGGAAGTAACAGCTCCATGTTTAAATTTTTTTCATAATGCTTTGGAATACAGAGAAAATTACATATTCTGGTGACTTTTGATTTCGCTAATGATTGCATTTTCTTTCGTTAGCAGGTTGACAAGAGATGTGTGGGAGCGGCGACATATTCTACAAGAAAATCGCTAGTGCTTTGCACATAGCATTCTTCACACCGAATGTATCTACGTACAGTGGATGACTGCATGAATAATAAGTTTTTTGGTAAGTAACAGCTCGATGTTTTAATTTGTTTCATTATGGTTTAAGAATAAAATTAGTTTTTTGGAAAGTAAAAGCCCGATGATTAAATTTTCTTCATTACAGATATAATTACAACATTCTGTTGACTTTGGATTGCGTTAATGATTGCATCTTCTTTCGTTCGCAGGTTGACAAGAGATGTGTGGGAGCGGTGACATATTCTAGAAGAAAATCGCTAGTGCTGTGCACATAGCATTCTTCACACCGAATGTATCTACGTACAGTGGATGACTGCGTGAATAATTAGTTTTGGGAAGTAACAGCTCGATGTTTAAATTTTTTTCATAATGCTTTGGAATACAGATAAAATTACACATTCTCGTGACTTTTGATTTCGCTTATGATTGCATTTTCTTTCGCTAGCAGGTTGACAAGAGATGTGTGGGAGCGGCGACATATTCTACAAGAAAATCGCTAGTGCTTTGCACATAGCATTCTTCACACCGAATGTATCTACGTACAGTGGATGACTGCATGAATAATAAGTCTTTTGGTAAGTAACAGCTCGATGTTTTAATTTGTTTCATTATGGTTTAAGAATATAATTAGTTTTTTGGAAAGTAAAAGCCCGATGATTAAATTTTCTTAATTACAGATATAATTACACATTCTGGTGACATTGGATTGCGTTAATGATTACATCTTCTTTCGTTCGCAGGGTGACAAGAGATGTGTGGGAGCGGTGACATATTCTAGAAGAAAATCGCTAGTGCTGTGCACATAGCATTCTTCACACCGAATGTATCTACGTACAGTGGATGACTGCGTGAATAATTAGTTTTTTGGGAAGTAACAGCTCGATGTTTAAATTTTTTTTAATAATGCTCTGGAATACAGATAAAATTACATATTCTGGTGACTTTTGATTTCGCTAATGATTGCATTTTCTTTCGTTAGCAGGTTGACAAGAGATGTGTGGGAGCGGCGACATATTCTACAAGAAAATCGCTAGTGATTTGCACATAGCTTTCTTCACACCGAATGTATCTACGTACAGTGGATGACTGCATGAATAATAAGTTTTTTGGTAAGTAACAGCTCGATGTTTTAATTTGTTTCATTATGGTTTAAGAATATAATTAGTTTTTTGGAAAGTAAAAGCACGATGATTAAATTTTCTTCATTACAGATATAATTACACATTCTGGTGACTTTGGATTGCGTTAATGATTGCATCTTCTTTCGTTCGCAGGTTGACAAGAGATGTGTGTTAGCGGTGACATATTCTAGAGGAAAATGGCTAGTGCTGTGCACATAGCACTCTTCACACCGAATGTATCTACGTACAGTGGATGACTGCGTGAATAATTACTTCTTTGGGAAGTAACAGCTCGATGTTTAAATTTTTTTCATAATGCTTTGGAATTCAGATAAAAATACACATTCTGGTGACTTTTGATTTCGCTAATGATTGCATTTTCATTTGTTAGCAGGTTGACAAGAGATGTGTGGGAGCGAGACATATTCTACAAGAAAATCGGTAGTGCTTTGCACATAGCATTCTTCACACCGAATGTATCTACGTACAGTGGATGACTGCATGAATAATAAGCTTTTTGGTAAGTAACAGCTCGATGTTTTAATTTGTATCATTATGGTTTAAGAAAATAATTAGTTTTTTGGAAAGTAAAAGCCCGATGATTATATTTTCTTCACTACAGATATTATTACACATTCTGGTGACTTCTGATTTCGCTAATGATTGCATCTTCTTTCGTTCGCAGGTTGACAAGAGATGTGTGGGAGCGGCGACATTATCTACAAGTTAATCGCTAGTGCTTTGCACAAAGCATTCTTCACGCCGAATGTATCTACGTACAGTGGATGACTGCATGAATAATAAGATTTTTGGTAAGTAACAGCTCGATGTTTTAATTTGTTTCATTATGGTTTAAGAATATAATTAGTTTTTAGGAAAGTAAAAGCCCGATGATTATATTTTCTTCATTACATATATAATTACACATTCTGGTGACTTTGGATTGCGTTAATGGTTGCATCTTTTTTCGTTCGCAGGTTGACAAGAGATGTGTGGGAGCGGTGACATATTCTAGAAGAAAATCGCTAGTGCTGTGCACATAGCATTCTTCACACCGAATGTATCTACGTACAGTGGATGACTGCATGAATAATAAGATTTTTGGTAAGTAACAGCTCGATGTTGTAATTTGTTTCATTATGGTTTAAGAATATAATTAGTTTTTTGGAAAGTAAAATCCCGATGATTATATTTTCTTCATTACATATATAATTACACATTCTGGCGACATTGGATTGCGTTAATGATTGCATCTTTTTTCGTTCGCAGGTTGACAAGAGATGTGTGGGAGCGGTGACATATTCTAGACGAAAATCGCTAGTGCTGTGCACATAGCATTCTTCACACCGAATGTATCTACGTACAGTGGATGACTGCGTGAATAATTACTTTTTTGGGAAGTAACAGCTCGATGTTTAAATTTTTTGCATAATGCTTTGGAATACAGATAAAATTACACATTCTGGTGACTTTTGATTTCGCTAATGATTGCATTTTCTTTCGCTAGCAGGTTGACAAGAGATGTGTGGGAGCGGCGACATATTCTACAACAAAATCGCTAGTGCTTTGCACATAGCATTCATTCTCACCGAATGTATCTACGTACAGTGGATGACTGCATGAATAATAAGTCTTTTGGTAAGTAACAGCTCGATGTTTTAATTTGTGTCATTATGGTTTAAGAATATAATTAGTTTTTTGGAAAGTAAAAGCCCGATGATTAAATTTTCTTCATTACAGATATAATTACACATTCTGGTGACATTGGATTGCGTTAATGATTGCATCTTCTTTCGTTCGCAGGTTGACAAGAGATGTGTGGGAGCGGTGACATATTCCAGAAGAAAATCGCTAGTGCTGTGCACATAGCACTCTTCACACCGAATGTATCTACGTACAGTGGATGACTGCGTGAATAATTACTTCTTTGGGAAGTAACAGCTCGATGTTTAAATTTTTTTCCTAATGCTTTGGAATACAGATAAAATTACACATTCTGGTGACATTTGATTTCGCTAGTGATTGCATTTTCTTTTGTTAGCAGGTTGACAAGAGATGTGTGGGAGCGGCGACATATTCTACAAGAAAATCGCTAGTGCTTTGCACATAGCATTCTTCACACCGAATGTATCTACGTACAGTGGATGACTGCATGAATAATATGTTTTTTGGTATGTAACAGCTCGATGTTTTAATTTGTATCATTATGGTTTAAGAAAATTATTAGTTTTTTGGAAAGTAAAAGCCCGATGATTAATTTTCTTCATTACAGATATTATTACACATTCTGGTGACTTTGGATTGCGTTAATGATTGCATCTTCTTTCGTTCCCAGGTGACAAGAGATGTGTGGGAGCGATGACATATTCTAGAAGATAATCGCCAGTGCTGTGCACATAGCATTCTTCACACCGAATGTATCTACGTACAGGGGATTACTGCGTGAATAATTACTTTTTTGGGAAGTAACAGCTCGATGTATAAATTTTTTCATAATGCTTTGGAAAACAGATAAAATTACACATTCTGGTGACTTTTGATTTCGCTAATGATTGCATTTTCTTTCGTTAGCAGATTGACAAGAGATGTGTGGGAGCGGCGACATATTCTACAAGAAAATCGCTAGTGCTTTGCACATAGCGTTCTTCACAGCGAATGTATCTACGTCTAGTGGATGACTGCATGAATAATAAGTTTTTTGGTAAGTAACAGCTCGATGTTTTAATTTGTTTCATTATGGTTTAAGGGGATACGGAATCACCTATCCCCGCAATGTTAATATATGCCTACTATAGGGAACATTTTCTCACAAACTACTGGAGACAGAGAGGTAAAAATTTTACTGTATGTGCATTCATATGTTACAACAATACTGAAACAACAGTTTATTGTCAAAGTATTTTCTTACAGAGATATTGTACATTTATTTTTAAGTAAATTTTTTCCATCGCTTTTTACTAGACTATCACCCCTAAGTCTTTTGTAAATCAAGTAATTAAAAAATCGTTGTTTCAGTATGTAATAGGGACCTATGTCACTACGTCATAAAAATTTCAGACTTCTAGGTTGACCAGTACCTGAGATAATGTTCCTAGATGAAGTAAAAAGTAAACTTACGGGAAACGGAGAAAGAAGATTAAAACATTCCTGATCCGTAGCTAATACCCCCTTCACAGTCTTCATAATCATCTTCAAGTCTTCTTTTGGCACCCCTCTGCACCTGTCTTGCTTTTTTCACTAATGTCTTGATTATATTATCAGCATGCCTTAGTCTGTGCTGATCTAAAAAGAACATAGCACGTACCGTACGGGAACCAACACACATACCCAACTTTTGAAGGACCTGGCATTTAGTTATATTTCGAAGATTGAAGGTTGCCACAGCATCATACACACCAAAATGTAGTGTATTAATTCCGACAAACACTGTTTTTGGGAGACGATGCCATATCACACTATTCAAGCACTCGTTGGGGTTCTGCGTTTTTCCGTGAAGACATTTCATCAGAAGACTTCTGTCAGCCAGATCTCTGAAAATGGGCTTTATTTCTGCCATGATGGCTGATGGTAGACTGTGGTGGTGAATGTATTTCTCTCCTGTTGTTAGTCCCCTATTGTATTTACACCAGCTGTTTTCACCTTTGGGGCACAAACCATGTTGTGGATGCTCATCCGTGGATGCGGTGTGGAAATATAAAGCCCATATAGCTCTCCTCATTTCTTCAAGATTGCCTGTATTTTGCCTGATTGCAAGGCCATAGCAGTTCTGAATGTGGTCTATTATGGAATCAGTCAATCTTCCTCTGCCATCCAAGGTTTTCCCATCATCTAGTTTTTTCCCTTTCATAACTGATTTTAACCTTCTCAGCCTGGCACCCATTCTCTTCTGCACATGTCCTATACATTCAAGTTTGCTTATATTTACACTGTTCCCATATGGTTTGCTTTCCAAAACTTCTTTGAATGCTGTAGAGTCACCATCTCCCAGATATTTGACATAGCGAACATTATACCACTGTGAAGAGCGATGAAAAATTTTCTTCACCCCAGCAACCTCCATGCCACCACTACTAAAATAATAATTAGCAATACAGTCATCACTGTGTTCATTTTTCAGCCTGCCTGTGCACCTACAGTATTTAGACATTATTGCAACATCAATAACCTTGCCAGTATCAACACTAGTTGCTGTTACAACACCATTGTTGGAGGTGTGGCCCCTTTTCTGCCACGTGCCATCAAACGCCACTGTGAGGTCACGACTGCCGTCATTTTCTTCCACTGCTTCTTCCACAGCAACCTGCATTGACTTCTGTGCTACATCTTCAACTGCAGATCCTAGTACATAATTGTAAGCTTCAAACTTTGAAGGTGCACTTGGAAGATTTGGAACACCACATAGCATATCACCAGCTGCTGATGATGAACTGCTTTGCTTTGCTAATGAATCATTATTTCTTTTCTTTTGCCAGTTCACACGCTTTTTAAATACTTTTGCTTTAGCTCTAGGCATTTTCACTGCGAAAAATGAAGCACTAAATACGAAATAACTCAACAACAACTACTTTCTTATATCACACTGTTTACAAAACAGTCCCGCCACAAAGTCAAAGAGTAACTTGAGGAAACCAGAGAGAAACATTTTCGGGCAACTAGTGTATAAATAGTCGCTGGAAACCGGGATATTTGAATTCATGTCACTTTAAAGGTACTGCCAAAAAGTTCATGGTCAGCCACGAGAGACGTGTATAACTAAAGCGCAATACCCGATCTCACAAATATATAAAAATAAAATAGTTATAATTGTAGTAGAGCTATGTATGATACGTCATTTTAAAGAGGAAACATGGCAGAATATAATACGCCAATAAAAAAAAATTCGATTTTTTAACCCAAAATCCGATTCCGTATCCCCTTAAGAATATAATTAGTTTTTTGGAAAATAAAAGCCCGATGTTTAATTTTCTTCATTACAGATATTATTACACATTCTGGCTACTTTTGATTTCGCTAATGATTGCATCTTCTTTCGTTCGCAGGTTGACAAGAGATGTGTGGGAGCGGCGGCATACTCTACAAGAAAATCGCTAGTGCTTTGCACATAGCATTCTTCACACCGAATGTATCTACGTACAGTGGATGACTGCATGAATAATAAGTTTTTGGTAAGTAACAGCACGATGTTTTAATTTGTTTCATTATGGTTTAAGAATATAATTAGTTTTATGGGAAGTAAATGCCCGATGATTAAATTTTCTTCATTACAGATATAATTACACATTCTGGTGACTTTGGATTGCATTAATGATTGCATCTTCTTTCGTTCGAAGGGTGACAAGAGATGTGTGGGAGCAGTGACATATTCTAGAAGAAAATCGCTAGTGCTGTGCACATAGCATTCTTCACACCGCATACATCTACGTACAGGGGAAGACTGCGTGAATAATTACTTTTTTGGGAAGTATCAGCTCGATGTTTAAATTTTTTTCATAATGCTTTGGAATACAGATAAAATTACACATTCTGGTGACTTTTGATTTCGCTAATGATTGCATCTTCTTTCGTTCGCAGGTTGACAAGGGATGTGTGGGAGCGGCGACATATTCTACAAGAAAATCGCTAGTGCTTTGCACATAGCATTCTTCACACCGAATGTATCTACGTAGAGTGGATGACTGCATGAATAATAAGTTTTTTTGTAAGTAACAGCTCGATGTTTTAATTTGTTTCATTATGGTTTAAGAATATAATTAGTTTTTTGGAAAGTAAAAGCCAGAGGATTAAATTTTCTTCATTACAGATATTATTACACATTCTGGTGACTTTTGATTTCGCTAATGATTGCATCTTCTTTCGTTAGCAGGCTGACAAGAGATGTGAGGGAGCGGCGACATATTCTACAAGGAAATCGCTAGTGCTTTGCACATAGCATTCTTCACACCGAATGTATCTACGTACAGTGGATGACTGCATGAATAATAAGTTTTTTGGTAAGTAACAGCTCGATGTTTTAATTTGTTTCATTATGGTTTAAGAATATAATTAGTCTTTTGGAAAGTAAAAGACCGATGATTAATTTTCTTCATTACAGATATTATTTCACATTCTGGTGACTTTTGATTTCGCTAATGATTGCATCTTCTTTCGTTCGCAGGTTGACAAGAAATGTGTGGGAGCGGTGACATATTCTAGAAGAAAATCGGTAGTGCTGTGCACATAGCATTCTTCACACCGAATGTATCTACGTACAGTGGATGACTGCGTGAATAATTACTTTTTTGGGAAGTAACAGCTCGATGTTTAAATTTTTTTCATAATGCTTTGGAATACAGATAAAATTACACATTCTGGTGACTTTTGATTTCGCTAATGATTGCATTTCTTTCGTTAGCAGGTTGACAAGAAATGTGTGGGAGCGGCGACATATTCTACAAGAAAATCGCTAGTGCTTTGCACATAGCATTCTTCACACCGAATGTATCTACGTACAGTGGATGACTGCATGAATAATAAGTTTTTTGGTAAGTAACAGCTCGATGTTTTAATTTGTTTCATTATGGTTTAAGAGTATAATTAGTTTTTTGGGAAGTAACAGCCCGATGATGAAATTTTTTTCATTACAGATATAATTACACATTCTGGTGACTTTGGAATGCGTTAATGATTGCATCTTCTTTCGTTCGCAGGTTGACAAAAGATGTGTGGGAGCGGTGACATATTATAGAATAAAATCGCTAGTGCTGTGCACATAGCATTCTTCACACCGAATGAATCTACGTACAGGGGATGACAGCGTGAATAATTACTTTTTTGGGAAGTAACAGCTCGATGTTCTAATTTTTTTCATAATGCTTTGGAATACAGATAAAATTACACATTCTGGTGACTTTTGATTTCGCTAATGATTGCATTTTCCTTCGTTAGCAGGTTGACAAGAGATGTGTGGGAGCGGCGACATATTCTACAAGAAAATCGCTAGTGCTTTGCACATAGCATTCTTCACACCGAATGTATCTACGTACAGTGGATGACTGCATGAATAATAAGTTTTTTGGTAAGTTACAACTCGATGTTTGAATTTGTTTCATTATGGTTTAAGAATATAATTAGTTTTTTTGGAAAGTAAAAGCCAGAGGATTAAATTTTCTTCATTACAGATATTATTACACATTCTGGTGACTTTTGATTTCGCTAATGATTGCATCTTCTTTCGTTAGCAGGCTGACAAGAGATGTGAGGGAGCGGCGACATATTCTACAAGGAAATCGCTAGTGCTTTGCACATAGCATTCTTCACACCGAATGTATCTACGTACAGTGGTAGACTGCATGAATAATAAGTTTTTTGGTAAGTAACAGCTCGATGTTTTAATTTGTTTCATTATGATTTAAGAATATAATTAGTTTTTTGCGAAGTAAAATCCGATGATTAAATCTTCTTCATTACAGATATAATTACACATTCTGGTGACTTTGGATTGCGTTAATGATTGCATCTTCTTTCGTTCGCAGGTTGACAAGAGATGTGTGGGAGCGGTGACATATTCTAGAAGAAAATCGGTAGTGCTGAGCACATAGCATTCTTCACACCGAATGTATCTACGTACAGTGGATGACTGCGTGAATAATTACTTTTTTGGGAAGTAACAGCTCGATGTTTAAATTTTTTTCATAATGCTTTGGAATACAGATAAAATTACACATTCTGGTGACTTTTGATTTCGCTAATGATTGCATTTCTTTCGTTAGCAGGTTGACAAGAAATGTGTGGGAGCGGCGACATTTTCTACATGAAAATCGCTAGTGCTTTGCACATAGCATTCTTCACACCGAATGTATCTACGTACAGTGGATGACTGCATGAATAATAAGTTTTTTGGTAAGTAACAGCTCGATGTTTTAATTTGTTTCATTATGGTTTAAGAGTATAATTAGTTTTTTGGGAAGTAACAGCACGATGATGAAATTTTTTTCATTACAGATATAATTACACATTCTGGTGACTTTGGAATGCGTTAATGATTGCATCTTCTTTCGTTCGCAGGTTGACAAAAGATGTGTGGGAGCGGTGACATATTATAGAATAAAATCGCTAGTGCTGTGCACATAGCATTCTTCACACCGAATGAATCTACGTACAGGGGATGACTGCGTGAATAATTACTTTTTTGGGAAGTAACAGCTCGATGTTCTAATTTTTTTCATAATGCTTTGGAATACAGATAAAATTACACATTCTGGTGACTTTTGATTTCGCTAATGATTGCATTTTCCTTCGTTAGCAGGTTGACAAGAGATGTGTGGGAGCGGCGACATATTCTACAAGACAATCGCTAGTGCTTTGCACATAGCATTCTTCACACCGAATGTATCTACGTACAGTGGATGACTGCATGAATAATAAGTTTTTTGGTAAGTAATAGCTCCATGTTTTAATTTGTTTCATTATGGTTTAAGAATATAATTATTTTTTTGGAAAGTAAAAGCCCGATGATTGAATTTTCTTCATTACAGATATAACTAACATTCTGGTGACTTTGGATTACGTTAATGATTGCATCTTCTTTCGTTCGCAGGTTGACAAGAGATGTGTGGGAGCGGAGTCATATTCTAGAAGAAATTCGCTAGTGCTGTGCACATAGCATTCTTCACACCGAATGTATCTACGTACAGTGGATGAGTGCGTGAATAATTACTTTTTCTGGAAGTAACAGCTCGATGTTTAAATTTTTTTCATAATGCTTTGTAATACAGCTAAAATTACACATTCTGATGACTTTGATTTCGCTAATGATTGCATTTTCTTTCGTTAGCAGGTTGACAAGAGATGTGTGGGAGCGAGGACATATTCTACAAGAAAATCGCTAGTGCTTTGCACATAGCATTCTTCACACCGAATGTATCTACGTAAAGTGGACGACTGCATGAATAATAAGTTTTGTGGTAAGTAACAGCTCGATGTTTTAATTTGTTTCATTATGGTTTAAGAATATAATTAGTTTTTGGAAAGTAAAAGCCCGATGATTAAATTTTCTTCATTACAGATATAATTACACATTCTGGTGACTTTGGATTGCGTTAATGATTGCATCTTCTTTCGTTCGCAGGTTGACAAGAGATGTGTGGTAGCGGTGACATATTCTAGAAGAAAATCGCTAGTGCTGTGCACATAGCATTCTTCACACCGAATGTTTCTACGTACAGTGGATGACTGCGTGAATAATTACTTTTTTGGGAAGTAACAGCTCGATGTTTAAATTTTTTTCATAATGCTTTGGAATACAGATAAAATTACACATTCTGGTGACTTTTGATTTCGCTAATGATTGCATTTTCTTTCGTTAGCAGGTTGACAAGAGATGTGTGGGAGCGGCGACATATTCTACAAGAAAATCGCTAGTGCTTTGCACATAGCATTTTTCACACCGTATGTATCTACGTACAGTGGATGACTGCATGAATAATAAGTTTTTTGGTAAGTAACAGCTGGATGTTTTAATTTGTTTCATTATGGTTTAAGAATATAATTAGTTTTTTGGAAAGTAAAAGCCCGATGTTTAATTTTCTTCATTACAGATGTTATTACACATTCTGGTGACTTTTGATTTCGCTAATGATTGCATATTCTTTCGTTCGCAAGTTGACGTGAGAAGTGTGGGAGCGGCGACATATTCTACAAGAAAATCGCTAGTGCTTTGCACATAGCATTCTTCACACCGAATGTATCTACGTACAGTGGATGACTGCATGAATAATAAGGTTTTTGGTAAGTAACAGCTCGATATTTAATTTGTTTCATTATGGTTTAAGAATATAATTAGTTTTTTGGGAAGTAAAAGCCGATGATTAAATATTCTTCATTACGGATTTTATTACACATTCTGGTGACTTTTAATTCCGCTAATGATTGCATCTTCTTTCGTTCGCAGGTTGACAAGAGATGTGTGGCAGCGGCTACATATTCTACAAGAAAATCGCTAGTGCTTTGCACATAGCTTTCTTCACACCGAATGTATCCACGTACAGTTGATGACTGCATGAATAATAAGTTTTTTGGTAAGTAACAGCTCGATGTTTTAATTTGTTTCATTATGGTTTAAGGATATAATTAGTTTTTTGGGAAGTAACAGCCCGATGATGAAATTATTTTCATTACAGATATAATTACACATTCTGGTGACTTTGGAATGCGTTAATGATTGCATCTTCTTTCGTTCGCAGGTTGTCAAAAGATGTGTGGGAGCGGTGACATATTCTAGAAGAAAATCGCTAGTGCTGTGCACATAGCATTCTTCACACCGAATGTATCTACGTACAGGGGATGACTGCGTGAATAATTACTTTTTTGGGAAGTAACAGCTCGATGTTCTAATTTTTTTCATAATGCTTTGGAATACAGATAAAATTACACATTCTGGAGACTTTTGATTTCGCTAATGATTGCATTTTCTTTCGTTAGCAGGTTGACAAGAGATATGTGGGAGCGGCGACATATTCTACAAGAAAATCGCTAGTGCTTTGCACATAGCATTCTTCACACCGAATGTATCTACGTATAGTGGATGACTGCATGAATAATAAGTTTTGTGGTAAGTAACAGCTCGATGTTTTAATTTGTTTCATTATGTTTTAAGAATATAATTAGTTTTTTGGAAAGTAAATGCCCGATGTTTAATTTTCTTCATTACAGTTATTATTACACATTCTGGTGACTTTTGATTTCGCTAATGATTGCATCTTCATTCGTTCGCAGGTTGACAAGGGATGTGTGGGAGCGGCGACATGTTCTACAAGAAAATCGCTAGTGCTTTGCACATAGCTTTCTTCACACCGAATGTATCTACGTACAGTGGATGACTGCATGAATAATAAGTTTTTTGGTAAGTAACAGCTCGATGTTTTAATTTGTTTCATTATGGTTTAAGAATGTAATTAGTTTTTTGGGAAGTAAAAGCCCGATGATGAAATTTTCTTCATTACAGATATAATTACACATTCTGGTGACTTTGGATTGCGTTAATGATTGCATCTTCTTTCGTTCGCAGGTTGACAAGAGATGTGTGGGAGCGGTGACATATTCCAGAAGAAAGTCGCTAGTGCTGTGCACATAGCATTCTTCACACCGAATGTATCTACGTACAGGTGATGACTGCGTGAATAATTGCTTTTTTGGGAAGTAACAGCTCGATGTTTAAATTTTTTTCATAATGCTTTGGAATACAGATAAAATTACACATTCAGGTGGCTTTTGAATTCGCTAATGATTGCATTTTCTTTCGTTAGCAGGTTGACAAGAGGTATGTGGGAGCGGAGACATATTCTACAAGAAAATCGCTAGTGCTTTGCACATAGCATTCTTCACACCGAATGTATCTACTTACAGTGGATGACTGCATGAATAATAAGTTTTTTGGTAAGTAACAGCTCGATGTTTTAATTTGTTTCATTATGGTTTATGAATATAATTAGTTTTTTGGAAAGTAACAGCCCGATGATGAAATTTTTTTCATTACAGATATAATTACACATTCTGGTGACTTTGGAATGCGTTAATGATTGCATCTTCTTTCGTTCGCAGGTTGACAAAAGATGTGTAAAGATGTGTGGGAGCGGAGACATATTCTAGGAGAAAATCGCTAGTGCTGTGCACTTAGCATTCTTCACACCGAATGTTTCTACGTACAGGGGATGACTGCGTGAATAATTACTTTTTTGGGAAGTAACAGCTCGATGTTTAAATTTTTTTCATAATGCTTTGGAATACAGATAAAATTACACATTCAGGTTCCTTTAGAATTCGCTAATGATTGCATTTTCTTTCGTTAGCAGGTAGACAAGAGGTATGTGGGAGCGGAGACATATTCTACAAGAAAATCGCTAGTGCTTTGCACATAGCATTCTTCACACCGAATGTATCTACTTACAGTGGATGACTGCATGAATAATAAGTTTTTTGGTAAGTAACAGCTCGATGTTTTAATTTGTTTCATTATGGTTTAAGAATATAATTAGTTTTTTGGAAAGTAACAGCCCGATGATGAAATTTTTTTCATTACAGATACAATTACACATTCTGGTGACTTTGGAATGCGTTAATGATTGCATCTTCTTTCGTTCGCAGGTTGAAAAAAGATGTGTAAAGATGTGTGGGAGCGAAGACATATTCTAGGAGAAAATCGCTAGTGCTGTGCACAAAGCATTCTTCACACCGAATGTTTCTACGTACAGGGGATGACTGCGTGAATAATTCCTTTTTTGGGAAGTATCAGCTCGATGTTCTAATTTTTTTATTAATGCTTTGGAATACAGATAAAATTACACATTATGGTGACTTTTGATTTCGCTAATGATTGCATTTTCCTTCGTTAGCAGGTTGACAAGAGATGTGTGGGAGCGGCGACATATTCTACAAGACAATCGCTAGTGCTTTGCACATAGCATTCTTCACACCGAATGTATCTACGTACAGTGGATGACTGCATGAATAATAAGTTTTTTGGTAAGTAATAGCTCGATGTTTTAATTTGTTTCATTATGGTTTAAGAATATAATTATTTTTTTGGAAAGTAAAAGCCCGATGATTGAATTTTCTTCATTACAGATATAACTAACATTCTGGTGACTTTGGATTACGTTAATGATTGCATCTTCTTTCGTTCGCAGGTTGACAAGAGATGTGTGGGAGCGGTGACATATTCTAGAAGAAATTCGCTAGTGCTGTGCACATAGCATTCTTCACACCGAATGTATCTACGTACAGTGGATGACTGCGTGAATAATTAGTTTGTTTGGTAGTAACAGCTAGATGTTTAAATTTTTCTCATAATGATTTAGAATACAGATAAAATTACACATTCTGGTGACTTTGGAATGCGCTAATGATTGCAGTTTCTTTCGTTAGCAGGTTGAGAAGAGATGTGTGGGAGCGGCGACATATTCTACAAGAAAATCGCTAGTGCTTTGCACATAGCATTCTTCACACCGAATGTATCTACGTACAGTGGATGACTGCATGAATAATAAGGTTTTTGGTAAGTAACAGCTCGATATTTAATTTGTTTCATTATGGTTTAAGAATATAATTAGTTTTTTGGGAAGTAAAAGCCCGATGATTAAATATTCTTCATTACGGATTTTATTACACATTCTGGTGACTTTTAATTCCGCTAATGATTGCATCTTCTTTCGTTCGCAGGTTGACAATAGATGTGTGGCAGCGGCTACATATTCTACAAGAAAATCGCTAGTACTTTACACATAGCTTTCTTCACACCGTATGTATCCACGTACAGTTGATGACTGCATGAATAATAAGTTTTTTGGTAAGTAACAGCTCGATGTTTTAATTTGTTTCATTATGGTTTAAGGATATAATTAGTTTTTTGGGAAGTAACAGCCCGATGATGAAATTATTTTCATTACAGATATAATTACACATTCTGGTGACTTTGGAATGCGTTAATGATTGCATCTTCTTTCGTTCGCAGGTTGTCAAAAGATGTGTGGGAGCGGTGACATATTCTAGAAGAAAATCGCTAGTGCTGTGCACATAGCATTCTTCACACCGAATGTATCTACGTACAGGGGATGACTGCGTGAATAATTACTTTTTTGGGAAGTAACAGCTCGATGTTCTAATTTTTTTCATAATGCTTTGGAATACAGATAAAATTACACATTCTGGAGACTTTTGATTTCGCTAATGATTGCATTTTCTTTCGTTAGCAGGTTGACAAGAGATATGTGGGAGCGGCGACATATTCTACAAGAAAATCGCTAGTGCTTTGCACATAGCATTCTTCACACCGAATGTATCTACGTATAGTGGATGACTGCATGAATAATAAGTTTTGTGGTAAGTAACAGCTCGATGTTTTAATTTGTTTCATTATGTTTTAAGAATATAATTAGTTTTTTGGAAGGTAAATGCCCGATGTTTAATTTTCTTCATTACAGATATTATTACACATTCTGGTGACTTTTGATTTCGCTAATGATTGCATCTTCTTTCGTTCGCAGGTTGACAAGGGATGTGTGGGAGCGGCGACATGTTCTACAAGAAAATCGCTAGTGCTTTGCACATAGCTTTCTTCACACCGAATGTATCTACGTACAGTGGATGACTGCATGAATAATAAGTTTTTTGGTAAGTAACAGCTCGATGTTTTAATTTGTTTCATTATGGTTTAAGAATGTAATTAGTTTTTTGGGAAGTAAAAGCCCGATGATGAAATTTTCTTCATTACAGATATAATTACACATTCTGGTGACTTTGGATTGCGTTAATGATTGCATCTTCTTTCGTTCGCAGGTTGACAAGAGATGTGTGGGAGCGGTGACATATTACAGAAGAAAGTCGCTAGTGCTGTGCACATAGCATTCTTCACACCGAATGTATCTACGTACAGGTGATGACTGCGTGAATAATTGCTTTTTTGGGAAGTAACAGCTCGATGTTTAAATTTTTTTCATAATGCTTTGGAATACAGATAAAATTACACATTCAGGTGGCTTTTGAATTCGCTAATGATTGCATTTTCTTTCGTTAGCAGGTTGACAAGAGGTATGTGGGAGCGGAGACATATTCTACAAGAAAATCGCTAGTGCTTTGCACATAGCATTCTTCACACCGAATGTATCTACTTACAGTGGATGACTGCATGAATAATAAGTTTTTTGGTAAGTAACAGCTCGATGTTTTAATTTGTTTCATTATGGTTTATGAATATAATTAGTTTTTTGGAAAGTAACAGCCCGATGATGAAATTTTTTTCATTATAGATATAATTACACATTCTGGTGACTTTGGAATGCGTTAATGATTGCATCTTCTTTCGTTCGCAGGTTGACAAAAGATGTGTAAAGATGTGTGGGAGCGGAGACATATTCTAGGAGAAAATCGCTAGTGCTGTGCACTTAGCATTCTTCACACCGAATGTTTCTACGTACAGGGGATGACTGCGTGAATAATTACTTTTTTGGGAAGTAACAGCTCGATGTTTAAATTTTTTTCATAATGCTTTGGAATACAGATAAAATTACACATTCAGGTTCCTTTAGAATTCGCTAATGATTGCATTTTCTTTCGTTAGCAGGTAGACAAGAGGTATGTGGGAGCGGAGACATATTCTACAAGAAAATCGCTAGTGCTTTGCACATAGCATTCTTCACACCGAATGTATCTACTTACAGTGGATGACTGCATGAATAATAAGTTTTTTGGTAAGTAACAGCTCGATGTTTTAATTTGTTTCATTATGGTTTAAGAATATAATTAGTTTTTTGGAAAGTAACAGCCCGATGATGAAATTTTTTTCATTACAGATATAATTACACATTCTGGTGACTTTGGAATGCGTTAATGATTGCATCTTCTTTCGTTCGCAGGTTGACAAAAGATGTGTGGGAACGGTGACATATTCCAGAAGAAAGTCGCTAGTGCTGTGCACATAGCATTCTTCACACCGAATGTATCTACGTACAGGTGATGACTGCGTGAATAATTGCTTTTTTGGGAAGTAACAGCTCGATGTTTAAATTTTCTTCATAATGCTTTGGAATACAGATAAAATTACATATTCAGGTGGCTTTTGAATTCGCTAATGATTGCATTTTCTTTCGTTAGCAGGTTGACAAGAGGTATGTGGGAGCGGAGACATATTCTACAAGAAAATCGCTAGTGCTTTGCACATAGCATTCTTCACACCGAATGTATCTACTTACAGTGGATGACTGCATGAATAATAAGTTTTTTGGTAAGTAACAGCTCGATGTTTTAATTTGTTTCATTATGGTTTAAGAATATAATTAGTTTTTTGGAAAGTAACAGCCCGATGATGAAATTTTTTTCATTACAGATATAATTACACATTCTGGTGACTTTGGAATGCGTTAATGATTGCATCTTCTTTCGTTCGCAGGTTGACAAAAGATGTGTAAAGATGTGTGGGAGCGAAGACATATTCTAGGAGAAAATCGCTAGTGCTGTGCACAATGCATTCTTCACACCGAATGTTTCTACGTACAGGGGATGACTGCGTGAATAATTCCTTTTTTGGGAAGTATCAGCTCGATGTTCTAATTTTTTTATTAATGCTTTGGAATACAGATAAAATTACACATTATGGTGACTTTTGATTTCGCTAATGATTGAATTTTCTTTCGTTAGCAGGTTGACAAGAGATGTGTGGGAGCGGCGACATATTGTACAAGAAAATCACTAGTGCTTTGCACATAGCATTCTTCACACCGAATGTATCTACGTACAGTGGATGACTGCAGGAATAATAAGTTTTTTGGTAAGTAACAGCTCGATGTTTTAGTTTGTTTCATTATGGTTTAAGAATATAATTATTTTTTCGGAAAATAAAAGCCCGATTATTGAATTTTCTTCATTACAGATATAATTACACATTCTGGTGACATTGGATTGCGTTAATGATTGCATCTTCTTTCGTTCGCAGGTTGACAAGAGATGTGTGGGAGCGGTGACATATTCTAGAGGAAATTCGCTAGTGCTGTGCACATAGCATTCTTCACACCGAATGTATCTACGTACAGTGGATGACTGCGTGAATAATTATTTTTTTGGAAGTAACAGCTCGATGTTTAAATTTTTTTCATAATGCTTTGGAATACAGATAAAATTACACATTCTGGTGACTTTTGATTTCGCTAATGATTGCATTTCTTTCGTTAGCAGGTTGACAAGAAATGTGTGGGAGCGGCGACATTTTCTACAAGAAAATCGCTAGTGCTTTGCACATAGCATTCCTCACACCGAATGTATCTACGTACAGTGGATGACTGCATGAATAATAAGTTTTTTGGTAAGTAACAGCTCGATGTTTTAATTTGTTTCATTATGGTTTAAGAGTATAATTAGTTTTTTGGGAAGTAACAGCCCGATGATGAAATTTTTTTCATTACAGATATAATTACACATTCTGGTGACTTTGGAATGCGTTAATGATTGCATCTTCTTTCGTTCGCAGGTTGACAAAAGATGTGTGGGAGCGGTGACATATTATAGAATAAAATCGCTAGTGCTGTGCACATAGCATTCTTCACACCGAATGAATCTACGTACAGGGGATGACTGCGTGAATAATTACTTTTTTGGGAAGTAACAGCTCGATGTTCTAATTTTTTTCATAATGCTTTGGAATACAGATAAAATTACACATTCTGGTGACTTTTGATTTCGCTAATGATTGCATTTTCCTTCGTTAGCAGGTTGACAAGAGATGTGTGGGAGCGGCGACATATTCTACAAGACAATCGCTAGTGCTTTGCACATAGCATTCTTCACACCGAATGTATCTACGTACAGTGGATGACTGCATGAATAATAAGTTTTTTGGTAAGTAATAGCTCGATGTTTTAATTTGTTTCATTATGGTTTAAGAATATAATTATTTTTTTGGAAAGTAAAAGCCCGATGATTGAATTTTCTTCATTACAGATATAACTAACATTCTGGTGACTTTGGATTACGTTAATGATTGCATCTTCTTTCGTTCGCAGGTTGACAAGAGATGTGTGGGAGCGGTGACATATTCTAGAAGAAATTCGCTAGTGCTGTGCACATAGCATTCTTCACACCGAATGTATCTACGTACAGTGGATGAGTGCGTGAATAATTACTTTTTCTGGAAGTAACAGCTCGATGTTTAAATTTTTTTCATAATGCTTTGTAATACAGCTAAAATTACACATTCTGATGACTTTGATGTCGCTAATGATTGCATTTTCTTTCGTTAGCAGGTTGACAAGAGATGTGTGGGAGCGGGGACATATTCTACAAGAAAATCGCTAGTGCTTTGCACATAGCATTCTTCACACCGAATGTATCTACGTAAAGTGGACGACTGCATGAATAATAAGTTTTGTGGTAAGTAACAGCTCGATGTTTTAATTTGTTTCATTATGGTTTAAGAATATAATTAGTTTTTGGAAAGTAAAAGCCCGATGATTAAATTTTCTTCATTACAGATATAATTACACATTCTGGTGACTTTGGATTGCGTTAATGATTGCATCTTCTTTCGTTCGCAGGTTGACAAGAGATGTGTGGTAGCGGTGACATATTCTAGAAGAAAATCGCTAGTGCTGTGCACATAGCATTCTTCACACCGAATGTTTCTACGTACAGTGGATGACTGCGTGAATAATTACTTTTTTGGGAAGTAACAGCTCGATGTTTAAATTTTTTTCATAATGCTTTGGAATACAGATAAAATTACACATTCTGGTGACTTTTGATTTCGCTAATGATTGCATTTTCTTTCGTTAGCAGGTTGACAAGAGATGTGTGGGAGCGGCGACATATTCTACAAGAAAATCGCTAGTGCTTTGCACATAGCATTTTTCACACCGTATGTATCTACGTACAGTGGATGACTGCATGAATAATAAGTTTTTTGGTAAGTAACAGCTGGATGTTTTAATTTGTTTCATTATGGTTTAAGAATATAATTAGTTTTTTGGAAAGTAAAAGCCCGATGTTTAATTTTCTTCATTACAGATATTATTACACATTCTGGTGACTTTTGATTTCGCTAATGATTGCATATTCTTTCGTTCGCAAGTTGACGTGAGAAGTGTGGGAGCGGCGACATATTCTACAAGAAAATCGCTAGTGCTTTGCACATAGCATTCTTCACACCGAATGTATCTACGTACAGTGGATGACTGCATGAATAATAAGGTTTTTGGTAAGTAACAGCTCGATATTTAATTTGTTTCATTATGGTTTAAGAATATAATTAGTTTTTTGGGAATTAAAAGCCCGATGATTAAATATTCTTCATTACGGATTTTATTACACATTCTGGTGACTTTTAATTCCGCTAATGATTGCATCTTCTTTCGTTCGCAGGTTGACAAGAGATGTGTGGCAGCGGCTACATATTCTACAAGAAAATCGCTAGTGCTTTGCACATAGCTTTCTTCACACCGAATGTATCCACGTACAGTTGATGACTGCATGAATAATAAGTTTTTTGGTAAGTAACAGCTCGATGTTTTAATTTGTTTCATTATGGTTTAAGGATATAATTAGTTTTTTGGGAAGTAACAGCCCGATGATGAAATTATTTTCATTACAGATATAATTACACATTCTGGTGTCTTTGGAATGCGTTAATGATTGCATCTTCTTTCGTTCGCAGGTTGACAAAAGATGTGTGGGTGCGGTGACATATTCTAGAAGAAAATCGCTAGTGCTGTGCACATAGCATTCTTCACACCGAATGTATCTACGTACAGGGGATGACTGCGTGAATAATTACTTTTTTGGGAAGTAACAGCTCGATGTTCTAATTTTTTTCATAATGCTTTGGAATACAGATAAAATTATACATTCTGGAGACTTTTGATTTCGCTAATGATTGCATTTTCTTTCGTTAGCAGGTTGACAAGAGATATGTGGGAGCGGCGACATATTCTACAAGAAAATCGCTAGTGCTTTGCACATAGCATTCTTCACACCGAATGTATCTACGTATAGTGGATGACTGCATGAATAATAAGTTTTGTGGTAAGTAACAGCTCGATGTTTTAATTTGTTTCATTATGTTTTAAGAATATAATTAGTTTTTTGGAAAGTAAATGCCAGATGTTTAATTTTCTTCATTACAGATATTATTACACATTCTGGTGACTTTTGATTTCGCTAATGATTGCATCTTCTTTCGTTCGCAGGTTGACAAGGGATGTGTGGGAGCGGCGACATGTTCTACAAGAAAATCGCTAGTGCTTTGCACATAGCTTTCTTCACACCGAATGTATCTACGTACAGTGGATGACTGCATGAATAATAAGTTTTTTGGTAAGTAACAGCTCGATGTTTTAATTTGTTTCATTATGGTTTAAGAATGTAATTAGTTTTTTGGGAAGTAAAAGCCCGATGATGAAATTTTCTTCATTACAGATATAATTACACATTCTGGTGACTTTGGATTGCGTTAATGATTGCATCTTCTTTCGTTCGCAGGTTGACAAGAGATGTGTGGGAGCGGTGACATATTCCAGAAGAAAGTCGCTAGTGCTGTGCACATAGCATTCTTCACACCGAATGTATCTACTTACAGTGGATGACTGCGTGAATAATAAGTTTTTTGGTAAGTAACAGCTCGATGTTTTAATTTGTTTCATTATGGTTTATGAATATAATTAGTTTTTTGGAAAGTAACAGCCCGATGATGAAATTTTTTTCATTACAGATATAATTACACATTCTGGTGACTTTGGAATGCGTTAATGATTGCATCTTCTTTCGTTCGCAGGTTGACAAAAGATGTGTAAAGATGTGTGGGAGCGGAGACATATTCTAGGAGAAAATCGCTAGTGCTGTGCACTTAGCATTCTTCACACCGAATGTTTCTACGTACAGGGGATGACTGCGTGAATAATTACTTTTTTGGGAAGTAACAGCTCGATGTTTAAATTTTTTTCATAATGCTTTGGAATACAGATAAAATTACACATTCAGGTTCCTTTTGAATTCGCTAATGATTGCATTTTCTTTCGTTAGCAGGTAGACAAGAGGTATGTGGGAGCGGAGACATATTCTACAAGAAAATCGCTAGTGCTTTGCACATAGCATTCTTCACACCGAATGTATCTACTTACAGTGGATGACTGCATGAATAATAAGTTTTTTGGTAAGTAACAGCTCGATGTTTTAATTTGTTTCATTATGGTTTAAGAATATAATTAGTTTTTTGGAAAGTAACAGCCCGATGATGAAATTTTTTTCATTACAGGTATAATTACACATTCTGGTGACTTTGGAATGCGTTAATGATTGCATCTTCTTTCGTTCGCAGGTTGACAAAAGATGTGTAAAGATGTGTGGGAGCGAAGACATATTCTAGGAGAAAATCGCTAGTGCTGTGCACAAAGCATTCTTCACACCGAATGTTTCTACGTACAGGGGATGACTGCGTGAATAATTCCTTTTTTGGGAAGTATCAGCTCGATGTTCTAATTTTTTTATTAATGCTTTGGAATACAGATAAAATTACACATTATGGTGACTTTTGATTTCGCTAATGATTGAATTTTCTTTCGTTAGCAGGTTGACAAGAGATGTGTGGGAGCGGCGACATATTGTACAAGAAAATCACTAGTGCTTTGCACATAGCATTCTTCACACCGAATGTATCTACGTACAGTGGATGACTGCAGGAATAATAAGTTTTTTGGTAAGTAACAGCTCGATGTTTTAATTTGTTTCATTATGGTTTAAGAATATAATTATTTTTTTGGAAAATAAAAGCCCGATTATTGAATTTTCTTCATTACAGATATAATTACACATTCTGGTGACATTGGATTGCGTTAATGATTGCATCTTCTTTCGTTCGCAGGTTGACAAGAGATGTGTGGGAGCGGAGTCATATTCTAGAAGAAATTCGCTAGTGCTGTGCACATAGCATTCTTCACACCGAATGTATCTACGTACAGTGGATGACTGCGTGAATAATTATTTTTTTGGAAGTAACAGCTCGATGTTTCAATTTTTTTAATAATGCTTTGGAATACAGATAAAATTACACATTCTGGTGACTTTTGATTTCGCTAATGACTGCATTTTCTTTCGTTAGCAGGTTGACAAGAGATGTGTGTGAGCGGCGACATATTCTACAAGTAAATCGCTAGTGCTTTGCACATAGCATTCTTCACACCGAATGTATCTACGTACAGTGGAAGACTGCATGAATAATAAGTTTTTTGGTAAGTAACAGCTCGATGTTTTAATTTGTTTCATTATGGTTTAAGAATATAATTAGTTTTTTGGAAAGTAAAAGCCCGATGATTAATTTTCTTCATTACAGATATTTATACACATTCTGGTGACTTTTGATTTCGCTAATGATTGCATCTTCTTTCGTTCGCAGGTTGGCAAGACATTTGTTGGAGCGGCGACAAATTGTACAAGAAAATCGCTAGTGCTTTGCACATAGCATTCTTCACAGCGAATGTATCAACGTACAGTGGATGACTGCATGAATAATAAGTTTTTTGGTAAGTGACAGCTCGATGTTTTAATTTGTTTCATTATGGTTTAAGAATATAATTAGTTTTTTGGGAAGTAACAGCCCGATGATCAAATATTCTTCATTACAGATATAATTACATATTCTGGTGACTTTGGAATGCGTTAATGATTGCATCTTCTTTCGTTCGCAGGTTGACAAGTGATGTGTGGGAGCGGTGACATATTCTAGAAGAAAATCGCTAGTGCTGTGCACATAGCATTCTTCACACCGAATGTATCTACGTACAGGGGATGACTGCGTGAATAATTACTTTTTTGGGAAGTAACAGCTCGATGTTTAAACTTTTTTCATAATGCTTTGGAATACAGATAAAATTACACATTCTGGTGACTTTTGATTTCGCTAATGATTGCATCTTCCTTCGTTAGCAGGTTGACAAGAGATGTGTGGGAGCGGCGACATATTCTACAAGAAAATCGCTATTGCTTTGCACAAAGCATTCTTCACACCGAATGTATCTACGTACAGTGGGTGACTGCATGAATAATGTGTTGTTTGGTAAGTAACAGCTCGATGTTCTAATTTGTTTCATTATGGTTTAAGAACATAATTATTTTTTTGGAAAGTAAAAGCCCGATGATTAAATTTTCTTCATTACAGATATAATTAAACATTCTGATGACTTTGGATTGCTTTAATGATTGCATCTTCTTTCGTTCGCATGTTGACAAGAGATGTGTGGGAGCGGTGACATATTCTAGAAGAAAATCGCTAGTGCTGTGCACATAGCATTCTTCACACCGAATGTATCTACGTACGGTGGATGACTGCTCGAATAATTACTTTTTTGGGAAGTAACAGCTCGATGTTTAAATTTTTTTCATAATGCTTTGGAATACAGATAAAATTACACATTCTGGTGACTTTTGATTTCGCTAATGATTGCATTTTCTTTCGTTAGCAGGTTGACAAGAGATGTGTGGGAGCGGCGACATATTCTAGAAGAAAATCGCTAGTGCTTTGCACATACCATTCTTCACACAGAATGTATCTACGTACAGTGGATGACTGCATGAATAATAAGTTTTTTGGTAAGTAACAGCTCGATGTTTTAATTTGTTTCATTATGGTTTAAGAATATAATTAGTATTTTGGGAAGTAACAGCCCGATGATCAAATTTTCTTCATTACAGATATAATTACACATTCTGGTAACTTTGGAATGCGTTAATGATTTCATCTTCTTTCGTTCGCAGGTTGACAAGTGATGTGTGGGAGCGGTGACATATTCTAGAAGAAAATCGCTAGTGCTGTGCACATAGCATTCTTCACACCGAATGTATCTACGTACAGGGGATGACTGCGTGAATAATTACATTTTTGGGAAGTAACAGCTCGATGTTTAAATTTTTTTCATAATGCTTTGGAATACAGATAAAATTACACATTCTGGTGACTTTTGATTTCGCTAATGATTGCATCTTCCTTCGTTAGCAGGTTGACAAGAGATGTGTGGGAGCGGCGACATATTCTACAAGAAAATCGCTAGTGCTATGCACATAGCATTCTTCACACCGAATGTATCTACGTACAGTGGATGACTGCATGAATAATGAGTTTTTTGGTAAGTAACAGCTAGATGTTTTAATTTGTTTCATTATGGTTTAAGAATATAATTAGTTTTTTGGTAAGTAAAAGCCCGATGATTGATTTTCTTCACTACAGATATTATTACACATTCTGGTGACTTTTGATTTCGCTAATGATTGGATCTTCTTTCGTTCGCAGGTTGACAAGAGATGTGTGGGAGCGGCGACATATTCTACAACAAAATCGCTAGTGCTTTGCACGTAGCATCCTTCACATCGAATGTATCTACGTACAGTGGATGACTGCATGAATAATAAGTTTTTTGGTAAGTAACAGCTCGATGTTTTAATTTGTTTCATTATGGTTTAAGAACATAATTATTTTTTTGGAAAGTAAAAGCCCGATGATTAAATTTTCTTTATTACAGATATAATTAAACATTCTGATGACTTTGGATTGCGTTAATGATTGCATCTTCTTTCGTTCGCAGGTTGACAAGAGATGTGTGGGAGCGGTGACATATTCTAGAAGAAAATCGCTAGTGCTGTGCACATAGCATTCTTCACACCGAATGTATCTACGTACGGTGGATGACTGCTTGAATAATTACTTTTTTGGGAAGTAACAGCACGATGTTTAAATTTTTTTCATAATGCTTTGGAATACAGATAAAATTACACATTCTGGTGACTTTTGATTTCGCTAATGATTGCATTTTCTTTCGTTAGCAGGTTGACAAGAGATGTGTGGGAGCGGCGACATATTCTAGAAGAAAATCGCTAGTGCTTTGCACATACCATTCTTCACACCGAATGTATCTACGTACAGTGGATGACTGCTTTAATAATAAGTTTTCTGGTAAGTAACAGCTCGATGTTTTAATTTGTTTCATTATGGTTTAAGAATATAATTAGTTTTTTGGAAAGTAAAAGCCCGATGATTAATTTTCTTCATGACAGATATTATTACACATCCTGGTGACTTTGATTTCGCTAATGATTGCATCTTCTTTCGTTCGCAGGTTGACAAGATATGTGTGGGAGCGGCGACATATTCTAGAAGAAAATCGCTAGTGCTTTGCACATAGCATTCCTCACACCGAATGTATTTACGTACATTGTATGACTGCATGAATAATAAGTTTTTTGGTAAGTAACAGCTCGATGTTTTAATTTGTTTCATTATGGTTTAAGAATATAATTAGTTTTTTGGAAAGTAAAAGCCCGATGATTAATTTTCTTCATTACAGATATTATTACACATTCTGGTGACTTTTGATTTCGCTAATGATTGCATCTTCCTTCGTTAGCACGTTGACAAGAGATGTGTGGGAGCGGCGACATATTCTACAAGAAAATCGCTAGTGCTTTGCACATAGCATTCTTCACACCGAATGTATCTACGTACAGTGGATGACTGCATGAATAATGAGTTTTTTGGTAAGTAACAGCTTGATGTTTTAATTTGTTTCATTATGGTTTAAGAATATAATTAGTTTTTTGGTAAGTAAAAGCCCGATGATTGATTTTCTTCATTACAGATATTATTACACATTCTGGTGACTTTTGATTTCGCTAATGATTGGATCTTCTTTCGTTCGCAGGTTGACAAGAGATGTGTGGGAGCGGCGACATATTCTACAAGAAAATCGCTAGTGCTTTGCACATAGCATTCTTCACACCGAATGTATCTACGTACAGTGGATGACTGCATGAATAATAAGTTTTTTGGTAAGTAACAGCTAGACGTTTTAATTTGTTTCATTATGGTTTAAGAATATAATTAGTTTTTTGGTAAGTAAAAGCCCGATGATTGATTTTCTTCATTACACATATTATTACACACTCTGGTGACTTTTGATTTCGCTAATGATTGGATCTTCATTCGTTCGCAGGTTGACAAGAGATGTGTGGGAGCGGCGACATATTCTACAAGAAAATCGCTAGTGCTTTGCACATCGCATTCTTCACACCGAATGTATCTACGTACAGTGGATGACTGCGTGAATAATAAGTTTTTTGGGAAGTAACAGCCCGATGATGAAATTTTTTTCATTACATATATAATCACACATTCTGGTGACTTTGGAATGCGTTAATGATTGCATCTTCTTTCGTTCGCAGGTTGACAAGAGATGTGTGGGAGCGGTGACATATTCTAGAAAAAAATCGCTACTGCTGTGCACATAGCATTCTTCACACCGAATCTATCTACGTACAGTGGATGACTGCAAGAATAATTACTTTTTTGGGAAGTAACAGTTCGATGTTTAAATTTTTTTCATAATGCTTTAGAATACAGATTAAAATACTCATTCTGGTGACTTTTGATTTCGCTAATGATTGCATCTTCTTTAGTTAGCAGGTTGACAAGAGATGTGTGGGAGCGGCGATATATTCTACAAGAAAATCGCTGGTGCTTTGCATATAGCATTCTTCACACCGAATGTATCTACGTACAGTGGATGACTGCATGAATAATAAGTTTTTTGGTAAGTAACAGCTCGAAGTTTTAATTTGTTTCATTATGGTTTAAGAATATAATTAGTTTTTTGGGAAGTAACAGCCCGATGATTAAATTTTTTTCATTACAGATATAATTACACATTCTGGTGACTTTGGATTGCGGTAATGATTGCATCTTCTTTCGTTCGCAGGTTGACAAGAGATGTGTGGGAGCGGCGACATATTCTACAGGAAAATCGCTAGTGCTTTGCACAAAGCATTCTTCACACCGAATGTATCTACGCACAGTGGATGACTGCATGAATAATAAGTTTTTTGGTTAGTAACAGCTCGATGTTTTAATTTGATTCTTTACGGTTTATGAATATAATTAGTTCTTTGGGAAGTAAAAGCCCGATGATTAAATTTTCTTCATTACGAATATAATTACACATTCTGGTGACTTTTGATTCCGTTAATGATTGCATCTTCTTTCGTTCGCAGGTTGACAAGCGATGTGTGTGAGCGGTGACATATTCTAGAGGAAAATCGCCAGTGCTGTGCACATAGCATTCTTCACACCGAATGTATCTACGTACAGTGGATGACTGCATGAATAATAAGTTTTTTGGTAAGTAACAGCTCGATGTTTTAATTTGTTTCATTATGGTTAAGAATATAATTAATTTTTTGGGAAGTAACAGCCCGATGATTAAATGTTCTTCATTACATATATAATTACACATTCTGGTGACTTTGGATTGTGTTAATGATTGCATCTTCTTTCGTTCGCAGGTTGACAAGAGATGTGTGGGAGCGGCGACATATTCTACAAGAAAATCGCTAGTGCTTTGCACATAGCATTCTTCACACCGAATGTATCTACGTACAGTGGATAACTGCATGAATAATAAGTTTTTTGGTAAGTAACAGCTCGAAGTTTTAATTTGTTTCATTATGGTTTAAGAATATAATTAGTTTTTTGGGAAGTAAAAGCCCGATGATTAAATTTTCTTCATTACAGATATAATTACACATTCTGGTGACTTTGGATTGCGTTAATGATTGCATCTTCTTTCGTTCGCAGGTTGACAAGAGATGTGTGTGAGCGGTGACATATTCTAGAAGAAAATCGCTAGTGCTGTGCACATAGCATTTTTCACACCGAATGTATCGACGTACAGTGGATGACTGCAAGAATAATTACTTTTTTGGGAAGTAACAGCTCGATGTTTAAATTTTTTTCATAATGCTTAAAATACAGATAAAATTACACATTCTGGTGACTTTTGATTTCGCTAATGATTGCATCTTCTTTCGTTAGCAGGTTAACAAGAGATGTGTGTGAGCATCGACATATTCTACAAGAAAATCGCTAGTGCTTTGCACATAGCATTCTTCACACTGGATGTATCTACGTACAGTGGAAGACTGCATGTATAATAAGTTTTTTGGTAAGTAACAGCTCGATGTTTTAATTTGTTTCATTATGTTTTAAGAATATAATTTGTTTTTTGGGAAGTAACAGCTCGATGATGAATTTTTTTCATTACAGATATAATTACACTTTCTGGTGACTTTGGATTGCGTTAACGATTGCAACTTCTTTCGTTCGCAGGTTGACAAGAGATGTGTGTGAGCGGTGACATATTCTAGAAGAAAATCGCTAGTGCTGTGCACATAGCATTCCTCACACCGAATGTATCTACGTACAGTGGATGACTGCAAGAATACTTACTTTTTTGGGTAGTAACAGCTCGATGTTTAAATTTTTTTCACAATGCTTCAGAATACAGATTTGATTACACATTCTGGTGACTTTTGATTTCGCTAATGATTGCATCTTCTTTCGTTAGCAGGTTGACAAGAGATGTGTGGGAGCGGCGACATATTCTACAAGAAAATTGCTAGTGCTTTACACATAGCATTCTTCACACCGAATGTATCTACGTACAGTGGATGACTGCATGAATAATAAGTTTTTTGGTAAGTAGCAGCTCAATGTTTTAATTTGTTTCATTATGGTTTAAGAATATAATTAGTTTTTTGGGAAGTAACAGCCCGATGATTAAATTTTCTTCATTACAGATATAATTACACATTCTGGTGACTTTGGATTGCGTTAATGATTGCATCTTCTTTCGTTCGCAGGTTGACAAGAGATGTGTGGGAGCGGCGACATATTCTACAAGAAAATCGCTAGTGCTTTGCACATAGCATTCTTCACACCGAATGTATCTACGTACAGTGGATGACTGCATGAATAATAAGTTTTTTGGTAAGTAACAGCTCGATGTTTTGATTTGTTTCATTATGGTTTAAGAATATAATTAGTTTTTTGGGAAGTAAAAGCCCGATGATTAAATTTTCATCATTACAGATATAATTACACATTCTGGTGACTTTGGATTGCGTTAATGATTGCATCTTCTTTCGATCGCAGGTTGACAAGAGATGTGTGTGAGCGGTGACATATTCTATAAGAAAATCGCTAGTGCTGTGCACATAGCATTTTTCACACCGAATGTATCTACGTACAGTGGATGACTGCAAGAATAATTACTTTTTTGGGAAGTAACAGCTCGATGTTTAAATTTTTTTCATAATGCTTAAAATACAGATAAAATTACACATTCTGGTGACTTTTGATTTCGCTAATGATTGCATCTTCTTTCGTTAGCAGGTTGACAAGAGAGATGTGGGTGCGGCGACATATTCTACAAGAAAATCGCTAGTGCTTTGCACATAGCATTCTTCACACCGTGTGTATCTACGTACAGTGGATGACTGCATGAATAATAAGTTTTTTGGTAAGTAACAGCTCGATGTTTTAATTTGTTTCATTATGGTTTAAGAATATAATTAGTTTTTTGGGAAGTAACAGCCCGGTGATTAAATTTTCTTCATTACAGATATAATTCCACATTCTGGTGACTTCGGATTGCGTTAATGATTGCATCTTCTTTCGTTCGCAGGTTAACAAGAGATGTGTGGGTGCGGCGACATATTCTAGAAGAAAATCGCTAGTGCTTTGCACATAGCATTCTTCACACCGAATGTATCTACGTACAGTGGATGACTGCATGAATAATAAGTTTTTTGGTAAGTAACAGCTCGATGTTTTAATTTGTTTCATTATGTTTTAAGAATATAATTTGTTTTTTGGGAAGTAACAGCTCGATGATGAATTTTTTTCATTACAGATATAATTACACTTTCTGGTGACTTTGGATTGCGTTAACGATTGCAACTTCTTTCGTTCGCAGGTTGACAATAGATGTGTGTGAGCGGTGACATATTCTAGAAGAAATCGCTAGTGCTGTGCACATAGCATTCCTCACACCGAATGTATCTACGTACAGTGGATGACTGCAAGAATACTTACTTTTTTGGGTAGTAACAGCTCGATGTTTAAATTTTTTTCACAATGCTTCAGAATACAGATTTGATTACACATTCTGGTGACTTTTGATTTCGCTAATGATTGCATCTTCTTTCGTTAGCAGGTTGACAAGAGATGTGTGGGAGCGGCGACATATTCTACAAGAAAATTGCTAGTGCTTTACACATAGCATTCTTCACACCGAATGTATCTACGTACAGTGGATGACTGCATGAATAATAAGTTTTTTGGTAAGTAACAGCTCGATGTTTTAATTTGTTTCATTATGGTTTAAGAATATAATTAGTTTTTTGGGAAGTAACAGCCCGATGATTAAATTTTCTTCATTACAGATATAATTACACATTCTGGTGACTTTGGATTGCGTTAATGATTGCATCTTCTTTCGTTCGCAGGTTGACAAGAGATGTGTGGGAGCGGCGACATATTCTACAAGAAAATCGCTAGTGCTTTGCACATAGCATTCTTCACACCGAATGTATCTACGTACAGTGGATGACTGCATGAATAATAAGTTTTTTGGTAAGTAACAGCTCGATGTTTTGATTTGTTTCATTATGGTTTAAGAATATAATTAGTTTTTTGGGAAGTAAAAGCCCGATGATTAAATTTTCTTCATTACAGATATAATTACACATTCTGGTGACTTTGGATTGCGTTAATGATTGCATCTTCTTTCGATCGCAGGTTGACAAGAGATGTGTGTGAGCGGTGACATATTCTATAAGAAAATCGCTAGTGCTGTGCACATAGCATTTTTCACACCGAATGTATCTACGTACAGTGGATGACTGCAAGAATAATTACTTTTTTGGGAAGTAACAGCTCGATGTTTAAATTTTTTTCATAATGCTTAAAATACAGATAAAATTACACATTCTGGTGACTTTTGATTTCGCTAATGATTGCATCTTCTTTCGTTAGCAGGTTGACAAGAGAGATGTGGGTGCGGCGACATATTCTACAAGAAAATCGCTAGTGCTTTGCACATAGCATTCTTCACACCGTGTGTATCTACGTACAGTGGATGACTGCATGAATAATAAGTTTTTTGGTAAGTAACAGCTCGATGTTTTAATTTGTTTCATTATGGTTGAAGAATATTATTAGTTTTTTGGGAAGTAACAGCTCGATGATTAAATTTTCTTCATTACAGATATAATTATACATTCTGGTGACTTTGGATTGCGTTAATGATTGCATCTTCTTTCGTTCGCAGGTTGACAAGAGATGTGTGTGAGCGGCGACATATTCTACAAGAAAATCGCTAGTGCTTGGCACATAGCATTCTTCACACCGAATGTATCTACGTACAGTGGATGACTGCATGAATAATAAGTTTTTTGGTAAGTAACAGCTCGATGTTTTAATTTGTTTCATTATGGTTTAAGAATATAATTAGTTTTTTGGGAAGTAACAGCCCGGTGATTAAATTTTCTTCATTACAGATATAATTCCACATTCTGGTGACTTCGGATTGCGTTAATGATTGCATCTTCTTTCGTTCGCAGGTTAACAAGAGATGTGTGGGTGCGGCGACATATTCTAGAAGAAAATCGCTAGTGCTTTGCACATAGCATTCTTCACACCGGATGTATCTACGTACAGTGGATGACTGCATGAATAATAAGTTTTTTGGTAAGTAACAGTTCGATGTTTTAATTTGTTTCATTATGTTTTAAGAATATAATTAGTTTTTTGGGAAGTAAAAGCCCGATGATTAAATTTTCTTCATTACAGATAAAACTACACATTCTTGTGACTTTGGATTGCGTTAATGATTGCATCTTCTTTCATTCGCAGGTTGAGAAGAGATGTGTGGGAGAGGTGACATATTCCAGAAGAAAATCGCTAGTGCTGTGCACATAGCATTCTTCACACCGAATGTATCTACGTACAGTGGATGACTGCAAGAATAATTACCTTTTTGGGAAGTAACAGCTGGATGTTTTAATTTGTTTCATTATGGTTTAAGAATATAATTAGTTCTTTGGGAAGTAAAAGCCCGATGATTAAATTTTCTTCATTACAGATATAATTACACATTCTGGTGACTTTGGATTGCGTTAATGATTGCATCTTCTTTCGTTCGCAGGTTGACAAGAGATGTGTGGTAGCGGCGACATATTCTACAAGAAAATCGCTAGTGCTTTGCACATAGCATTCTTCACACCGAATGTATCTACGTACAGTGGATGACTGCAAGAATAATTACTTTTTTGGGAAGTAACAGCTCGATGTTTACATTTTTGTCATAATGCTGTAGAATACAGATAAAATTACACATTCTGGTAACTTTTGATTTCGCTAATGATTGCATCTTCCTTCGTTAGTAGGTTGATAACAGATGTGTGGGAACGGCGACATATTCTACAAGAAAATCGCTAGTGCTTTGCACATAGCATTCTTCACACCGAATGTATCTACGTACAGTGGATGACTGCATGTATAATAAGTTTTTTGGTAAGTAACAGCTCGATGTTTGAATTTGTTTCATTATGGATTAAGAATATAATTAGTTTTTTGTGAAGTAACAGCCCGATGATTAAATTTTCTTCATTACAGATATAATTACACATTCGGGTGAGTTTGGATTGCGTTAATGATTGCATCTCCTTTCGTTCGCAGGTTGACAAGAGATGTGTGGGAGCGGCGACATACTCTACAAGAAAATCGCTAGTGCTTTGCAGATAGCATTCTTCACACCGAATGTATCTACGTACAGTGGATGACTGCATGAATAATAAGTATTTTGGGAAGTAACAGCCCGATGTTTAAATTTTTTTCATAATGCTTAAAATACAGATGAAATTACACATTCTGGTGACTTTTGATTTCGCTAATGAGTGCATCTTCTTTCGTTAGCAGGTTGACAAGAGATGTGTGGGAGCGGCGACATATTCTACAAGAAAATCGCTAGTGCTTTGCACATAGCATTCTTCACACCGAATGTATCTACGTACAGTGGATGACTGCATGAATAATAAGTTTTTTGGTAAGTAACAGCTCGATGTTTTAATTTTTTCATTATGGTTTAAGAATATAATTAGTTTTTTGGGAAGTAACAGCCCGATGATTAAATTTTCTTCATTACAGATATAATTACACATTCTGGTCACTTTGGATTGCGTTAATGTTTGCATCTTCTTTCGTTAGCAGGTTGACGAGATATGTGTGGGAGCGGCGACATATCCTACAAGATAATCGCTAGTGCTTTGCACATAGCATTCTTCACACCGAAAGTATCTACGTACAATGGATGACTGCATGAATAATAAGTTTTTTGGTAAGTAACAGCTCGATGTTTTAATTTGTTTCATTATGGTTCAAGAATATAAACAGTTTTTTGGTAAGTAACAGCCCGATGATGAATTTTTTTTCATTACAGATATAATTACACATTCTAGTGACTTTGGAATGCGTTAATGATAGCATCTTCTTTCGTTCGCAAGTTGACAAGTGATGTGTGGGAGCGGTGACATACTCTAGAAGAAAATTGCTAGTGCTGTGCACATAGCATTCTTCACACCGAATGTATCTACGTAGAGTGGATGACGGCGTTAATAATTACTTTTTTGGGAAGTAACAGATCGATGTTAAAATTTTTTTCATAATGCTTTAAAATACAGATAAGATTACACATTCTGGTGACTTTTGATTTCGCTAATGATTGCCTCTTCTTTCGTTAGCAGGTTGACAAGAGATGTGTGGGAGCGGCGACATATTCTACAAGAAAATCGCTAGTGCTTTGCACATAGCATTCTTCACACCGAATGTATCTACGTACAGTGGATGACTGCATTAATAATAAGTTTTTTGGTAAGTAACAGCTCGATGTTGTAATTTGTATCATTATGGTTTAAGAATATAATTAGTTTTTTGGAAAGTAACAGCCCGATGATGAATTTTTTTCATTACAGATACAATTACACATTCTGGTGACTTTGGATTGCGTTAATGATTGCAACTTCTTTCGTTAGTAGGTTGACAAGAGATGTGTGGGAGCGGCGACATATTCTACAAGAAAATCGCTAGTGCTTTGCACATAGCATTCTTCACACCGAATGTATCTACGTACAGTGGACGACTGCATGAATAATAAGTTTTTTGGTTAGTAACAGCTCGATGTTTTAATTTGTTTCATTATGGTTTAAGAATATAATTAGTTTTTTGGGAAGTAAGAGACCGATGATGAAATTTTTTTCATTACAGATATAATTACACATTCGGGTGACTTTGGAATGCGTTAATGATTGCATCTTCTTTCGTTCGCTGGTTGACAAGAGATGTGTGGGAGCGGTGACATATTTTAGAAGAAAATCGCTAGTGCTGTGCACATAGCATTCTTCACACCGAATGTATCTACGTACAGTGGATGACTGCAGGAATAATTACTTTTTTGGGAAGTAACAGCTCGATGTTTAAATTTTTTTCACAATGCTTTAGAATACAGATAAAATTACAAATTCTGGTGACTTTTTATTTCCCTAATGATTGCATCTTCTTTCGTTAGCAGGTTGACAAGAGACGTGTAGGAGCGGCGACATATTCTACAAGAAAATCGCTAGTGCTTTGCACATAGCATTCTTCACACCGAATGCATCTACGTACAGTGGATGACTACATGAATATTAAGTTTTTTGGTAAGTAACAGCTCGATGTTATAATTTGTTTCATTATGGTTTAAGAATATTATTAGTTTTTTCGGAAGTAAAAGCCCGATGATTAAATTTTCTTCATTACAGATATAATTACACATTCTGGTGACTTTGGAATGCGTTAATGATTGCATCTTCCTTCGTTCGCAGGTTGACAAGAGATGTGCGGGAGCGGTGACATATTCTAGAAGAAAATCGCTAGTGCTGTGCGCATAGCATTCTTCACACCGAATGTTTCTACGTACAGTGGATGACTGCATGAATAATAAGTTTTTTGGTAAGTAACAGCTTGATGCTTTAATTTGTTTCATTATGGTTTAAGAATATAATTAGTTTTTTGGGAAGTAACAGCCCGATGATTAAATTATCTTCATTACAGATATAATTACACATTCTGGTGACTATGGATTGCGTTAATGATTGCATTTTCTTTCGTTCGCAGGTTGACAAGAGATGTGTGGGAGCGGTGACACATTCTAGAAGAAAATCGCTAGTGCTGTGCACATAGCATTCTTCACACCGTATGTATCTACGTACAGGGGATGACTGCCTGAATAATTAGTTTTTTGGGAAGTAACAGATCGATGTTTAAATTTTTTTCATAATGCTTTAGAATACAGATAAAATTACACATTCTGGTGACTATTGATTTCGCTAATGATTCCATTTTCTTTCGTTCGCAGGTTGACAAGAGATGTGTGGGAGCGGTGACATTTTCTAGAAGAAAATCGCTAGTGCTGTACACATAGCATTCTTCACACCGAATGTATTTACGTACAGGGGATGACTGCGTGAATAATTAGTTTTTTGGGAAGTAACAGCTCGATGTTAAAATATTTTTCATAAAGCTTTAGAATACAGATAAAATTACACATTCTGGTGACTTTTGATTCCGCTAATGATTGCATTTTCTTTCGTTAGCAGTTTGACAAGAGATGTGTGGGAGCGGCGACATATTCTACAAGAAAATCGCTAGTGCTTTGCACATAGCATTCTTTACACGGAATGTATCTACGTGCAGGGTATGACTGCATGAATAATAAGGTTTTTGGTAATTAACAGCTCGATGTTTTAATTATTTCATTATGGTTTAAGAATACAAATAAAATTACACATTCTGGTGACTTCGGAGTGCGCTAATAACTGCATTTTCTTTCGTTAGCAGATTCACAAGAGATGTGTGGGAGCAGCGATATATTCTACAAGAAAATCGCTAGTGCTGTGCTGATAGGATTCTTCACACCGAATGTATCACGTACAGGGGATGACTGCGTGAATATTTAGTTTCTTGGGAAGTAACAGCTCGATGTTTAAATTTTTTTCATAATGCTTTAGAATACAGATAAAATTACACAATCTGGTGACTTTTGATTTCGCTAATGATTGCATTTTCTTTCGTTAGCAGTTTGACAAGAGATGTGTGGGAGCGGCGACATATTCTACAAGAAAATCGCTAGTGCTTTGCACATAGCATTCTTCACACCGAATGTATCTACGTACAGTGGATGACTTCATGAATAATAGGTTTTTTGGTAAGTAACAGCTCGATGTTTTAATTTGTTTCATTATGGTTTAAGAACATAATTAGTTTTTTTGGAAGTAACCGCCCGATGATTAAATTTTCTTCATTACAGATATAATTACTCATTCTGGTGACTTTGGATTGCATTAATGATTGAATCTTCTTTCGTTCGCAGGTTGACAAGAGATGTGTGGGAGCGGTGACATATTCTAGAAGAAAATCGCTAGTGCTGTGCACATAGCATTCTTCATACCTAATGTATCTACGTACAGTGGATGACTGCGTGAATAATTAGTTTTTTGGGAAGTAACAGCCCGATGTTTAAATTTTTTTCATAATGCTTTAGAATACAGATAAAATTACACATTCGGGTGACTTTTGATTTCGCTAATGATTGCATTTTCTTTCTTTAGCAGGTTGACAAGAGATGTGTGGTAGCGGCGACATTTTCTACAAGAAAATCGATAGTGCTTCGCACATAGCATTCTTCACACCGAATGTATCTACGTACAGTGGATGACTGCATGAATAATAAGTTTTTTGGTAAGTAACAGCACGATGTTTTAATTTGTTTCATTATGGTTTAAGAATATAATTAGTTTTTTGGGAAGTAACAGCCCGATGATTATAATGTTATTCATTACAGACATAATTACACATTCTGGTGACTTTGGATTGCGTTAATGATTGCATCTTCTGTCGTTCGCAGGTTGACAAGAGATGTGTGGGAGCGGTGACATATTCTAGAAGAAAAACGCTAGTGCTGTGCACAAAGCTTTCTTCACACCGAATGTATCTACGTTCAGGGGATGACTGCGTGAATAATTAGTTTTCTGGGAAGTAACAGCTCGATGTTTAAATTTTTTTCATAATGCATTAGTATACCGATAAAATTACATATTCTGGTGACTTTTGATTTCTCTAATGTTTGCATTTTCTTTCGTTCGCATGTTAACAAGAGATGTGTGGGAGCGGCGACACATTCTACAAGAAAATCGCTAGTGCTTTGCACATAGCATTCTTCACACCGAATGTACATACGTACAGTGGATGACAGCGTGAATAATTAGTTTTTTGGGAAGTAACAGCTAGATGTTTTAAATTTTTTTCATAATGCTTTAGAATACAGATAAAATTTCACATTCTGGTGACTTTTGATTTCGCTAATGATTGCATTTTCTTTCGTTAGCAGTTTGACAAGAGATGTGTGGGAGCGGCGACATATTCTACAATAAAATCGCTAGTGCTTTGCACATAGCATTCTTCACACCGAATGTATCTACGTACAGTGGATGACTGCATGAATAATAAGTTTTTTGGTAAGTAACAGCTCGATGTTTTAATTTGTTTCATTATGGTTTAAGAATATAATTAGTTTTTTGGGATGTAACAGCCCGATGATTAAATTTTCTTCATTACAGATATAATTACACATTCTAGTGACTTTGGATTGCGTTAATGATTGCATCTCCTTTCGTTCGCAGGTTGACAAGAGATGTGTGGGAGCGGTGACATATTCTGGAAGAAAATCGCTAGTGCTGTGCACATAGCAATCTTCACACCGAATGTATCTACGTACAGTGGATGACTGCAAGAATAATTACTTTTTTGGGAAGTAACAGCTCGATGTTTAAATTTTTTTCATAATGCTTTAGAATACAGATAAAATTACACATTCTGGTGACTTTTGATTTCGCTAATGATTGCATTTTGTTTCGTTAGCAGGTTGACAAGAGATGTATGGGAGCGGCGACATATTCTACAAGAAAATCGCCAGTGATTTGCACGTAGCATTCTTCACACCGAATGTATCTACGTACAGTGGATGACTGCGTGAATAATAATTTTTCGGTAAGTAACAGCTCGATGTTTTAATTTGTTTCATTATGGTTTAAGAATATGATTAGTTTTTTGGGAAGTAACAGCCCGATGACTAAACTTTCTTCATTACAGATATAGTTAAACATTCTGGTGACTTTGGATTGCGTTAATGATTGCATCTTCTTTCGTTCGCAGGTTGACAAGAGATGTGAGGGAGCGTTGACATATTCTAGAAGAAAATCGCTAGTGCTGTGCACATATCATTCTTCACACCGTATGTATCTACGTACAGGGGATGACTGCGTGAATAATTAGTTTTTTGGGAAGTAACAGATCGATGTTTAAATTTTTTTCATAATGCTTTAGAATACAGATAAAATTACACATTCTGGCGACTTTTGATTTCGCCAATGATTGCATTTTCTTTCGTTCGCAGGTTGACAAGAGATGTGTGGGAGCGGTGACACATTCTAGAAGAAAATCGCTAGTGCTGTGCACATAGCATTCTTCACACCGTATGTATCTACGTACAGGGGATGACTGCGTGAATAATTAGTTTTTTGGGAAGTAACAGAGCGATGTTTAAATTTTTTTCATAATGCTTTAGAATACAGATAAAATTACACATTCTGGTGACTTTTGATTTCGCCAATGATTGCATTTTCTTTCGTTCGCAGGTTGACAAGAAATGTGTGGGAGCGGTGACATATTCTAGAAGAAAATCGCTAGTGCTGTGCACATAGCATTCTTCACACCGAATGTATCTACGTACAGGGGATGACTGCGTGAATAATTAGTTTTTTGGGAAGTAACAGCTCGATGTTTAAATTTTTTTCATAATGCTTTAGAATAGAGATAAAATCACACATTCTGTTGACTTTTGATTTCGCTAATGATTGCATTTTCTTTCGTTAGCAGTTTGACAAGAGATGTGTGGGAGCGGCGACATATTCTACAAGAAAATCGCTAGTGCTTTGCACATAGCATTCTTCACACTGAATGTATCTACGTACAGTGGATGCCTTCATGAATAATAAGTTTTTTGGTAAGTAACAGCTCGATGTTTTATATTGTTTCACTATGGTTTAAGAACATAATTAGTTTTTTTGGAAGTAACCGCCCGATGATTAAATTTTCTTCATTACAGATATAATTACTCATTCTGGTGACTTTGGCTTGCGTTAATGATTGCATCTTCATTCGTTCGCAGGTTGACAAGAGATGTGTGGGAGCGGCGATATATTCTACAAGAAAATCGCTAGTGCTGTGCACATAGCATTCTTCACACCGAATGTATCTACGTACAAGGGATTACTGCGTGAATAATTAGTCTTTTGGGAAGTAACAGATCGATGTTCAAATTTTTTTCATAATGCTTTAGAATACAGATAAAATTACACATTCTGGTGACTTTTGATTTCGCTAATGATTCCATTTTCTTTCTTTAGCAGGTTGACAAGGGATGTGTGGGAGCGGCGACATTTTCTACAAGAAAATCGCTAGTGCTTTGCACATAGCATTCTTCACACCGAATGTATCTACGTACAGTGGATGACTGCATGAATAATAAGTTTTTTGGTAAGTAACAGCTCGATGTTTTAATTTGTTTCATTATGGTTTAAGAATATAATTAGTTTTTTGGGAAGTAACAGCCCGATGATTAAATTTTCTTCATTACAGGTATAATTACACATTCTAGTGACTTTGGATTGCGTTAATGATTGCATCTTCTGTCGTTAGCAGGTTGACAAGAGATGTGTGGGAGCGGTGACATATTCTAGAAGAAAATCGCTAGTGCTGTGCACATAGCTTTCTTCACACCGAATTTATCTACGTTCAGGGGATGACTGCGTGAATAATTAGTTTTTTGGGAAGTAACAGCTCGATGTTTAAATTTTTTTCATAATGCATTAGAATACCGATAAAATTACATATTCTGGTGACTTTTGATTCTTTCTAATGATTGCATTTTCTTATGTTCGCATGTTAACAAGAGTTGTGTGGGAGCGGCGACATATTCTACAAGAAAATCGCTAGTGCTTTGCACATAGCATTCTTCACACCGAATGTATCTACGTACAGTGGATGACTGCGTGAATAATTAGTTTTTTGGGAAGTAACAGCTCTATGTTTAAATTTTTTTCATAATGCTTTAGAATACAGATAAAATTTCATATTCTGGTGACTTTTGAATTCGCTAATGATTGCATTTTCTTTCGTTAGCAGTTTGACAAGAGATGTGTGGGAGCGGCGACATATTCTACAAGAAAATCGCTAGTGCTTTGCACATAGCATTCTTCACACCGAATGTATCTACGTACAGTGGATGACTGCATGAATAATAAGTTTTTTGGTAAGTAACAGCTCGATGTTTTAATTTGTTTCATTATGGTTTAAGAATATAATTAGTTTTTTGGGAAGTAACAGCTCGATGTTTAAATTTTTTTCATAATGCTTTAGAATACAGATAAAATTACACATTCTGGTGACTTTTGATTTCGCTAATGATTGCATTTTGTTTCTATAGCAGGTTGACAAGAGATGTATGGGAGCGGCGACATATTCTACAAGAAAATCGCTAGTGCTTTGCACATAGCATTCTTTACACCGTATGTATCCACGTACAGTGGATGACTGCGTGAATAATAATTTTTTGGTAAGTAACAGCTCGATGTTTTAATTTGTTTCAAAAAAATGGTTCAAATGGCTCTGAGCAGTATGGGACTCAACTGCTGTGGTCATAAGTCCCCTAGAACTTAGAACTACTTAAACCTAAATAACCTAAGGACAGCACACAACACCCAGCCATCACGAGGCAGAGAAAATCCCTGACCCCGCCGGGAATCGAACCCGGGAACCCGGGCGTGGGAAGCGAGAACGCTACCGCACGACCACGAGATGCGGGCATAATTTGTTTCATTATGGTTTAAGAATATAATTAGTTTTCTGGGAAGTAACAGCCCGATGATAAAATTTTCTTCATTACAGATATAATTACACATTCTGGTGACTTTGGATTGAGTTAATGATGGCATCTTCTTTCGTTCGCAGGTTGACAAGAGATGTGTGGGAGCGGTGACATATTCTAGAAGAAAATCGCTAGTGCTGTGCACATAGCTTTCTTCACATCGAATGTATCTACGTTCAGGGGATGACTGCGTGAATAATTAGTTTTTTGGGAAGTAACAGCTCGATGTTTAAATTTTTTTCATAATGCTTTAGAATACAGATGAAATTTCACATTCTGGTGACTTTTGATTTCGCTAATGATTGAATTTTCTTTCGTTAGCAGTTTGACAAGAGATGTGTGGGAGCGGCGACATATTCTACAAGAAAATCGCTAGTGCTTTGCACATAGCATTCTTCACACCGAATGTATCTACGTACAGTGGATGACTGCATGAATAATAAGTGTTTTGGTAAGTAACAGCTCGATGTTTTAATTTGTTTCATTATGGTTTAAGAATATAATTAGTTTTTTGGAAAGTAACAGCCCGATGACTAAATTTTCTTCATTACAGATATAATTACACATTCTGGTGACTTTGGATTGCGTTAATGATTGCATCTTCTTTCGTTCGCAGGTTGACAAGAGATGTGTGGGAGCGGTGACATATTGTAGAAGAAAATCGCTAGTGCTGTGCACATAGCATTCCTCACACCGAATGTATCTACGTACAGGGGATGACTGCGTGAATAATTAGTTTTTAGGAAGTAGCAGTAAGATGTTTTTTTTTCATAATGCTTTAGAATACAGATAAAATTACGCATTCTGGTGACTCTTGATTTCGCTAATGATTGCATTTTCTTTCGTTAGCAGGTTAACAAGAGGTGTGTGGGAGCGGCGACATATTCTACAAGAAAATCGCTAGTGCTTTGCACATAGCATTCTTCACACCGAATGTATCTACGTACAGTGGATGACTGCATGAATAATAAGATTTTTGGTGAGTAACAGCTCGATGTTTTAATTTGTTTCATTATGGTTTAAGAATATAATTAGTTTTTTGGGAAGTAAGAGCCCGATGATTAAATTATCTTCATTACAGATATAATTACACATTCTGGTGACTATGGATTGCGTTAATGATTGCATCTTCTTTTGTTCGCAGGTTGAAAAGAGATGTGTGGGAGTGGTGACACATTCTAGAAGAAAATCGCTAGTGCTGTGCACATAGCATTCTTCACACCGTATGTATCTACGTACAGGGGATGACTGCGTGAATAATTAGTTTTTTGGGAAGTAACAGATCGTTGTTTAAATTTTTTTCATAATGCTTTAGAATACAGATAAAATTACACATTCTGGTGACTTTTGATTACGCTAATGATTGCATTTTCTTTCGTTCGCAGGTTGACAAGAGATGTGTGGGAGCGGTGACATATTCTAAAAGAAAATCGCAAGTGCTGTGCACATAGCATTCTTCACACCGAATGTATCTACGTACAGGGGATGACTGCGTGAATAATTAGTTTTTTGGGAAGTAACAGCTCGATGTTTAAATTTTTTTCATAATGCTTTAGAATACAGATAAAATTACACATTCTGGTGACTTTTGATTTCGCTAATGATTGCATTTTCTTTCGTTAGCACTTTTACAAGAGATGTGTGGGAGCGGCGACATATTCTACAAGAAAATCGCTAGTGCTTTGCACATAGCATTCTTCACACCGAATGTATCTACGTACAGTGGATGACTGCATGAATAATAAGTTTTTTGGTAAGTAACAGCTCGATGTTTTAATTTGTTTCATTATGGTTTAAGAATATAATTAGTTTTTTGGGAAGTAACAGCCCGATGATTAAATTATATTCATTACAGATATAATTACACATACTGGTGACTTTGGATTGCGTTAATGATTGCATCTTCTTTCGTTCGCAGGTTGACAATGGATGTGTGGGAGCGGTGCCATATTCTAGAAGAAAATCGCTAGTGCTGTGCACATAGCTTTCTTCACACCGAATGTATCTACGTTCAGGGGATGACTGCGTGAATAATAAGTTTTTTGGGAAGTAACACCTCGATGTTTAAATTTTTTTCATAATGCATTAGAATACCGATAAAATTACATATTCTGGTGACTTTTGATTTCTCTAATGATTGCATTTTCTTTCGTTCGCATGTTAACAAGAGATGTGTGGGAGCGGCGACATATTCTACAAGAAAATCGCTACTGCTTTGCACATAGCATTCTTCACACCGAATGTATCTACGTACAGTGGATGACTGCGTGAATAATTAGTTTTTTGGGAAGTAACAGCTCGATGTTTAAATTTTTTTAATAATGCTTTAGAATACAGATAAAATTTCACATTCTGGTGACTTTTGATTTCGCTAATGATTGCATTTTCTTTCGTTAGCAGTTTGACAAGAGATGTGTGGGAGCGGCGACATATTCTACAAGAAAATCGCTAGTTCTTTGCACATAGCATTCTTCACACCGAATGTATCTACGTACAGTGGATGACTGCATGAATAATAAGTTTTTTGGTAAGTAACAGCTCGATGTTTTAATTTGTTTCATTATGGTTTAAGAACATAATTAGTTTTTTTGGAAGTAACAGCCCGATGATTAAATTTTCTTCATTACAGATATAATTACACATTCTGGTGACATTGGATTGCGTTAATGATTGCATCTTCTTTTGTTCGCAGGTTGACAAGAGATGTGTGGGAGCGGTGACATATTCTAGAAGAAAATCGCTAGTGCTGTGCACATAGCATTCTTCATACCTAATGTATCTACGTACAGTGGATGACTCCGTGAATAATTAGTTTTTTGGGAAGTAACAGCCCGATGTTTATATTTTTTTTCATAATGCTTTAGAATACAGATAAAATTACACATTCTGGTGACTTTTGATTTCTCCAATGGTTGCATTTTCTTTCGTTCGCAGGTTGACAAGAGATGTGTGGGAGCGGCGACGTATTCTACAAGAAAATCGCTAGTGCTTTGCACATAGCATTCTTCACACCGAATGTATCTACGTACAGGGTATGACTGCATGTATAATAAGGTTTTTGGTAATTAACAGCTCGATCTTTTAATTTTTTTCAATATGGTTTAAGATTACGTATATAATTACACATTATGGTGACTTATGAGTGCGCTAATGATTGCATTTTCTTTCGTTAGCAGATTCACAAGAGATGTGTGGGAGCGGCGATATATTCTAGAAGATAATCGCTAGTGCTGTGCACATAGCTTTCTTCACACCGAATTTATCTACGTACAGGGGATGACTACGTGTATAATTAGTTTCATGGGAAGTAACAGCTCGATGTTTAAATTTGTTTCATGAAGCTTTAAGAATACAGATAAAATTACACATTCTGGTTACTTTTGATTTCGCTATTAATTACATTTTCTTTCGTTAGCAGGTTGACAAGAGATGTGTGGGAGCGGCGACATATTCTAGATAAAAATCGCTCGTGCTGTGCACATAGAATTCTTCACACCGAAAGTATCCACGTACAGGGGATGACTGCGTGAATAATTAGTATTTTAGGAAGTAACAGCAATTTGTTTTAATTTTTTTTATTATGCTTTGAAGATACAGGAAAATTTATGCATTTGGTGACTTTGGAGTGCGCTAATGTTTACATTTTCTTTCGTTAGCAGGTTGACAAGGGATGTGTGGGAGTGGCGACACCATCTACAAGAAAATCGCTAGTGCTTTGAACATAGCATTCTTCACACCGAATGTATCTACGTACAGGGGATGAATGCGTGATTAATTAGTTTTTTGGGAAGTAACAGCTCGATGTTGAAACTTTCTTCATTATGCTTTAGAATACAGAAAAAATTACACATTCTGGTAACTTTGGAATGCGCTAAATATTGCATTTTGTTTCGTTAGCAGGTTGACAAGAGATGTGTGGGAGCGGCGACATAATCTACAAGAAAATCGCTAGTGCTTTGCACATAGCATTCTTCACACCGAATGTATCTACGTACAGGGGATGACTGCGTGAATAATTACTTTTTCGGGAAGTAACAGCTCGATGTTTAAATTTTTTTCATTATGGTTTAAGAATACAAATAAAATTACACATTCTGGTGACTTCGGAGTGCGCTAATAATTGCATTTTCCTTCGTTAGCAGATCCAGAAGAGATGTGTGGGAGCGGCGATATATTCTACAAGAAAATCGCTAGTGCTGTGCACATAGAATTCTTCACACCGAAAGTATCAACGTACAGGTGATGACTGCGTGAATAATTAGTATTTTAGGAAGTAACAGCAATTTGTTTTATTTTTTTTCATAATGCTTTGAAGATACAGGAAAATTTACACATTTCGTGACTTTGGAGTGCGCTAATGTTTACATTTTCTTTCGTTAGCCGGATGAGAAGGGATGTGTGGGAGTGGCGACACCATCTACAAGAAAATCGCTAGTGCTTTGCACATAGCATTCTTCACACCGAATGTATGTACGTACAGTGGATGACTCCGTGAATAATAAGTTTTTTGGTAAGTAACAGCTCGATGTTTTAATTTGTTTCGTTATGGTTTCAGAATATAATTAGTTTTTTGGGAAGTAACAGCCCGATGATTAAATTTTCTTCATTACAGATATAATTACACATTCTGGTGACTTTGGATTGCGTTAATGATTGCATCTCCTTTCGTTCGCAGGTTGACAAGAGATGTGAGGGAGCGGCGACAACTTCTTGATAAAAATCGCTAGTGCTGTGCACATAGAATTCTTCACACCGAAAGTATCCACGTACAGGGGATGACTGCGTGAATAATTAGTTTTTTAGGAAGTAACAGCAATTTGTTTTAATTTTTTTCATTATGCTTTGAAGATACAGGTAAATTTACACATTTGGTGACTTTGGAGTGCGCTAATGTTTACATTTTCCTTCGTTAGCAGGTTGACAAGGGATGTGTGGGAGTGGCGACACCATCTACAAGAAAATCGCTAGTGCTTTGCACTTAGCATTCTTCACACCGAATGTATCTACGTACAGGGGATGACTACGTGAATAATGAGTTTTTTGGTAAGTAATAGCTCGATCTTTTAATTTTTTTCAGTATGGTTTAAGAATACAAATATAATTACACATTCTGGTGACTCTGGAATGCGCTAAAGATTGCATTTTCTTTCGTTAGCAGGTTGACAAGAGACGTGTGGGAGCGGCGATATATTCTACAAGAAAATCACTAGTGCTTTGCTCATAGCATTCTTCACACCGAATGTATCTACGTACAGTGGATGACTGCATGTATAATAAGTTTTTGGTAAGTAACAGCTCGATGTTTTAATTTTTTTCATTATGGTTTAGGAATACAAATAAAATTACACATTCTGGTGACTTCGGAGTGCGCTAATAATTGCATTTTCTTTCGTTAGCAGATCCAGAAGAGATGTGTGGGAGCGGCGATATATTCTACAAGAAAATCGCTAGTGCTGTGCACATAGCATTCTTCATACCGAATGTATCTACGTACAGGGGATTACTGCGTGAATAATTAGTTTTTTGGGAAGTAACAGATCGATGTTCAAATTTTTTTCATAATGCTTTAGAATGCAGATAAAATTACACATTCTGGTGACTTTTGATTTCGCTAATGATTGCATTTTCTTTCGTTAGCAGGTTGACAAGAGATGTGTGGGAGCGGCGACGTATTCTAGATAAAAATCGCTAGTGCTGTGCACATAGATTTCTTCACACCGAAAGTATCCACGTACAGGGGATGACTGCGTGAATAATTAGTATTTTAGGAAGTAACAGCAATTTGTTTTAATTTTTTTCATTATGCTTTGAAGATACAGGAAAATTTACACATTTGGTGACTTTGGAGTGCGCTAATGTTTACATTTTCTTTCCTTAGCAGGTTGACAAGGGATGTGTGGGAGTGGCGACACCATCTACATCTACATCTACATCTATACTCCGCGGGCCACCTTACGGTGTGTGGCGGAGGGTACTTATTGTACCACTATCTGTTCCCCCCTTCCCTGTTCCATTCACGAATTGTGCGTGGGAAGAACGACTGCTTGTAAGTCTCCGTATTTGCTCTAATTTCTCGGATCTTTTCTTTGTGATCATTACGCGAGATATATGTGGGCGGTAGTAATATGTTGCCCATCTCTTCCCGGAATGTGCTCTCTCGTAATTTCGATAATAAACCTCTCCGTATTGCGTAACGCCTTTCTTGAAGTGTCCGCCACTGGAGCTTGTTCAGCATCTCCGTAACGCTCTCGCGCTGACTAAATGTCCCCATGACGAATCGCGCTGCTTTTCGCTGGATCATGTCTATCTCTTCTATTAATCCAACCTGGTAAGGGTCCCATACTGATGAGCAATACCCAAGAATCGGACGAACAAGCGTTTTGTAAGCTACTTCTTTCGTCGATGAGTCACATTTTCTTAGAATTCTTCCTATGAATCTCAACCTGGCGCCTGCTTTTCCCACTATTTGTTTTATGTGATCATTCCACTTCAGATCGCTCCGGATAGTAACTCCTAAGTATTTTACGGTCGTTACCGCTTCCAATGATTTACCACCTATGGCATAATCGTACTGGAATGGATTTCTGCCCCTATGTATGCGCATTATATTACATTTATCTACGTTCAGGGAAATCTGCCAGCTGTCGCACCATTCATTAATCCTCTGCAGGTCTTCCTGGAGTACGTACGAGTCTTCTGATGTTGCTACTTTCTTGTAGACAACCGTGTCATCTGCAAATAGCCTCACGGAGCTACCGATGTTGTCAACTAAGTCATTTATGTATATTGTAAACAATAAAGGTCCTATCACGCTTCCTTGCGGTACTCCCGAAATTACCTCTACATCTGCAGATTTTGAACCGTTAAGAATGACATGTTGTGTTCTTTCTTCTAGGAAATCCTGAATCCAATCACAAACCTGGTCCGATATTCCGTAATCTCGTATTTTTTTCACTAAACGTAAGTGCGGAACCGTATCAAATGCCTTCCTGAAGTCCAGGAATACGGCATCAATCTGCTCGCCAGTGTCTACGGCACTGTGAATTTCTTGGACAAATAGGGCGAGCTGAGTTTCACATGATCTCTGTTTGCGGAATCCATGTTGGTTATGATGAAGGAGATTTGTATTATCTAAGAACGTCATAATACGAGAACATAAAACATGTTCCATTATTCTACAACAGATTGACGTAAGCGAAATAGGCCTATAATTATTCGCATCTGATTTATGGCCCTTCTTGAAAATGGGAACGACCTGCGCTTTCTTCCAGTCGCTAGGTACTTTACGTTCTTCCAGAGATCTACGATAAATTGCTGATAGAAAGGGGGCAAGTTCTTTAGCATAATCACTGTAGAATCTTACGGATATCTCGTCTGGTCCGGATGCTTTTCCGCTACTAAGTGATAGCAGTTGTTTTTCAATTCCGATATCGTTTATTTCAATATTTTCCATTTTGGCGTCCGTGCGACGGCTGAAGTCAGGGACCGTGTTACGATTTTCCGCAGTGAAACAGTTTTGGAACACTGAATTCAGTATTTCTGACTTTCTTCGGTCGTCCTCTGTTTCGGTGCCATCGTGGTCAACGAGTGACTGAATAGGGGATTTAGATCCGCTTACCGATTTTATATATGACCAAAACTTTTTAGGGTTCTTGTTTAGATTGTTTGCCAATGTTTTATGTTCGAATTCGTTGAATGCTTCTCTCATTGCTCTCTTTACGCTCTTTTTCGCTTCGTTCAGCTTTTCCTTATCAGCTATGATTCGACTACTCTTAAACCTATGATGAAGCTTTCTTTGTTTCCGTAGTACCTTTCGTACATGATTGTTATACCACGGTGGATCTTTCCCCTCGCTTTGGACCTTAGTCGGTACGAACTTATCTAAGGCGTACTGGACGATGTTTCTGAATTTTTTCCATTTTTGTTCCACATCCTCTTCCTCAGAAATGAACGTTTGATGGTGGTCACTCAGATATTCTGCGATTTGTGCCCTATCACTCTTGTTAAGCAAATATATTTTCCTTCCTTTCTTGGCATTTCTTATTACACTTGTAGTCATTGATGCAACCACTGACTTATGATCACTGATACCCTCTTCTACATTCACGGAGTCGAAAAGTTCCGGTCTATTTGTTGCTATGAGGTCTAAAACGTTAGCTTCACGAGTTGGTTCTCTAACTATCTGCTCGAAGTAATTCTCGGACAAGGCAGTCAGGATAATGTCACAAGAGTCTCTGTCCCTGGCTCCAGTTCTGATTGTGTGACTATCCCATTCTATACCTGGTAGATTGAAGTCTCCCCCTATTACAGTAGTATGATCACGAAACTTCTTCACGACGTTCTGCAGGTTCTCTCTGAGGCGCTCAACTACTACGGTTGCTGATGCAGGTGGTCTATAGAAGCATCCGACTATCATATCTGGCCCACCTTTGATACTTAACTTAACCCAGATTATTTCACATTCGCATTCGCTAATAACTTCACTGGATATTATTGAATTCTTTACTGCTATAAATACTCCTCCACCATTGGCGTTTATCCTATCCTTGCGGTTTATATTCCATTCTGTGTCTAGGATTTCGTTACTGTTCACTTCCGGTTTTATCCAACTTTCCGTTCCTAATACTATATGCGCACTATTTCCTTCAATAAGCGATACTAATTCAGGAACCTTGCCCTGGATACTCCTGCAGTTTACCAATATTACGTTAACTTTTCCTGTTTTTGGTCTCTGAGGACGGACGTTCTTTATCAACGATGCTGATGTTCTCTCTGGTAAGCCGTCAGGTATTTTATCGTTTCGCCCAAGGGGGGGGGGGGGTCCCTCTAACCTAAAAAACCCCCGTGTGCACGCCACACGTACTCTGCTACCCTAGTAGTTGCTTCCGGTGTGTAGTGCACGCCTGACCTGTCTAGGGGGGCCCTACAGTTCTCCACCCAATAACGGAGGTCGATGAATTTGCAACCATTATAGTCGCAGAGTCGTCTGAGCCTCTGGTTTAGACCCTCCACACGGCTCCAAACCAGAGGACCGCGATCGACTCTGGGCACTATGCTGCAGATATTAAGCTCAGCTTGCACTCCGCGTGCGATGCTGGTTGTCTTCACCAAATCAGCCAGCCGCCGGAAGGAACCAAGGATGGCCTCAGAACCCAAGCGGCAGGCGTGATTCGTTCCGACATGTGCTACTATCTGCAGCCGGTCACACCCAGTGCGTTCAATAGCTGCCGGAAGGGCCTCCTCCACATTACGGACGAGACCCCCCGGCAAGCACACCGAGTGCACACTGGCATTCTTCCCCGACCTACCCGCTATTTTCCTGAGGGGCTCCATAACCCGCCTAACGTTGGAGCTCCCTATAACTAATAGGCCCGCCCTCTGTGACTGTCGGGACCTTGCCGGAGAATCGGCCACTGGCCCAACAGGCGAGGCATCCTGTGGTGGCTCGGAAACGATGTCATCACCACTAGGAAGCACCCCGTACCTGTTGGAAAGGGGTGAGGCAGCTGCCACGCGGCCAGATCCCACCTTCGCCTTTCGGCCAGGCACGCGCGAGCCCACCACTGTCCGCCATTCACCCTGGAGTGATGGCTGACCGGTAAGATGCTCACTGCCGGAAGACGCAGCGACATCAGGGGTTCCATGTGATTCCAAGGCCACCGAAGTAGGCATAGGTCTCACCACAGTTGCCCCAACGCCACTACGAGCCGACGCCTGCGCCTCGAGCTCGATGAGCCTAACAGACAAAGCCTCCACCTGCCCCCGAAGAGTGGCCAATTCTCCTTGCGTCCGCTCACAACAACCACAGTCCCTACACATGACTATGTTTACCCTACTCTATACGGTGACAAATTCCCAAGATAATCTTCTGATGAGCTACTCTGATAATCAAGAAACACTCACTGAAATACGAGACGCGAAAACTACGCTAGGTTTTCCCAGAAAAACTATTTAAAAGCTAAGCGCAGCAAATAAGTACAAAATAAATTTCTCTCCTAACGATCAAGAACTGTTAGTTTCTATGCAGAGCAGATAAACACAAATAGAATCCCTTCCTTGGTGGAAGGTCGTAAACAAATCTACAAGAAAATCGCTAGTGCTTTGCACATAGCATTCTTCACACCGAATGAATCTACGTACAGGGGATGACTGCGTGAATAATTAGTTTTTTGGGAAGTAACAGCTCGATGCTTAAATTTTTTCATAATGCTTTAGAATACAGATAAAATTACACATTCTGGTGACTTTTGATTACGCTAATGATTGCATTTTCTATCGTTAGCAGGTTGACAAGAGATGTGTGGGAGCGGCGACATATTCTACAAGAAAATCACTAGTGCTTTGCTCATAGCATTCTTCACACCGAATGTATCTACGTACAGTGGATGACTGCATGAATAATAAGTTTTTGGTAAGTAACAGCTCGATGTTTTAATTTTTTTCATTATTGTTTAAGAACACAAATAAAATTACACATTCTGGTGACTTCGGAGTGCGCTAATAATTGCATTTTCTATCGTTAGCAGATTCACAAGAGATGTGTGCGAGCGGCGATATATTCTACAAGAAAATCGCTAGTGCTGTGCACATAGCATTCTTCACACCGAATGTATCTACGTACAGGGGATTACTGCGTGAATAATTAGTTTTTTGGGAAGTAACAGCTTGATGTTTAAATTTTTTTCATAATGCTTTAGAATACAGATAAAATTACACATTCTGGTGACTTTTGATTTCGCTAATGATTGCATTTTCTTTCGTTAGCAGTTTGACAAGAGATGTGTGGGAGCGGCGACATATTCTACAAGAAAATCGCTAGTGCTTTGCACATAGCATTCTTCACACCGAATGTATCTACGTACAGTTCATGACTGCATGAATAATAAGTTTTTTGGTAAGTAACAGCTCGATGTTTTAATTTGTTTCATTATGGTTTCAGAATATAATTAGTTTTTTTGGATGTAACAGCCCGATGATTGAATTTTCTTCATTACAGATATAATTACAAATTCTGGTGACTTTGGATTGCGTTAATGACTGCATCTACTGTCGTTCGCAGGTTGACAAGAGATGTGTGGGAGCGGTGACATATTCTAGAAGAAAATCGCTAGTGCTGTGCACATAACATTCTTCACACCGAATGTATCTACGTACAGGGGATGACTGCGTGAATAATTACTTTTTTGGGAAGTAACAGCTCGATGTTTAAATTTTTTTCATAATGCTTTAGAATACAGATAAAATTACACATTCTGGTGACTTTTGATTTCGCTAATGATTGCATTTTCTTTCGTTAGCAGGTTGACAAGAGATGTGTGGGAGCGGCGACGTATTCTAGATAAAAATCGCTAGTGCTGTGCACATAGATTTCTTCACACCGAAAGTATCCACGTACAGGGGATGACTGCGTGAATAATTAGTATTTTAGGAAGTAACAGCAATTTGTTTTAATTTTTTTCATTATGCTTTGAAGATACAGGAAAATTTACACATTTGGTGACTTTGGAGTGCGTTAATGTTTACATTTTCTTTCCTTAGCAGGTTGACAAGGGATGTGTGGGAGTGGCGACACCATCTACATCTACATCTACATCTATACTCCGCGAGCCACCTTACGGTGTGTGGCGGAGGGTACTTATTGTACCACTATCTGTTCCCCCCTTCCCTGTTCCATTCGCGAATTGTGCGTGGGAAGAACGACTGCTTGTAAGTCTCCGTATTTGCTCTAATTTCTCGGATCTTTTCTTTGTGATCATTACGCGAGATATATGTGGGCGGTAGTAATATGTTGCCCATCTCTTCCCGGAATGTGCTCTCTCGTAATTTCGATAATAAACCTCTCCGTATTGCGTAACGCCTTTCTTGAAGTGTCCGCCACTGGAGCTTGTTCAGCATCTCCGTAACGCTCTCGCGCTGACTAAATGTCCCCATGACGAATCGCGCTGCTTTTCGCTGGATCATGTCTATCTCTTCTATTAATCCAACCTGGTAAGGGTCCCATACTGATGAGCAATACCCAAGAATCGGACGAACAAGCGTTTTGTAAGCTACTTCTTTCGTCGATGAGTCACATTTTCTTAGAATTCTTCCTATGAATCTCAACCTGGCGCCTGCTTTTCCCACTATTTGTTTTATGTGATCATTCCACTTCAGATCGCTCCGGATAGTAACTCCTAAGTATTTTACGGTCGTTACCGCTTCCAATGATTTACCACCTATGGCATAATCGTACTGGAATGGATTTCTGCCCCTATGTATGCGCATTATATTACATTTATCTACGTTTAGGGAAAGCTGCCAGCTGTCGCACCATTCATTAATCCTCTGCAGGTCTTCCTGGAGTAAGTACGAGTCTTCTGATGTTGCTACTTTCTTGTAGACAACCGTGTCATCTGCAAATAGCCTCACGGAGCTACCGATGTTGTCAACTAAGTCATTTATGTATATTGTAAACAATAAAGGTCCTATCACGCTTCCTTGCGGTACTCCCGAAATTACCTCTACATCTGCAGATTTTGAACCGTTAAGAATGACATGTTGTGTTCTTTCTTCTAGGAAATCCTGAATCCAATCACAAACCTGGTCCGATATTCCGTAATCTCGTATTTTTTTCACTAAACGTAAGTGCGGAACCGTATCAAATGCCTTCCTGAAGTCCAGGAATACGGCATCAATCTGCTCGCCAGTGTCTACGGCACTGTGAATTTCTTGGACAAATAGGGCGAGCTGAGTTTCACATGATCTCTGTTTGCGGAATCCATGTTGGTTATGATGAAGGAGATTTGTATTATCTAAGAACGTCATAATACGAGAACATAAAACATGTTCCATTATTCTACAACAGATTGACGTAAGCGAAATAGGCCTATAATTATTCGCATCTGATTTATGGCCCTTCTTGAAAATGGGAACGACCTGCGCTTTCTTCCAGTCGCTAGGTACTTTACGTTCTTCCAGAGATCTACGATAAATTGCTGATAGAAAGGGGGCAAGTTCTTTAGCATAATCACTGTAGAATCTTACGGATATCTCGTCTGGTCCGGATGCTTTTCCGCTACTAAGTGATAGCAGTTGTTTTTCAATTCCGATATCGTTTATTTCAATATTTTCCATTTTGGCGTCCGTGCGACGGCTGAAGTCAGGTTGACAAGAGATGTGTGGGAGCGGCGAAATATTCTACAAGAAAATCGCTAGTGCTTTGCACATAGCATTCTTCACACCGAATGTATCTACGTATAGTGGATGACTGCATGAATAATAAGTTTTCTGGTAAGTAACAGCTCGATGTTTTAATTTGTTTCATTATTGTTTAAGAATATAATTGGTTTTTTGGGAAGTAACAGCCCGATGATTAAATTTTCTTCATTACAGATATAATTACAGATATTGGTGACTTTGGATTGCGTTAATGATTGCATCTTCTTTCGTTCGCAGGTTGACAAGAGATGTGTGGGAGCGGCGACAACTTCTTGATAAAAATCGCTAGTGCTGTGCACATAGAATACTTCATACCGAAAGTATCGACGTACAGGGGATGACTGCGTGAATAATTAGTATTTTAGGAAGTAACAGCAATTTGTTTTAATTTTTTTCATTATGCTTTGAAGATACAGATAAATATCCACATTTGGTGACTTTGGAGTGCGCTAATGATTGCATTTTCTTTCGTTAGCAAGTTGACAAGAGATGTGTGCGAGCGGCGACATATTCTACAAGAAAATCGCTAGTGCTTTGCACATAGCATTCTTCACACTGAATGTATCGACCTACAGTGCATGACTGCATGAATAATAAGTTTTTTGGTAGTAATAGCTTGATCTTTTAATTTTTTTCAATATGGTTTAAGAATACGTATATAATTACACATTCTGGTAACTTAGGAGTGCGCTAATGATTGCATTTTCTTTGGTTAGCAGATTCACAAGAGATGTGTGGGAGCGGCGACATATTCTACAAGAAAATCGCTAGTGCTGTGCACATAGCATTCTTCACACCGAATGTATCTACGTACAGGGGATGACTGCGTGAATAATTAGTTTTTTGGGAAGTAACAGATCGATGTTCAAATTTTTTTCATAATGCTTTAGAATACAGATAAAATTAACATTCTGGTTACTTTTGATTTCGCTAATGATTGCATTTTCTTTAGTTAGCAGGTTGACAAGAGATGTGTGGGAGCGGCGACACCATCTACAAGAAAATCGCTACTGCTGTGCACATAGCATTCTTCACACCGAATGTATCTACGTACAGTGGATGACTGCATGAATAATAAGTTTTTTGGTAAGTAATAGCTCGATCTTTTAATTTTTTTCAATATGGTTTAAGAATACGTGTATAATTACACATTCTGGTAACTTAGGAGTGCGCTAATGATTGCATTTTCTTTGGTTAGCAGATTCACAAGAGATGTGTGGGAGCGGCGATATATTCTACAAGAAAATCGCTAGTGCTGTGCACATAGCATTCTTGACACCGAATGTATCTACGTACAGGGGATGACTGCGTGAATAATTAGTTTCATCTGAAGTAACAGCTCGATGTTTAAATTTGTTTCATGAAGCTTTAAGAATACAGATAAAATTACACATTCTGGAGACTTTTGATTTCGCTAATGATTACATTTTCTTTCATTAGCAGGTTGACAAGAGATGTGTGGGAGCGGCGACATATTCTAGATAAAAATCGCTAGTGCTGTGCACATTGAATTCTTCACACCGAATGTATCTACGTACAGTGGATGACTGCATGAATAATAAGTTTTTTGTTAAGTAAAAGCTCGATCTTTTAATTTTTTTCATTATGGTTTAAGAATACAAATATAATTACACATTCTGGTGACTTTGGAATGCGCTAAAGATTGCATTTTCTTTCGTTAGCAGGTTGACAAGAGACGTGTAGGAGCGGCGATATATTCTACAAGAAAATCACTAGTGCTTTGCTCATAGCATTCTTCACACCGAATGTATCTACGTACAGTGGATGACTGCATGTATAATATGTTTTGGGTAAGTAACAGCTCGATGTTTTAATTTTTTTCATCGGGGTTGTAGCCTCTCCCCGATGTTATTCAATCTGTATATTGAGCAAGCAGTAAAGGAAACAAAAGAAAAATTCGGAGTAGGTATTAAAATCCATGGAGAAGAAATAAAAACTTTGAGGTTCGCCGATGACATTGTAATTCTGTCAGAGACAGCAAAGGACTTGGAAGAGCAGTTGAATGGAATGGATGGTGTCTTGAAGGGAGGATATAAGATGAACACCAACAAAAGCAAAACGAGGATAATGGAATGTAGTCGAATTAAGTCGGGTGATGTTGAGGATATTAGATTAGGAAATGAGACACTTAAAGTAGTAAAGGAGTTTTGCTATTTGGGGAGCAAAATAACTGATGATGTTCGAAGTAGAGAGGATATAAAATGTAGACTGGCAATGGCAAGGAAAGAGTTTCTGAAGAAGAGAAATTTGTTAACATGGAGTATTGATTTAAGTGTCAGGAAGTTTTTTCTGAAAGTATTGTATGGAGTGTAGCCATGTATGGAAGTGAAACATGGACGATAAATAGCTTAGACAAGAAGAGAATAGAAGCTTTCGAAATGTGGTGCTACAAAAGAATGCTGAAGATTAGATGGGTAGATCACATAACTAATGAGGAGGTACTGAACAGGATTGGGGAGAAGAGGAGTTTGTGGCACAACTTGACCAGAAGAAGGGATCGGTTGGTAGGACATGTTCTGAGGCATCAAGGGATCACCAATTTAGATTTGGAGGGCATCGTGGAGGGTAAAAATCGTAGGGGGAGACCAAGAAATGCATACACTAAGCAGATTCAGAAGGATGTAGGTTGCAGTAGGTACTGGGAGATGAAGAAGCTTGCACAGGATAGAGTAGTATGGAGAGCTGCATCAAACCAGTCTCAGGACTGAAGACCACAACAACAACAACAACAATGGTTTAAGAATACAAATAAAATTACACATTCTGGTGTCTTCGGAGTGCGCTAATAATTGCATTTTCTTTCGTTAGCAGATCCAGAAGAGATGTGTGGGAGCGGCGATATATTCTACAAGAAAATCGCTAGTGCTGTGCACATAGCATTCTTCACACCGAATGTATCTACGTACAGGGGATGACTGCGTGAATAATTAGTTTTTTGGGAAGTAACAGATCGATGTTCAAATTTTTTTCATAATGCTTTAGAATACAGATAAAATTACACATTCTGTTTACTTTTGATTTCGCTAATGATTGCATTTTCTTTAGTTAGCACGTTGACAAGAGAAGTGTGGGAGCGGCGACATATTCTAGATAAAAATCGCTAGTGCTGTGCACATAGAATTCTTCACACCGAAAGTATCCATGTACAGGGGATGACTGCGTGAATAATTAGTATTTTAGGAAGTAACAGCAATTTGTTTTAATTCTTTTCATTGTTGTTGTTGTTGTGGTCTTCAGTCCTGAGACTGGTTTGATGCAGCTCTCCATGCTACTCTATCCTGTGCAAGCTTCTTCATCTCCCAGTACCTACTGCAACCTACATCCTTCTGAATCTGCTTAGTGTATTCATCTCTTGGTCTCCCCCTACGATTTTTACCCTCCACGCTGCCCTCCAATACTAAATTGGTGATCCCTTGATGCCTCAGAACATGTCCTACCAACCGATCCCTTCTTCTGCTCAAGTTGTGCCACAAACTCCTCTTCTCCCCAATCATGTTCAGTACCTCCTCATTAGTTATGTGATCTACCCATCTAATCTTCAGCATTCTTCTGTAGCACCACATTTCGAAAGCTTCTATTCTCTTCTTGTCCAAACTATTTATCGTCCATGTTTCACTTCCATACATGGCTACACTCCATACAAATACTTTCAGAAAAGACTTCCTGACACTTAAATCTATACTCGATGTTAACAAATTTCTCTTCTTCAGAAACGCTTTCCTTGCCATTGCCAGTCTACATTTTATATCCTCTCTACTTCGACCATCATCAGTTATTTTGCTCCCCAAATTTATTTTTTATTTTATTTATTTATTGATTTATTTAACCTGGCAAGATTAGGGCCATCAGGCCCTCTCTTACATCTAACCAGGCATTCTACTTATTTTACATTCATATGTTTTAGTAGGCATGTTAAACTACATCTAGTACAAAAAGTGAAATAAACAATTTGAAAGGTACACCTGGAAAAATACATACATATAGAGTTTATATTCTTAGATCACAAGTACTGTTATAATTAGACATTATTGAACAGGCAGATTTGAGATAGGAGTGCTGGCAGCAGGGAGTATGAGGGAGACTCATGGTGAAGGGAGGAGAAGAATAGAGAGACATGATGAAACATAATTAAGGAAATATAAAGGAAAAGAATATTGCGTGGCTAATAGAGATAGATGAAGAGGAAGGCATCTCAGGAGCAACATAGGAGACGCTAGCTTTGCCATTTGACAGATGAGGGGATTGTCCTTGTACATTTATTTTGTGGAGAACTTTATAAGGATGATAGTAGGAAATGCTTCAACTTCTTCTTAAAAGCAGCAGGAGATTGAATTTTGCGCAAGGTAAGGGGCAGTTTGTTCCAGAGGCGGACAGCGGCAACTGAGAAGGAGTTTGCAAAAGTTTTTGTTTTGTGAGTGGGCACAGTTAGGATACCAAATAAGAGTGACCTCGTGTTTCGATTATGATGACATGACAGGTTTTTAATCTCTGAAGCAAGGTACTGGGGTGTTTGCGCCTCGAGGAGTCGGTGGAGTAGACATAGAGTGTGGTAGTCGCGCAATTTGTCCGGCCGCAGCCACCCTAGCTGGGAGTATGAAGCACTAACATGATCGTATCGGCGAATGTTGCAGGTGTAACGCACACAGGCATTCATGGTTAGCTCTAGCCGTCTTTTGTTTTCACTGCTCATGCCTTGTTGAATCACATCACAATAGTGGAGGTTCGGTAGAACGAGTGCTTGCACGAGCTGGCGTTTCAAGTCCTGTGGAAATATGTTCCGAAACTTTTTGAGAGCATAGAGACAAGCAGACGTCTTTCGGCACACTGCGACTGTATTCTCCGCCCAGTTGAGATGCTCATCCAAAGTTACACCCAAGTTCTTCACTGTTTTCTGATATGGTATTGGAGTACCGTCGAGCAGAATAGGAGGTAGCCGTTCGCGGAAATCTGAACTTATTAATTTCTGATGGGCTATTAAGATTACTTGCGTCTTTTTTGCATTTAGTTTAAGCCCCAGGTTTTTCGCCCATGTCACTACTGAAGACAGATCATCATTCATCTGAGCGATTGCAGTGTTTACATCTTCAGGTCTGACGCTTAGGTAGAGCTGGAGGTCGTCGGCATAGAAATGATATTTACAGGAGGACAGAACCGATGAAATATCGTTGACATATAAAGAAAACAAAAGTGGTCCTAAGACTGATCCTTGTGGCACTCCCGAGGAAACATGTTTCCAGGAAGATTTTTCATTTACGCAGACAACACATTGCTGTCTGTCTTTTAAGTAGCTTTCAAACCATCTCATTGCACTTTCAGAGAAATTAAGCTGTTGCATTTTTCTGAGCATTATGTCAAAGTTAACAGTGTCAAAAGCTTTGCTGAAGTCCAGTAGCGTCAATATTGTTGCCTTTCGATTGTCGATGGCATATTTCAGGTCATCAGTTACTTTAATTAGAGCAGTGTTTGTGCTGTGATGTTTACGGAAACCGGATTGAAATTTGTCATATAGGCTGAATTCATGCAAGTGTTCAGTGATTTGGTCATGAACAATATATTCAAGTGCTTTGGAAACAGCAGGCAGTATGCTAATTGGTCGGTAATCACTAGGCAGTTGCGGGTTTTCTATCTTAGGGATGGGTCGAATTAGGCTCCTTTTCCATGCAGTGGGATATATTCCGTTCACGAGGGAAAAATTAAATATGTCAGTTAAGACAGGCACTAAGATATCGGCAACATTCTTAATCATGGTTATACCGATACTGTCGTTGCCTATTGCATCAGAAGAGATTCTCATTATTGCTTTTCTTGCCGTATTTGTTGTTACATGTTTTAGATGGAAGGTATCGTTGTTAGTTATCCTGTTTAGGGATTCTTGTGGACGGTAATTATCAGCTGTGCTGGTATTCAGAGGTGCAGAGAAGAATTCATTTAATTCGTTAGCTGACACATGAAAAGTGGTTTCCGATTTTGCCTTTCCGACCGCCAAGCTACGGAGATTCTTCCATAGAGTCGTGGGCGTCAGATCGCTGCATACAAGGGATCGAGCGTGCCTGATTTTAGCATTGCGAATGCATTGTTTCACTCTGTTCCGTAGCTTTCTATATTCTTCGAAACGCTCGGGTTTCGGATCTGCCTTGAAACGCCTGTGGGCAGCGTCCCTATTAGTCATCATTTGACGTAATTCAGCTGTCAGCCATGGAGCAGGAGATTTTCTTACACGGATTGTGCGCACAGGTGCATGTTTGTCATAGAGGGCAGTGAGTTTATCACCAAGTTCATTAATTTTGCCGTCGATTGTGGGTTTTCTGATTATTTGATGCCATGAGATTTCTGAGCAATCGGCTGTTAGAGCGTCAAGGTCAATACGTTTCATGTTCCTACAAGTTATGTAACGCGATTTGATCCTTGGGGGCTGCACAGAGTAGGCCAGGAATATTACATCATGTGCTGAGAGGCCAGGGGCCGATGTTTGACCAACATCTCTTACTTTGTCAGTCTGTTTCGTTGCGATTACGTCTATAAGAGTATGACTGTGCGCCGTATGGTGTGTAGGTTGTAATGGAAGAATGTTCATGCTATTGCAACTAAACAGTCTTCTTAGGTTTATTGCGGAGGGAGTGTCTCTTAGCAGGTCTATGTTCAAGTCACCCATTACGATGACATGTTCGTATTGACACTGAAGTGAATGTAATTCCGACTGGAAGGAACTCATTGAGCTTATTTTTGGCGGCTTGTACACGACGCCAGTCAAGAATTTCCGACTTTGTATATTTATTTCAATGAACATGAATTCAGCCTCTTTTTCTTCAGCAGGATTTGACGTACATAAGACTTTCGCTTTGAGATCTGTTCGTATATACGCGCCGACGCCGCCACCTCGCTTTTTTGATCTGTCTGCCCTAAGAAATGTGTACCCTGGGAGATGAATAGATGCAGAGGATATGTGTGGTTTCAACCACGTTTCGGATAAGAGGATTACGTGGTAGTTTAGTTGGTTGAAGAGGAGGCTAAGTTCTTCGTAATGTGCAGGTAAAGACTGGATGTTGCAGTGAGCTGCTAAAAGCTCTGACGCGTTCCGCTGAGCAGCCTGAACTAGGGTGGCAGACTGGTTTGTCCCTTTGTTAGGCACTACCTGCCGCGAGGGGCACTGGCCGCTGCTTCCGCCAAGTGACATAACACAGGGGTGTCCGAGATTTTGCGCGCCCTGTGTGTGACACCGCGAGTGCCGAAAGAAAGGCGACTGCTAGAGATTTCCTGAGGTTGCGGGAGTATAGAAAATGGATTAGTGGTATTCGGTGCAAGGAGAATATGACCAAAATAGTGACGGCTGTGTGTCACTGTGTATCCTCTGTCGTACGAGGAGAAATGTAATTAGCGTATTTGAAACAGCTTAGGGTGGAAATAAGGGACAAGGGAGTGATTTAAGAGGCCGATGCTGCCAGCAGAGAGAAGTAAGCTTAATAATTAATAGATTATCGTAGGAAGCTAGAATTAAATTGAAATTTACTAAAGTGATGCTGGTAGTGATTATCGTAGGAAGCTACAATTAGATTGAAATTTGCTAAAGTGATACTGATAGTGATTTTTGTTATGAACAATTTAAACCGAAGAGATGGGTGATTAATGAACTAAAGGAGAATCTAATAATTGCAATAGAACTAATTCAGAACGGAAGAGAATAAACTGAGAAAATGAAAAAAGTATTAGCAGTAACTAAAATTAAGTAATGGTTAGAGCTACAGACACAAAAAAATAGTGAAAAGTTAATACAGTTACAAAAACAATTAGTTGAAGGTACAAATATGGGTATAATTAAAAAATTAATAAAATTACAAGACTATATCTGAGTATAGGGCTGTTACAATTTGCAAATGGTGTTAAGTTTGCACTTTTGGCTCGAGTAGCTTCACTTAATACTATTCAGTTCTGTCATGTTTGTGACTGTCTTCTTTCCAGCTGCTGTCTTAATGATTACTCTGCCATCCTGAGTCCACACATTCTGAAGACCGAAATAGGATATGGCACTGTTTAAAGTCTTTAGCCGTTCGTGTGTCAGATCTTCCCTTATTGTAAGCCCTGTCCTTGCTAACTTCTTCTTCTGGGTAAAGATCTCTGCCCTTTTTCGGTACGAGATAAATTTAATTATTATTGGACGAGGTTTGGTGGCACCTGGTAGTTTTCGTCCCACCCGATGGCTCCTGTCAATGTCTGCCTTGGTCACTTCTACGCCTAATTTTTCACGCGCAACCTGTATAAGCAGGTTGTCCGTGTCTTCTTCTTTATTTTCTACTACTCCAAACAGTCGTAGACTATTTCGCCTTTGGTACTGTTCTAGTTCGTCAGTTGCGGCAGATAGTTTCACTTCCAACTCTCGTGCCTTTTTCTCGTATTCAGACACAGACTTTTTTAGTGCTGTAATTTCGGCAGTATTGGCCTCAACAGTTTCACGCATTTTGGCCAATACTGCTGCCGTTACAGTATCTGATATAGTGCCTGCTATCAGATCGAGATTGTTTTTATCGCGAAGCGCAGCGTTTACCTCAGAGCGGACCAGCTCCGCTATACTGGGAGCCGCGGCCGCACCTTCCGCCAAGAGCAGACCCGCCGCACCTGCTGCTTCCCCGCTGCTGGACGCGCTGCTGTTGACTCTTCTGTTTACCATTTTCTCGAAGATATTGGCGGAGCACAGAAAAAAATACCACTACTGCACAGAACACTGTTGTTTACACGATTTCCACTTGTACTAGACAACACCACCTGCGAGAACACCTTCGAATTCGACTAAATTTCGCGAGCCGAACTTAACACGTGTTACGCTGCAGCCGCCATGACACTCAATAGCAAAACTCCTTTACTACTTTAAGTGTCTCATTTCCTAATCTAATACCCTCAACATCACCCGACTTAATTCGACTACATTCCATTATCCTCGTTTTGCTTTTGTTGATGTTCATCTTATATCCTCCCTTCAAGACACCATCCATTCCATTCAACTGCTCTTCCAAGTCCTTTGCTGTCTCTGACAGAATTACAATGTCATCGGCGAACCTCAAAGTTTTTATTTCTTCTCCATGGATTTTAATACCTACTCCGAATTTTTCTTTTGTTTCCTTTACTGCTTGCTCAATATACAGATTGAATAACATCGGGGAGAGGCTACAACCCTGTCTTACTCCCTTCCCAACCAGTGCTTCCCTTTCATGTCCCTCGACTCTTATAACTGCCATCTGGTTTCTGTAAAAATTGTAAATAGCCTTTCGCTCCCTGTATTTTACCCCTGCCACCTTCAGAATTTGAAAGAGAGTATTCCAGTCAACACTGTCAAACGCTTTCTCTAAGTCTACAAATGCTAGAAACGTAGGTTTGCCTTTCCTTAATCTTTCTTCTAAGATAAGTCGTAAGGTCAGTATTGCCTCACGTGTCCCAGTATTTCTACGGAATCCAAACTGATCTTCCCCGAGGTCGGCTTCTACTAGTTTTTCCATTCGTCTGTAAAGAATTCGTGTTAGTATTTTGCAGCTGTGGCTTATTAAACTGATTGTTCGGTAATTCTCACATCTGTCAACACCTGCTTTCTTTGGGATTGGAATTATTATATTCTTCTTGAAGTCTGAGGGTATTTCGCCTGTTTCATACATCTTGCTCACCAGATGGTAGAGTTTTGAAGAAACAGGAAAATTTACACATTTGGTGACTTTGGAGTGCGCTAATGTTTAAATTTTCTTTCGTTAGCAGGTTGACAAGGGATGTGTGGGAGTGGCGACACCATCTACAAGAAAATCGCTAGTGCTTTGCACATAGCATTCTTCACACCGAATGTATCTACGTACAGTGGATGAATGCATGAATAATACGTTTTTTGGTAAGTAACAGCTCGATGTTTTAATTTGTTTCATTATGGTTTCAGAATATAATTAGTTTTTTGGGAAGTAACAGCCCGATGATTAAATTTTCTTCATTACAGATATAATTACAAATTCTGGTGACTTTGGATTGCGTTAATGATTGCATCTACTGTCGTTGGCAGGTTGACAAGAGATGTGTGGGAGCGGTGACATATTCTAGAAGAAAATCGCTAGTGCTGTGCACATAGCATTCTTCACACCGAATGCATCTACGTACAGGGTATGACTGCATGTATATTAAGTTTTTGGTAATTAACAGCTCGATGTTTTAATTTTTTTCATTATGGCTTAAGAATACAAATAAAATTACACATTCTGGTGACTTCGGAGTGCGCTAATAATTGCATTTTCTTTCGTTAGCAGATTCACAAGAGATGTGTGTGAGGGCGACATATTCTACAAAAAAATCGCTAGTGCTTTGCACATAGCATTCTTCACACCGAATGTATCTACGTATAGTGTATGACTGCGTGAATAATAAGTTTTTTGGTAAGTAACAGATCGATGTTTTAATTTGTTTCATAATGGTTTAAGAATATAATTAGTTTTTTGGGAAGTAACAGCCCAATGATTAAATTTTCTTCATTACAGATATAATTACACATTCTGGTGACTTTGTATTGCGTTAATGATTGCATCTTCTTTGGTTCGCAGGTTGACAAGAGATGTGTGGGAGCGGTGAAATATTCTAGAACAAAATCGCTAGTGCTGTGCACATAGCATTCTTCACACCGAATGTATCTACGTACAGGGGATGACTGCGTGAATAATTAGTTTTTACGGAAGTAACAGCTCGAAGTTTAAATTTTGTTCATAATGCTTTAGAATACAGATAAAATTACACATTCTGGTGACTTTTGATTTCGCTAATGATTGCATTTCCTTTCGTTAGCAGGTTGACAAGAGATGTGTGGGGGCGGCGACATATTCTAGATAAAAATCGCTAGTGCTGTGCACATAGCATTCTTCACACCGAATGTATCTACGTACAGTGGATGACTGCATGAATAATAAGTTTTTTGGTAAGTAATAGCTCGATCTTTTAATTTTTTCAGTATGGTTTAAGAATACAAATATATTTACACATTCTGGTGACTTTGGAATGCGCTAATGATTGCATTTTCTTTCGTTAGCAGGTTGACAAGAGACGTGTGGGAGCGGCGATATATTCTACAAGAAAATCACTAGTGCTTTGCACATAGCATTCTTCACACCGAATGTATCTACGTACAGGGGATGACTGCGTGAATAATTAGTTTTTTGTGAAGTAACAGCTCGATGTTTAAACTTTTTTCATTTTGCTTTAGAATACAGAAAAAAGTACAAATTCAGGCAACTTTGGAATGCGCTAATGATTGCATTTTCTTTCGTTAGCAAGTTGACAAGGGATGTGTGCGAGCGGCGACATATTCTACAAGAAAATTGCTAGTGCTTTGCACATAGCATTCTTCACACCGAAAGTATCCACGTACGGGGGATGACTGCCGGAATAATTAGTTTTTTGTGAAGTAACAGCTCGATGTTTAAACTTTTTTCATTTTGCTTTAGAATACAGAAAAAAGTACAAATTCAGCAACTTTGGAATGCGCTATTGATTGCATTTTCTTTCGTTAGCAGGTTGACAAGGGATATGTGGGAGTGGCGACACCATCTACAAGAAAATCGCTAGTGCTTTGTACATAGCATTCTTCACACCGAGTGTATCTACGTACAGGGGATGACTGCGTGAATAATTAGTTTTTGGGGAAGTAACATCACGATGATTAAATTGTTTTCATTATGCTTTAGAATACTGATATAATTACACATACTGGTGACTTACGATTTCGCTAATGATTTCGTTTTCTTTCGTTAGCAGGTTGACAAGAGATGTGTGTGAGCAGCGACATATTATACAAGAAAATCGCTAGTGCTTTGCACATAGCATTCTTCACACCGAATGTATCTACGTACAGTGGATGACTGCATGAATAATAAGTTTATGGTAAGTAACAGCTTGATGTTTTAATTTGTTTCATTATGGTTTAAGAATATAATTAGTTTTTTGGGAAGTAACAGCCCGATGTTTTAATTTTCTTCATTACAGTTATAATTACACATTCTGGTGACTTTGGATTGCGCTAGTGATTGCAATTTCTTTCGTTCGCAGGTTGACAAGAGATGTGTGGGAGCGGCGACATATTCTACAAGAAAATCGCTAGTGCTGTGCGCATAGAATTCCTCGCTCCGAATGTATCTACGTACAGGGGATGACTGCGTGAATAATTAGTTTTTGGGAAGTGACAGCTCGATGATTAAATTTTTTTCATGAAGCTTTAAGAATACAGATAAAATTACACATTCTGGTGACTTTGGATTGCGCTAATGATTGCAATTTCTTTCGTTCGCAGGTTGACAAGAGATGTGTGGGAGCGGCGACATATTCTACAAGAAAATCGCTAGTGCTTTGCACATAGCATTCTTCACATGGAATGTATCTACGTACAGGGGATGACTGCGTGAATAATTAGTTTTTGGGGAAGTAACATCACGATGATTAAATTTTTTTCATTATGCTTTAGAATACTGATATAATTAAACATTCTGGTGGCTTTGGAGTGCCCTAATGATTGCATTTTCTTTCGTTAGCAGGTTGACAAGAATTGTGTGGGAGCGGCGACATATTCTAGAAGAAAATCGCTGGTGCTGTGCACATACACTCCTGGAAATGGAAAAAAGAACACATTGACACCGGTGTGTCAGACCCACCATACTTGCTCCGGACACTGCGAGAGGGCTGTACAAGCAATGATCACACGCACGGCACAGGGGACACACCAAAAACCGCGGTGTTGGCCGTCGAATGGCGCTAGCTGCGCAGCATTTGTGCACCGCCGCCGTCAGTGTCAGCCAGTTTGCCGTGGCATACGGAGCTCCATCGCAGTCTTTTACACTGGTAGCATGCCGCGACAGCGTGGACGTGAACCGTATGTGCAGTTGACGGACTTTGAGCGAGGGCGTATAGTGGGCATGCGGGAGGCCGGGTGGACGTACCGCCGAATTGCTCAACACTTGGTGCATGAGGTCTCCACAGTGCATCGATGTTGTCGCCAGTGGTCGGCGGAAGGTGCACGTGCCCGTCGACCTGGGACCGGACCGGAGCGGCGCACGGATGCACGCCAAGACAGTAGGATCCTACGCAGTGCCGTAGGGGACCGCACCGCCAGTTCCCAGCAAATTAGGGACACTGTTGCTCCTGGGGTATCGGCGAGGACCATTCGCAACCGTCTCCATGAAGCTGGGCTACGGTCCCGCACACCGTTAGGCCGTCTTCCGCTCACGCCCCAACATCGTGCAGCCCGCCTCCAGTGGTGTCGCGACAGGCGTGAATGGAGGGACGAATGGAGACGTGTCGTCTTCAGCGATGAGAGTCGCTTCTGCCTTGGTGCCAATGATGGTCGTATGCGTGTTTGGCGCCGTGCAGGTGAGCGCCACAATCAGGACTGCATACGACCGAGGCACACAGGGCCAACACCCGGCATCATGGTGTGTGGAGCGATCTCCTACACTGGCCGTACACCACTGGTGATCGTCGAGGGGACACTGAATAGTGCACGGTACATCCAAACCGTCATCGAACACATCGTTCTACCATTCCTAGACCGGCAAGGGAACTTGTTGTTCCAACAGGACAATGCACGTCCGCATGTATCCCGTGCCACCCAACGTGCTCTAGAAGGTGTAAGTCAACTACCCTGGCCAGCAAGATCTCCGGATCTGTCCCCCATTGAGCATGTTTGGGACTGGATGAAGCGTCGTCTCACGCGGTCTGCACGTCCAGCACGAACGCTGGTCCAACTGACGCGCCAGGTGGAAATGGCATGGCAAGCCGTTCCACAGGACTACATACAGCATCTCTACGATCGTCTCCATGGGAGAATAGCAGCCTGCATTGCTGCGAAAGGTGGATATACACTATACTAGTGCCGACATTGTGCATGCTCTGTTGCCTGCGTCTATGTGCCTGTGGTTCTGTCAGTGTGATCATGTGATGTATCTGACCCCAGGAATGTGTCAATAAAGTTTCCCCTTCCTGGGACAATGAATTCACGGTGTTCTTATTTCAATTTCCAGGAGTGTAGAATTCCTCACTCCGAATGTATCTACGTACAGTGGATGACTGCATGAATAACAGGTTTTTGGTATGTAACAACTCGATGTTTTAATATTTTTCATAATTGTTTATGAATACAGATAAAATTAAACATTCTGGTGACTTAGGAGCGCGCTAATGATTGCATTTTGTTTCGTTAGCAGGTTGACAAGAATTGTGTGGGAGCGGCGACATATTCTAGAAGAAAATCGCTAGTGCTGTGCATATAGAATTCCTCACACCGAATGTATCTACGTACAGGGGATGACTGCATGAATATTTAGTTTTTTGGTAAGTAACAGATTGATGTTTTAATTTGTTTCATTATGGTTTAAGAATATAATTATTTTTTTGAAAGTAACATCCCGATGTTTTAATTTTTTTCATTACAGTTATAATTACACATTCTGGTGACTTTGGATTGCGCTAATGATTGCAATTTCTTTCGTTCGCAGGTTGACAAGAGATGTACGGGAGCGGCGACATATTCTAGAAGAAAATCGCTAGAGCTGTGCACATAGAATTCCCTACTCCGAATGTATCTACGTACAGGGGATGACTGCGTGAATACTTAGTTTTTTGGTAAGTAACAGCTTGATGTTTTAATTTGTTTCATTATGGTGAAAGAATATAATTAGTTTTTTTTGGAAGTAACAACCCGATGTTTTATTTTTTTTTCATTACAGTTGTAATTACACATTCTGGTGACTTTGGATTGCGCTAATGATTGCAATTTCTTTCGTTCTCAGGTTGACAAGAGATGTGTGGGAGCGGCGACATATTCTACAAGAAAATCGCTAGTGCTGTGCATATAGAATTCCTCACTCCGAATGTATCTACGTACAGGGGATGACTGCGTGAATAATTAGGTTTTGGGGAAGTAACAGCCCGATGATTAAATTTTTTTCATTATGCTTTAGAATACTGATATAATTACACATTCTGGTGACTTTGGAGTGCGCTAATGATTGCATTTTCTTTCGTTAGCAGGTTGATAAGAATTGTGTGGGAGCGGCGACATATTGTAGAAGAAAATCGCTAGTGCTGTGCATATAGAATTCCTCACTCCGAAAGTATCTACGTACAGGGGATGACAGCGTGAATAATTAGTTTTTTGGTAAGTAACAGCTTGATGATTTAATTTGTTTCATTATGATTTAAGAATATAATTAGTTTTTTGGGAAGTAACAGCCCGATGTTTTAATCTTTCTCATTATAAATATAATTACACATTCTGGTGACTTTGGATTGCGCTAATGATTGCAATTTCTTTCGTTCGCAGGCTGACAAGAGATGTGTGGGAGCGGCGACATATTCTAGAAGATAATCGCTAGTGCTGTGCACATAGAATTCCTCACTCCGAATGTATCTACGTACAGGGGATGACTGCGTGAATAATTAGTTTTTTGTGAAGTGACAGCTCGATGTTTAAATTTTTTTCATGAAGCTTTAAGAATACAGATGAAATTACACATTCTGGTGACTTTGGATTGCGCTAATGATTGCATTTTCTTTCGTTAGCAGGTTCACAAGAGATGTGTGGGAGCGGCGACATATTCTACAAGAAAATCGCTAGTGCTTTGCACATAGCATTCTTCTCACCGAGTGTATCTACGTACAGGGGATGACTGCGTGAATAATTAGTTTTTGGGGAAGTAACAGCCCGATGATTAAATTTTTTTCATTATGCTTTAGAATACTGATATAATTACACATTCTGGTGACTTTGGAGTGCGCTAATGATTGCATTTTCTTTCGTTAGCAGGTTGATAAGAATTGTGTGGGAGCGGCGACATATTGTAGAAGAAAATAGCTAGTGCTGTGCATATAGAATTCCTCACTCCGAAAGTATCTACGTACAGGGGATGACAGCGTGAATAATTAGTTTTTTGGTAAGTAACAGCTTGATGTTTTAATTTGTTTCATTATGGTGAAAGAATATAATTAGTTTTTTTTGGAAGTAACAACCCGATGTTTTATTTTTTTTCATTACAGTTGTAATTACACATTCTGGTGACTTTGGATTGCGCTAATGATTGCAATTTCTTTCGTTCTCAGGTTGACAAGAGATGTGTGGGAGCGGCGACATATTCTACAAGAAAATCGCTAGTGCTGTGCATATAGAATTCCTCACTCCGAATGTATCTACGTACAGGGGATGACTGCGTGAATAATTAGGTTTTGGGGAAGTAACAGCCCGATGATTAAATTTTTTTCATTATGCTTTAGAATACTGATATAATTACACATTCTGGTGACTTTGGAGTGCGCTAATGATTGCATTTTCTTTCGTTAGCAGGTTGATAAGAATTGTGTGGGAGCGGCGACATATTGTAGAAGAAAATCGCTAGTGCTGTGCATATAGAATTCCTCACTCCGAAAGTATCTACGTACAGGGGATGACAGCGTGAATAATTAGTTTTTTGGTAAGTAACAGCTTGATGATTTAATTTGTTTCATTATGATTTAAGAATATAATTAGTTTTTTGGGAAGTAACAGCCCGATGTTTTAATCTTTCTCATTATAAATATAATTACACATTCTGGTGACTTTGGATTGCGCTAATGATTGCAATTTCTTTCGTTCGCAGGCTGACAAGAGATGTGTGGGAGCGGCGACATATTCTAGAAGATAATCGCTAGTGCTGTGCACATAGAATTCCTCACTCCGAATGTATCTACGTACAGGGGATGACTGCGTGAATAATTAGTTTTTTGTGAAGTGACAGCTCGATGTTTAAATTTTTTTCATGAAGCTTTAAGAATACAGATGAAATTACACATTCTGGTGACTTTGGATTGCGCTAATGATTGCATTTTCTTTCGTTAGCAGGTTCACAAGAGATGTGTGGGAGCGGCGACATATTCTACAAGAAAATCGCTAGTGCTTTGCACATAGCATTCTTCTCACCGAGTGTATCTACGTACAGGGGATGACTGCGTGAATAATTAGTTTTTGGGGAAGTAACAGCCCGATGATTAAATTTTTTTCATTATGCTTTAGAATACTGATATAATTACACATTCTGGTGACTTTGGAGTGCGCTAATGATTGCATTTTCTTTCGTTAGCAGGTTGATAAGAATTGTGTGGGAGCGGCGACATATTGTAGAAGAAAATAGCTAGTGCTGTGCATATAGAATTCCTCACTCCGAAAGTATCTACGTACAGGGGATGACAGCGTGAATAATTAGTTTTTTGGTAAGTAACAGCTTGATGTTTTAATTTGTTTCATTATGGTGAAAGAATATAATTAGTTTTTTTTGGAAGTAACAACCCGATGTTTTATTTTTTTTCATTACAGTTGTAATTACACATTCTGGTGACTTTGGATTGCGCTAATGATTGCAATTTCTTTCGTTCTCAGGTTGACAAGAGATGTGTGGGAGCGGCGACATATTCTACAAGAAAATCGCTAGTGCTGTGCACATAGAATTCCTCACTCCGAATGTATCTACGTACAGGGGATGACTGCGTGAATAATTAGGTTTTGGGGAAGTAACAGCCCGATGATTAAATTTTTTCATTATGCTTTAGAATACTGAAATAATTACACATTCTGGTGACTTTGGAGTGCGCTAATGATTGCATTTTCTTTCGTTAGCAGGTTGATAAGAATTGTGTGGGAGCGGCGACATATTCTAGAAGATAATCGCTAGTGCTGTGCACATAGAATTCCTCACTCCGAATATATCTACGTACAGGGGATGACTGCGTGAATAATTAGTTTTTTGGTAAGTAACAGCTTGATGTTTTTATTTGTTTCTTTATGGTTTAAGAATATAATTAGTTTTTTGGGAAGTAACAGCCCGATGTTTTAATATTTTTTTCATTATAACAGCCCGATGTTTTAATTTTTTTTTCATTATAAATATAATATCCCCCCCATGAACCATGGACCTTGCCGGTGGTGGGGAGGCTTGCGTGCCTCAGCGATACAGATAGCCGTACCGTAGGTACAACCACAACGGAGGGGTATCTGTTGAGAGGCCAGACAAACGTGTGGTTCCTGAAGAGGGGCAGCAGCCTTTTCAGTAGTTGCAAGGGCAACAGTCTGGATGATTGACTGATCTGGCCTTGTAACAATAACCAAAACGGCCTTGCTGTGCTGGTACTGCGAACGGCTGAAAGCAAGGGGAAACTACGGCCGTAATTTTTCCCGAGGGCATGCAGCTTTACTGTATGATTAAATTATGATGGCGTCCTCTTGGGTAAAATATTCCGGAGGTAAAATAGTCCCCCATTCGGATCTCCGGGCGGGGACTACTCAAGAGGATGTCGTTATCAGGAGAAAGAAAACTGGCGTTCTACGGATCGGAGCGTGGAATGTCAGGTCCCTTAATCGGGCAGGTAGGTTAGAAAATTTGAAAAGGGAAATGGATAGGTTAAAGTTAGATATAGTGGGAATTAGTGAAGTTCGGTGGCAGGAGGAACAAGACTTCTGGTCAGGTGACTACAGGGTTATAAACACAAAGTCAAATAGGGGTAATGCAGGAGTAGGTTTAATAATGAATAGGAAAATAGGAACACGGGTAAGCTACTACAAACAGCTTAGTGAACGCATTATTGTGGCCAAGATAGATACGAAGCCCACACCTACTACAGTAGTACAAGTTTATATGCCAACTAGCTCTGCAGATGACGAAGAAATTGAAGAAATGTATGATGAAATAAAAGAAATTATTCAGATAGTGAAGGGAGACGAATATTTAATAGTCATGGGTGACTGGAATTCGAGTGTAGGAAAAGGGAGAGATGGAAACGTAGTAGGTGAATATGGATTGGGGGTAAGAAATGAAAGAGGAAGCCGCCTGGTAGAATTTTGCACAGAGCACAACTTAATCATAGCCAACACTTGGTTTAAGAATCATAATAGAAGGTTGTATACATGGAAGAACCCTAGAGATACTAAAAGGTATCAGATAGATTATATAATGGTAAGACAGAGATTTAGGAACCAGGTTTTAAATTGTAAGACATTTCCAGGGGCAGATGTGGACTCTGACCACAATCTATTGGTTATGACCTGTAGATTAAAACTGAAGAAACTGCAAAAAGGTGGGAATTTAAGGAGATGGGACCTGGATAAACTGAAAGAACCAGAGGTTGTACGGAGTTTCAGGGAGAGCATAAGGGAACAATTGACAGGAATGGGGGAAAGAAATACAGTAGAAGAAGAATGGGTAGCTTTGAGGGATGAAGTAGTGAAGGCAGCAGAGGATCAAGTAGGTAAAAAGACGAGGGCTAGTAGAAATCCTTGGGTAACAGAAGAAATATTGAATTTAATTGATGAAAGGAGAAAATATAAAAATCCAGTAAATGAAGCAGGCAAAAAGGAATACAAACGTCTCAAAAATGAGATCGACAGGAAGTGCAGAATGGCTAAGCAGGGATGGCTAGAGGACAAATGTAAGGATGTACAGGCTTATCTCACTAGGGGTAAGATAGATACTGCCTACAGGAAAATTAAAGAGACCTTTGGAGATAAGAGAACCACTTGTATGAACATCATGAGCTCAGATGGAAACCCAGTTCTAAGCAAAGAAGGAAAAGCAGAAAGGTGGAAGGAGTATATAGAGGGTCTATACAAGGGCGATGTACTTGAGGACAATATTATGGAAATGGAAGAGGATGTAGATGAAGATGAAATGGGAGATACGATACTGCGTGAAGAGTTTGACAGAGCACTGAAAGACCTGAGTCGAAACAAGGCCCCCGGAGTAGACAACATTCCATTGGAACTACTGACGGCCTTGGGAGAGCCAGTCCTGACAAAACTCTACCATCTGGTGAGCAAGATGTATGAAACAGGCGAAATACCCTCAGACTTCAAGAAGAATATAATAATTCCAATCCCAAAGAAAGCAGGTGTTGACAGATGTGAGAATTACCGAACAATCAGTTTAATAAGCCACAGCTGCAAAATACTAACACGAATTCTTTACAGACGAATGGAAAAACTAGTAGAAGCGGACCTCGGGGAAGATCAGTTTGGATTCCGTAGAAATGTTGGAACACGTGAGGCAATACTGACCTTACGACTTATCTTAGAAGAAAGATTAAGGAAAGGCAAACCTACGTTTCTAGCATTTGTAGACTTAGAGAAAGCTTTTGACAATGTTGACTGGAATACTCTCTTTCAAATTCTAAAGGTGGCAGGGGTAAAATACAGGGAGCGAAAGGCTATTTACAATTTGTACAGAAACCAGATGGCAGTTATAAGAGTCGAGGGACATGAAAGGCAAGCAGTGGTTGGGAAGGGAGTAAGACAGGGTTGTAGCCTCTCCCCGATGTTATTCAATCTGTATATTGAGCAAGCAGTAAAGGAAACAAAAGAAAAATTCGGAGTAGGTATTAAAATCCATGGAGAAGAAATAAAAATTTTGAGGTTCGCCGATGACATTGTAATTCTGTCAGAGACAGCAAAGGACTTGGAAGAGCAGTTGAACGGAATGGATGGTGTCTTGAAGGGAGGATATAAGATGAACATCAACAAAAGCAAAACGAGGATAATGGAATGTAGTCGAATTAAGTCGGGTGATGTTGAGGGTATTAGATTAGGAAATGAGACACTTAAAGTAGTAAAGGAGTTTTGCTATTTGGGGAGCAAAATAACTGATGATGGTCGAAGTAGAGAGGATATAAAATGTAGACTGGCAATGGCAAGGAAAGCGTTTCTGAAGGAGAGAAAATTGTTAACTTCGAGTATAGATTTAAGTGTCAGGAAGTCTTTTCTGAAAGTATTTGTATGGAGTGTAGCCATGTATGGAAGTGAAACATGGACGATAAATAGTTTGGACAAGAAGAGAATAGAAGCTTTCGAAATGTGGTGCTACAGAAGAATGCTGAAGATTAGATGGGTAGATCACATAACTAATGAGGAGGTACTGAATAGGATTGGGGAGAAGAGGAGTTTGTGGCACAACTTGACCAGAAGAAGGGATCGGTTGGTAGGACATGTTTTGAGGCATCAAGGGATCACCAATTTAGTATTGGAGGGCAGCGTGGAGGGTAAAAATCGTAGGGGGAGACCAAGAGAAGCATACACTAAGCAGATTCAGAAGGATGTAGGTTGCAGTAGGTACTGGGAGATGAAGAAGCTTGCACAGGATAGAGTAGCATGGAGAGCTGCATCAAACCAGTCTCAGGACTGAAGACCACAACAACAACAACAAATATAATATCACATTCTGGTGACTTTGGATTGCGCTAATGATTGCAATTTCTTTCGTTAGGAGGTTGCCAAGAGATGTGTGGGAGTGGCGACATATTTTAGAAGAGAATCGATAGTGCATTGCACATAGCATTCGTCACACCGAATGTATGTACTTACAGGGGTGACTGCGTGAATAATTAGTTTTTTGGGAAGTAACAGCAATTTGTTTTAATTTTTTTCATTATGCTTTGAAGATACAGATATATTTACACATTTGGTGACTTTGGAGTGCGTTAATGTTTACATTTTCTTTCGTTGGAAGGTTGACAATGGATGTGTGGGAGTGGCGACACCATCTACAAGAAAATCGCTAGTGCTTTGTACATTGCATTCTTCACACCGAAAATACCTACGTACAGGGGATGACTGCGTGGATAATTAGTTTTTTGGGAAGTAACAGCTCGATGTAGAAACTTTTTTCATTATGCTTTAGAATACAGAAAAAATTACACATTCTGGTAACTTTGGAATGCGCTAATGATTGCATTTTCTTTCGTTAGCAGATTCACAAGAGATGTGTGGGAGTGGCGATATATTCTACAAGTAAATCGCTAGTACTGTGCACATAGCATTCTTCACACCGAATGTATCTACGTACAGGGGATGACTGCGTGAATAATTAGTTTCTTGGGAAGTAACAGCTCGAAGTTTAAATTTGTTTCATGAAGCTTTAAGAATACAGATAATATACACATTCTGGTGACTTTGGATTGCGCTGATGATTGCATTTTCTTTCGTTAGCAGGTTGACAAGAGATTTGTGGGAGCGGCGACATATTCTAGAAGAAAATCGCTAGTGCTTTGCACATAGGATTCTTCACACCGAATGTATCTACGTACAGTGGATGACTGCATGAATAAAAAGTTTTTTTGTAAGTAACAGCTCGATGTTTTAATTCGTTTCATTATGGTTTAAGAATATAGATAAAATTACACATTCTGGTGACTTAGGAGTGCGTTAATGATTGCATTTTCTTTCGTTAGCAGGTTGACAAGAGATGTGTGGGAGCGGCGACATATTCGAGAAGAAAATCGCTAGTGCTGTGCACATAGCATTCTTCTCACCGAATGTATCTACGTAAAGCGATGATTGCGTGAGTAATAAGTTTTTTGGGAAGTAACAGCCAGATGATTAAAATTTTTTCATTATGTTTTAGAATACTGATATAATTACACATTCTGGTGACTTAGGATTGCGCTAATGATTGCATTTTATTTCGTTCGCAGGTTGACAAGAGATGTGTGGAAGCGACGACATATTCTAGAAGAAAATCGCTAGTGCTGTGCATATAGAATTCCTCACGCCGAATGTATCTACGTACAGGGGATGACTGCGTGAATAATTAGTTTTTTGGTAAGTAACAGCTTGATGTTTTAATTTGTTTCATTATGGTTTAAGAATATAATTAGTTTTTTGGGAAGTAACAGCCCGATGTTTTAATTTTTTCATTACAGTTATAATTACACATTCTGGTGACTTTGGATTGCGCTAATGATTGCAATTTCTTTCGTTCGCAGATTGACAAGAGATGTGTGGGAGCTGCGACATATTCTAGAAGAAAATCGCTAGTGCTGTGCACATAGCATTCTTCTCACCGAGTGTATCTACGTACAGCGGATGACTGCGTGAATAATTATTTTTTTGGGAAGTAACATCCCGATGATTAATTTTTTTTGATTATGCTTTAGAATACTGATATAATTACACATTCTGGTGACTTTGGATATCGCTGATGATTGCATTTTCTTTCGTTCGCAGGTTGACAAGAGATGTGTGGGAGTGGCGACATATTCTAGAAGAAAGTCGCTAGTGCTGTGCACATAGCTTTCGTCACACCGAATGTATGTACTTACAGGGGTGACCGCGAGAAAAATTACTTTTATGGGAAGTAACAGCTCGATGTTTAAATTTATTTCATGAAGCTTTAAGAATACAGATAAAATTACACATACTGGTGACTTTGGTTTGCGCTAATGATTGCATTTTCTTTCGTTCTCAGGTTGACAAGAGATGTGTGGTAGTGGCGACATATTCTAGAAGTAAATCGCTAGTGCTGTGCACATAGCATTCTTCTCACCGAGTGTATCCACGTACAGCGGATGACTGCGTGAATAATTATTTTTTTGGGAAGTAACATCCCGATGATTAAATTTTTTTGATTATGCTTTAGGATACTGATATAATTACACATTCTGGTGACTTTGGATAGCGCTGATGATTGCATTTTCTTTCGCTCGCAGGTTGACAAGAGATGTGTGGGAGTGGCGACATATTCTAGAAGAAAGTCGCTAGTGCTGTGCACATAGCATTCGTCACACAGAATGTATCTACTTACAGGGCTGACTGCGTGAAAAATTACTTTTTCGGGAAGTAACAGCTCGATGTTTAAATTTTTTTCATTATGCTTTAGAATACTGATATAATTAAACATTCTGGTGACTTTGGAGTGCGCTAATGATTGCATTTTCTTTCGTTAGCAGGTTGACAAGATTTGTGTTGGAGCGGCGACATATTCTAGAAGAAAATCGCTAGTGCTGTGCATATAGAATTCCTCACGCCGAATGTGTCTACGTACAGGGGATGACTGCGTGAGTAATTAGTTTTTTGGTAAGTAACAGCTTGATGTTTTAATTTGTTTCATTATGGTTTAAGAATATAATTAGTTTTTTGGGAAGTAACAGCCCGATGTTTTAATTTTTTTATTACAGTTATAATTACACATTCTGGTGACTTTGGATTGCGCTAATGATTGCAATTTCTTTCGTTCGCAGATTGACAAGAGATGTGTGGGAGCTGCGACATATTCTAGAAGAAACTCGCTAGTGCTTTGCACATAGCATTCTTCACATCGAATGCATTTACGTACTGGGTATGACTGCGTGAATAATTAGTTTTTTGGGAAGTAACAGCTCGATGTTTAAATTTTATTCATGAAGCTTTAAGAATACAGATTAAATTACACATTCTGGTGACCTTGGAGTGCGCTAATATTTACATTTTCTTTCGTTAGCAGGTTGACAAGAGATTTGTGGGAGTTGCGACATATTCTAGAAGAAAGTCGGTAGTGGTGTGCTAATAGAATTCCTAACTCCGAATGTATTTACGTTCAGGGGAATATTGCGTGGGTAATTAATTTTTTGGGAAGTAAAAGGTGGATGTTAAAATTTTTTTAATGAAGCTTTAGGAATACAGATGAAATTACACATTCCAGTGACTTTGGATTGCGCTAATATTTACATTTTCTTTCTTTAGCAGGTTGACTAGAGATGTGTGAGAGCGGCGACGTATTCTACAAGAAAATCTCTAGTGCTGTGCACATAGCATTCATCTCACCGAGTGTATCTACGTGCAGGGGATGACTGCATGAATAAGTAGTTTTTTGGGAAATAGCAGCTCGATGTTTAAATGTGTTCCATTATGCTTTAGAATACAGATAAAATGAAACATTCTGGTGACTTTTGACTTTGGATGCGCTAATGATTGCATTTTCTTTCGTTAGCAGGTTGACAAGAGATGTGTGGGAGCGGCGACATATTGTAAAAGAAAATCGCTAGTGCTTTGCACATAGCATTCTTCACACCGAATGTATCTACGTACAGTGGATGACTGCATGAATAATATGATTTTTGGTAAGTAGCAGCTCGATGTTTTAAATTGTTTCATTATGGTTTACGAATACAGGTAAAATGACACATTTTGGTGACTTAGGATTGCGCTAATGGCTGCATTTCCTTTTGTTACCAGGTTGACAAGAGATGTGTGGGAGCGGCGACATATTCTAAAAGAAATTCGCTAGTGCTTTGCACATAGCATTCATCACACCGAATGTATCTACGAACAGTGGATGACTGCGTGAAAAATTAGTTTTTTGGTAAGTATCAGCTCTATGTTTTAAATTGTTTCATTATGGTTTAAGAATACAGATAAAATGAAAATTCTGGTGACTTTGGATGCGCTAATGATTGCATTTTCTTTTGTTACCAGGTTGACAAGAGATTTGTGGGAGCGGCGATATTATTCTACAAGAAAATCGCTAGTGCTTTCCACTTAGCATTCTTCACACCGGATGTATCTACGTACAGTGGATGACTGCAAGAATAACAAGTTTTTTGGGAAACACCAGCTCGATGTTTAAATGTTTTTGATTATGCTTTAGAATACAGATAAAATTACAGATTCTGGTGACTTTGGAGTGCGCTAATGTTTACATTTTCTTTCGTTAGCAGGTTGACAAGGGATGTATGGGAGCGACGACATATTCTAGAAGAAAATCGCTAGTGCTGTGCACATAGCATTCTTCACACCGAATGTATCTACGTACAGGGGATGATGACTGCGTGAATAATTACTTTTTTGGGAAGTAACAGCTCGATGTTTAAATGTTTTTCATTATGCTTTAGAATACAGATAAAATTACACATTCTGGTGACTTTGGATTGCGCTAATGATTGCATTTTCTTTCGTTAGCAGGTTGACAATCGATGTGTGGGAGCGGCGACATATTCTACAAGAAAATCGCTAGTGCTTTGCACATAGCATTCTTCACACCGAATGTATCTACGTATATTGGATGAATGCATGAATAATAAGTTTTTTGCTAAGTAACAGCTCGATGTTTTAATTTGTTTCATGATGGTTTAAGAATACAGATAAAATGAAACATTCTGGTGACTTAGGATTGCGCTAATGACTGCATTTTATTTTGTTACCAGGTTGACAAGAGATGTGTGGGAGCGGCGACATATTCTACAAGAAAATCGCTAGTGCTTTGCATATAGCATTCTTCACACCGAATGCATCTACGTACAGTGGATTAATGCGTGAATAATTAGTTTTTTGGTAAGTATCAGCTCTATGCTTTAAATTGTTTCATTATAGTTTAAGAATACAGATAAAATGAAAATTCTGGTGACTTTGGATGCGCTAATGATTGAATTTTCTTTTGTTCCCAGGTGGACAAGAGATTTGTGGGAGCGGCGACATATTCTACAAGAAAATCGCCAGTGCTTTCCACTTAGCATTCTTCACGCCGAATGTATCTACGTACAGTGGATGACTGCAAGAATAACAAGTTTTTTGGTAAATAACAGCTCGATGTTTAAATTTTTTTCATTATGGTATAAGAATACAGATAAAATTACACATTCTGGTGACTTAGGAGTGCGCTAATGATTGGATTTTCCTTCGTTAGCAGGTTGACAAGAGATGTGTGGGGGCGGCGTCATATTCTAGAAGAATATCGTTAGTGCTGTGCACATATCATTCTTCTCACCGAGTGTATCTACGTACAGGGGATGACTGCATAAATAATTAGTTTTTTGGGAAATAGCAGCTCGATGTTTCAATGTTTTTCATTATGCTTTAGAATACAGATGAAATTACACATTCTGGTGACTTTGGATTGCGCTAATGATTGCATTTTCTTTCGTTAGCAAGGTGATAAGAGATGTGTGGGAGCGGCGAAATATTCTAGAAGAAAATCGCTAGTGCTGTGCACATAGCATTCTTCTCACCGAGTGTATCTACGTACAGGGGATGACTGCATGAATAATTAGTTTTTTGGGAAATAGCAGCTCGATGTTACAATGTTTTTCATTATGCTTTAGAATACAGATAGAATGAAAAATTCTGGTGACTTTTGACTTTGGATGCGCTAATGATTGCATTTTGTTTCGTTAGCAGGTTGACAAGAGATGTGTGGGAGCGGCGACATATTGTACAAGAAAATCGCTAGTGCTTTGCACATAGCAATCTTCACACCGAATGTATCTACGTACAGTGGATGACTGCATGAATAATATGATTTTTGGTAAGTAACAGCTCGATGTTTTAAATTGTTTCATTATGGTTTATGAATACAGATAAAATGAAACATTCTGGTGACTTAGGATTGCGCTAATGACTGCATTTCCTTTTGTTACCAGGTTGACAAGAGATGTGTGGGAGCGGCGACATATTCTACAAGAAAATCGCTAGTGCTTTGCACATAGCATTCTTCACACCGAATGTATCTACGTACAGTGGATGACTGCGTGAATAATAAGTTTTTGGTAAGTATCAGCTCTATGTTGTAAATTGTTTCATTATGGTTTAAGAATGCAGATAAAATGAAAATTCTGGTAACTTTGGATGCGCTAATGATTGCATTTTCTTTTGTTACCAGGTTGACAAGAGGTTTGTGGGAGCGGCGACATATTCTACAAGAAAATCGCTAGTGCTTTCCACTTAGCATTCTTCACACCGAATGTATCTACGTACAGTGGATGACTGCAAGAATAACAAGTTTTCTGGTAAATAACAGCTCGATGTTTTAATTTTCTTCATTATGGTTTAAGAATACAGATAAAATTACACATTCTGATGACTTTGGAGTGTGCTAATGTTTACATTTTCTTTCGTTAGCAGGTTGACAAGAGATGTATGGGAGCGGCGACATATTCTAGAAGAAAATCGCTGGTGCTGTGCACATAGCATTCTTCACACCGAATGTATCTACGTACAGGGGATGACTGCGTGAATAATTAGTTTTTTGGGAAGTAACAGCTCGATGTTCAAACTTTTTTCATAATGCATTAGAATAAAGGTAAAATTACAGATTCTGGTGACTTTGGATTGCGCTAATGATTGCCTTTTTTTTCGTTAGCAGGTTGACGAGAGATGTATGGGAGCAGCGACATATTCTACAAGAAAATCGCTGGTGCTGTGCACATAGCATTCTTCACACCGAATGTATCAACGTACAGTGGATGACTGCATGAATAATAAGTATTTTGGTAAGTAACAGCTCGATGTTTAAATTTTTTCATTATGCTTTAGAATACAGATAAAATTACACATTCTGGTGACTTTGGATTGCGCTAATGATTGAATTTTCTTTCGTTAGCAGGTTGACGAGAGATGTATGGGAGCGGCGACATATTCTACAAGAAAATCGCTAGTACTGTGCACATAGCATTCTTCACACCGAATGTAACAACGTACAGTGGATGACTGCATGAATAATAAGTTTTTTGGTAAGTAACAGCACGATGTTTTAATTTGTTTCATGATGGTTTAAGAATACAGATAAAATGAAACATTCTGGTGACCTAGGATTGGGCTAATGATTGCATTTCCTTTCGTTAGCAGGTTGACAAGAGATGTGTGGGAGCGGCGACATATTCTAGAAGAAAATCGCTAGTGCTGTGCACATAGCAATCTTCACACCGAATGTATCTACGTACAGGGCTGACTGCATGAATAATATGTTTTTGGTAAGTAACCGCTCGATGTTTTAATTTGTTTCATTATGGATTAAGAATACAGATAAAATTACACATTCTGGTGACATAGGAGTGCGTTAATGATTGCATTTTGTTTCGTTCGCATTTTGACAAAAGATGTGTGGGAGTTCCGACATATTCTAGAAGAAAATCGCTACTGGTGTGCACATAGAATTCCTCACTCCGAATGTATTTACGTATAGGGGAATACTGCGTGAATAATTAATTTTGTGGGAAGTAAAAACTGGATGTTTAATTTTTTTTTATGAAGCTTTAGGGATACAGATGAAATTACACATTCTGGTGACTTTGGAATGCGCTAATGTTTACATTTTCTTTCTTTAGCAGGTTGACAAGAGATGTGTGGGAGCGGCGACGTATTCTACAAGAAAATCTCTAGTGCTTTGCACATAGCATTCTTCACACCGAATGTATCTACGTAAAGGGAATGACTGCGTGAAAAATTAGTTTTTTGGAAAGTAACAGCTCGATGTTTAAGTTTTTTTCATTACGCTTTAGAATACAGATAAAAGGACACATTCTGGTGACTTTGGATTGCGCTAATGATTGAATTTTCTTTCGTTAGCAGGTTGACAAGAGATGTGTGGGATCGGCGACATATTGTACAAGAAAATCGCTAGTGCTTTGCACATAGCATTCTTCACACCGAATGTATCTACGTACAGTGGGTGACTGCAAGAATAACAAGTTTTTTGGGAAATAACAGCTCGATGTTTTAATTTTTTTCATTATGGTTTAATAAAACAGATAAAATTACACATTCTGGTGACTTAGGAGTGCGCTAATGATTGCATTTTCTTTCGTTAGCAGGTTGGCAAGAGATGCGTGGGAGCGGCGACATATTCTAGAAGAAAATCGCTAGTGCTGTGCACATAGCATTCTTCTCACCGAGTGTATCTACGTACAGGGGATGACTGCATGAATAATTAGTTTTTTGGGAAATAGCAGCTCGTTGTTTAAATGTTTTTCATTATGCTTCAGAATACAGATAGAATGAAACATTCTGGTGACTTTTGACTTTCGATGCGCTAATGATTGCATTTTCTTTCGTTAGCAGGTTGACAAGAGATGTGTGGGAGCGGCGACATATTGTACAAGAAAATCGCTAGTGCTTTGTACATAGCAATCTTCACACCGAATGTATCTACGTACAGTGGATGACTGCATGAATAATATGATTTTTGGTAAGTAACAGCTCGATGTTTTAAATTGTTTCATTATGGTTTAAGAATACAGATAAAATGAAAATTCTGGTGACTTTGGATGCGCTAATGATTGCATTTTCTTTTGTTACCAGGTTGACAAGAGATTTGTGGGAGCGGCGACATATTCTACAAGAAAATCGCTAGTGCTTTCCACTTAGCATTCTTCACACCGGATATATCTACGTACAGTGGATGACTGCAAGAGTAACAAGTTTTTTGGTAAATAACAGCTCGATGTTTTAATTTTTTTCATTATGGTTTAAGAATACAGATAAAATTACACATTCTGGTGACTTTGGAGTGCGCTAATGTTTACATTTTCTTTCGTTACCAGGTTGACAAGGGATGTATGGGAGCGGCGACATATTCTAGAAGAAAATCGCTAGTGCTGTGCACTTAGCATTCTTCACACCGAATGTATCTACGTACAGGGGATGACTGCGTGAATAATTAGTTTTTTGGGAAGTAACAGCTGGATGTTCAAACTTTATTCATATTGCATTAGAATAAAGATAAAATTACAGATTCTGGTGATTGGATTGCGCTAATGATTGCATTTTGTTTCGTTAGCAGGTTGACAATAGATGTGTGGGAGCGGCGACATATTCTACAAGAAAATCGCTAGTGCTTTGCACATAGCATTCTTCACACCGAATGTATCTACGTATAGTGGATGACTGCATGAATAATAAGTTTTTTGGTAAGTAACAGCTCGATGTTTTAAATTGTTTCATTATGGATTAAGAATACAGACAAAATTACACATTCTGGTGACTTACGAGTGCGGTAATGATTGCATTTTCTTTCGTTCGCATTTTGACAAAAGATGTGTGGGAGTTCCGACATACTCTAGAAGAAAATCGCTACTGGTGTGCACTTAGAATTCCTCACTCCGAATGTATTTACGTACAGAGGAATAATGCGTGAATTTTTTGGCAGTAAAAGCTGGATGTTTAATTTTTTTGTATGAAGCTTTTGGGATACAGATGAAATTACACATTCTGGTGACTTTGGAATGCGCTAATGTTTACATTTTCTTTCTTTAGCAGGTTGACAAGAGATGTGTGGGAGCGGCGACGTATTCTACAAGAAAATCTCTAGTGCTTTGCACATAGCATTCTTCACACCGAATGTATCTACGTACAGGGAATGACTGCGTGAAAAATTACTTTTTTGGGAAGTAACAGCTCGATGTTTAAATTTTTTTCATTATGCTTTAGAATACAGATAAAATTACACATTTTCGTGATTGGATTGCGGTAATGATTGCATTTCCTTTCGTTAGCAGGTTGACAAGAGATGTGTGGGAGCGGCGACATATTCTAGAAGAATATCGCTGGTGCTGTGCACATAGCATTCTTCACACCGAATGTATCTACGTACAGGGGATGACTGCGTGAATAATTAGTCTTTTGGGATGTAGCAGCCCGATATTTAAATATTTTTCATAATGCATAAGAATACAGATAAAATTGGACATTCTGGTGACTTTGGAATGCGCTAATGATTGTATTTTCTTTCGTTAGCAGGTTGACAATGGATGTGAGGGAGCGGCGACATATTCTAGAAGAAAATCGCTAGTGCTGTGCACATTGCATTCTTCTCACCGAATGTATCTACGTACAGGGGATGACTGCATGAATAATTAGTTTTTTGGGAAATAGCAGCTCGATGTTTAAATTTTTTTCATAATGCTTTAGAATACAGATAAAATGAAACATTCTGGTGACTTTGGATGCGCTAATGATTGCATTTTCTTTCGTTAGCAGGTTGACAAGAGATGTGTGGGAACGGCGAAATAATCTACAAGAAAATCGCTAGTGCTTTGCACATAGCTTTCTTCACACCGAATGTATCTACGTACAGTGGATGACTGCATGAATAATATGATTTTTGGTAAGTAACAGCTCGATGTTTTAAATTGTTTCATTTTGGTTTATGAATACGCATAAAATGAAACATTCTGGTGACTTAGGATTGCGCTAATGAATGCATTTTCTTTTGTTACCAGGTTGACAAGGGATGTGTGGGATCGGCGACATATTTTAGAAGAAAATCGCTAGTGCTGTGCACATAGCATTCTTCTCACCGAATGTATCTACGTGCAGGGGATGTCTGTGTGAACAGTTAGATTTTTGGGATGTAGCAGAGCGATGTTTAAATATTTTTCATAATGCATTAGAATACAGATAAAATTACACATTCTGGTGACTTTGGATTGCGCTAATAATTGCATTTTCTTTCGTTAGCAGGTTGATAAGAGATGTGTGGGAGCGGCGACATATTCTAGAAGAAAATCGCTAGTGCTTTGCACATAGCATTCTTCACACCGAATGTATCTACGTACAGTGGATGACTGCGTGAATAATTAGTTTTTTCTAAGTAACAGCTCGATGTTTAAATTTTTTCCATAATGCATTAGAATACAGATACAATTACACATTCTGGTGCCTTTGGATTGAGCTAATGATTGCACTTTCTTTCGTTAGCAGGTTGACAAGAGATTTGTGGGTTCGGCGACATATTCTACAAGAAAATCGCTAGTGCTTTCCACTTAGCATTCTTCACACCGAATGTATCTACGTACAGTGGATGACTGCAAGAATAACAAGTTTTTTGGTAAATAACAGCTCGATGTTTTAATTTTTTTCATTATGGTTTAAGAATACAGATAAAATTACACATTCTGGTGACTTTGGAGTGCGCTAATGTTTACATTTTCTTTCGTTGGCAGGTTGACGAGAGATGTATGGGAGCGGCGACATATTCTACAAGAAAATCGCTGGTGCTGTGCACATAGCATTCTTCACACCGAATGTATCAACGTACAGTGGATGACAGCATGAATAATAAGTATTTTGGTAAGTAACAGCTCGATGTTTAAATTTTTTTCATTATGCTTTAGGATACAGATAAAATTACACATTCTGGTGATTGGATTGCGCTAATGATTGCATTTTCTTTCGTTAGCAGGTTGACAATAGATGTGTGGGAGCGGCGACATATTCTACAAGAAAATCGCTAGTGCTTTGCATATAGCATTCCTCACACCGAATGTTACTACGTATAGTGGATGACTGCAAGAATAACAAGTTTTTTGGTAAATAACAGCTCGATGTTTTAATTTTTTCATTATGGTTTAAGAATACAGATAAAATTACACATTCTGGTGATTGGATTGTGCTAATGATTGCATTTTCTTTTGTTACCAGGTTGACTAGAGATGTGTGGGAGCGGCGACATATTCTACAAGAAGATCGCTAGTGCTTATCACTTAGCATACTTCACACCGAATGTATCTACGTACAGGGGATGACTGCATGAATAATTAGTTTTTTGGCAAGTTGCAGCTGGATGTTTAAATATTTTTCATAATGCATTAGAATATAGATAAATTACACATTCTGGTGACTTTGGATTGCGCTAATGATTGCATTTTCTTTCGTTAGCTGGTTGACAAGAGATGTGTTGGAGCGGCACAATATTCTAGAAGAAAATCGCTAGTGCTTTGCACATAGCATTCTTCACACCGAATGTATTTACGTACAGTGGATGACTGCGTGAATAATTTATTTTTTTGGTAAGTATCATCTCGATGTGTTAAATTGATTCATTATGGTTTAAGAATGCAGATAAAATGAAAATTCTGGTGACTTTGGATGCGCTAATGATTGCATTTTCTTTTGTTACCAGGTTGACAAGAGATGTGTGGTAGCGGCGACATATTCTACAAGAAAATCGCTAGTGCTTTCCACTTAACATTCTTCACACCGAATGTATCTACGTACAGGGGATGACTGCGTGAATAATTAGTTTTTTGGTAAGTAACAGCTCGATATTTAAAATTTTTTCATGATGCTTTAGAATACAGATAAAATTACACATTCTGGGGACATTGGATTGCGCTAATGATAGCATTTTTTTTCGTTAGCAGGTTGACAAGAGATTTGTGGGAGCGGCGACATATTCTGCAAGAATATCGCTAGTGCTTTGCACATAGCATTCTTCACACCGAATGTATCTACGTACAGTGGATGACTGCATGAATAATTAGTTTTTTGGGAAGTAGCAGCTTGATGTTTAAATATGTTTTATTATGGTTTAAGAATACAGATAAAATGAAGCATTCTGGTGACTTAGAATTGCGCTAATGATTGCATTTTCTTTTTTTAGCTGGTTGACAAGAGATGTGTTTGAGCGGCGACATATTCTACAAGAAAATCGCTAGTGCTTCGCACATAGCATTCTTCTCACCGAATGTATCTACGTACAGGGGATGACTGCATGAATAAATAGTTTTTTGAGAAGTAGCAGCTCGATGTTTTAAATTGTTTCATTATGGTTTAAGAATACAGATAAAATGAAACATTCTGGTGACTTAGGATTGCGCTAATGATTGCATATTCTTTCGTTAGCAGATTCGCAGGAAATGTGTGGGAGCGGCGATATATTCTACAAGAAAATCGCTAGTGCTGTGCACATAGCATTCTTCTCGCCGAATGTATCTACGTACAGTGGATGACTGCGTGAATAATTTGTTTTTTGTGAAGTAGCAGCTCGATGTTTAAATATTTTTCATAATGCATTAGAATACAGTTAAAATTACACATTCTGGTGAATTTGGATTGCGCTAATGATTGCATTTTCTTTCGTTCGCAGGTTGACAAGAGATGTGTGGGAGCGGCGACATATTCTAGAAGAAAATCGCTAGTGCATTGCACATAGCATTCTTCACACCGAATGAATCTACGTACACTGCTAATGAGATGTGTGGGAGCGGCGACATATTCTAGAAGAAAACCGCTACTGTTGTGCACAAAGCATTCTTCACACCGAAGGTATATACGTACATTGTATGACTGCATGACTAATTTGTTTTTTGGGAAGTTACAGCTCTTTATTTAAATTTCTTTCAATGTCCTTTAAGAAGATAGAAAAAATTACACATTCTAGTGACTTCGGAGTGCGCTAATGATTGCATTTTTTTCGCTAGCAGGTTGACAAGAGATGTTAGGGAACGGCGACATATTCTAGTAGAAAATCGCTAGTGCTGGGCATATAGCATTCTTCACACCGAATGTATCTACGTACAGTGGATGACTGCGTGAGTAATTAGTTTTTTGGTAAGTAAAAGCTTGATGCTTTAATTTTTTTCTTTATGGTTTAAGAGTATACACAAAATTACTCATACTGGTGACTTTGGTTTGCGCTAATGATTACATTTTCTTTCGTTAGCAGTTTGACAAGGGATGTGTGGGAGCGGCGACATATTCTAGAAGAAAATCGCTAGTGCTGTGCACATAGCATTCTTCACACCGAATGTATATACGTACATTGGATGACTGCATGAATAATTAGTGCTTTGGGAAGTAACAGCTCTTTGTATAAATTTTTTTCATTATCCTCAAGAATACAGATGAAATTACACATTCTGGTGACTTTGGATTGCGCTAATGATTGAATTTTCTTTCGTAAGCAATTTGACAAGATATGTGTGAGTGCGGCGACATATTCTAGAAGAAAATTGCTACTTCTGTGCACATAGCATTCTTCACACCGAATGTATCTACGTACAGTGGATGACTGCGTGAATAATTAGTTTTTTGGGAAGTAACAGCTCTTTGTTTAAATTTTTTTCACGATGCTTTAAGAATAGAGTTAAAATTACACATTCTGACGACTTTGGAGTGCGCTAATATTTTCATTTCGTTTCGTTAGCATGTTGACAAGAGATGTGTGGGAGGGGCGACCCAATCTACAAGAAAATCGCTAGTGCTCTGCAGATAGCATTCTACAACCCGAATGTATCTACCTACAGTGGATGACTGCATGAATAATAAGTTACTTGGTAAGTAACAGTTCGATGTATTAATTTTTTTCATTATGCTTTAGAATACAGATAAAATTACACAATGTGGTGACTTTGGATTGCGCTAATGATTCCATTTTCAATCGTTAGCAGGATTACAAGAGATGTGTGGGAGCAGCGACATACTCTACAAGAAAACCGCCAGTCCTGTGAACATAGCATTCTTCACACCCAATGTATCTACGTACAGTGGATGACTGCATGAATAATACGATTTTTGGTAAGTAACAGCACGATTATTTAATTTTTTTCATTATGCTTTAGAATACACATAAAATTACACATTCTGGTGACTTTGGATTGCGCTAATGATTGCATTTTCTTTCGTTAGCAGGTTGACAAGAGATGTGTGGGAGCGGCGACATATTCTAGAAGAAAATCGCTAGTGCTGTGCACATAGCGTTCTTCACACCGAATGTATCTAAGTACAGTGGATGACGGAATGAATAATAAGTTTTTTGGTAAGTAATAGTTCGATATATTAATTTCTTTCATTATGCTTTAGAATACAGATAAAATTACACATTCTGGTGACTTTGGATTGAGCTAATGATTGCATTGTCTTTCGTTAGCAGGTCGACAAGAGATGTGCGGGAACGGCGATATATTCTAGAAGAATATCGCTAGTGCAATGCACATAGCATTCTTCACACCGAATGTATCTACGTTCATTGGATGACTGCATGAATAATAAGTTTTTTGGTAAGTTACAGCTCGATGTTTTAATTTTTTTCATTATGCCTTAGAATACGGATAAGTTTACCCATTCTGGTGACTTTGGATTGCGCTAATGATTGCATTTTCTTTCGTTAGCAGGTTGACAAGAGAAGTGTGGGAGCGGCAACATATTCTAGATGAAAATCGCTAGTGCTGTGCACATAGCGTTCTTCACACCGAATGTATCTACGTACAGTGGATGACTGCATGAATAATAAGTTTTTTGGTAAGTAACAGCTCGATGTTTTAACTTTTCTCATTATGGTTTAAGAATATAGATAATATTACACATTCTGGTGACTTAGGAGTGCGCTAATGATTGCATTTTCTTTCGTTACCAGGTTGACAAAAGAGATGTGTTTGAGGGGCGACATATTCTAGAAGAAAATCGATAGTGCTGTGCACATAGCATTCTTCACACCGTATGTATCTACCTACAGTGGATGACTGCGTGAATAATTAGTTTTTTGGGAAGTAACAGCTCTTTGTATAAATTTTTTTCACTATCGTTTAAGAATACAGGTAAAATTACACATTCTGACGACTTTGGAGTGCGCTAATGTTTACATTTTCTTTCGTTAGCAGGTTGTGAAGAGATGTGTGGGAGCGGCGACACCATCTACAAGAAAATCGCTATTGCTTCGCACATAGCATTCTATACACGCAATGTATCTACGTACAGTGGATGACTGCATGATTAATAAGTATTTTGGTAAGTAACAGCTCGATGTTTTAATTTTTTTCATTACGCTTTAAGAATACAGATAAAATTACACAATCTGGTGTCTTTGGAGTGCGCTAATGTTAACATTTTCTTTCGTTAGCAGGTTGACAAGAGATGTGTTTGAGGGGCGACATATTCTAGAAGAAAATCGCTAGTGCTGTGCACATAGCATTCTTCACACCGAATGTATCTACGTACAGTGGATGAATGCATGCATAATAAGTTTTTTGGTAAGTAACAGCTCGAGGATTTAATTTTTTTCCATCATGGTTTGAGAATACATATGAAATTACACATTCAGGTGACTTAGGGGTGCGCTAATGATTTTATTTTGTTTGGTTAGCAGAATGACAAGAGACGTGTGGGAGCGGCGACACCATCTACAAGAAAATCGCTAGTGCTTTGCATATAGCATTCTACACAACGAAAGTATCTATGTACAGTGGATGACTGCGTGAATAATTAGTTTTTTGGGAAGTTACAGCTCGATGTTTTAATTTTTTTCATTATGTTTTAGAATACAGATAAAATTACTCATTCTGGTGACTTAGGAGTGCGCTATTGATTGCATTTTCTTTCGTTATCAGGTTGACGAGCGATGTGTGGGAGCGACGACATATTCTACAAGATAATCGCTAGTGCTGTGCACATAGCATTCTTCACACCGATTGTATATACGTACTGTGCATGACTGCATGAATAATAAGTCTTTTGGTAAGTAACAGCACGATGTTTTAATTATTTTCATTATGCTTTAGAATACAGATAAAATTACACTTTCTGGTGACTTTGTATTGCGCTAATGACTGTATTTTCTTTTGTTAGCAGGTTGACAAGAGATGTGTGGGAGCGGCGACATATTCTAGAAGAAAATCGCTAGTGCTGCGCACATAGCATTCTTCACACCGAATGTAACTACGTACAGTAGATGAATGCATGAATAATAAGTTTTTTGGTAAGTAACAGCTCGATTTTTTAATTTTTTTCACTATGCCTTAGAATACAGATAAAATTACACATTCTGGTGACTTTGGATTGCGCTAATGTTTGCATTTTCTTTCCTAAGCAGGTTAACAAGAAATGTGTGGGAGCGGCGACATATTCTAGAAGGAAATCGCTAGTGCTGTGCACATAGCATTCTTCACACCGAATGTGTCTACGTACGGTGGATGACTGCATGAATAATTAGTTTTTTGGTAAGGAACAGCTTTATGTTTTAATTCTTTTCATTATGGTTTAGAATACAGTTAAAATTACACATATATGGTGACTTTGGATTGCGCTAATGATTGCATTTTCTTTCCTTTGCGGGTTGACAAGAGATGTGTGGGAAGCGCGACATATTCTAGAAGAAAATCGCTAGTGCTAAGCACATAGCATTCTTCACACCGAATGTGTCGACGTAGTGTGGATGACTGCCTGAATAATTAGTTTTTATGGAAGTAACAGCTCGATGTTTTAATTTTTTTCATTATGCTTTAGAATACAGATAAAATTACACATTCTGATGACTTTGGATTACGCTAATGAGTGCATTCTTTTTCGTTAGCAGGTTGACAAGAGACGCGTGGGAGCGGCGGGATATTCTAGAAGAGAATCGCTAGTGGTGAGCCATAGCATTCTTCACACAGAATGTTTCTACGTACAGTGGATGACTGCATGAATAATAAGTTTTGTGGTAAATAAACGCACGATGTTTTAATTTTTTTCATTATGCTTTAGAATACAGATAAAATTACTCATTCTGGTGACTTTGGATTGCGCTAATGATTGCATTTTCTTTCGTTAGCAGGTTGGCGAGCGATATGTGTGAACGGCGACATATTTTAGAAAAAAATCGCTAGTGCTGTGCACATAGCATTCATCACACCGAATGCATCTACGTACAGTGGATTACTGCATGAATAATAAGTTTTTTGGTAAGTAACAGCTCGATTTTTCAATTTTTTTCACTATGCTTTAGAATACAGATGAAATTACACATTCTGGTGACTTTGGATTGCGCTAATGTTTGCATTTTCTTTCCTAAGCAGGTTAACAAGAAATGTGTGGGAGCGGCGACATATTCTAGAAGAGAATCGCTAGTGGTGAGCCATAGCATTCTTCACACGGAATGTATCTACGTACAGTGGATGACTGCATGAATAATAAGTTTTTTGATAAGTATCAGCTCGATAATTTAATTTTTTTCATTATTCTTTAAGAAGACAGATAAAATTACACATTCTGGTGACTTTGGATTGCGCTAATGATTGCTTTTTCCTTCGTTATCGGGTTGACAAGACATGTGTGGGAGGGGCGACATATTCTAGAAGGTAATCGCTAGTGCTGTGCACATAGCATTCTTCACACCGAATGTGTCTACGTACGGTGGATGACTGCATGAATAATTAGTTTCTTGGTAAGGAACAGCTTTATGTTTTAATTTTTTTCATTATGGTTTAGAATACAGTTAAAATTACACATTTATGGTGACTTTGGATTGCGCTAATGATTGCGTTTTCTTTCCTTTGCGGGTTGACAAGAGATGTGTGGGAAGCGCGACATATTCTAGAAGAAAATCGCTAGTGTTAAGCACATAGCATTCTTCACACCGAATGTGTCGTCGTAGTGTGGATGACTGCATGAATAATTAGTTTTTATGGAAGCAACAGCTCGATGTTTTAATTTTTTTCATTATGCTTTAGAATACAGATAAAATTACACATTCTGATGACTTTGGATTACGCTAATGATTGCATTCTTTTTCGTTAGCAGGTTGACAAGAGACGTGTGGGAGCGGCGGGATATTCTAGAAGAAAATCGCTAGTGCTGTGCACATAGCATTCTTCACACCGAATGTATCTACGTACAGTGGATGACTGCATGAATAATAAGTTTTGTGGTAAATAAAAGCTCGATGTTTTAATTTTTTTCATTATGCTTTAGAATACAGATAAAATTATTCATTCTGGTGACTTTGGATTGCGCTAATGATTGCATTTTCTTTCGTTAGCAGGTTGGCGAGCGATATGTGTGAGCGGCGACATATTTTAGAAAAAAATCGCTAGTGTTGTGCACATAGCATTCATCACACCGAATGCATCTACGTACAGTGGATTACTGCATGAATAATAAGTTTTTTGGTAAGTAACAGCTCGATTTTTTAATTTTTTTCACTATGCTTTAGAATACAGATAAAATTACGCATTCTGGTGACTTTGGATTGCGCTAATGTTTGCATTTTCTTTCCTAAGCAGGTTAACAAGAAATGTGTGGGAGCGGCGACATATTCTAGAAGAGAATCGCTAGTGGTGAGCCATAGCATTCTTCACACTGAATGTATCTACATACAGTGGATGACTGCATGAATAATAAGTTTTTTGATAAGTATCAGCTCGATATTTTAATTTTTTTCATTATTCTTTAGGAATACATATAAAATTACACATTCTGGTGACTTTGGATTGCGCTAATGATTGCTTTTTCCTTCGTTATCGGGTTGACAAGACATGTGTGGGAGGGGCGACATATTCTAGAAGGAAATCGCTAGAGCTGTGCACATAGCATTCTTCACACCGAATGTGTCAACGTACGGTGGATGACTGCATGAATAATTAGTTTTTTGGTAAGGAACAGTTTTATGTTTTAATTTTTTTCATTATGGTTTAGGATACAGTTAAAATTACACATATATGGTGACTTTGGATTGCGCTAATGATTGCATTTTCTTTCCTTTGCGGGTTGACAAGAGATGTGTGGGAAGCGCGACATATTCTAGAAGAAAATCGCTAGTGCTAAGCACATAGCGTTTTCACACCGAATGTGTCGTCGTAGTGTGGATGACTGCATGAATAATTAGTTTTTATGTAAGTAACATCTCGATGTTTTAATTTTTTTCATTATGCTTTAGAATACAGATGAAATTACACATTCTGATGACTTTGGATTACGCTAATGATTGCATTCTTTTTCGTTAGCAGGTTGACAAGAGACGTGTGGGAGCGGTGGGATATTCTAGAAGAAAATCGCTAGTGCTGTGCACATAGCATCCTTCACACCGAATGTATCTACGTACAGTGGATGACTGCATGAATAATAAGTTTTTTGGTAAGTATCAGCTCGATATTTTAATTTTTTTCATTATGCTTTAGAATAGAGATAAAATTACACATTCTGGTGTCTTTGGATTGCGCTAATGATTGCTTTTTCCTTCGTTATCGGGTTGATAAGACATGTGTGGGAGGGGCGACATATTCTACAAGAAAATCGCTAGTGCTGTGCACATAGCATTCTTCACACCGAATGTGTCTACGTACGGTGGATGACTGCACGAATAATTAGTTTTTTGGTAAGAAACAACTCTATGTTTTAATATTTTTCATTATGGTTTAAGAATACAGATTAAATACACATATATGGTGACTTTGGATTGCGATAATGATTGCATTTTCCTTCCTTAGCGTGTTGACAAGAGATGTCTGGGAAGGGCGACATATTCTAGAAGAAAATCGCTAGTGCTAAGCACTTAGCATTCTTCACACCGAATGTGTCGACGTAGTGTGGATGACTGCGTGAGTAATTAGTCTTTTGGGAAGTAACAGCTCGATGTTTTAATTTTTTTCATTATGCTTTAGAATACAGATATAATTACTCATTCTGGTGACTTTGGATTGCGCATAATTGCATTTTCTTTGGTTTGCAGGTTTACAAGAGATGTGTGGAGGCGGCGACATATTCTAAAAGAAAATCGCTAGTGCTGTGCAGATAGCATTCTTCACACTGAATGTATCTACGTACAGTGAATGACTGCATGGATAATAAGTTCTTTGGTAAGTAACAGCTCGATGTTTTAATCTTTTTTATTATGCTTCAGAATACCGGAAAACTTTACATTCTGGTGACTTTGGGTTGCGCTAATGATTGCATTTTCTTTCGTTAGCAGTTTGGCGAGCGATATGTGGGAGCGGCGATATATTTTAGAAAAAAATCGCTAGTGCTGTGCACATAGCATTCATCACACCGAATGTATCTACGTACAGTGGATGACTGCATGAATAATAAGTCTTTTGGTAAGTAACAGCTTGATGTTTTAATTTTTTTTAATTATGCATTAAGAATACTTATAAAATTACACGTTCTGGTGACTTTGGAGTGCGCTAATGTTTACATTTTCTCTCGTTAGCAGGTTGACAAGAGATGTGTTTGAGGGGCGACATATTCTAGAAGAAAATCGCTAGTGCTGAGCACATAGCATTCTTCACACCGAATGTATCTACGTACAGTGGATGAATGCATGCATAATAAGTTTTTTGGTAAGTTACAGCTCGACGTTTTAATTTTTTTCCATCATGGTTTGAGAATACATATAAAATTACACATTCTGGTGACTTACGGGTGCCCTAATGATTGTATTTTGTTTGGTTAGCAGAAAGACAAGAGACGTGTGGGAGCGGCGACACCATCTACAAGAAAATCGATAGTGCTTTGCATATAGCATTCTACACACCGAATGTATCTACGTACAGTGGATGACTGCATGAATTAATAGTTATTTGGTAAGTAACAGATCGTTGTTTTAATTTTTTATATTATGCTTTAGAATACAGATAAAATTACTCATTCTGGTGACTTAGGAGTGCGCTAATGATTGCATTTTCTGTCGTTAGCAGGTTGACGAGCGATGTGTGGGAGCGGCGACATATTTTGGAAGAAAATCGCTAGTACTGTGCACATAGCATTCTTCACACCGAATGTATCTACGTACAGTGGATGACTGCATGAATAATAAGTTTTTTGGTAAGTAACAGCTTGATGTTTTAATTTTTTTTATTATGGGTTAAGAATACAGATAAAATTACACATTCTTGTGACTTTGGATTGCGCTAATGATTGCATTTTCTTTCGTTATCAGGTTGACGAGCGATGTGTGGGAGCGACGACATATTCTACAAGATAATCGCTAGTGCTGTGCACATAGCATTCTTCACACCGAATGTATATACGTACTGTGCATAACTGCATGAATAATAAGTCTTTTGGTAGGTAACTGCTCGATGTTTTAATTTTTTTCATTATGCTTTAGAAAATAGATAAAATTACACATTCTGGTGACTTTGGATTACTCTAAAGATTGCATTTTCTTTCGCTAGCAGGTTGACAAGAGATGTGTGGGAGCGGCGACATATTCTAGAAGAAAGTCGCCAGTGCTGTGCACATAGCATTCTTCACACCGAATGTATCTACGTACAGTGGATGACTGCATGAATTAATAGTTATTTGGTAAGTAACAGATCGTTGTTTTAATTTTTTATATTATGCTTTAGAATACAGATAAAATTACACATTCTGGTGACTTTGGATTGCGCTAATGATTGCATTTTCTTTCGTTAGCAGGTTGACAAGTGATGTGTGGGAGCGACGACATATTCTACAAGATGATCGCTAGTGCTGTGCACATAGCATCCTTCACACCGAATGTATATACGTACAGTGGATGACTGCATAAAATAAAATCTTTTGGTAAGTAGCAGCTCGATGTTTTAATTTTTTTCTGGTGACTTTGGATTACGCTAAGGATTGCATTTTCTTTCGTTAGCAGGTTGATAAGAGATGTGTGGGAGCGGCGACATATTCTAGAAGGAAGTCGCCAGTGCTGTGCACATAGCATTCTTCACACTGGATGTATCTACGTAAAGTGGATGACTGCATGAATTAATAGTTATTTGGTAAGTAACAGATCGATGTTTTAATTTTTTACATTATGCTTTAGAATACAGATAAAATTACACATTCTGGTGATTTTGGATTAAGCTAATGATTGCATTTTCCTTCGTTAGCAGGTTGACAAGTGATGTGTGGGAGCTGCGATATATTCTACAAGATGATCGCTAGTGCTGTGCACATAGCATCCTACACACCGATTGTATCTACGTACAGTAGATGAATGCATGAATAATAAGTTTTTTGGTAAGTAAAAGATCGATTTTTTAATTTTTTTCATTATGCTTTGGAATACAGATATAATTACACATTCTGGTGAGTTTGGATTGCGCTAATGTTTGCATTTTCTTTCCTAAGCAGGTTGACAAGAAATGTGTGGGAGCGACGACATATTCTAGAAGAAAATCGCTAGTGGTGAGCCATAGCATTCTTCACACCGAATGAATCTACGTACAGTGGATGACTGCATGAATAATAAGTTTTTTGGTAAGTATCAGCTCGATATTTTAATTTTTTTCATTTTTCTTTGAGAATACAGATAAAATTACACATTCTGGTGACTTTGGATTGCGCTAATGATTGCTTTCTCCTTCGTTATCGGGTTGACAAGACATGTGTGGGAGGGGCGACGTATTCTAGAAGAAAATCGCTAGTGCTGTGCACATAGTATTCTTCACACCGAATGTGTCTACGTACGGTGGATGACTGCACGAATAATTAGTTTTTTGGTAAGGAACAGCTCTATGTTTTAATTTTTTTCATTATGGTTTAGAATACATTTAAAATTACACATTTATGGTGACTTCGGATTGCGCTAATGATTGCATTTTCCTTCCTTAGCGGGTTGACAAGAGAAGTGTGGGAAGGGCGACATATTCTAGAAGAAAATCGCTAGTGCTAAGCACTTAGCATTCTTCACACCGAATGTGTCAACGTAGTGTGGATGACTGCATGAATAATTAGTTTTTTGGGAAGTAACAGCTCGATGTTTTAATTTTTTTCATCATGCTGTAGAATACAGATAAAATTACACATTCCGGTGACTTTGGATTGCGCTAATGATTGCATTTTCTTTCGTTTGCAGGTTGACAAGAGATGTGTGGGAAGGGCGACATATTCTTGGAGAAAATCGCTAGTGCTGTGCAGTAAGCATTCTTCATACCGAATGTATCTACGCACAGTGGATGACTGCATGAATAATAAGTTTTTTGGTAAATAACATCTCGATGTTTTAATTTTTTTGATTATGCTTTAGAATATATATAAAATTGCACATTCTGGTGACGTTGGATTGCGCTAATAATTGCATTTTTTTTCGTTAGCAGGTTGACACGATATGTGTGGGAGCGGCGACATATTCTAGAAGAAAATCGCTAGTGCTGTGCACATAGCATTCTTCACACCGTATGTATCTACGTACACTGGATGACTGAAGGAATAATAAATTTTTTGGTAAGTAAACGCTCGATGTTTTAATTTTTTTTCATTATGCTTTAGAATACAGATAAAATTACTCATTCTGGTGACTTTGGATTGCGCTAATGGTTGCATTTTCTTTCGTTTGCAGGTTTACAAGAGACAAGAGATGTGTGGGGGGCGGCGACATATTCTATAAGAAAATCGCTAGTACTGTGCAGATAGCATTCTTCACACTGAATGTATCTACGTACAGTGAATGACTGCATGAATAATAAGTTCTTTGCTAAGTGATAGCTCGATGTTTTAATTTTTTTCATTATGCTTTAGAATAGAGATATAATTACACATTCTGGTGACTTTGGATTGCGCCAATGATTGCATTTACTTTCGTTAGCAGGTTGACAGGAGATTTGTGGGAACTGCGACATATTTTAGAAGAAAATCTCTAGTGCTGTGCACATAGCATTCATCACACCGAATGTATCTACGTACAGTGGATGACTGCATGAATAATAAGTTACTTGGTAAGTAACAGTTCGATGTATTTATTTTTTTCATTATGCTTTAGAATACAGATAAAATTACACATTCTAGTGACTTTGGATTGCGCTAATGATTCCATTTTCAATCGTTAGCAGGATTACAAGAGATGTGTGGGAGCAGCGACATACTCTACAAGAAAATCGCTAGTGCTGTGAACTTAGCATTCTTCACACCCAATGTATCTACGTACAGTGGATGACTGAATGAATAATACGATTTTTGGTACGTAACAGCTCGATGATTTAATTTTTTTCATTATGCTTTAGAATACGGATAAAATTACACATTTTGGTGACTTTGGATTGCGCTAATGATTGCATTTTCTTTCGTTAGCAGGTTGACAAGAGATGTGTGGTATAGGCGACATATTCTAGAAGAAAATCGCTAGTGCTAAGCACATAGCATTCTTCACACCGAATGTATCTACGTACAGTGGATGACTGCATGAATAATAAGTTTTTTGGTAAGTAACAGCTCGATTTTTTAATTTTTTTCATTATGCTTTAGAATACAGATAAAATTACACATTCTGGTGACTTTGGATTGCGCTAATGTTTGCATTTTCTTTCCTAAACAGGTTGACAAGAAATGTGTGGGAGCGGCGACATATTCTAGAAGAAAATCGCTAGTGGTGAGCCATAGCATTCTACACACCGAATGACTCTATGTACAGTGGATGACTGCATGAATAATAAGTTTTTTGGTAAGGAACAGCTCTATGTTTTAATTTTTGTCATTATGGTTTAGAATACAGATAAAATTACACATTTATGGTGAATTTGGATTGCGCTAATGATTGCATTTTCCTTCCTTAGCGGGTTGACAAGAGATGTGTGGGAAGGGCGACATATTCTAGATGAAAATCGCTAGGGCTAAGCACATAGCATTCTTCACACCGAATGTGTCGACGTAGTGTGGATGACTGCATGAATAATTAGTTTTTTGGGAAGTAACAGCTCATTGTTTTAATTTTTTCATTATGCTTTAGAATACAGATAAAATTACACATTCTGGTGACTTTGGATTGCGCTAATGGTTGCATTTTCTTTCGTTTGCAGGTTGACAAGAGATTTGTGGGAAGGGCGACATATTCTTGGAGAAAATCGCTAGTGCTGTGCAGATAGCATTCTTCACACCCAATGTATCTACGTACAGTGGATGACTGAATGAATAATACGATTTTTGGTACGTAACAGCTCGATGATTTAATTTTTTTCATTATTTTTTAAGAATACTGATAAATTTACACACTCTGCTGACTTTGGATTGCGCTAATGATTGCATTTTCATTCTTTAGCAAGATTACAAGAGATGTGTGGGAGCAGCGACATATTCTACAAGAATATCGCTAGTGCTGTGAACATGGTATTCTTCACACACAATGTATCTACGTACAGTGGATGACTGCATGAATAATATGTTTTTTGGTAAGTAACAGCTCGATGATTTAATGTTTTTCATTATGCTTTAGAATGCAGATAAAACTACACAATCTGGTGACTTTGGATTGCGCTAATGATTCCATTTTCAATCGTTAGCAGGATTACAAGACATGTGTGGGAGCAGCGACATACTCTACAAGAAAATCGCTAGTGCTGTGAACTTGGCATTCTTCACACCCAATGTATCTACGTATAGTGGATGATTGAATGAATAATACAATTTTTGGTACGTAACAGCTCGATGATTTAATTTTTTTCATTATGCTTTAGAATACGGATAAAATTACACATTTTGATGACTTTGAATTGCGCTAATGATTGCATTTTCTTTCGTTAGCAGGTTGACAAGATATGTGTGGTAGCGGCGACATAATCTAGAAGAAAATCGCTAGTGCTGTCAACATAGAATTCTTCACACCGAATGTATCTGTGTACCGTGGCTGACTGCGTGTGTAATTAGTTTTTGGTTAAGTAGCGTCCCTTTGTTTAAATTTTTTCATCATGGTTTAAGAATACAGATAAAAGTACACATTCTGGTGACTTTGGATTGCGCTAATGATAGCATTTTCTTTCGAAAGCAGGTTGACAAGAGTTGTGTGGGAGCGGCGACATAATCTAGAAGAAAATCGCTAGTGCTGTCCTCATAGCATTCTTCACAACGAATATATCTGCGTGGATTGGATGACTACATGAATAATATGTTTTTTGGTAAGTATCAGCTCGATGTTCAATTTTTTTTAGTATGGTTCAAGATTGTAGATAAAGTTACACATTCTGGTGACTTTGGATTGCGCAAATGATTGCATTTTCTTTCGTTAGCAGGTTGACAAGAGATGTGTGGGAGCGGCGACATATTCTACAAGAAAATCGCTAGTGCTGTGCACATAGAATTCTTCACACCGAATGTATCTACGTACAGTGGATTACTGCAAGGATAATAAGTTTTTTGGTAAGTAACAGTTGGATATTTTATTTTTTTTTCATTATGCTTTAGAATACAGGTAAAATTACACATTCTGGTGACTTTGGATTGCGCTAATGATTGCATTTTCTTTCGTTAGCAGGTTGACAAGAGATGTGTGGGAGCGGCGATATATTCTACAAGAAAATCGCTAGGGCTGTGCACATAGCATTCTTTACACCGAATGTATCTACGTACAGTGGATGACTGCATGAATAATAAGTTATTTGGAAAGTAACAGATCGATGTTTTAATTTTTTTCATTATTTTTTAAGAGTACTGATAAATTTACACATTCTGGTGACTTTGGATTGCGCTAATTATTGCATTTTCATTCTTTAGCAAGATTGCAAGAAATGTGTGGGAGCAGCGACATATTCTACAATAATATCGCTAGTGCTGTGAACATAGTATTCTTCACACACAATGTATCTACGTACAGTGGATGACTGCATGAATAATAAGTTACTTGGTAAGTAACAATTCGATGTAGTAATTTTTTTCATTATGCTTTAGAATACAGATAAAATTACACAATCTGGTGACTTTGGATTGCGCTAATGATTCCATTTTCAACCGTTAGCAGGATTACAAGAGATGTGTGGGAGCAGCGACATACTCTACAAGAAAATCGCTAGTGCTGTGAACATAGCATTCTTCACACCCAATGTATCTACGTACAGTGGATGACGGCATGAATAATAAGTTTTTTGGTAAGTAACAGTTCGATATATTAATTTCTTTCATTATGCTTTAGAATACAGATAAAGTTACACATTCTGGTGACTTTGGATTGAGCTAATGATTGCATTTTCTTTCGTTAGCCGGTTGACAAGAGATGTGTGTGAGCGGCGACATATTCTAGAAGAAAGTCGCTAGTGCTGTGCACATAGCATTCTTCACACCGAATGTATCTAATTACAGTGGATGACGGAATGAATAATAAGTTTTTTGGTAAGTAACAGTTCGATATATTAATTTCTTTCATTATGCTTTAGAATACAGATTAAATTACACATTCTGGTGACTTTGGATTGAGCTAATGATTGCATTATCTTTCGTTAGCAGGTTGAGAAGAGATGTGAGGGAGCGGCGATATATTCTAGAAAAAAATCGATAGTGCTATGCACATCCATTCTTCACACCGATTGTATATACGTACAGTGGATGACTGTATGAATAATAAGTCTTTTGGTAAGTAACAGCTCGATTTTTTAATTTTTTTCATTATGCTTTAGAGTACAGATAAAGTTACACATTCTGGTGACTTTGGATTGCGCTAATATTTGCATTTTCTTTCCTAAGCACGTTGACAAGAAATGTGTGGGAGCGGCGACATATTCTAGAAGAAAATCGCTAGTGGTGAGCCATAGCATTCTTCACACCGAATGTATCTACGTACAGTGGATGACTGCATGAATAATAAGTTTTTTGGTAAGTATCAGCTCGATATTTTAATTTTTTTCGTTATTCTTTAAGAATACAGATAAAATTACACATTCTGGTGACTTTGGATTGCGCTAATGATTGCTTTTTCCTTCGTTATCGGGTTGACAAGATATGTGTGGGAGGGGCGACATATTCTAGAAGAAAATCGCTAGTACTGTGCACATAGCATTCTTCACACCGAATGTGCCTATGTACGGTGGATGACTACATGAATAATTAGTTTTTTGGTAAGGAACAGCTCTATGTTTTAATTTTTTTCATTATGGTTTAGAATACAGTTAAAATTACACATTTATGGTGACTTTGGATTGCGATAATGATTGCATTTTCTTTCCTTAGCGGGTTGACAAGAGATGTGTAGGAAGCGCGACATATTCTAGAAGAAATTCGCTAGTGCTAAGCACATAGCATTCTTCACACCGAATGTGTCGACGTAGTGTGGATGACTGCGTGTATAATTAGTTTTTATGGAACTAACAGCTCGATGTTTTAATTATTTTCATTATGCTTTAGAATACTGATAAAATTACACATTCTGGTGACTTTGGATTACGCTAATGATTGCATTGTTTTTCGTTAGCAGGTTGATAGAGACGTGTGGGAGCGGCGGGATATTCTAGAAGAAAAGCGCTAGTGCTGTGCACATAGCATTCTTCACACCGAATGTATCTACGTTCAGTGGACGATTGCATGAATAATAAGTTTTTTGGTAAGTAACAGCTCGATGTTTGAATTTTTTTCATTATGCTTTAGAATACAGATAAAATTACACATTCTGGTGAATTTGGATTTCGCTAATGATTGCATTTTCATTCGTTAGCATGTTGACAAGAGATGTGTGGGAGCGGTGACACATTCTACAAGAAAATAACTAGTGCTGTGCACATAGCATTCTTCACACCGAATGTATCTACGTACAGTGGATGACTGCATGAATAATAATTTTTTTGGGTCGTAACAGCTCAATGTTTAAATTTTTTAAATTATGCTTTAGAATACAAATAAATTTACACATTCTGGTGACTTAGGAGTGCGCTAATGATTGCATTTTCTTTCGTTAGCAGGTTGACAAGAGATGTATGGTAGCGGCGACATATTCTAGAAGAAAGTCGCCAGTACTGTGCACATAGCATTCTTCACACTGGTTGTATCTACGTACGGTGGATGACAGCATGAATTAATAGTTATTTGGTAAGTAAGAGATCGATGTTTTAATTTTTTACATTATGCTTTAGAATACAGATAAAATTACACATTCTTGTGACTTTGGATTGCGCTAATGATTGCATTTTCTTTCGTTAGCAGGTTTCAAGTGACGTGTGGGAGCGGCGACATATTCTACAAGATGATCGCTAGTGCTGTGCACATAGCATTCTTCACACCGATTGTATATACGTACTGTGGATGACTGCATGAATAATAAGTCTTTTGGTAAGTAACAGCTCGATGTTTTAATTTTTTTCATTATGCTTCAGAATACAGATAAAATTACACATTCTGGTGACTTTGTATTGCGCTAATGATTGCATTTTCTTTTGTTAGCAGGTTGACAAGAGATGTGTGGGAGCGGCGACATATTCTAGAAGAAAATCGCTAGTGCTGCGCACATAGCATTCTTCACACCGAATGTATCTACGTACAGTAGATGAACGCATGAATAATAAGTTTTTTGGTAAGTAACAGCTCGATTTTTTAATTTTTTTCATTATGCTTTAGAATACAGATAAAATTACACATTCTGGTGACTTTGGATTGCGCTAATGTTTGCATTTTCTTTCCTAAGCAGGTTGACAAGAAATGTGTGGGAGCGGCGACATATTCTAGAAGAAAATCGCTAGTGGTGAGCCATAGCATTCTTCACACCGAATGTATCTACGTACAGTGGATGACTGCATGAATAATAAGTTTTTTGGTAAGTATCAGCTCGATATTTTAATTTTTTTCATTATTCTTTAAGAATACAGATGAAATTACACTTTCTGGTGACTTTTGGATTGCACTAATGATTGCTTTTTCCTTCGGTATCGGGTTGACAAGATATGTGTGGGAGGGGCGACATATTCTAGAAGAAAATCGCTAGTGCTGTGCACATAGCATTCTTCCCACCGAATGTGTCTACGTACGGTGGATGACTGCATGAATCATTAGTTTTTTGGTAAGGAAAAGCTCTATGTTTTAATTTTTTTCATTATGGTTTAGAATACAGGTAAATTTACGCATTTATGGTGACTTTGGATTGCGCTAATGATTGCACTTTCCTTCCTTAGCGGGTTGACATGAGATGTGTGGGAAGGTCGACATATTCTAGAAGAAAATCGCTAGTGCTAAGCACATAGCATTCTTCACACCGAATGTGTCGACGTAGTGTGGGTGACTGCATGAATAATTAGTTTTTTGGGAAGTAACAGCTCGACGTTTTTTTCATTATGCTTTAGAATACAATTAAAATTACACACTCTGGTGACTTTGGATTGCGCTAATGATTGCATTTTCTTCGGTTAGCAGGTTGACACGATATGTGTGGGAGCGGCGACATATTCTACAAGAAAATCGCTAGTGCTGTGCACATAGCATTCTTCACACCGAATGTATCTACGTACAGTGGATGACTGCATGAATAATAAGTTTTTTGGAAAGTAACAGATCGATGTTTTAATTTTTTCATTATTTTGTAAGAATACTGATAAATTTACACATTCTGGTGACTTTGGATTGCGCTAAAGATTGCATTTTCATTCTTTAGCAGGATTACAAGAGATGTGTGGGAGCAGCGACATATTCTACAAGAATATCGCTAGTGCTGTGCACATAGCATTCTTCACACCGAATGTATCTGCGTACAGTGGATGACTGCATGAATAATAAGTTTTGTGGTAAATAACAGCTCGATGTTTTAATTTTTTTAAATTATGCTTTAGAATACAGATAAAATTACACATTCTGGTGACTTTGGATTGCGCTAATGATTGCATTTTCTTTCGTTAGCAGGTTGACAAGATATGTGTGGAAGCGGCGACATATTCTAGAAGAAAATCGCTAGTGCTGTCCACATAGCATTCTTCACACCGAATGTATCTACGTTCAGTGGACGATTGCATGAATAATAAGTTTTTTGGTAAGTAACAGCTCGATGTTTGAATTTTTTTCATTATGCTTTAGAATACAGATAAAATTACACATTCTGGTGAATTTGGATTTCGCTAATGATTGCATTTTCATTCGTTAGCATGTTGACAAGAGATGTGTGGGAGCGGTGACACATTCTACAAGAAAATAACTAGTGCTGTGCACATAGCATTCTTCACACCGAATGTATCTACGTACAGTGGATGACTGCATGAATAATAATTTTTTTGGGTCGTAACAGCTCAATGTTTAAATTTTTTAAATTATGCTTTAGAATACAAATAAATTTACACATTCTGGTGACTTAGGAGTGCGCTAATGATTGCATTTTCTTTCGTTAGCAGGTTGACAAGAGATGTATGGTAGCGGCGACATATTCTAGAAGAAAGTCGCCAGTACTGTGCACATAGCATTCTTCACACTGGTTGTATCTACGTACGGTGGATGACAGCATGAATTAATAGTTATTTGGTAAGTAAGAGATCGATGTTTTAATTTTTTACATTATGCTTTAGAATACAGATAAAATTACACATTCTTGTGACTTTGGATTGCGCTAATGATTGCATTTTCTTTCGTTAGCAGGTTTCAAGTGACGTGTGGGAGCGGCGACATATTCTACAAGATGATCGCTAGTGCTGTGCACATAGCATTCTTCACACCGATTGTATATACGTACTGTGGATGACTGCATGAATAATAAGTCTTTTGGTAAGTAACAGCTCGATGTTTTAATTTTTTTCATTATGCTTCAGAATACAGATAAAATTACACATTCTGGTGACTTTGTATTGCGCTAATGATTGCATTTTCTTTTGTTAGCAGGTTGACAAGAGATGTGTGGGAGCGGCGACATATTCTAGAAGAAAATCGCTAGTGCTGCGCACATAGCATTCTTCACACCGAATGTATCTACGTACAGTAGATGAACGCATGAATAATAAGTTTTTTGGTAAGTAACAGCTCGATTTTTTAATTTTTTTCATTATGCTTTAGAATACAGATAAAATTACACATTCTGGTGACTTTGGATTGCGCTAATGTTTGCATTTTCTTTCCTAAGCAGGTTGACAAGAAATGTGTGGGAGCGGCGACATATTCTAGAAGAAAATCGCTAGTGGTGAGCCATAGCATTCTTCACACCGAATGTATCTACGTACAGTGGATGACTGCATGAATAATAAGTTTTTTGGTAAGTATCAGCTCGATATTTTAATTTTTTTCATTATTCTTTAAGAATACAGATGAAATTACACTTTCTGGTGACTTTTGGATTGCACTAATGATTGCTTTTTCCTTCGGTATCGGGTTGACAAGATATGTGTGGGAGGGGCGACATATTCTAGAAGAAAATCGCTAGTGCTGTGCACATAGCATTCTTCCCACCGAATGTGTCTACGTACGGTGGATGACTGCATGAATCATTAGTTTTTTGGTAAGGAAAAGCTCTATGTTTTAATTTTTTTCATTATGGTTTAGAATACAGATAAATTTACGCATTTATGGTGACTTTGGATTGCACTAATGATTGCACTTTCCTTCCTTAGCGGGTTGACATGAGATGTGTGGGAAGGTCGACATATTCTAGAAGAAAATCGCTAGTGCTAAGCACATAGCATTCTTCACACCGAATGTGTCGACGTAGTGTGGGTGACTGCATGAATAATTAGTTTTTTGGGAAGTAACAGCTCGACGTTTTTTTCATTATGCTTTAGAATACAATTAAAATTACACACTCTGGTGACTTTGGATTGCGCTAATGATTGCATTTTCTTCGGTTAGCAGGTTGACACGATATGTGTGGGAGCGGCGACATATTCTACAAGAAAATCGCTAGTGCTGTGCACATAGCATTCTTCACACCGAATGTATCTACGTACAGTGGATGACTGCATGAATAATAAGTTTTTTGGAAAGTAACAGATCGATGTTTTAATTTTTTCATTATTTTGTAAGAATACTGATAAATTTACACATTCTGGTGACTTTGGATTGCGCTAAAGATTGCATTTTCATTCTTTAGCAGGATTACAAGAGATGTGTGGGAGCAGCGACATATTCTACAAGAATATCGCTAGTGCTGTGCACATAGCATTCTTCACACCGAATGTATCTGCGTACAGTGGATGACTGCATGAATAATAAGTTTTGTGGTAAATAACAGCTCGATGTTTTAATTTTTTTAAATTATGCTTTAGAATACAGATAAAATTACACATTCTGGTGACTTTGGATTGCGCTAATGATTGCATTTTCTTTCGTTAGCAGGTTGACAAGATATGTGTGGAAGCGGCGACATATTCTAGAAGAAAATCGCTAGTGCTGTCCACATAGCATTCTTCACACCGAATGTATCTACGTTCAGTGGACGATTGCATGAATAATAAGTTTTTTGGTAAGTAACAGCTCGATGTTTGAATTTTTTTCATTATGCTTTAGAATACAGATAAAATTACACATTCTGGTGAATTTGGATTTCGCTAATGATTGCATTTTCATTCGTTAGCATGTTGACAAGAGATGTGTGGGAGCGGTGACACATTCTACAAGAAAATAACTAGTGCTGTGCACATAGCATTCTTCACACCGAATGTATCTACGTACAGTGGATGACTGCATGAATAATAATTTTTTTGGGTCGTAACAGCTCAATGTTTAAATTTTTTAAATTATGCTTTAGAATACAAATAAATTTACACATTCTGGTGACTTAGGAGTGCGCTAATGATTGCATTTTCTTTCGTTAGCAGGTTGACAAGAGATGTGTGGTAGCGGCGACATATTCTAGAAGAAAGTCGCCAGTACTGTGCACATAGCATTCTTCACACTGGTTGTATCTACGTACGGTGGATGACAGCATGAATTAATAGTTATTTGGTAAGTAAGAGATCGATGTTTTAATTTTTTACATTATGCTTTAGAATACAGATAAAATTACACATTCTTGTGACTTTGGATTGCGCTAATGATTGCATTTCCTTTCGTTAGCAGGTTTCAAGTGACGTGTGGGAGCGGCGACATATTCTACAAGATGATCGCTAGTGCTGTGCACATAGCATTCTTCACACCGATTGTATATACGTACTGTGGATGACTGCATGAATAATAAGTCTTTTGGTAAGTAACAGCTCGATGTTTTAATTTTTTTCATTATGCTTCAGAATACAGATAAAATTACACATTCTGGTGACTTTGTATTGCGCTAATGATTGCATTTTCTTTTGTTAGCAGGTTGACAAGAGATGTGTGGGAGCGGCGACATATTCTAGAAGAAAATCGCTAGTGCTGCGCACATAGCATTCTTCACACCGAATGTATCTACGTACAGTAGATGAACGCATGAATAATAAGTTTTTTGGTAAGTAACAGCTCGATTTTTTAATTTTTTTCATTATGCTTTAGAATACAGATAAAATTACACATTCTGGTGACTTTGGATTGCGCTAATGTTTTCATTTTCTTTCCTAAGCAGGTTGACAAGAAATGTGTGGGAGCGGCGACATATTCTAGAAGAAAATCGCTAGTGGTGAGCCATAGCATTCTTCACACCGAATGTATCTACGTACAGTGGATGACTGCATGAATAATAAGTTTTTTGGTAAGTATCAGCTCGATATTTTAATTTTTTTCATTATTCTTTAAGAATACAGATGAAATTACACATTCTGGTGACTTTTGGATTGCACTAATGATTGCTTTTTCCTTCGGTATCGGGTTGACAAGATATGTGTGGGAGGGGCGACATATTCTAGAAGAAAATCGCTAGTGCTGTGCACATAGCATTCTTCCCACCGAATGTGTCTACGTACGGTGGATGACTGCATGAATCATTAGTTTTTTGGTAAGGAACAGCTCTATGTTTTAATTTTTTTCATTATGGTTTAGAATACAGATAAATTTACGCATTTATGGTGACTTTGGATTGCGCTAATGATTGCACTTTCCTTCCTTAGCGGGTTGACATGAGATGTGTGGGAAGGTCGACATATTCTAGAAGAAAATCGCTAGTGCTAAGCACATAGCATTCTTCACACCGAATGTGTCGACGTAGTGTGGATGACTGCATGAATAATTAGTTTTTTGGGAAGTAACAGCTCGACGTTTTTTTCATTATGCTTTAGAATACAATTAAAATTACACACTCTGGTGACTTTGGATTGCGCTAATGATTGCATTTTCTTCGGTTAGCAGGTTGACACGATATGTGTGGGAGCGGCGACATATTCTACAAGAAAATCGCTAGTGCTGTGCACATAGCATTCTTCACACCGAATGTATCTACGTACAGTGGATGACTGCATGAATAATAAGTTTTTTGGAAAGTAACAGATCGATGTTTTAATTTTTTCATTATTTTGTAAGAATACTGATAAATTTACACATTCTGGTGACTTTTGATTGCGCTAAAGATTGCATTTTCATTCTTTAGCAGGATTACAAGAGATGTGTGGGAGCAGCGACATATTCTACAAGAATATCGCTAGTGCTGTGAACATAGTATTCTTCACACCCAATGTACCTGCGTACAGTGGATGACTACATGAATAATACGATTTTTGGTATGTAACAGCTCGATGATTAAATTTTTTTCATTATGCTTTAGAATACAGATAAAATTACACATTCTGGTGACTCTGGATTGCGCTAGTGATTGCATTTTCTTTCGTTAGCAGGTTGACAAGAGATGTGTGGGAGCGCCGACATGTTCTAGAAGAAAATCGCTAGTGCTGTGCACATAGCACTCTTCACATCGATTGTATCTACATACAGTGCATGACTGCTTGAACAACTAGTTTTTTGAGTAGTAACAGCTCGATGTTTTAAATTTTTTCATTATGCTTTTGAATACAGATAAAATTACACATTCTGGTGACTTTGGATTCCGATAATGATTGCATTTTCTTTCGTTAGCAGGTTCACAAGCGATGTGTGGGGGCGGCGACATACTCTAGACGAAAATCGCTAGTGCTGTGCACATAGCATTCTTCACACCGAATGTATCTACGTACAGCGGATGACTGCATGAATAATAAGTTTTTTCGTAAATAACAGTTCGATGTTTTAATTTTTTTCATTATGGTTTATAAAAACAGATAAAATTACACATTCTGTTGACTTAGGGGTGCGCTAATGATTGCATTCTCTTTCTATAGCAGGTTGCCAAGAGATGTGTGGGAGCGCCGACATGTTCTGGAAGAAAATCGCTAGTGCTGTGCACATAGCATTCTTCACACCGAATGTATCTACATACAGTGCATGACTGCATGGACAATTAGTTTTTTGAGTAGTAACAGGTCGATGTTTTAAATTTTTTCATTATGCTTTTGAATACAGATAAAATTACACATTCTGGTGACTTTGGATTCCGATAATGATTGCATTTTCTTTCGTTAGCAGGTTCACAAGCGATGTGTGGGGGCGGCGACATACTCTAGACGAAAATCGCTAGTGCTGTGCACATAGCATTCTTCACACTGAATGTATCTACGTACAGTGGATGACTGCATGAAGAATAAGTTTTTTGAGAAGTAACAGCTCGATGTTTTAATTTTTTTCATTATGGTTTAAGAATACAGATGAAATTACACATTCAGGTGACTTTGGATTGCGCTAACGATTGAATTTTCCAACGTTATCGGGTTGACAAGAGATGTGTGGGAGCGCCGACATATTCTAGAAGAAAAACGCTAGTGCTGTGCACATAGCATTCTTCACACCGGATGTGTCTACGTACAGTGGATGACTGCATAAACAATTGGTTTTTTGGGTAGTAACTGCTCGATGTTTTAATTTTTTTCATTATGCTTTAGAATACAGAAAAAATTACACATTGTGGTGACTTTGGATAGCGCTAATGATTGCATTTTCTTTCGTTAGCAGGTTGACAAGAGATGCATGGGAGTGGCGACATATTCTAGAAGAAAATCGCTAGAGCTGTGCACGAACACTCTTCAGACCGAATGTATCAACGTACAGTGCATGACTGCATGAATAATAAGTTTCTTGGTAAGTAACAGCTCGATGTTTTAATTTTTTTCATTACGCTTTAAGAATACAGATAAAATTACACAATCTGGTGTCTTTGGAGTGCGCTAATGTTAACATTTTCTTTCGTTAGCAGGTTGACAAGAGATGTGTGGAAGCGGCGTCACCTCCACAAGAAAGTCGCTAGTGCGTTGCACATAGCATTCTACACACCGAATATATCTACGTACAGTGTCTGACTGCATGAATAATACGTTTTTTGGGAAGTAACAGCTCGATGCTTTAATTTTTTTCATTATGCTTTAGAATACAGATAAAATTACGGATTCTGGTGGCTTTGGTTTTCGCTAGTGATTGCATATTCTTTCGTTAGCAGGTTGACAAGAGATGTGTGGGAGGGGCGTCATATTCTAGAAGAAAATCGCTAGTGCTGTGCACATATCAGTCTTGACACCGAATGTATCTACGTACAGTGGACAACTGCATGAACAATTAGTTTTTTGGAAAGTAACAGCTCGATTTTTTAATTTTTTCGTTGTTGTTGTTGTTGTGGTCTTCAGTCCTGAGACTGGTGTGATGCAGCTCTCCATGCTACTCTATCCTGTGCAAGCTTCTTCATCTCCCAGTACCTACTGCAACCTACATCCTTCTGAATCTGCTTAGTGTATTGATCTCTTGGTCTCCCTCTACGATTTTTACCCTCCACGCTGCCCTCCAATGCTAAATTTGTGATCCCTTGATGCCTCAAAACATGTCCTACCAACCGATCCCTTCTTCTAGTCAAGTTGTGCCACAAACTTCTCTTCTCTCCAATCCTATTCAATACCTCCTCATTATTTACGTGATCTACCCACCTTATCTTCAGCATTCTTCTGTAGCACTACATTTCGAAAGCTTCTATTCTCTTCTTGTCCAAACTAGTTATCGTCCATGTCTCACTTCCATACATGGCTACACTCCATACAAATACTTTCAGAAACGACTTCCTGACACCTAAATCTATACTCGATGTTAACAAATTTCTCTTCTTGAGAAACGCTTTCCTTGCCATTGCCAGTCTACATTTTATATCCTCTCTACTTCGACCATCATCGGTTATTTTACTCCCTAAATAGCAAAACTCCTTTACTACTTTAAGTGTCTCATTTCCTAATCTAATTCCCTCAGCATCACCCGACTTAATTTGACTACATTCCATTATCCTCGTTTTGCTTTTGTTGATGTTCATCTTATATCCTCCTTTCAAGACACTGTACATTCCGTTCAACTGCTCTTCCAAGTCCTTTGCTGCCTCTGACAGAATTACAATGTCATCGGCGAACCTCAAAGTTTTTACTTCTTCTCCATGAATTTTAATACCTACTCCGAATTTTTCTTTTGTTTCCTTTACTGCTTGCTGAATATACAGATTGAATAACATCGGGGAGAGGCTACAACCCCGTCTCACTCCTTTCCCAACCACTGCTTCCCTTTCATGCCCCTCGACTCTTATAACTGCCATCTGGTTTCTGTACAAATTGTAAATAGCCTTTCGCTCCCTGTATTTTACCCCTGCCACCTTCAGAATTTGAAAGAGAGTATTCCAGTCAACATTGTCAAAAGCTTTCTCTAAGTCTACAAATGCTAGAAACGTAGGTTTGCCTTTTCTTAATCTTTCTTCCAAGATAAGTCGTAAGGTCAGTATTGCCTCACGTGTTCCAACATTCCTACGGAATCCATACTGATCTTCCCCGAGGTCAGCTTCTACCAGTTTTTCCATTCGTCTGTAAAGAATTCGCGTTAGTATTTTGCAGCTGTGACTTATTAAACTGATAGTTCGGTAATTTTCACATCTGTCAACACCTGCTTTCTTTGGGATTGGAATTATTATATTCTTCTTGAAGTCTGAGGGTATTTCGCCTGTCTCATACATCGTGCTCACCAGATGGTAGAGTTTTGTCATGACTGGCTCTCCCGAGGCCATCAGTAGTTCTAGTGGAATGTTGTCTACTCCCGGGGCCTTGTTTCGACTCAGGTCTTTCAGTGCTCTGTCAAACTCTTCACGCAGTATCTTATCTCCCATTTCGTCTTCATCTACATCCTCTTCCATTTCCATAATATTGTCCTCAAGTACATCTCCCTTGTATAAACCCTCTATATACTCCTTCCACCTTTCTACCTTCCCTTCTTTGCTTAGAACTGGGTTTCCATCTGAGCTCTTGATATTCATACAAGTGGTTCTCTTCTCTCCAAAGGTCTCTTTAATTTTCCTGTAGGCAGTATCTATCTTACCCCTAGTGAGACAAGCCTCTACATCCTTACATTTGTCCTCTAGCCATCCCTGCTTAGCCATTTTGCACTTCCTGTCGATCTCATTTTTGAGACGTTTGTATTCCTTTTTGCCTGCTTCATTTACTGCATTTTTATATTTTCTCCTTTCATCAATTAAATTCAATATTTCTTCTGTTACCCAAGGATTTCTATTAGCCCTCGTCTTTTTACCTACTTGATCGTCTGCTGCCTTCACTACTTCATCCCTCAGAGCTACCCATTCTTCTTCTACTGTATTTCTTTCCCCCATTCCTGTCAATTGTTCCCTTATGCTCTCCCTGAAACTCTCTACAACCTCTGGTTCTTTCAGTTTATCCAGGTCCCATCTCCTTAAATTCCCACCTTTTTGCAGTTTCTTCAGTTTCAATCTGCAGTTCATAACCAATAGATTGTGGTCAGAATCCACATCTGCCCCAGGAAATGTCTTACAATTTAAAACCTGGTTCCTAAATCTCTGTCTTACCATTATATAATCTATCTGAAACCTGTCAGTATCTCCTGGCTTCTTCCATGTATACAGCCTCCTTTCATGATTCTTGAACCAAGTGTTAGCTATGATTAAGTTATGCTCTGTGCAAAATTCTACAAGGCGGCTTCCTCTTTCATTCCTTCCCCCCAATCCATATTCACCTACTATGTTTCCTTCTCTCCCTTTTCCTACTGACGAATTCCAGTCACCCATGACTATTAAATTTTCGTCTCCCTTCACTACCTGAATAGTTTCTTTTATCTCGTCATACATTTCATCTATTTCTTCATCATCTGCAGAGCTAGTTGGCATATAAACTTGTACTACTGTAGTAGGCATGGGCTTTGTGTCTATCTTGGCCACAATAATGCGTTCACTATGCTGTTTGTAGTAGCTAACCCGCACTCCTATTTTTTTATTCATTATTAAACCTACTCCTGTATTACCCCTATTTGATTTTGTATTTATAACCCTGTAATCACCTGACCAAAAGTCTTGTTCCTCCTGCCACCGAACTTCACTAATTCCCACTATATCTAACTTTAACCTATCCATTTCCCTTTTTAAATTTTCTAACCTACCTGCCCGATTAAGTGATCTGACATTCCACGCTCCGATCCGTAGAACGCCAGTTTTCTTTCTCCTGATAACGACGTCCTCTTGAGTAGTCCCCGCCCGGAGATCCGAATGGGGGACTATTTTACCTCCGGAATATTTTACCCAAGAGGACGCCATCATCATTTAATCATACAGTAGAGCTGCATGTCTTCGGGAAAAATTACGGCTGTAGTTTCCCCTTGCTTTCAGCCGTTCGCAGTACCAGCACAGCAAGGCCGTTTTGGTTAATGTTACAAGGCCAGATCAGTCAATCATCCAGACTGTTGCCCCTCCAACTACTGAAAAGGCTGCTGCCCCTCTTCAGGAACCACATGTTTGTCTGGCCTCTCAACAGATACCCCTCCGTTGTGGTTGCACCTACGGTACGGCCATCTGTATCGCTGAGGCACGCAAGCCTCCCCACCAACGGCAAGGTCCATGGTTCATGGGGGGATTTTTTCGTTATGCGTTAGAATACGGATAAAATTATACATTCTGGTGACCTACGAGTGCGCTAATGATTGCATTTTCTTTAGTTAGCAGGTTGACAAGAGATGTGTGGGAGCTGCGACATATTCTAGAAGAAAATCGCTAGTGCTGTGCACAAAACACCCTTCAGACCGAATGTATCAACGTACAGTGGATGACTGCATGAATAATACATTTTTTGGTAAGTAACAGCTCGATGTATTAATTCTTTTCATTATGGTTTAAGAATACAGATAAAATTACACATTCTGGAAGCTTCGGGGTGCGCGAATGATTGCATTTTGTTTCGTTAGTAGGTTGACAAGAGATGCGTGGGAGCGGCGACATATTCTAGAAGAAAATCGCTAGTGCTGAGCACTTAGTATTCTTCACACCGAATGTATCTACGTACAGTGGATGACTGCATGAATAATAAGTTCTATGGTAAGTAACAGTGCGATGTTTTAATTTTTTTCATTATGGTTTTAGAATACAGATAAAATTACACATTCTGGTGACTTTGATTGCGCTAACGATTGCATTTTCCAACGTTGTCGGGTTGACAAGATGTGTGCTGGCGCGGCGACATATTCTAGAAGAAAATCGCTAGTGCCGTGCACATAGCATTCTTCACACCGAATGTATCTACGTATAGTGGATGACTGCATGAATAATAAGTTTCTTGGTAAGTAACAGCTCGATGTTTTAATTTTTTTCATTTTGGTTTAAGAATACAGATAAAATTACACATTCTGGTGACTTAGGAGTGCGCGAATGATTGCATTTTCTAACGTTAGTAGGTTGACAGGAGATGTGTGGTAGCGGCGACATAATCTAGAAGACAATCGCTAATGCTGTGCACATAGCATTCTTCACACCGAATGTATCTACGTACAGTGGATGACTGCGTGAATGATAAGTTTTTTGGTAAGTAACAGCCCGATGTTTTAATTTTTTCATTATGGTTTAAGAATACAGATAAAATTACACATTCTGGTGACTTAGCAATGCGCGAATGAATGCATTTTCTTTCGTTAGCATGTTAACAAGAGATACACAACGTCGCGCAACCAACTTGATTTTAAACTTGAATACGTTATCAACAGTTAAATCTCCATAAGAATAACATTGGCGCAACTTGATTTGCCAGCAACAAATAGACTAGTAAAATAATAGACGGTGAAAAATTCTAAGTCTAACAGCTATGAATGCATTTTGTTTCGTTAGAAGGTTTAAAATAGATGTGTGGAAGCGGCGACATATTCTAGAAGAAAATCGCTAGTGCTGTGCACATAACATTCTTCACACCGAATGTATCTACGTACAGACGATGACTGCATGAATAATAAGTTTTTTGGTAAGTAACAGCTCGTTGTTTTAATTTATTTTCATTATGGTTTAAGAATACAGATAAAATTACACAATCTAATGACTTAGGAGTGCGCTAATGATTGCATTTTCTTTCGTTGTCAGGTTGACCAGAGATGTGTGGGAGCGGCGACATATTCTACAAGAAAATCGCTAGTGCTTTGCACATAGCACCCTACACACCGAATGTATCTACGTACAGTGGATGACTGCATGAATAATAAGTTTCTTGGTAAGTAACAGCTCGATGTTTTAACTTTTTTAAGTATGATTATGAATACAGATAAAATTACACATTATGGTAAATTTGGATTGCGCTAATGATTGGATTTTCTTTCGTAAGCAGGTTGACAAGAGAAGTGTGGGAGCGAGGACATATTCTAGAAGAAAATCGCTAGTGCTGTGCACATAACATCCTTCACACCGAATGTATCTACGTACAGGGGATGACTGCATGAATAATAAGTTTTTTGGTAAGGAACATCTCGATGTTTTAATTTTTTTCATTATGGTTTGGAATACAGATAAAATTACACATTCTGATGAATTTGGATTGTGCCAATATTTACATTTTCTTTCGTTAGCAGGTTGACAAGAGTTGTGTGGGAGCGGTGACAAAATCTACAAGAATATCGCTAGTGCTTTGCACATAGCATCCTACACACCGAATGTATCTACGTACAGTGGATGACTGCATCAGTAATAAGTTTTTTGGTAAGCAACAGCTCGATGTTTTCATTTTTTTTTATTATGGTTTAAGAATAAATACAAAATTACACATTCTGGTGACTTACGACTGCGCTAATGATAGGATTTTCTTTCGTTAGCAGGTTGTGAGGACATGTGTGGGAGCGGCGACATACTCTAGAAGAAAATCGCTAGTGCTGTGCACATAGCATTCTTCACACCGAATGTATCTGCGTACAGTGGATGACTGCATAAATAATTAGTGTTTTGGGAAGTAACAGCTCGATGTCTTAATTTTTTTCATTATGCTTTAGTATACAGATAAAATTACGCATTCTGGTGACTTTGGATTGTGCTAATGATTGCATTTTGTTTCGTTAACAGGTTGACGAGTGATGTGTAGGAGCGGCGACGTATTCTACAAGAAAATCGCTAGTGCTGTGCACATAGCATTCATCACACCGAATGTATCTATGTACAGAGGATGACTGCAGAAATAATTAGTTTTTTGGGATGTGATTGCTCGATGTTTTAATTTTTTTCATTATGCTTTAGAATACCGATTAAACTACACATTCTGGTGACTTCGGAATGCGCTAATGATTGCATTTTCTTTCGATAGCAGGTTACACGAGATGTGTGGGAGCGGCGGCATATTCTAGAAGGAAATCGCTAGTGCTGTGCACACAGCATTTTTCACACCGAATGTATCTACGTACAGTGGATGACAGCTGAATAATTAGTTTTTTGGGAAGTAACAGCTTGATGTTTTAATTTCTTTCAGTATGCTTTAGAATACAGTAAAAATTACACATTCTGGTGACTTTAGATTGCGCTCCCACACATCTTGCTAGCCAAAGAAAATGTAAACATTAGCGCACTCCAAAGTCACCTGAATGTGTAATTTAATCTGTGTTCTAAAATCATAACGAAAAAAAATTAAACATCGAGCTATTGCTTATTAAAAAACTAATTATTCACGCAGTCATCCACTGTACGTAGATACATTCGGCGTGAAGAGTGCTATGTGCACTTCACTAGCGATTTTCTTCTAGAATATATCGCCGTACCCACATATCTCTTGTCAACATGCGAACGAAAGGAAATGTAAACATTAGCAAACGCCAAAGTCACGAGAATGTGTAATATTATCTATATTCATAAAGCATAATGAAAAAAATTTAAACATCGAGCTGTTACTTCAAGAAAAGTTAATTATTCGCGCAGTCATCCACTGTACGTAGATACATTCGGAGTGAAGAATGCTATGTGCGAAGCACTAGCGATTTTCTTCTGGAATATGTTGCCCCTCCAACAGATCTCTTGTCAACCTGATAACGAAAGAAAATGTAAACATTAGCGCACTCCAAAGTCACCAGAAAGTGTAATATTATCTGTATTCTTAAAGCATAATGAAAAAAATTTAAACATCGAGCTGTTACTTCCCAAAAAACTAATTGTTCCCCCAGTCATCCACTGTACGTAGATACATTCGGTGTGAAGAATGCTACGTGCACAGCACTAGCGATTTTCTTCTAGAATATGTTGCCGCTTGTAATGGTCCGCCTGGTCGTAGATATTGCTAATTTCTATAATCGCACTATTTCACTCCAATTTACGGAGCTTGTTAGCACTTGATGTTAGTTTGGCGCCATTACAATGTATTGTATTGTAGTAATCGCTGCTGCTTGCTGGATAGCTGCTGTGTCTCGATGCTGATGCTGGCTCTAAATCTGGTTGTCTAGGGTAAACGCGTGAGGTCCCGTGTTTTTCATGAGCTTTTGATGATAAAGGACGTGCGAAACCAAGACATATGTAAACATCAAACATTTATTACTTTGGTGGATATATTTATTCCACTGTCCACCAAAGACCATAACACAACACAAAGTAGTACTTCCATTACATGTTCTTTGCATTGTTTTTCCATCCCAAACAATAACACAGAAACACACTTCACCAAAGTGACATTCCGACTGCCCCCCCGACCCTTCTTGCTGCCTGTATTTATAACATTGTCAAAGAACTACTAAAAAGAGATATAGTTTATAAGTCACATGTACATCTGTTATCATAATTTGTGCAGAAAAGTTTTTAATTTGCATCGAGTGACATAATTTAACATGTTATTAAAATGACAGACAGATTTGTTGACTTGACAGAATAATTCTTTGTTACAAAAAGGTCGTTTTTTAAAAGTTTGTCAATTGACTTCTCTAATTTGCATAAATAAGTAAGTAACATGAATTATTAAGAATTACATTGGTTTTCGTCTAAAATAGGATTGATTACGTGAATACTGAGTGAAAACGCTCCTAGTGAACAAATAGGTTTCACTGGGTGATTTTTATTTAAGGAGATCCAAAATACCTAAGTTGGCCACTATTATTCGTACTTCATATTAATTATTTAAGATGAACTTAGTGTTTTTACATGATGACATTTGCTGTATCAGTGATCAAGTGATATTAACTTTTGTGTGGGTCAGTTATTCAGTGTAATTTAATGGGTTGACTGTTTATGGAGACATGTTATGCAATCATTGTCAACATACACAATAACTTTTCTATAATCATAAATACTCATTACACTGGTTGAATTTGGATGGGATCGCATACTTCATTAAAGTAAAGCCATCAATATGTTCCGTTACACGCTCCAACAGATTTCTTGTCAACCTGCTAACGAAAGAAAATGTAAACATTAGCGCACTCCAAAGTCACCAGAAAGTGTAATATTATCTGTATTCTTAAAGCATAATGAAAAAAATTAAAACATCGAGCTGTTACTTCCCAAAAAACTAATTGATCCCGCAGTCATCCACTGTACGTAGATACATTCGGTGTGAAGAATGCTATGTGCACAGCACTAGCGATTTTGTTCTAGGATATGTTGCCGCTCCAACAGATCTCATGTCAACCTGCTAACGAAAGAAAATTTAAACATTAGCACACTACAATGTCACCAGGATGTGTAATATTTACTGTATTCTTAAAGCATAATGAAAAAACGTAAACATCGAGCTGTTACTTCCCAAAAAACTAATTGTTCCCGCAGTCATCCACTGTACGCAGATACATTCGGTGTGAAGAATGCTATGTGCACAGCACTAGCGATTTTGTTCTAGGATATGTTGCCGCTCCAACAGATCTCATGTCAACCTGCTAACGAAAGAAAATTTAAACATTAGCACACTCCAAGGTCAACAGGATGTGTAATACTTATTGTATTCTTAAAGCATAATGAAAAAAATTTAAACATCGAGCTGTTACTTCCCAAAAAACTAATTGTTCCCGCAGTCATCCACTGTACGTTGATACATTCGGTGTGAAGAATGCTATGTGCACAGCACTAGCGATTTTCTTCTAGAATATGTTGCCGCTCCAACAGATTTCTTGTCAACCTGCTAACGAAAGAAAATGTAAACATTAGCGCACTCCAAAGTCACCAGAAAGTGTAATATTATCTGTATTCTTAAAGCATAATGAAAAAAATTTAAACATCGAGCTGTTACTTCCCAAAAAACTAATTGTTCCCGCAGTCATCCACCGTACGTAGATACATTCGGTGTGAAGAATGCTATGTGCACAGCACTAGCGATTTTCTTCTAGATTATGTTGCCGCTCCAACAGATTTCTTGTCAACCTGCTAACGAAAGAAAATGTAAACATTAGCGCACTCCAAAGTCACCAGAAAGTGTAATATTATCTGTATTCTTAAAGCATAATGAAAAACATTTAAACATCGAGCTGATACTTCCCAAAAAACTAATTGTTCCCGCAGTCATCCACTGTACGTAGATACATTCGGTGTGAAGAATGCTATGTGCACAGCACTAGCGATTTTGTTCTAGGATATGTTGCCGCTCCAACAGATCCCATGTCAACCTGCTAACGAAAGAAAATTTATACAGTAGCACACTCCAAGGTCACCAGGATGTGTGATATTTACTGTATTCTTAAAGCATAATGAAAAAAATTTAAACATCGAGCTGTTACTTCCCAAAAAACTAATTGTTCCCGCAGTCATCCACTGTACGTAGATACATTCGAAGTGAAGAATGCTATGTGCACAGCACTAGCGATTTTGTTCTAGGATATGTTGCCGCTCCAACAGATCTCATGTCAACCTGCTAACGAAAGAAAATTTAAACACTAGCACACTCCAAGGTCACCAGGATGTGTAATATTTGCTGTATTCTAAAAGCATGATGAAAAAAATTTAAACATCGAGCTGTTACTTACCAAAAAACTAATTGTTCCCGCAGTCCTCCACTGTACGTAGATACATTCGGTGTGAAGAATGCTATGTGCACAGCACTAGCGATTTTGTTCTAGGATATGTTGCCGCTGCAACAGATCTCATGTCAACCTGCTAACGAAAGAAAATATAAACATTAGCACACTCCAGGGTCACCAGTATGTGTGATATTTACTGTATTCTTAAAGCATCACGAAAAAAATTTAAACATCGAGCTGTTACTTCCCAAAAAACTAATTGTTCCCGCAGTCATCCACTGTACGTAGATACATTCGGTGTGAAGAATGCTATGTGCACAGCACTAGCGATTTTCTTCTAGAATATGTTGCCGCTTGTAATTGTCCGCCTGGTCGTAGATATTGCTAATTTCTATAATCGCACTATTTCACTCCAATTTACGGAGCTTGTTAGCACTTGATGTTAGGTTGGCGCCATTACAATGTATTGTATTGTAGTAATCGCTGCTGCTTGCTGGATAGCTGCTGTGTCTCGATGCTGATGCTGGCTCTAAATCTGGTTGTCTAGGGTAAACGCGTGAGGTCCCGTGTTTTTCATGAGCTTTTGATGATAAAGGACGTGCGAAACCAACACATATGTAAACACCAAACATTTATTACTTTGGTGGCCATATTTATTCCACTGTCCACCAAAGACCATAACACAACACAAAGTAGTACTTCCATTACATGTTCTTTGCATTGTTTTTCCATCCCAAACAATAACACAGAAACACATTTCACCAAAGTGACATTCCGACTGCCCCCCGACCCTTCTTGCTGCTTGTATTTATAACATTGTCAAAGAACTACTAAAAAGAGATATAGTTTATAAGTCACATGTACATCTGTTATCATAATTTGTGCAGAAAAGTTTTTAATTTGCATCGAGTGACATAATTTAACATGTTATTAAAATGACAGACAGATTTGTTGACTTGACAGAATAATTCTTTGTTACAAAAAGGTCGTTTTTTAGAAGTTTGTCAATTGACTTCTCTAATTTGCATAAATAAGTAAGTAACATGAATTATTAAGAATTACATTGGTTTTCGTCTAAAATAGGATTGATTACGTGAATACTGAGTGAAAACGCTCCTAGTGAACAAATAGGTTTCACTGGGTGATTTTTATTTAAGGAGATCCAAAATACCTAAGTTGGCCACTATTTTTCGTACTTCATATTAATTATTTAAGATGAACTTAGTGTTTTTACATGATGACATTTGCTGTATCAGTGATCAAGTGATATTAACTTTTGTGTGGGTCAGTTATTCAGTGTAATTTAATGGGTTGACTGTTTATGGAGACATGTTATGCAATCATTGTTAACATACACAATAACTTTTCTATAATCATAAATACTCATTAAACAGGTTGAATTTGGAAGGGATCGCATACTTCATTAAAGTAAAGCCATTAATATGTTCCGTTACACGCTCCAACAGATTTCTTGTCAACCTGCTAACGAAAGAAAATGTAAACATTAGCGCACTCCAAAGTCACCAGAAAGTGTAATATTATCTGTATTCTTAAAGCATAATGAAAAAAATTTAAACATCGAGCTGTTACTTCCCAAAAAACTAATTGTTCCCGCAGTCATCCACTGTACGTAGATACATTCGGTGTGAAGAATGCTATGTGCACAGCACTAGCGATTTTCTTCTAGAATATGTTGCCGCTCCAACAGATTTCTTGTCAACCTGCTAACGAAAGAAAATGTAAACATTAGCGCACTCCTAAGTCACCAGAAAGTGTAATATTATCTGTATTCTTAAAGCATGATGAAAAAAATTTAAACATCGAGCTGTTACTTCCCAAAAAACTAATTGTTCCCGCAGTCATCCACTGTACGTAGATACATTCGGTGTGAAGAATGCTATGTGCACAGCACTAGCGATTTTGTTCTAGGATATGTTGCCGCTCCAACAGATCTCATGTCAACCTGCTAACGAAAGAAAATATAAACATTAGCACACTCCAAGGTCACCAGGATGTGTAATATTTACTGTATTCTTAAAGCAAGATGAAAAAATTTAAACATCGAGCTGTTACTTCCCAAAAAACTAATTGTTCCCGCAGTCATCCACTGTACGTAGATATATTTGGTGTTAAGAATGCTATGTGCACAGCACTAGCGATTTTCTTCTAGAATATGTTGCCGCTCCAACAGATTTCTTGTCAACCTGCTAACGAAAGAAAATATAAACATTAGCGCACACCAAAGTCACCAGAAAGTGTAATATTATCTGTATTCTTAAAGCATAATGAAAAAAATTTAAACATCGAGCTGTTACTTCCCAAAAAACTAATTGTTCCCGCAGTCATCCACTGTACGTAGATACATTCGGTGTGAAGAATGCTATGTGCACAGCACTAGCGATTTTCTTCTAGAATATGTTGCCGCTCCAACAGATTTCTTGTCAACCTGCTAACGAAAGAAAATGTAAACATTAGCGCACTCCTAAGTCACCAGAAAGTGTAATATTATCTGTATTCTTAAAGCATGATGAAAAAAATTTAAAGATCGAGCTGTTACTTCCCAAAAAACTAATTGTTCCCGCAGTCATCCACTGTACGTAGATACATTCGGTGTGAAGAATGCTATGTGCACAGCACTAGCGATTTTGTTCTAGGATATGTTGCCGCTCCAACAGATCTCATGTCAACCTGCTAACGAAAGAAAATATAAACATTAGCACACTCCAAGGTCACCAGGATGTGTAATATTTACTGTATTCTTAAAGCAAGATGAAAAAATTTAAACATCGAGCTGTTACTTCCCAAAAAACTAATTGTTCCCGCAGTCATCCACTGTACGTAGATACATTCGGTGTGAAGAATGCTATGTGCACAGCACTAGCGATTTTCTTCTAGAATATGTTGCCGCTCCAACAGATTTCTTGTCAACCTGCTAACGAAAGAAAATGTAAACATTAGCGCACTCCTAAGTCACCAGAAAGTGTAATATTATCTGTATTCTTAAAGCATGATGAAAAAAATTTAAACATCGAGCTGTTACTTCCCAAAAAACTAATTGTTCCCGCAGTCATCCACTGTACGTAGATACATTCAGTGTGAAGAATGCTATGTGCACAGCACTAGCGATTTTCTTCTAGAATATGTTGCCGCTCAAACAGATTCCTTGTCAACCTGCTAACGAAAGAAAATGTAAACATTAGCGCACTCAAAAGTCTCCAGAAAGTGTAATATTATCTGTATTCTTAAAGCATAATGAAAAAAATTTAAACGTCGAGCTGATACTTCCCAAAGAACTAATTGTTCCCGCAGTCATCCACTGTACGTAGATACATTCGGTGTGAAGAATGCTATGTGCACAGCACTAGCGATTTTGTTCTAGGATATGTTGCCGCTGCAACAGATCTCATGTCAACCTGCTAACGAAAGAAAATTTAAACATTAGCACACTCCAAGGTCACCAGTATGTGTGATATTTACTGTATTCTTAAAGCATCACGAAAAAAATTTAAACATCGAGCTGTTACTTCCCAAAAAACTAATTGTTCCCGCAGTCATCCACTGTACGTAGATACATTCGGTGTGAAGAATGCTATGTGCACAGCACTAGCGATTTTCTTCTAGAATATGTTGCCGCTTGTAATGGTCCGCCTGGTCGTAGATATTGCTAATTTCTATAATCGCACTATTTCACTCCAATTTACGGAGCTTGTTAGCACTTGATGTTAGGTTGGCGCCATTACAATGTATTGTATTGTAGTAATCGCTGCTGCTTGCTGGATAGCTGCTGTGTCTCGATGCTGATGCTGGCTCTAAATCTGGTTGTCTAGGGTAAACGCGTGAGGTCCCGTGTTTTTCATGAGCTTTTGATGATAAAGGACGTGCGAAACCAACACATATGTAAACATCAAACATTTATTACTTTGGTGGCCATATTTATTCCACTGTCCACCAAAGACCATAACACAACACAAAGTAGTACTTCCAGTACATGTTCTTTGCATTGTTATTCCATCCCAAACAATAACACAGAAACACACTTCACCAAAGTGACATTCCGACTGCCCCCCCCCCCCGACCCTTCTTGCTGCTTGTATTTATAACATTGTCGAAGAACTACTAAAAAGAGATATAGTTTATAAGTCACATGTACATCTGTTATCATAATTTGTGCAGAAAAGTTTTTAATTTGCATCGAGTGACATAATTTAACATGTTATTAAAATGACAGACAGATTTGTTGACTTGACAGAATAATTCTTTGTTACAAAAAGGTCGTTTTATAAAAGTTTGTCAATTGACTTCTCTAATTTGCATAAATAAGTAAGTAACATGAATTATTAAGAATTACATTGGTTTTCGTCTAAAATAGGATTGATTACGTGAATACTGAGTGAAAACGCTCCTAGTGAACAAATAGGTTTCACTGGGTGATTTTTATTTAAGGAGATCCAAAATACCTAAGTTGGCCACTATTTTTCGTACTTCATATTAATTATTTAAGATGAACTTAGTGTTTTTACATGATGACATTTGCTGTATCAGTGATCAAGTGATATTAACTTTTGTGTGGGTCAGTTATTCAGTGTAATTTAATGGGTTGACTGTTTATGGAGACATGTTATGCAATCATTGTTAACATACACAATAACTTTTCTATAATCATAAATACTCATTAAACTGGTTGAATTTGGAAGGGATCGCATACTTCATTAAAGTAAAGCCATTAATATGTTCCGTTACACGCTCCAACAGATTTCTTGTCAACCTGCTAACGAAAGAAAATGTAAACATTAGCGCACTCCAAAGTCACCAGAAAGTGTAATATTATCTGTATTCTTAAAGCATAATGAAAGAAATTTAAACATCGAGCTGTTACTTCCCAAAAAACTAATTGTTCCCGCAGTCATCCACTGTACGTAGATACATTCGGTGTGAAGAATGCTATGTGCACAGCACTAGCGATTTTCTTCTAGAATATGTTGCCGCTTGTAATGGTCCGCCTGGTCGTAGATATTGCTAATTTCTATAATCGCACTATTTCACTCCAATTTACGGAGCTTGTTAGCACTTGATGTTAGGTTGGCGCCATTACAATGTATTGTATTGTAGTAATCGCTGCTGCTTGCTGGATAGCTGCTGTGTCTCGATGCTGATGCTGGCTCTAAATCTGGTTGTCTAGGGTAAACGCGTGAGGACCCGTGTTTTTCATGAGCTTTTGATGATAAAGGACGTGCGAAACCAACACATATGTAAACATCAAACATTTATTACTTTGGTGGCCATATTTATTCCACTGTCCACCAAAGACCATAACACAACACAAAGTAGTACTTCCATTACATGTTCTTTGCATTGTTTTTCCATCCCAAACAATAACACAGAAACACACTTCACCAAAGTGACATTCCGACTGCCCCCCCGACCCTTCTTGCTGCTTGTATTTATAACATTGTCAAAGAACTACTAAAAAGAGATATAGTTTATAAGTCACATGTACATCTGTTATCATAATTTGTGCAGAAAAGTTTTTAATTTGCATCGAGTGACATAATTTAACATGTTATTAAAATGACAGACAGATTTGTTGACTTGACAGAATAATTCTTTGTTACAAAAAGGTCGTTTTTTAAAAGTTTGTCAATTGACTTCTCTAATTTGCATAAATAAGTAAGTAACATGAATTATTAAGAATTACATTGGTTTTCGTCTAAAATAGGATTGATTACGTGAATACTGAGTGAAAACGCTCCTAGTGAACAAATAGGTTTCACTGGGTGATTTTTATTTAAGGAGATCCAAAATACCTAAGTTGGCCACTATTTTTCGTACTTCATATTAATTATTTAAGATGAACTTAGTGTTTTTACATGATGACATTTGCTGTATCAGTGATCAAGTGATATTAACTTTTGTGTGGGTCAGTTATTCAGTGTAATTTAATGGGTTGACTGTTTATGGAGACATGTTATGCAATCATTGTTAACATACACAATAACTTTTCTATAATCATAAATACTCATTAAACTGGTTGAATTTGGAAGGGATCGCATACTTCATTAAAGTAAAGCCATTAATATGTTCCGTTACACGCTCCAACAGATTTCTTGTCAACCTGCTAACGAAAGAAAATGTAAACATTAGCGCACTCCAAAGTCACCAGAAAGTGTAATATTATCTGTATTCCTAAAGCATAATGAAAAAAATTTAAACATCGAGCTGTTACTTCCCAAAAAACTAATTGTTCCCGCAGTCATCCACTGTACGTAGATACATTCGGTGTGAAGAATGCTATGTGCACAGCACTAGCGATTTTCTTCTAGAATATGTTGCCGCTCCAACAGATTTCTTGTCAACCTACTAGCGAAAGAAATTGTAAACATTAGCGCACACCAAAGTCACCAGAAAGTGTAATATTATCTGTATTCTTAAAGCATAATGAAAAAAATTTAAACATCGAGCTGTTACTTCCCAAAAAACTAATTGTTCCCGCAGTCATCCACTGTACGTAGATACATTCGGTGTGAAGAATGCTATGTGCACAGCACTAGCGATTTTGTTCTAGGATATGTTGCCGCTCCAACAGATCTCATGTCAACCTGCTAACGAAAGAAAGTATAAACATTAGCACACTCCAAGGTCACCAGGATGTGTGATATTTACTGAATTCTTAAAGCATAATGAAAAAAATTTAAACATCGAGCTGTTACTTCCCAAAAAACTAATTGTTCCCGCAGTCATCCACTGTACGTAGATACATTCGGTGTGAAGAATGCTATGTGCACAGCACTAGCGATTTTCTTCTAGAATATGTTGCCGCTCCAACAGATTTCTTGTCAACCTGCTAACGAAAGAAAATGTAAACATTAGCGCACTCCAAAGTCACCAGAAAGTGTAATATTATCTGTATTCTTAAAGCATAATGAAAAAAATTTAAACATCGAGCTGATACTTCCCAAAAAACTAATTGTTCCCGCAGTCATCCACTGTACGTAGATACATTCGGTGTGAAGAATGCTATGTGCACAGCAGTAGCGATTTTGTTCTAGGATATGTTGCCGCTCCAACAGATCCCATGTCAACCTGCTAACGAAAGAAAATTTATACAGTAGCACACTCCAAGGTCACCAGGATGTGTGATATTTACTGTATTCTTAAAGCATAATGAAAAAAATTTAAACATCGAGCTGTTACTTCCCAAAAAACTAATTGTTCCCGCAGTCATCCACTGTACGTAGATACATTCGAAGTGAAGAATGCTATGTGCACAGAACTAGCGATTTTCTTCTAGGATATGTTGCCGCTCCAACAGATCTCATGTCAACCTGCTAACGAAAGAAAATTTAAACACTAGCACACTCCAAGGTCACCAGGATGTGTAATATTTACTGTATTCTAAAAGCATGATGAAAAAAATTTAAACATCTAGCTGTTACTTCCCAAACACTAGTTGTTCCCGCAGTCATCCACTGTACGTAGATACATTCGGTGTGAAGAATGCTATGTGCACAGCACTAGCGATTTTCTTCTAGAATATGTTGCCGCTCCAACAGATTTCTTGTCAACCTGCTAACGAAAGAAAATGTAAACATTAGCGCACTCCTAAGTCACCAGAAAGTGTAATATTATCTGTATTCTTAAAGCATAATGAAAAAAATTTAAACATCGAGCTGATACTTCCCAAAAAACTAATTGTTCCCGCAATCATCCACTGTACGAAGATACATTCGGTGTGAAGAATGCTATGTGCACAGCACTAGCGATTTTGTTCTAGGATATGTTGCCGCTGCAACAGATCTCATGTCAACCTGCTAACGAAAGAAAATTTAAACATTAGCACACTCCAAGGTCACCAGTATGTGTGATATTTACTGTATTCTTAAAGCATCACGAAAAAAATTTAAACATCGAGCTGTTACTTCCCAAAAAACTAATTGTTCCCGCAGTCATCCACTGTACGTAGATACATTCGGTGTGAAGAATGCTATGTGCACAGCACTAGCGATTTTCTTCTAGAATATGTTGCCGCTTGTAATGGTCCGCCTGGTCGTAGATATTGCTAATTTCTATAATCGCACTATTTCACTCCAATTTACGGAGCTTGTTAGCACTTGATGTTAGGTTGTCGCCATTACAATGTATTGTATTGTAGTAATCGCTGCTGCTTGCTGGATAGCTGCTGTGTCTCGATGCTGATGCTGGCTCTAAATCTGGTTGTCTAGGGTAAACGCGTGAGGTCCCGTGTTTTTCATGAGCTTTTGATGATAAAGGACGTGCGAAACCAACACATATGTAAACATCAAACATTTATTACTTTGGTGGCCATATTTATTCCACTGTCCACCAAAGACCATAACACAACACAAAGTAGTACTTCCATTACATGTTCTTTGCATTGTTTTTCCATCCCAAACAATAACACAGAAACACACTTCACCAAAGTGACATTCCGACTGCCCCCCCGACCCTTCTTCATATTAATTATTTAAGATGAACTTAGTGTTTTTACATGATGACATTTGCTGTATCAGTGATCAAGTGATATTAACTTTTGTGTGGGTCAGTTATCCAGTGTAATTTAATGGGTTGACTGTTTATGGAGACATGTTATGCAATCATTGTTAACATACACAATAACTTTTCTATAATCATCAATACTCATTAAACTGGTTGAATTTGGAAGGGATCGCATACTTCATTAAAGTAAAGCCATTAATATGTTCCGTTACACGCTCCAACAGATTTCTTGTCAACCTGCTAACGAAAGAAAATGTAAACATTAGCGCACTCCAAAGTCACCAGAAAGTGTAATATTATCTGTATTCCTAAAGCATAATGAAAAAAATTTAAACATCGAGCTGTTACTTCCCAAAAAACTAATTGTTCCCGCAGTCATCCACTGTACGTAGATACATTCGGTGTGAAGAATGCTATGTGCACAGCACTAGCGATTTTCTTCTAGAATATGTTGCCGCTCCAACAGATTTCTTGTCAACCTGCTAACGAAAGAAATTGTAAACATTAGCGCACACCAAAGTCACCAGAAAGTGTAATATTATCTGTATTCTTAAAGCATAATGAAAGAAATTTAAACATCGAGCTGTTACTTCCCAAAAAACTAATTGTTCCCGCAGTCATCCACTGTACGTAGATACATTCGGTGTGAAGAATGCTATGTGCACAGCACTAGCGATTTTCTTCTAGAATATGTTGCCGCTCCAACAGATTTCTTGTCAACCTGCTAACGAAAGAAAATGTAAACATTAGCGCACTCCAAAGTCACCAGAAAGTGTAATATTATCTGTATTCTTAAAGCATAATGAAAAAAATTTAAACATCGAGCTGATACTTCCCAAAAAACTAATTGTTCCCGCAGTCATCCACTGTACGTAGATACATTCGGTGTGAAGAATGCTATGTGCACAGCAGTAGCGATTTTGTTCTAGGATATGTTGCCGCTCCAACAGATCCCATGTCAACCTGCTAACGAAAGAAAATTTATACAGTAGCACACTCCAAGGTCACCAGGATGTGTGATATTTACTGTATTCTTAAAGCAAAATGAAAAAAATTTAAACATCGAGCAGTTACTTCCCAAAAAACTAATTGTTCCCGCAGTCATCCACTGTACGTAGATACATTCGGTGTGAAGAATGCTATGTGCACAGCAGTAGCGATTTTGTTCTAGGATATGTTGCCGCTCCAACAGATCCCATGTCAACCTGCTAACGAAAGAAAATTTATACAGTAGCACACTCCAAGGTCACCAGGATGTGTGATATTTACTGTATTCTTAAAGCAAAATGAAAAAAATTTAAACATCGAGCAGTTACTTCCCAAAAAACTAATTGTTCCCGCAGTCATCCACTGTACGTAGATACATTCGGTGTGAAGAATGCTATGTGCACAGCACTAGCGATTTTCTTCTAGAATATGTTGCCGCTCCAACAGATTTCTTGTCAACCTGCTAACGAAAGAAAGTATAAACATTAGCACACTCCAAGGTCACCAGGATGTGTGATATTTACTGAATTCTTAAAGCATAATGAAAAAAATTTAAACATCGAGCTGTTACTTCCCAAAAAACTAATTGTTCCCGCAGTCATCCACTGTACGTAGATACATTCGGTGTGAAGAATGCTATGTGCACAGCACTAGCGATTTTCTTCTAGAATATGTTGCCGCTCCAACAGATTTCTTGTCAACCTGCTAACGAAAGAAAATGTAAACATTAGCGCACTCCAAAGTCACCAGAAAGTGTAATATTATCTGTATTCTTAAAGCATAATGAAAAAAATTTAAACATCGAGCTGATACTTCCCAAAAAACTAATTGTTCCCGCAGTCATCCACTGTACGTAGATACATTCGGTGTGAAGAATGCTATGTGCACAGCAGTAGCGATTTTGTTCTAGGATATGTTGCCGCTCCAACAGATCCCATGTCAACCTGCTAACGAAAGAAAATTTATACAGTAGCACACTCCAAGGTCACCAGGATGTGTGATATTTACTGTATTCTTAAAGCAAAATGAAAAAAATTTAAACATCGAGCAGTTACTTCCCAAAAAACTAATTGTTCCCGCAGTCATCCACTGTACGTAGATACATTCGGTGTGAAGAATGCTATGTGCACAGAACTAGCGATTTTCTTCTAGGATATGTTGCCGCTCCAACAGATCTCATGTCAACCTGCTAACGAAAGAAAATTTAAACACTAGCACACTCCAAGGTCACCAGGATGTGTAATATTTACTGTATTCTAAAAGCATGATGAAAAAAATTTAAACATCGAGCTGTTACTTCCCAAAAGACTAATTGTTCCCGCAGTCATCCACTGTACGTAGATACATTCGGTGTGAAGAATGCTATGTGCACAGAACTAGCGATTTTCTTCTAGGATATGTTGCCGCTCCAACAGATCTCATGTCAACCTGCTAACGAAAGAAAATTTAAACACTAGCACACTCCAAGGTCACCAGAATGTGTAATATTTACTGTATTCTAAAAGCATGATGAAAAAAATTTAAACATCGAGCTGTTACTTCCCAAAAAACTAATTGTTCCCGCAGTCATCCACTGTACGTAGATACATTCGGTGTGAAGAATGCTATGTGCACAGAACTAGCGATTTTCTTCTAGAATATGTTGCCGCTCCAACAGATTTCTTGTCAACCTGCTAACGAAAGAAAAGTTAAACATTAGCGCACCCCAAAGTCACCAGAAAGTGTAATATTATCTGTATTCTTAAAGCATAATGAAAAAAAATTTAAACATCGAGCTGTTACTTCCCAAACACTAATTGTTCCCGCAGTCATCCACTGTACGTAGATACATTCGGTGTGAAGAATGCTATGTGCACAGCACTAGCGATTTTCTTCTAGAATATGTTGCCGCTCCAACAGATTTCTTGTCAACCTGCTAACGAAAGAAAATGTAAACATTAGCGCACTCCAAAGTCACCAGAAAGTGTTATATTATCTGTATTCTTAAAGCATTATGAAAAAAATTTAAACATCGAGCTGTTACTTCCCAAAAAACTAATTGTTCCCGCAGTCATGCACTGTACGTAGATACATTCGGTGTGAAGAATGCTATGTGCACAGCACTAGCGATTTTCTTCTAGAATATGTTGCCGCTCCAACAGATCTCATGTCAACCTGATAACGAAAGAAAATTTAAACATTAGCACACTCCAAGGTCACCAGGATGTGTAATATTTACTGTATTCTTAAAGCATAATGAAAAAAATTTAAACATCGAGCTGTTACTTCCCAAAAAACTAATTGTTCCCGCAGTCATCCACTGTACGTAGATACATTCGGTGTGAAGAATGCTATGTGCACAGCACTAGCAATTTTCTTCTAGAATATGTTGCCGCTCCAACAGATTTCTTGTCAACCTGCTAACGAAAGAAAATTTAAACATTAGCACGCTCCAAGGTCACCAGGATCCCAAAAAACTAATTGTTCCCGCAGTCATCCACTGTACGTAGATACATTCGGTGTGAAGAATGCTATGTGCACAGCACTAGCGATTTTCTTCTAGAATATGTTGCCGCTCCAACAGATTTCTTGTCAACCTGCTAACGAAAGAAAATGTAAACTTTAGCGCACTCCAAATTCACCAGAAAGTGTAATATTATCTGTATTCTTAAAGCATAATGAAAAAAATTTAAACATCGATTTGTTACTTCCCAAAAAACTAATTGTTCCCGCAGTCATCAACTGTACGTAGATACATTCGGTGTGAAGAAAGCTATGTGCACAGCACTAGCGATTTTGTTCTAGGATATGTTGCCGCTGCAACAGATCTCATGTCAACCTGCTAACGAAAGAAAATTTAAACATTAGCACACTCCAAGGTCACCAGGATGTGTGATATTTACTGTATTCTTAAAGCATAATGGAAAAAATTTAAACATCGAGCTGTTACTTCCCAAAAAACTAATTGTTCCCGCAGTCATCCACTGTACGTAGATACATTCGGTGTGAAGAAACCTATGTGCACAGCACTAGCGATTTTCTTCTAGAATATGTTGCCGCTGCAACAGATCTCATGTCAATCTGCTAACGAAAGAAAATTTAAACATTAGCACACTCCAAGGTCACCAGTATGTGTGATATTTACTGTATTCTTAAAGCATCACGAAAAGAATTTAAACATCGAGCTGTTACTTCCCAAAAAACTAATTGTTCCCGCAGTCATCCACTGTACGTAGATACATTCGGTGTGAAGAATGCTATGTGCACAGCACTAGCGATTTTCTTCTAGAATATGTTGCCGCTTGTAATGGTCCGCCCGGTCGTAGATATTGCTAATTTCTATAATCGCACTATTTCACTCCAATTTACGGAGCTTGTTAGCACTTGATGTTAGGTTGGCGCCATTACAATGTATTGTATTGTAGTAATCGCTGCTGCTTGCTGGATAGCTGCTGTGTCTCGATGCTGATGCTGGCTCTAAATCTGGTTGTCTAGGGTAAACGCGTGAGGTCCCGTGTTTTTCATGAGCTTTTGATGATAAAGGACGTGCGAAACCAACACATATGTAAACATCAAACATGTATTACTTTGGTGGCCATATTTATTCCACTGTCCACCAAAGACCATAACACAACACAAAGTAGTACTTCCATTACATGTTCTTAGCATTGTTTTTCCATCCCAAACAATAACACAGAAACACACTTCACCAAAGTGACATTCCGACTGCCCCCCCGACCCTTCTTGCTGCTTGTATTTATAACATTGTGAAAGAACTACTAAAAAGAGATATAGTTTATAAGTCACATGTACATCTGTTATCATAATTTGTGCAGAAAAGTTTTTAATTTGCTTCGAGTGACATAATTTAACATGTTATTAAAATGACAGACAGATTTGTTGACTTGACAGAATAATTCTTTGTTACAAAAAGGTCGTTTTTTAAAAGTTTGTCAATTGACTTCTCTAATTTGCATAAATAGGTAAGTAACATGAATTATTAAGAATTACATTGGTTTTCGTCTAAAATAGGATTGATTACGTGAATACTGAGTGAAAACGCTCCTAGTGAACAAATAGGTTTCACTGGGTGATTTTTATTTAAGGAGATCCAAAATACCTAAGTTGGCCACTATTTTTCGTACTTCATATTAATTATTTAAGATGAACTTAGTGTTTTTACATGATGACATTTGCTGTATCAGTGATCAAGTGATATTAACTTTTGTGTGGGTCAGTTATTCAGTGTAATTTAATGGGTTGACTGTTTATGGAGACATGTTATGCAGTCATTGTTAACATACACAATAACTTTTCTATAATCATAAATACTCATTAAACTGGTTGAATTTGGAAGGGATCGCATACTTCATTAAAGTAAAGCCATTAATATGTTCCGTTACACGCTCCAACAGATTTCTTGTCAACCTGCTAACGAAAGAAAATGTAAACATTAGCGCACTCCAAAGTCACCAGAAAGTGTAATATTATCTGTATTCCTAAAGCATAATGAAAAAAATTTAAACATCGAGCTGTTACTTCACAAAAAACTAATTGTTCCCGCAGTCATCCACTGTACGTAGATACATTCGGTGTGAAGAATGCTATGTGCACAGCACTAGCGATTTTGTTCTAGGATATGTTGCCGCTCCAACAGATCTCATGTCAACCTGCTAACGAAAGAAAGTATAAACATTAGCACACTCCAAGGTCACCAGGATGTGTGATATTTACTGAATTCTTAAAGCATAATGAAAAAAATTTAAACATCGAGCTGTTACTTCCCAAAAAACTAATTGTTCCCGCAGTCAACCACTGTACGTAGATACATTCGGTGTGAAGAATGCTATGTGCACAGCACTAGCGATTTTCTTCTAGAATATGTTGCCGCTCCAACAGATTTCTTGTCAACCTGCTAACAAAAGAAAATGTAAACATTAGCGCACTCCAAAGTCACCAGAAAGTGTAATATTATCTGTATTCTTAAAGCATAATGAAAAAAATTTAAACATCGAGCTGATACTTCCCAAAAAACTAATTGTTCCCGCAGTCATCCACTGTACGTAGATACATTCGGTGTGAAGAATGCTATGTGCACAGCACTAGCGATTTTGTTCTAGGATATGTTGCCGCTCCAACATATCCCATGTCAACCTGCTAACGAAAGAAAATTTATACAATAGCACACTCCAAGGTCACCAGGATGTGTGATATTTACTGTATTCTTAAAGCATAATGAAAAAAATTTAAACATCGAGCTGTTACTTCCCAAAAAACTAATTGTTCCCGCAGTCATCCACTGTACGTAGATACATTCGAAGTGAAGAATGCTATGTGCACAGCACTAGCGATTTTGTTCTAGGATATGTTGCCGCTCCAACAGATCTCATGTCAACCTGCTAACGAAAGAAAATTTAAACACTAGCACACTCCAAGGTCACCAGGATGTGTAATATTTACTGTATTCTAACAGCATGATGAAAAAATTTTAAACATCGAGCTGTTACTTCCCAAAAAACTAATTGTTCCCGCAGTCATCCACTGTACGTAGATACATTCGGTGTGAAGAATGCTATGTGCACAGCACTAGCGATTTTGTTCTAGGATATGTTGCCGCTCCAACAGATCTCATGTCAACCTGCTAACGAAAGAAAGTATAAACATTAGCACACTCCAAGGTCACCAGGATGTGTGATATTTACTGAATTCTTAAAGCATAATGAAAAAAATTTAAACATCGAGCTGTTACTTCCCAAAAAACTAATTGTTCCCGCAGTCATCCACTGTACGTAGATACATTCGGTGTGAAGAATGCTATGTGCACAGCACTAGCGATTTTCTTCTAGAATATGTTGCCGCTCCAACAGATTTCTTGTCAACCTGCTAACGAAAGAAAATGTAAACATTAGCGCACTCCAAAGTCACCAGAAAGTGTAATATTATCTGTATTCTTAAAGCATAATGAAAAATATTTAAACATGGAGCTGATACTTCCCAAAAAACTAATTGTTCCCGCAGTCATCCACTGTACGTAGATACATTCGGTGTGAAGAATGCTATGTGCACAGCACTAGCGATTTTGTTCTAGGATATGTTGCCGCTCCAACAGATCCCATGTCAACCTGCTAACGAAAGAAAATTTATACAGTAGCACACTCCAAGGTCACCAGGATGTGTGATATTTACTGTATTCTTAAAGCATAATGAAAAAAATTTAAACATCGAGCTGTTACTTCCCAAAAAACTAATTGTTCCCGCAGTCATCCACTGTACGTAGATACATTCGAAGTGAAGAATGCTATGTGCACAGCACTAGCGATTTTGTTCTAGGATATGTTGCCGCTCCAACAGATCTCATGTCAACCTGCTAACGAAAGAAAATTTAAACACTAGCACACTCCAAGGTCACCAGGATGTGGAATATTTACTGTATTCTAACAGCATGATGAAAAAAATTTAAACATCGAGCTGTTACTTCCCAAAAAACTAATTGTTCCCGCAGTCATCCACTGTACGTAGATACATTCGGTGTGAAGAATGCTATGTGCACAGAACTAGCGATTTTCTTCTAGAATATGTTGCCGCTCCGACGGATTTCTTGTCAACCTGCTAACGAAAGAAAATTTAAACATTAGCACACTCCAAGGTCACCAGGATGTGTAATATTTACTGTATTCTTAAAGCATAATGAAAAAAAATTTAAACATCGAGCTGTTACTTCCCAAACACTAATTGTTCCCGCAGTCATCCACTGTACGTAGATACATTCGGTGTGAAGAATGCTATGTGCACAGCACTAGCGATTTTCTTCTAGAATATGTTGCCGCTCCAACAGATTTCTTGTCAACCTGCTAACGAAAGAAAATGGAAACATTAGCGCACTCCTAAGTCACCAGAAAGAGTAATATTATCTGTATTCTTAAAGCATAATGAAAAAAATTTAAACGTCGAGCTGATACTTCCCAAAAAACTAATTGTTCCCGCAGTCATCCACTGTACGTAGATACATTCGGTGTGAAGAATGCTATGTGCACAGCACTAGCGATTTTGTTCTAGGATATGTTGCCGCTCCAACAGATCTCATGTCAACCTGCTAACGAAAGAAAATTTAAACATTAGCACACTCCAAGGTCACCAGTATGTGTGATATTTACTGTATTCTTAAAGCATCACGAAAAAAATTTAAACATCGAGCTGTTACTTCCCAAAAAACTAATTGTTCCCGCAGTCATCCACTGTACGTAGATACATTCGGTGTGAAGAATGCTATGTGCACAGAACTAGCGATTTTCTTCTAGAATATGTTGCCGCTCCGACAGATTTCTTGTCAACCTGCTAACGAAAGAAAATGTAAACATTAGCACACTCCAAGGTCACCAGAAAGTGTAATATTATCTGTATTCTTAAAGCATAATGAAAAAAAATTTAAACATCGAGCTGTTACTTCCCAAACACTAATTGTTCCCGCAGTCATCCACTGTACGTAGATACATTCGGTGTGAAGAATGCTATGTGCACAGCACTAGCGATTTTCTTCTAGAATATGTTGCCGCTCCAACAGATTTCTTGTCAACCTGCTAACGAAAGAAAATGGAAACATTAGCGCACTCCTAAGTCACCAGAAAGAGTAATATTATCTGTATTCTTAAAGCATAATGAAAAAAATTTAAACGTCGAGCTGATACTTCCCAAAAAACTAATTGTTCCCGCAGTCATCCACTGTACGTGGATACATTCGGTGTGAAGAATGCTATGTGCACAGCACTAGCGATTTTGTTCTAGGATATGTTGCCGCTCCAACAGATCTCATGTCAACCTGCTAACGAAAGAAAATTTAAACCTTAGCACACTCCAAGGTCACCAGTATGTGTGATATTTACTGTATTCTTAAAGCATCACGAAAAAAATTTAAACATCGAGCTGTTACTTCCCAAAAAACTAATTGTTCCCGCAGTCATCCACTGTACGTAGATACATTCGGTGTGAAGAATGCTATGTGCACAGCACTAGCGATTTTGTTCTAGGATATGTTGCCGCTCCAACAGATCTCATGTCAACCTGCTAACGAAAGAAAATTTAAACATTAGCACACTACAATGTCACCAGAAAGTGTAATATTTACTGTATTCTTAAAGCATAATGAAAAAATGTAAACATCGAGCTGTTACTTCCCAAAAAACTAATTGTTCCCGCAGTCATCCACTGTACGCAGATACATTCGGTGTGAAGAATGCTATGTGCACAGCACTAGCGATTTTGTTCTAGGATATGTTGCCGCTCCAACAGATCTCATGTCAACCTGCTAACGAAAGAAAATTTAAACATTAGCACACTCCAAGGTCACCAGGATGTGTAATATTTACTGTATTCTTAAAGCATAATGAAAAAATGTAAACATCGAGCTGTTACTTCCCAAAAAACTAATTGTTCCCGCAGTCGTCCACTGTACGCAGATATATTCGGTGTGAAGAAAGCTATGTGCACAGCACTAGCGATTTTGTTATAGGATATGTTGCCGCTCCAACAGATCTCATGTGAACCTGCTAACGAAAGAAAATTTAAACATTAGCACACTCCAAGGTCAACAGGATGTGTAATATTTACTGTATTCTTAAAGCATAATGAAAAAAATTTAAACATCGAGCTGTTACTTCCCAAAAAACTAATTGTTCCCGCAGTCATCCACTGTACGTAGATACATTCGGTGTGAAGAATGCTATGTGCACAGCACTAGCGATTTTGTTCTAGAATATGTTGCCGCTCAAACAGATTTCTTGTCAACCTGCTAACGAAAGAAAATGTAAACATTAGCGCACTCCAAAGTCACCAGAAAGTGTAATATTATCTGTATTCTTAAAGCATAATGAAAAAAATTTAAACATCGAGCTGTTACTTCCCAAAAAACTAATTGTTCCCGCAGTCATCCACCGTACGTAGATACATTCGGTGTGAAGAATGCTATGTGCACAGCACTAGCGATTTTCTTCTAGGATATGTTGCCGCTCCAACAGATCCCATGTCAACCTGCTAACGAAAGAAAATTTATACAGTAGCACACTCCAAGGTCAACAGGATGTGTGATATTTACTGTATTCTTAAAGCATAATGAAAAAAATTTAAACATCGAGCTGTTACTTCCCAAAAAATAATTGTTCCCGCAGTCATCCACTGTACGTAGATACATTCGAAGTGAAGAATGCTATGTGCACAGCACTAGCGATTTTGTTCTAGAATATGTTGCCGCTCAAACAGATTTCTTGTCAACCTGCTAACGAAAGAAAATGTAAACATTAGCGCACTCCAAAGTCACCTGAAAGTGTAATATTATCTGTATTCTTAAAGCATAATGAAAAAAATTTAAACATCGAGCTGTTACTTCCCAAAAAACTAATTGCTCCTGCAGTCATCCACTGTACGTAGATACATTCGGTGCGAAGAATGCTATGTGCACAGTACTAGCGATTTTCTTCTAGAATATGTTGCCGCTCAAACAGATTCCTTGTCAACCTGCTAACGAAAGAAAATTTAAACATTAGCGCACTCCAAAGTCACCAGAAAGTGTAATATTATCTGTATTCTTAAAGCGAGATGAAACAATTTAAACATCGAGCTGTTACTTCCCAAAAAACTAATTGTTCCCGCAGTCATCCACTGTACGTAGATACATTCGGAGTGAAGAATGCTATGTGCACAGCACTAGCGATTTTCTTCTAGAATATGTGGCCGCTCCAACAGATTTCTTGTCAACCTGCTAACGAAAGAAAAGTTAAACCTTAGCACACTCCAAGGTCACCAGGATGTGTAATATTTACTGTATTCTTAAAGCATAATGAAAAAAATTTAAACATCGAGCTGTTACTTCCCAAAAAACTAATTGTTCCCGCAGTCATCCACTGTACGTAGATACATTCGGTGTGAAGAATGCTATGTGCACAGCACTAGCGATTTTGTTCTAGGATATGTTGCCGCTCCAACAGATCTCATGTCAACCTGCTAACGAAAGAAAATTTAAACATTAGCACACTCCAAGGTCACCAGGATGTGTAATATTTACTGTATCCTTAAAGCATAATGAATAAAATTTAAACATCGAGCTGTTACTTCCCAAAAAATTAATTGTTCCCGCAGTCATCCACTGTACGTAGATACATTCGGTGTAAAGAATGCTATGTGCACAGCACTAGCGATTTTGTTCTAGGATATGTTGCCGCTCCAACAGATCTCATGTCAACCTGCTAACGAAAGAAAATTTAAACATTAGCACACTCGAAGGTCACCAGGATGTGTGATATTTACTGTATTCTTAAAGCATCATGAAAAAAATTTAAACATCGAGCTGTTACTTCCCAAAAAACTAATTGTTCCCGCAGTCATCCACTGTACGTAGATACATTCGGTGTGAAGAAGGCTATGTGCACAGCACCAGCGATTTTCTTCTAGAATATGTTGCCGCTCCAACAGATTTCATGTCAACCTGCTAACGAAAGAAAATGTAAACATTAGCGCACTCCAAAGTCACCAGAAAGTGTAATATTATCTGTATTCTTAAAGCATAATGAAAAAAATTTAAACATCGAGCTGTTACTTCCCAAAAAACTATTTGTTCCCGCAGTCATCCACTGTACGTAGATACATTCGGTGTGAAGAATTCTATGTGCACAGCACTAGCGATTTTGTTCTAGGATATGTTGCCGCTCCAACAGATCTCATGTCAACCTGCTAACGAAAGAAAATTTAAACATTAGCACACTCCAAGGTCACCAGGATATGTGATATTTACTGTATTCTTAAAGCATCATGAAAAAAATTTAAACATCGAGCTGTTACTTCCCAAAAAACTAATTGTTCCCGCAGTCATCCACTGTACGTAGATACATTCGGTGTGAAGAATGCTATGTGCACAGCACTAGCGATTTTGTTCTAGGATATGTTGCCGCTCCAACAGATCTCATGTCAACCTGCTAACGAAAGAATATTTAAACATTAGCACACTCCAAGGTCACCAGGATGTGTAATATTTACTGTATTCTTAAAGCATCATGAAAAAAATTTAAACATCGAGCTGTTACTTCCCAAAAAACTAATTGTTCCCGCAGTCATACAGTGTACGTAGATACATTCGGTGTGAAAAATGCTATGTGCACAGCACTAGCGATTTTCTTCTAGAACATGTTGCCGCTTCAACAGATCTCATGTCAACATTCTAACGAAAGAAAATTTAAACATTAGCACACTCCAAGGTCACCAGAATGTGTAATATTTACTGTATTCTTAAAGCACAATGAAAAAAATTTAAACATCGAGCTGTTACTTCCCAAAAAACTAATTGTTCCCGCAGTCATACACTGTACGTAGATACATTCGGTGTGAAGAATGCTATGTGCACAGCAGTAGCGATTTTCTTCTAGAATATGTTGCCGCTCCAACAGATCTCATGTAAACCTGCTAACGAAAGAAAATGTAAACATTAGCACACTCCAAAGTCACCAGGATGTGTAATATTTACTGTATTCTTAAAGCATAATGAAAAAAATTTAAACATCGAGCTGTAACAACCCCAAAAAACTAATTGTTCCCGCAGTCATCCACTGTACGTAGATACATTCGGTGTGAAGAATGCTATGTGCACAGCACTAGCGATTTTCTTCTAGAATATGTTGCCGCTCCAACAGATTTCTTGTCAACCTGCTAACGAAAGGAAAAAGTAAACTTTAGCGCACTCCAAAGTCACCAGAAAGTGTAATATTATCTGTATTCTTAAAGCATAATGAAAAAATTTAAACATCGAGCTGTTACGTCCCAAAAAACTAATTTTTCCCGCAGTCATCCACAGTACGTAGATACATTCGGTGTGAAGAAAGCTATGTGCACAGCACTAGCGATTTTGTTCTAGGATATGTTGCCGCACCAACAGATCTCATGTCAACCTGCTAACGAAAGAAAATTTAAACACTAGCACACTCCAAGGTCACCAGGATGTGTAATATTTACTGTATTCTAAAAGCATGAAAAAAAATTTAAACATCGAGCTGTTACTTCCCAAAAAACTAATTGTTCCCGCAGTCATCCACTGTACGTAGATACATTCGGTGTGAAGAATGCTATGTGCACAGCACTAGCGATTTTCTTCTAGAATATGTTGCCGCTCCAAGAGATTTCTTGTCAACCTGCTAACGAAAGAAAAGTTAAACATTAGCACACTCCAACGTCACCAGGATGTGTAATATTTACTGTATTCTTAAAGCATAATGAAAAAAATTAAACATCGAGCTGTTACTTCCCAAAAAACTAATTGTTCCCGCAGTCATCCACTGTACGTAGATACATTCGGTGTGAAGAATGCTATGTGCACAGCACTAGTGATTTTCTTCTAGCATATGTTGCCGCTCAAACAGATTCCTTGTCAACCTGCTAACGAAAGAAAATGTAAACATTAGCGCACTCCAAAGTCACCAGAAAGTGTAATATTATCTGTATTCTTAAAGCATAATGAAAAAAAATTAAACATCGAGCTGTTACTTCCCAAAAATCTAATTGTTCCCGCAGTCATCCACTGTACGTAGATACATTCGGTGTAAAGAATGCTATGTGCACAGCACTAGCGATTTTGTTCTAGGATATGTTGCCGCTGCAACAGATCTCATGTCAACCTGCTAACGAAAGAAAATTTAAACATTAGCACACTCCAAGGTCACCAGGATGTGTAATAATTAATGTATTCTTAAAGCATAATGAATAAAATTTAAACATCGAGCTGTTACTTCCCAAAAAATTAATTGTTCCCGCAGTCATCCACTGTACGTTTATACATTCGGTGTGAAGAGTGCTATGTGCACAGCACTAGCGATTTTGTTCTAGGATATGTTGCCGCTCCAACAGATCTCATGTCAACCTGCTAACGAAAGAAAATTTAAACCTTAGCACACTCCAAGGTCACCAGGATGTGTAATATTTACTGTATTCTTAAAGCATAATGAAAAAAATTTAAACATCGAGCTGTTACTTCCCAAAAAACTAATTGTTCCCGCAGTCATCCACTGTACGTAGATACATTCGGTGTAAAGAATGCTATGTGCACAGCACTAGCGATTTTGTTCTAGGATATGTTGCCGCTCCAACAGATCTCATGTCAACCTGCTAACGAAAGAAAATTTAAACATTAGCACACTCCAAGGTTACCAGTATGTGTGATATTTACTGTATTCTTAAAGCATCATGAAAAAAATTTAAACATCGAGCTGTTACTTCCCAAAAAACTAATTGTTCCCGCAGTCATCCATTGTACGTAGATACATTCGGTGTGAAGAATGCTATGTGCACAGCACTAGCGATTTTCTTCTAGAATATGTTGCCGCTCCAACAGATTTCTTGTCAACCTGCTAACGAAAGAAAATGCAAACATTAGCGCACTCCAAAGTCACCAGAAAGTGTAATATTATCTGTATTCTTAAAGCATAATGAAAAAAATTTAAACATCGAGCTGTTACTTCCCAAAAAACTAATTGTTCCCGCAGTCATCCACTGTACGTAGATACATTCGGTGTGAAAAATGCTATGTGCACAGCACTAACGATTTTGTTCTAGGATATGTTGCCGCTCCAACAGATCTCATGTCAACCTGCTAGCGAAAGAAAATTTAAACATTAGCACACTCCAAGGTCACCAGGATGTGTGATATTTACTGCATTCTTAAAGCATCATGAAAAAAATTTAAACATCGGGCTGTTACTTCCCAAAAAACTAATTGTTCCCGCAGTCATCCACTGTACGTAGATACATTCGGTGTGAAGAATGCTATGTGCACAGCACTAGCGATTTTGTTCTAGGATATGTTGCCGCTCCTACACATCTAATGACAACCTGCTAACGAAAGAAAATTTAAACATTAGCACACTCCAAGGTCACCAGGATGTGTAATATTTACTGTATTCTTAAAGCATCATGAAAAAAATTTAAACATCGGGCTGTTACTTCCCAAAAAACTAATTGTTCCCGCAGTCATACACTGTACGTAGATACATTCGGTGAGAAAAATGCTATGTGCAGAGCACTAGGGATTTTCTTCTAGAATATGTTGCCGCTCCAACAGATTTCTTGTCAACCTGCTAACGAAAGAAAATGTAAACATTAGCGCACTCCAAAGTCACCAGAAAGTGTAATATTATCTGTATTCTTAAAGCATCATGAAAAAAATTTAAACATCGAGCTGTTACTTCCCAAAAAACTAATTGTTCCCGCAGTCATCCACTGTACGTAGATACATTCGGTGTGAAGAATGCTATGTGCACAGCACTAGCGATTTTCTTCTAGAACATGTTGCCGCTTCAACAGATCTCATGTCAACATGCTAACGAAAGAAAATTTAAACATTAGCACACTCCAAGGTCACCAGAATGTGTAATATTTACTGTATTCTTAAAGAACAATGAAAAAAATTTAAACATCGAGCTGTTACTTCCCAAAAAACTAATTGTTCCCGCAGTCATCCACTGTACGTAGATACATTCGGTGTGAAGAATGCTATGTGCACAGCACTAGCGATTTTGTTCTAGGATATGTTGCCGCTCCAACAGATCTCATGTCAACCTGCTAACGAAAGAAAATTTAAACATTAGCACACTCCAAGGTCACCAGGATGTGTAATATTTACTGTATCCTTAAAGCATAATGAATAAAATTTAAACATCGAGCTGTTACTTCCCAAAAAATTAATTGTTCCCGCAGTCATCCACTGTACGTAGATACATTCGGTGTAAAGAATGCTATGTGCACAGCACTAGCGATTTTGTTCTAGGATATGTTGCCGCTCCAACAGATCTCATGTCAACCTGCTAACGAAAGAAAATTTAAACATTAGCACACTCGAAGGTCACCAGGATGTGTGATATTTACTGTATTCTTAAAGCATCATGAAAAAAATTTAAACATCGAGCTGTTACTTCCCAAAAAACTAATTGTTCCCGCAGTCATCCACTGTACGTAGATACATTCGGTGTGAAGAAGGCTATGTGCACAGCACCAGCGATTTTCTTCTAGAATATGTTGCCGCTCCAACAGATTTCATGTCAACCTGCTAACGAAAGAAAATGTAAACATTAGCGCACTCCAAAGTCACCAGAAAGTGTAATATTATCTGTATTCTTAAAGCATAATGAAAAAAATTTAAACATCGAGCTGTTACTTCCCAAAAAACTATTTGTTCCCGCAGTCATCCACTGTACGTAGATACATTCGGTGTGAAGAATTCTATGTGCACAGCACTAGCGATTTTGTTCTAGGATATGTTGCCGCTCCAACAGATCTCATGTCAACCTGCTAACGAAAGAAAATTTAAACATTAGCACACTCCAAGGTCACCAGGATATGTGATATTTACTGTATTCTTAAAGCATCATGAAAAAAATTTAAACATCGAGCTGTTACTTCCCAAAAAACTAATTGTTCCCGCAGTCATCCACTGTACGTAGATACATTCGGTGTGAAGAATGCTATGTGCACAGCACTAGCGATTTTGTTCTAGGATATGTTGCCGCTCCAACAGATCTCATGTCAACCTGCTAACGAAAGAATATTTAAACATTAGCACACTCCAAGGTCACCAGGATGTGTAATATTTACTGTATTCTTAAAGCATCATGAAAAAAATTTAAACATCGAGCTGTTACTTCCCAAAAAACTAATTGTTCCCGCAGTCATACAGTGTACGTAGATACATTCGGTGTGAAAAATGCTATGTGCACAGCACTAGCGATTTTCTTCTAGAACATGTTGCCGCTTCAACAGATCTCATGTCAACATTCTAACGAAAGAAAATTTAAACATTAGCACACTCCAAGGTCACCAGAATGTGTAATATTTACTGTATTCTTAAAGCACAATGAAAAAAATTTAAACATCGAGCTGTTACTTCCCAAAAAACTAATTGTTCCCGCAGTCATACACTGTACGTAGATACATTCGGTGTGAAGAATGCTATGTGCACAGCACTAGCGATTTTCTTCTAGAATATGTTGCCGCTCCAACAGATCTCATGTAAACCTGCTAACGAAAGAAAATGTAAACATTAGCACACTCCAAAGTCACCAGGATGTGTAATATTTACTGTATTCTTAAAGCATAATGAAAAAAATTTAAACATCGAGCTGTAACAACCCCAAAAAACTAATTGTTCCCGCAGTCATCCACTGTACGTAGATACATTCGGTGTGAAGAATGCTATGTGCACAGCACTAGCGATTTTCTTCTAGAATATGTTGCCGCTCCAACAGATTTCTTGTCAACCTGCTAACGAAAGGAAAAAGTAAACTTTAGCGCACTCCAAAGTCACCAGAAAGTGTAATATTATCTGTATTCTTAAAGCATAATGAAAAAATTTAAACATCGAGCTGTTACGTCCCAAAAAACTAATTTTTCCCGCAGTCATCCACAGTACGTAGATACATTCGGTGTGAAGAAAGCTATGTGCACAGCACTAGCGATTTTGTTCTAGGATATGTTGCCGCACCAACAGATCTCATGTCAACCTGCTAACGAAAGAAAATTTAAACACTAGCACACTCCAAGGTCACCAGGATGTGTAATATTTACTGTATTCTAAAAGCATGAAAAAAAATTTAAACATCGAGCTGTTACTTCCCAAAAAACTAATTGTTCCCGCAGTCATCCACTGTACGTAGATACATTCGGTGTGAAGAATGCTATGTGCACAGCACTAGCGATTTTCTTCTAGAATATGTTGCCGCTCCAAGAGATTTCTTGTCAACCTGCTAACGAAAGAAAAGTTAAACATTAGCACACTCCAACGTCACCAGGATGTGTAATATTTACTGTATTCTTAAAGCATAATGAAAAAAATTAAACATCGAGCTGTTACTTCCCAAAAAACTAATTGTTCCCGCAGTCATCCACTGTACGTAGATACATTCGGTGTGAAGAATGCTATGTGCACAGCACTAGTGATTTTCTTCTAGCATATGTTGCCGCTCAAACAGATTCCTTGTCAACCTGCTAACGAAAGAAAATGTAAACATTAGCGCACTCCAAAGTCACCAGAAAGTGTAATATTATCTGTATTCTTAAAGCATAATGAAAAAAAATTAAACATCGAGCTGTTACTTCCCAAAAATCTAATTGTTCCCGCAGTCATCCACTGTACGTAGATACATTCGGTGTAAAGAATGCTATGTGCACAGCACTAGCGATTTTGTTCTAGGATATGTTGCCGCTGCAACAGATCTCATGTCAACCTGCTAACGAAAGAAAATTTAAACATTAGCACACTCCAAGGTCACCAGGATGTGTAATAATTAATGTATTCTTAAAGCATAATGAATAAAATTTAAACATCGAGCTGTTACTTCCCAAAAAATTAATTGTTCCCGCAGTCATCCACTGTACGTTTATACATTCGGTGTGAAGAGTGCTATGTGCACAGCACTAGCGATTTTGTTCTAGGATATGTTGCCGCTCCAACAGATCTCATGTCAACCTGCTAACGAAAGAAAATTTAAACCTTAGCACACTCCAAGGTCACCAGGATGTGTAATATTTACTGTATTCTTAAAGCATAATGAAAAAAATTTAAACATCGAGCTGTTACTTCCCAAAAAACTAATTGTTCCCGCAGTCATCCACTGTACGTAGATACATTCGGTGTAAAGAATGCTATGTGCACAGCACTAGCGATTTTGTTCTAGGATATGTTGCCGCTCCAACAGATCTCATGTCAACCTGCTAACGAAAGAAAATTTAAACATTAGCACACTCCAAGGTTACCAGTATGTGTGATATTTACTGTATTCTTAAAGCATCATGAAAAAAATTTAAACATCGAGCTGTTACTTCCCAAAAAACTAATTGTTCCCGCAGTCATCCATTGTACGTAGATACATTCGGTGTGAAGAATGCTATGTGCACAGCACTAGCGATTTTCTTCTAGAATATGTTGCCGCTCCAACAGATTTCTTGTCAACCTGCTAACGAAAGAAAATGCAAACATTAGCGCACTCCAAAGTCACCAGAAAGTGTAATATTATCTGTATTCTTAAAGCATAATGAAAAAAATTTAAACATCGAGCTGTTACTTCCCAAAAAACTAATTGTTCCCGCAGTCATCCACTGTACGTAGATACATTCGGTGTGAAAAATGCTATGTGCACAGCACTAACGATTTTGTTCTAGGATATGTTGCCGCTCCAACAGATCTCATGTCAACCTGCTAGCGAAAGAAAATTTAAACATTAGCACACTCCAAGGTCACCAGGATGTGTGATATTTACTGCATTCTTAAAGCATCATGAAAAAAATTTAAACATCGGGCTGTTACTTCCCAAAAAACTAATTGTTCCCGCAGTCATCCACTGTACGTAGATACATTCGGTGTGAAGAATGCTATGTGCACAGCACTAGCGATTTTGTTCTAGGATATGTTGCCGCTCCTACACATCTAATGACAACCTGCTAACGAAAGAAAATTTAAACATTAGCACACTCCAAGGTCACCAGGATGTGTAATATTTACTGTATTCTTAAAGCATCATGAAAAAAATTTAAACATCGGGCTGTTACTTCCCAAAAAACTAATTGTTCCCGCAGTCATACACTGTACGTAGATACATTCGGTGAGAAAAATGCTATGTGCAGAGCACTAGGGATTTTCTTCTAGAATATGTTGCCGCTCCAACAGATTTCTTGTCAACCTGCTAACGAAAGAAAATGTAAACATTAGCGCACTCCAAAGTCACCAGAAAGTGTAATATTATCTGTATTCTTAAAGCATCATGAAAAAAATTTAAACATCGAGCTGTTACTTCCCAAAAAACTAATTGTTCCCGCAGTCATCCACTGTACGTAGATACATTCGGTGTGAAGAATGCTATGTGCACAGCACTAGCGATTTTCTTCTAGAACATGTTGCCGCTTCAACAGATCTCATGTCAACATGCTAACGAAAGAAAATTTAAACATTAGCACACTCCAAGGTCACCAGAATGTGTAATATTTACTGTATTCTTAAAGAACAATGAAAAAAATTTAAACATCGAGCTGTTACTTCCCAAAAAACTAATTGTTCCCGCAGTCATCCACTGTACGTAGATACATTCGGTGTGAAGAATGCTATGTGCACAGCACTAGCGATTTTGTTCTAGGATATGTTGCCGCTCCAACAGATCTCATGTCAACCTGCTAACGAAAGAAAATTTAAACATTAGCACACTCCAAGGTCACCAGGATGTGTAATATTTACTGTATCCTTAAAGCATAATGAATAAAATTTAAACATCGAGCTGTTACTTCCCAAAAAATTAATTGTTCCCGCAGTCATCCACTGTACGTAGATACATTCGGTGTAAAGAATGCTATGTGCACAGCACTAGCGATTTTGTTCTAGGATATGTTGCCGCTCCAACAGATCTCATGTCAACCTGCTAACGAAAGAAAATTTAAACATTAGCACACTCGAAGGTCACCAGGATGTGTGATATTTACTGTATTCTTAAAGCATCATGAAAAAAATTTAAACATCGAGCTGTTACTTCCCAAAAAACTAATTGTTCCCGCAGTCATCCACTGTACGTAGATACATTCGGTGTGAAGAAGGCTATGTGCACAGCACCAGCGATTTTCTTCTAGAATATGTTGCCGCTCCAACAGATTTCATGTCAACCTGCTAACGAAAGAAAATGTAAACATTAGCGCACTCCAAAGTCACCAGAAAGTGTAATATTATCTGTATTCTTAAAGCATAATGAAAAAAATTTAAACATCGAGCTGTTACTTCCCAAAAAACTATTTGTTCCCGCAGTCATCCACTGTACGTAGATACATTCGGTGTGAAGAATTCTATGTGCACAGCACTAGCGATTTTGTTCTAGGATATGTTGCCGCTCCAACAGATCTCATGTCAACCTGCTAACGAAAGAAAATTTAAACATTAGCACACTCCAAGGTCACCAGGATATGTGATATTTACTGTATTCTTAAAGCATCATGAAAAAAATTTAAACATCGAGCTGTTACTTCCCAAAAAACTAATTGTTCCCGCAGTCATCCACTGTACGTAGATACATTCGGTGTGAAGAATGCTATGTGCACAGCACTAGCGATTTTGTTCTAGGATATGTTGCCGCTCCAACAGATCTCATGTCAACCTGCTAACGAAAGAATATTTAAACATTAGCACACTCCAAGGTCACCAGGATGTGTAATATTTACTGTATTCTTAAAGCATCATGAAAAAAATTTAAACATCGAGCTGTTACTTCCCAAAAAACTAATTGTTCCCGCAGTCATACAGTGTACGTAGATACATTCGGTGTGAAAAATGCTATGTGCACAGCACTAGCGATTTTCTTCTAGAACATGTTGCCGCTTCAACAGATCTCATGTCAACATTCTAACGAAAGAAAATTTAAACATTAGCACACTCCAAGGTCACCAGAATGTGTAATATTTACTGTATTCTTAAAGCACAATGAAAAAAATTTAAACATCGAGCTGTTACTTCCCAAAAAACTAATTGTTCCCGCAGTCATACACTGTACGTAGATACATTCGGTGTGAAGAATGCTATGTGCACAGCACTAGCGATTTTCTTCTAGAATATGTTGCCGCTCCAACAGATCTCATGTAAACCTGCTAACGAAAGAAAATGTAAACATTAGCACACTCCAAAGTCACCAGGATGTGTAATATTTACTGTATTCTTAAAGCATAATGAAAAAAATTTAAACATCGAGCTGTAACAACCCCAAAAAACTAATTGTTCCCGCAGTCATCCACTGTACGTAGATACATTCGGTGTGAAGAATGCTATGTGCACAGCACTAGCGATTTTCTTCTAGAATATGTTGCCGCTCCAACAGATTTCTTGTCAACCTGCTAACGAAAGGAAAAAGTAAACTTTAGCGCACTCCAAAGTCACCAGAAAGTGTAATATTATCTGTATTCTTAAAGCATAATGAAAAAATTTAAACATCGAGCTGTTACGTCCCAAAAAACTAATTTTTCCCGCAGTCATCCACAGTACGTAGATACATTCGGTGTGAAGAAAGCTATGTGCACAGCACTAGCGATTTTGTTCTAGGATATGTTGCCGCACCAACAGATCTCATGTCAACCTGCTAACGAAAGAAAATTTAAACACTAGCACACTCCAAGGTCACCAGGATGTGTAATATTTACTGTATTCTAAAAGCATGAAAAAAAATTTAAACATCGAGCTGTTACTTCCCAAAAAACTAATTGTTCCCGCAGTCATCCACTGTACGTAGATACATTCGGTGTGAAGAATGCTATGTGCACAGCACTAGCGATTTTCTTCTAGAATATGTTGCCGCTCCAAGAGATTTCTTGTCAACCTGCTAACGAAAGAAAAGTTAAACATTAGCACACTCCAACGTCACCAGGATGTGTAATATTTACTGTATTCTTAAAGCATAATGAAAAAAATTAAACATCGAGCTGTTACTTCCCAAAAAACTAATTGTTCCCGCAGTCATCCACTGTACGTAGATACATTCGGTGTGAAGAATGCTATGTGCACAGCACTAGTGATTTTCTTCTAGCATATGTTGCCGCTCAAACAGATTCCTTGTCAACCTGCTAACGAAAGAAAATGTAAACATTAGCGCACTCCAAAGTCACCAGAAAGTGTAATATTATCTGTATTCTTAAAGCATAATGAAAAAAAATTAAACATCGAGCTGTTACTTCCCAAAAATCTAATTGTTCCCGCAGTCATCCACTGTACGTAGATACATTCGGTGTAAAGAATGCTATGTGCACAGCACTAGCGATTTTGTTCTAGGATATGTTGCCGCTGCAACAGATCTCATGTCAACCTGCTAACGAAAGAAAATTTAAACATTAGCACACTCCAAGGTCACCAGGATGTGTAATAATTAATGTATTCTTAAAGCATAATGAATAAAATTTAAACATCGAGCTGTTACTTCCCAAAAAATTAATTGTTCCCGCAGTCATCCACTGTACGTTTATACATTCGGTGTGAAGAGTGCTATGTGCACAGCACTAGCGATTTTGTTCTAGGATATGTTGCCGCTCCAACAGATCTCATGTCAACCTGCTAACGAAAGAAAATTTAAACCTTAGCACACTCCAAGGTCACCAGGATGTGTAATATTTACTGTATTCTTAAAGCATAATGAAAAAAATTTAAACATCGAGCTGTTACTTCCCAAAAAACTAATTGTTCCCGCAGTCATCCACTGTACGTAGATACATTCGGTGTAAAGAATGCTATGTGCACAGCACTAGCGATTTTGTTCTAGGATATGTTGCCGCTCCAACAGATCTCATGTCAACCTGCTAACGAAAGAAAATTTAAACATTAGCACACTCCAAGGTTACCAGTATGTGTGATATTTACTGTATTCTTAAAGCATCATGAAAAAAATTTAAACATCGAGCTGTTACTTCCCAAAAAACTAATTGTTCCCGCAGTCATCCATTGTACGTAGATACATTCGGTGTGAAGAATGCTATGTGCACAGCACTAGCGATTTTCTTCTAGAATATGTTGCCGCTCCAACAGATTTCTTGTCAACCTGCTAACGAAAGAAAATGCAAACATTAGCGCACTCCAAAGTCACCAGAAAGTGTAATATTATCTGTATTCTTAAAGCATAATGAAAAAAATTTAAACATCGAGCTGTTACTTCCCAAAAAACTAATTGTTCCCGCAGTCATCCACTGTACGTAGATACATTCGGTGTGAAAAATGCTATGTGCACAGCACTAACGATTTTGTTCTAGGATATGTTGCCGCTCCAACAGATCTCATGTCAACCTGCTAGCGAAAGAAAATTTAAACATTAGCACACTCCAAGGTCACCAGGATGTGTGATATTTACTGCATTCTTAAAGCATCATGAAAAAAATTTAAACATCGGGCTGTTACTTCCCAAAAAACTAATTGTTCCCGCAGTCATCCACTGTACGTAGATACATTCGGTGTGAAGAATGCTATGTGCACAGCACTAGCGATTTTGTTCTAGGATATGTTGCCGCTCCTACACATCTAATGACAACCTGCTAACGAAAGAAAATTTAAACATTAGCACACTCCAAGGTCACCAGGATGTGTAATATTTACTGTATTCTTAAAGCATCATGAAAAAAATTTAAACATCGGGCTGTTACTTCCCAAAAAACTAATTGTTCCCGCAGTCATACACTGTACGTAGATACATTCGGTGAGAAAAATGCTATGTGCAGAGCACTAGGGATTTTCTTCTAGAATATGTTGCCGCTCCAACAGATTTCTTGTCAACCTGCTAACGAAAGAAAATGTAAACATTAGCGCACTCCAAAGTCACCAGAAAGTGTAATATTATCTGTATTCTTAAAGCATCATGAAAAAAATTTAAACATCGAGCTGTTACTTCCCAAAAAACTAATTGTTCCCGCAGTCATCCACTGTACGTAGATACATTCGGTGTGAAGAATGCTATGTGCACAGCACTAGCGATTTTCTTCTAGAACATGTTGCCGCTTCAACAGATCTCATGTCAACATGCTAACGAAAGAAAATTTAAACATTAGCACACTCCAAGGTCACCAGAATGTGTAATATTTACTGTATTCTTAAAGAACAATGAAAAAAATTTAAACATCGAGCTGTTACTTCCCAAAAAACTAATTGTTCCCGCAGTCATCCACTGTACGTAGATACATTCGGTGTGAAGAATGCTATGTGCACAGCACTAGCGATTTTCTTCTAGAACATGTTGCCGCTTCAACAGATCTCATATCAACATGCTAACGAAAGAAAATGTAAACATTAGCACACTCCAAAGTCACCAGAAAGTGTAATATTATCTGTATTCTTAAAGCATCATGAAAAAAATTTAAACATCGAGCTGTTACTTCCCAAAAAACTAATTGTTCCCGCAGTCATCCACTGTACGTAGATACATTCGGTGTGAAGAATGCTATGTGCACAGCACAAGCGATTTTCTTCTAGAACATGTTGCTGCTTCAACAAATCTCATGTCAACATGCTAACGAAAGAAAATTTAAACATTAGCACACTCCAAGGTCACCAGAATGTGTAATATTTACTGTATTCTTAAAGAACAATGAAAAAAATTTAAACATCGAGCTGTTACTTCCCAAAAAACTAATTGTTCCCGCAGTCATCCACTGTACGTAGATACATTCGGTGTGAAGAATGCTATGTGCACAGCACTAGCGATTTTCTTCTAGAATATGTTGCCGCTCCAACAGATCTCATGTAGACCTGCTAACGAAAGAAAATTTAAACCTTAGCACACTCCAAGGTCACCAGGATGTGTAATATTTACTGTATTCTTAAAGCATAATGAAAAAAATTTTAACATCGAGCTGTTACTTCCCAAAAAACTAATTGTTCCCGCAGTCATCCACTGTACGTAGATACATTCGGTGTGAAGAATGCTATGTGCACAGCACTAGCGATTTTCATCTAGAATATGTTGCCGCTCCAACAGATTTCTTGTCAACCTGCTAACGAAAGGAGAAAGTAAACTTTAGCGCACTCCAAAGTCACCAGAAAGTGTAATATTATCTGTATTCTTAAAGCATAATGAAAAAAATTTAAACATCGAGCTGTTACTTCCCAAAAAACTAATTTTTCCCGCAGTCATCCACTGTACGTAGATACATTCGGTGTGAAGAAAGCTATGTGCACAGCATTAGCGATTTTCTTCTAGGATATGTTGCCGCTCCAACAGATCTCATGTCAATCTGCTAACGACAGAAAATTTAAACACTAGCACACTCCAAGGTCACCAGGATGTGTAATATTTACTGTATTCTAAAAGCAGGATGAAAAAAATTTAAACATCGAGCTGTTACTTCCCAAAAAACTAATTGTTCCCGCAGTCATCCACTGTACGTAGATACATTCGGTGTGAAGAATGCTATGTGCACAGCCCTATCGATTTTCTTCTAGAATATGTTGCCGCTCCAACAGATTTCTTGTCAACCTGCTAACGAAAGAAAAGTTAAACATTAGCACACTCCAACGTCACCAGGATGTGTAATATTTACTGTATACTTAAAGCATAATGAAAAAATTAAACAACGAGCTGTTACTTCCCAAAAAACTAATTGTTCCCGCAGTCATCCACTGTACGTAGATACATTCGGTGTGAAGAATGCTATGTGCACAGCACTAGCGATTTTCTTCTAGAATATGTTGCCGCTCAAACAGATTCCTTGTCAACCTGCTAACGAAAGAAAATGTAAACATTAGCGCACTCCAAAGTCACCAGAAAGTGTAATATTATCTGTATTCTTAAAGCATAATGAAAAAAAATTAAACATCGAGCTGTTACTTCCCAAAAATCTAATTGTTCCCGCAGTCATCCACTGTACGTAGATACATTCGGAGTGAAGAATGCTATGTGCACAGCACTAGCGATTTTGTTCTAGGATATGTTGCCGCTGCAACAGATCTCATGTCAACCTGCTAACGAAAGAAAATTTAAACATTAGCACACTCCAAGATCACCAGGATGTGTAATATTTACTGTATTCTTAAAGCATAATGAATAAAATTTAAACATCGAGCTGTTACTTCCCAAAAAATTAATTGTTCCCGCAGTCATCCACTGTACGTTTATACATTCGGTGTGAAGAGTGCTATGTGCACAGCACTAGCGATTTTGTTCTAGGATATGTTGCCGCTCCAACAGATCTCATGTCAACCTGCTAACGAAAGAAAATTTAAACCTTAGCACACTCCAAGGTCACCAGGATGTGTAATATTTACTGTATTCTTAAAGCATAATGAAAAAAATTTAAACATCGAGCTGTTACTTCCCAAAAAACTAATTGTTCCCGCAGTCATCCACTGTACGTAGATACATTCGGTGTAAAGAATGCTATGTGCACAGCACTAGCGATTTTGTTCTAGGATATGTCGCCGCTCCAACAGATCTCATGTCAACCTGCTAACGAAAGAAAATTTAAACATTAGCACACTCCAAGGTTACCAGTATGTGTGATATTTACTGTATTCTTAAAGCATCATGAAAAAAATTTAAACATCGGGCTGTTACTTCCCAAAAAACTAATTGTTTCCGCAGTCATCCATTGTACGTAGATACATTCGGTGTGAAGAATGCTATGTGCACAGCACTAGCGATTTTCTTCTAGAATATGTTGCCGCTCCAACAGATTTCTTGTCAACCTGCTAACGAAAGAAATTTTAAACTTTAGCGCACTCCAAAGTCACCAGAAAGTGTAATATTATCTGTATTCTTAAAGCATAATGAAAAAAATTTAAACATCGAGCTGTTACTTCCCAAAAAACTAATTGTTCCCGCAGTCATCCACTGTACGTAGATACATTCGGTGTGAAAAATGCTATGTGCACAGCACTAACGATTTTGTTCTAGGATATGTTGCCGCTCCAACAGATCTCATGTCAACCTGTTAGCGAAAGAAAATTTAAACATTAGCACAATCCAAGGTCACCAGGATGTGTGATATTTACTGCATTCTTAAAGCATCATGAAAAAAATTTAAACATCGGGCTGTTACTTCCCAAAAAACTAATTGTTCCCGCAGTCATCCACTGTACGTAGATACATTCGGTGTGAAGAATGCTATGTGCACAGCACTAGCGATTTTGTTCTAGGATATGTTGCCGCTCCAACAGATCTCATGACAACCTGCTAACGAAAGAAAATTTAAACATTAGCACACTCCAAGGTCACCAGGATGTGTAACATTTACTGTATTCTTAAAGCATCATGAAAAAAATTTAAACATCGGGCTGTTACTTCCCAAAAAACTAATTGCTCCCGCGGTCATACACTGTACGTAGATACATTCGGTGTGAAAAATGCTATGTGCAGAGCACTAGGGATTTTCTTCTAGAATATGTTGCCGCTCCAACAGATTTCTTGTCAACCTGCTAACGAAAGAAAATGTAAACATTAGCGCACTCCAAAGTCACCAGAAAGTGTAATATTATCTGTATTCTTATAGCATCATGAAAAAAATTTAAACATCGAGCTGTTACTTCCCAAAAAACTAATTGTTCCCGCAGTCATCCACTGTACGTAGATACATTCGGTGTGAAGAATGCTATGTGCACAGCACTTGCGATTTTCTTCTAGAACATGTTGCCGCTTCAACAGATCTCATGTCAACATGCTAACGAAAGAAAATTTAAACATTAGCACACTACAAGGTCACCAGAATGTGTAATATTTACTGTATTCTTAAAGAACAATGAAAAAAATTTAAACATCGAGCTGTTACTTCCCAAAAAACTAATTGTTCCCGCAGTCATCCACTGTACGTAGATACATTCGGTGTGAAGAATGCTATGTGCACAGCACTAGCGATTTTCTTCTAGAATATGTTGCCGCTCCAACAGATCTCATGTAGACCTGCTAACGAAAGAAAATTTAAACATTAGCACACTCCAAGGTCACTAGGATGTCTAATATTTACTGTATTCTTAAAGCATAATGAAAAAAATTTTAACATCGAGCTGTTACTTCCCAAAAAACTAATTGTTCCCGCAGTCATCCACTGTACGTAGATACATTCGGTGTGAAGAATGCTATGTGCACAGCACTAGCGATTTTCATCTAGAATATGTTGCCGCTCCAACAGATTTCTTGTCAACCTGCTAACGAAAGGAGAAAGTAAACTTTAGCGCACTCCAAAGTCACCAGAAAGTGTAATATTATCTGTATTCTTAAAGCATACTGAAAAAAATTTAAACATCGAGCTGTTACTTCCCAAAAAACTAATTTTTCCCGCAGTCATCCACTGTACGTAGATACATTCGGTGTGAAGAAAGCTATGTGCACAGCACTAGCGATTTTGTTCTAGGGTATGTTGCCGCTCCAACAGATCTCATGTCAATCTGCTAACGACAGAAAATTTAAACACTAGCACACTCCAAGGTCACCAGGATGTGTAATATTTACTGTATTCTAAAAGCATGATGAAAAAAATTTAAACATCGAGCTGTTACTTCCCAAAAAACTAATTGTTCCCGCAGTCATCCACTGTACGTAGATACATTCGGTGTGAAGAATGCTATGTGCACAGCACTAGCGATTTTCTTCTAGAATATGTTGCCGCTCCAACAGATTTCTTGTCAACCTGCTAACGAAAGAAAAGTTAAACATTAGCACACTCCAACGTCACCAGGATGTGTAATATTTACTGTATACTTAAAGCATAATGAAAAAATTAAACATCGAGCTGTTACTTCCCAAAAAACTAATTGTTCCCGCAGTCATCCACTGTACGTAGATACATTCGGTGTGAAGAATGCTATGTGCACAGCACTAGCGATTTTCTTCTAGAACATGTTGCCGCTCCAACAGATCTCATGTCAACCTGCTAACGAAACAAAATTTAAAACTTAGCACACTCCAAGGTCACCAGGATGTGTAATATTTACTGTATTCTTAAAGCATAATGAAAAAAATTTAAACATCGAGCTGTTACTTCCCAAAAAACTAATTGTTCCCGCAGTCATCCACTGTACGTAGATACATTCGGTGTAAAGAATGCTATGTGCACAGCACTAGCGATTTTGTTCTAGGATATGTTGCCGCTCCAACAGATCTCATGTCAACCTGCTAACGAAAGAAAATTTAAACATTAGCACACTCCAAGGTTACCAGTATGTGTGATATTTACTGTATTCTTAAAGCATCATGAAAAAAATTTAAACATCGGGCTGTTACTTCCCAAAAAACTAATTGTTTCCGCAGTCATCCATTGTACGTAGATACATTCGGTGTAAAGAATGCTATGTGCACAGCACTGGCGATTATGTTCTAGGATATGTTGCCGCTCCAACAGATCTCATGTCAACCTGCTAACGAAAGAAAATTTAAACATTAGCACACTCCAAGGTTACCAGTATGTGTGATATTTACTGTATTCTTAAAGCATCATGAAAAAAATTTAAACATCGGGCTGTTACTTCCCAAAAAACTAATTGTTTCCGCAGTCATCCATTGTACGTAGATACATTCGGTGTGAAGAATGCTATGTGCACAGCACTAGCGATTTTCTTCTAGAATATGTTGCCGCTCCAACAGATTTCTTGTCAACCTGCTAACGAAAGAAATTTTAAACTTTAGCGCACTCCAAAGTCACCAGAAAGTGTAATATTATCTGTATTCTTAAAGCATAATGAAAAAAATTTAAACATCGAGCTGTTACTTCCCAAAAAACTAATTGTTCCCGCAGTCATCCACTGTACGTAGATACATTCGGTGTGAAAAATGCTATGTGCACAGCACTAACGATATTGTTCTAGGATATGTTGCCGCTCCAACAGATCTCATGTCAACCTGCTAGCGAAAGAAAATTTATAAACATTAGCACACTCCAAGGTCACCAGGATGTGTGATATTTACTGCATTCTTAAAGCATCATGAAAAAAATTTAAACATCGGGCTGTTACTTCCCAAAAAACTAATTGTTCCCGCAGTCATCCACTGTACGTAGATACATTCGGTGTGAAGAATGCTATGTGCACAGCACTAGCGATTTTGTTCTAGGATATGTTGCCGCCCCAACAGATCTCATGACAACCTGCTAACGAAAGAAAATTTAAACATTAGCACACTCCAAGGTCACCAGGATGTGTAATATTTACTGCATTCTTAAAGCAACATGAAAAAAATTTAAACATCGGGCTGTTACTTCCCAAAAAACTAATTGTTCCCGCAGTCATACACTGTACGTAGATACATTCGGTGTGAAAAATGCTATGTGCAGAGCACTAGGGATTTTCTTCTAGAATATGTTGCCGCTCCAACAGATTTCTTGTCAACCTGCTAACGAAAGAAAATGTAAACATTAGCGCACTCCAAAGTCACCAGAAAGTGTAATATTATCTGTATTCTTAAAGCATCATGAAAAAAATTTAAACATCGAGCTGTTACTTCCCAAAAAACTAATTGTTCCCGCAGTCATCCACTGTACGTAGATACTTTCGGTGTGAAGAATGCTATGTGCACAGCACTAGCGATTTTCTTCTAGAACATGTTGCCGCTTCAACAGATCTCATGTCAACATGCTAACGAAAGAAAATTTAAACATTAGCACACTCCAAGGTCACCAGAATGTGTAATATTTACTGTATTCTTAAAGAACAATGAAAAAAATTTAAACATCGAGCTGTTACTTCCCAAAAAATTAATTGTTCCCGCAGTCATCCACTGTACGTAGATACATTCGGTGTGAAGAATGCTATGTGCACAGCACTATCGATTTTCTTCTAGAATATGTTGCCGCTGCAACAGATTTGTTGTCAACCTGCTAACGAAAGAAAAGTTACACATTAGCAGACTCCAACGTCACCAGGATGTGTAATATTTACTGTATACTTAAAGCATAATGAAAAAATTAAACATCGAGCTGTTACTTCCCAAAAAACTAATTGTTCCCGCAGTCATCCACTGTACGTAGATACATTCGGTGTGAAGAATGCTATGTGCACAGCACTAGCGATTTTCTTCTAGAATATGTTGCCGCTCAAACAGATTCCTTGTCAACCTGCTAACGAAAGAAAATGTAAACATTAGCGCACTCCAAAGTCACCAGAAAGTGTAATATTATCTGTATTCTTAAAGCATAATGAAAAAAAAATTAAACATCGAGCTGTTACTTCCCAAAAATCTAATTGTTCCCGCAGTCATCCACTGTACGTAGATACATTCGGAATGAAGAATGCTATGTGCACAGCACTAGCGATTTTTTTCTAGGATATGTTGCCGCTGCAACAGATCTCATGTAAACCTGCTAACGAAAGAAAATTTAAACATTAGCACACTCCAAGATCACCAGGATGTGTAATATTTACTGTATTCTTAAGGCAAATGAATAAAATTTAAACATCGAGCTGTTACTTCCCAAAAAATTAATTGTTCCCGCAGTCATCCACTGTACGTTTATACATTCGGTGTGAAGAGTGCTATGAGCACAGCACTAGCGATTTTGTTCTAGGATATGTTGCCGCTCCAACAGATCTCATGTCAACCTGCTAACGAAAGAAAATTTAAACATTAGCACACTCCAAGGTTACCAGTATGTGTGATATTTACTGTATTCTTAAAGCATCATGAAAAAAATTTAAACATCGGGCTGTTACTTCCCAAAAAACTAATTGTTTCCGCAGTCATCCATTGTACGTAGATACATTCGGTGTGAAGAATGCTATGTGCACAGCACTAGCGATTTTCTTCTAGAATATGTTGCCGCTCTAACAGATTTCTTGTCAACCTGCTAACGAAAGAAATTTTAAACTTTAGCGCACTCCAAAGTCACCAGAAAGTGTAATATTATCTGTATTCTTAAAGCATAATGAAAAAAATTTAAACATCGAGCTGTTACTTCCCAAAAAACTAATTGCTCCCGCAGTCATCCACTGTACGTAGATACATTCGGTGTGAAAAATGCTATGTGCACAGCACTAGCGACTTTGTTCTAGGATATGTTGCCGCTCCAACAGATCTCATGTCAACCTGCTAGCGAAAGAAAATTTAAACATTAGCACACTCCAAGGTCACCAGGATGTGTGATATTTACTGCATTCTTAAAGCATCATGAAAAAAATTTAAACATTGGGCTGTTACTTCCCAAAAAGATACTTGTTCCCGCAGTTATCCACTGTACGTAGATACATTCGGTGTGAAGAATGCTATGTGCACAGCACTAGCGATTTTGTTCTAGGGTATGTTGCCGCTCCAACAGATCTCATGACAACCTGCTAACGAAAGAAAATTTAAACATTAGCACACTCCAAGGTCACCAGGATGTGTAATATTTACTGTATTCTTAAAGCATCATGAAAAAAATTTAAACATCGAGCTGTTACTTCCCAAAAAACTAATTGTTCCCGCAGTCATACACTGTACGTAGATACATTCGGTGTGAAAAATGCTATGTGCACAGCACTAGCGATTTTCTTCTAGAATATGTTGCCGCTCCAACAGATTTCTTGTCAACCTGCTAACGAAAGAAAATGTAAACATTAGCGCACTCCAAAGTCACCAGAAAGTGTAATATTATCTGTATTCTTAAAGTATCATGAAAAAAATTTAAACATCGAGCTGTTACTTCCCAAAAAACTAATTGTTCCCGCAGTCATCCACTGTACGTAGATACATTCGGTGTGAAGAATGCTATGTGCACAGCACTAGCGATTTTCATCTAGAATATGTTGCCGCTCCAACAGATCTCATGTAAACCTGCTAACGAAAGAAAATTTAAACATTAGCACACTCCAAGGTCACCAGGATGTCTAATATTTACTGTATTCTTAAAGCATAATGAAAAAAATTTAAACATCGAGCTGTTACTTCCCAAAAAACTAATTGTTCCCGCAGTCATCCACTGTACGTAGATACATTCGGTGTGAAGAATGCTATGTGCACAGCACTAGCGATTTTCATCTAGAATATGTTGCCGCTCCAACAGATTTCTTGTCAACCTGCTAACGAAAGGAAAAAGTAAACTTTAGCGCACTCCAAAGTCACCAGAAAGTGTAATATTATCTGTATTCTTAAAGCATAATGAAAAAATTTAAACATCGAGCCGTCACTTCCCAAAAAACTAATTTTTCCCGCAGTCATCCACTGTACGTAGATACATTCGGTGTGAAGAAAGCTATGTGCACAGCACTAGCGATTTTGTTCTAGGATATGTTGCCGCTCCAACAGATCTCATGTCAACCTGCTAACGAAAGAAAATTTAAACACTAGCACACTCCAAGGTCACCAGGATGTGTAATATTTACTGTATTCTAAAAGCATGATGAAAAAAATTTAAACATCGAGCTGTTACTTCCCAAAAAACTAATTTTTCCCGCAGTCATCCACTGTACGTAGATACATTCGGTGTGAAGAAAGCTATGTGCACAGCACTAGCGATTTTGTTCTAGGATATGTTGCCGCTCCAACAGATCTCATGTCAACCTGCTAACGAAAGAGAATTTAAACACTAGCACACTCCAAGGTCACCAGTATGTGTAATATTTACTGTATTCTTAAAGCACAATGAAAAAAATTTAAACATCGAGCTGTTACTTCCCAAAAAACTAATTGTTCCCGCAGTCATCCACTGTACGTAGATACATTCGGTGTGAAGAATGCTATGTGCACAGCACTAGCGATTTTCTTCTAGAATATGTTGCCGCTCCAACAGATTTCTTGTCAACCTGCTAACGAAAGAAAAGTTAAACATTAGCACACTCCAACGTCACCAGGATGTGTAATATTTACTGTATTCTTAAAGCATAATGAAAAAAATTTAAACATCGAGCTGTTACTTCCCAAAAAACTAATTGTTCCCGCAGTCATCCACTGTACGTAGATACATTCGGTGTAAAGAATGCTATGTGCACAGCACTAGCGATTTTGTTCTAGGATATGTTGCCGCTCCAACAGATCTCATGTCAACCTGCTAACGAAAGAAAATTTAAACATTAGCACACTCCAAGGTTACCAGTATGTGTGATATTTACTGTATTCTTAAAGCATCATGAAAAAAATTTAAACATCGAGCTGTTACTTCCCAAAAAACTAATTGTTCCCGCAGTCATCCATTGTACGTAGATACATTCGGTGTGAAGAATGCTATGTGCACAGCACTAGCGATTTTCTTCTAGAATATGTTGCCGCTCCAACAGATTTCTTGTCAACCTGCTAACGAAAGGAAAATGTAAACTTTAGCGCACTCCAAAGTCACCAGAAAGTGTAATATTATCTGTATTCTTAAAGCATAATGAAAAAAATTTAAACATCGAGCTGTCACTTCCCAAAAAACTAATTTTTCCCGCAGTCATCCACTGTACGTAGATACATTCGGTGTGAAGAAAGCTATGTGCACAGCACTAGCGATTTTGTTCTAGGATATGTGGCCGCTCCAACAGATCTCATGTCAACCTGCTAACGAAAGAAAATTTAAACACTAGCACACTCCAAGGTCACCAGGATGTGTAACATTTACTGTATTCTAAAAGCATGATGAAAAAAATTTAAACATCGAGCTGTTACTTCCCAAAAAACTAATTGTTCCCGCAGTCATCCACTGTACGTAGATACATTCGGTGTGAAGAATGCTATGTGCACAGCACTAGCGATTTTCTTCTAGAATATGTTGCCGCTCCAACAGATTTCTTGTCAACCTGCTAACGAAAGAAAAGTTAAACATTAGCACACTCCAACGTCACCAGGATGTGTAATATTTACTGTATTCTTAAACCATAGTGAAAAAAATTAAACATCGAGCTGTTACTTCCCAAAAAACTAATTGTTCCCGCAGTCATCCACTGTACGTAGATACATTCGGTGTGAAGAATGCTATGTGCACAGCACTAGCGATTTTCTTCTAGAATATGTTGCCGCTCAAACAGATTCCTTGTCAACCTGCTAACGAAAGAAAATGTAAACATTAGCGCACTCCAAAGTCACCAGAAAGTGTAATATTATCTGTATTCTTAAAGCATAATGAAAAAAATTTAAACATCGAGCTGTTACTTCCCAAAAATCTAATTGTTCCCGCAGTCATCCACTGTACGTAGATACATTCGGTGTGAAGAATGCTATGTGCACAGCACTAGCGATTTTGTTCTAGGATATGTTGCCGCTGCAACAGATCTCATGTCAACCTGCTAACGAAAGAAAATTTAAACATTATCACACTCCAAGGTCACCAGGATGTCTAATATTTACTGTATTCTTAAAGCATAACGAATAAAATTTAAACATCGAGCTGTTACTTCCCAAAAAATTAATTGTTCCCGCAGTCATCCACTGTACTTTTATACATTCGGTGTGAAGAGTGCTATGTGCACAGCACTAGCGATTTTGTTCTAGGATATGTTGCCGCTCCAACAGATCTCATGTCAACCTGCTAACGAAAGAAAATTTAAACATTAGCACACTCCAAGGTCACCAGGATGTGTAATATTTACTGTATTCTTAAAGCATAATGAAAAAAATTTAAACATCGAGCTGTTACTTCCCAAAAAACTAATTGTTCCCGCAGTCATCCACTGTACGTAGATACATTCGGTGTAAAGAATGCTATGTGCACAGCACTAGCGATTTTGTTCTAGGATATGTTGCCGCTCCAACAGATCTCATGTCAACCTGCTAAAGAAAGAAAATTTAAACATTAGCACACTCCAAGGTTACCAGTATGTGTGATATTTACTGTATTCTTAAAGCATCATGAAAAAAATTTAAACATCGGGCTGTTACTTCCCAAAAAACTAATTGTTCCCGCAGTCATCCATTGTACGTAAATACATTCGGTGTGAAGAATGCTATGTGCACAGCACTAGCGATTTTCTTCTAGAATATGTTGCCGCTCCAACAGATTTCTTGTCAACCTGCTAACGAAAGAAAATGTAAACATTAGCACACTCCAAGGTCACCAGAATGTGTAATATTTACTGTATTCTTAAAGAACAATGAAAAAAATTTAAACATCGAGCTGTTACTTCCCAAAAAACTAATTGTTCCCGCAGTCATCCACTGTACGTAGATACATTCGGTGTGAAGAATGCTATGTGCACAGCACTAGCGATTTTCTTCTAGAATAAGTTGCCGCT